>NC_090938.1:296304903-296929903 GCF_040938575.1 Ambystoma mexicanum
TATCACATCTCATGCTATAGGAAGGGTCTCAGGTTTGGTATAAGCATTGAGATATCACATCTCATGCTATAGGACGGGTCTCAGGATTGGAATGGAAGGAGTTGGATATCACATCTCATGTTATAGGAAGGATCTCAGGTTTGGTATTAGAAGCATTGAGATATCACATCTCATGCTATAGGAAGGGTCTCAGGATTGGAATGGGAAGTAGTTGGATATCACATCTCATGCTATAGGAAGGGTCTCAGGTTTGGTATAATTATTGAGATATCACATCTCATGCTATAGGACGGGTCTCAGGGTTGGAATGGGAAGGAGTTGGATATCACAACTCATCCAATAGGAAGGGTCTCAGGTTTGGAATGGGAAGGAATTGGATATCACATCTCATGTTATAGGAAGGATCTCAGGTTTGGTATTAGAAGCATTGAGATATCACATCTCATGCTATCGGAAGGTTCTCAGGATTGGAATGTGAAGGATTTGGATATCACATCTCATGCTAAAGGAAGGGTCTCAGGTTTGGTAGAAGCATTGAGATATCACGTCTCTGCTATCGGAAGGTTCTCAGGATTGGATTGGGAAGGAGTTGGATATCCCTTCTCATGCTATAGGAAGGGTCTCAGGATTTGAATGGCAAGGAGTTGGATATCACATCTCATGCCATAGGAAGGGTCTCAGGTTTGGTATAAGCATTGAGATATCACATCTCTGCTATCGGAAGGGTCTCAGGATTGGAATGGGAAGGAGTTGGTGTTAAGACGGATTTCTGAACTCTGTCCTGGTGGCGCAGAAGTTCAGAAGGCCAACCTAATTACTTGGAACAGGGTAACCTCTGGACGAGCCAGACCAATCAAGGTAGCGATCGCGGCGGTCAAGACTAGGTCTCAAGAGGGGTGAGGGTGACTGAAAGCCCGCAATGAGCACACAAAGCAAGAGCGCTTACAAACTACTCCAAACAGTTGTTATATCAAAAATATATACACATTTATTTTAAGGCCTTTAAAATAATGACCGTAGCGAAAAAATCACAATATCACAGTATTAAACCAACACATACCATATCAACACAATATATATACAAATACAACAGTCTTAAGCATTAGAGGCACGAAATGTGTAGTCCACCTGCCAGGGAAGGAAAACAGGCAGTGCGATAACGCTTTAGACTCAGTTCGCCTTCAGAGGCACCTAACTAGATGGAAGTCCGAGCCCTGCGAAGAGTGGAGCCTTGTGCTCAAAGTACCTGCCACGCCGGTGCCAACGGGCAAAAGGAGAAGCTCTTCGGAGGAAGTCAGGCAGTTCGGGTTAGTGCACAGCAGAAGGAGAACAGGTTCCGCAACTCAAGCGCAGCCTCCACAGCGAGCAGAAGCAGAGCGCGAGTACGGCAAAAGGGTGCTGTTTTTACACAGCAGGGAAAAGCAATGGGATACTGCAGGAGGGCGACCAGATCCTAGCTATACTACTCACCGGTCCCCGAAGCAAGCAGACCCAGGCTTCTCCACGTTAGTTTCAGCAGCTGGCAGGTTCAGAAGAGCAGGGAACGCCTCGTAGTCGTGTAGAGCAAAAAGACGTCCCAATCGACGAAACCGGCACAGTTTGTTGCCGCAGCAGGACAACGGAGCGGCCGTGTGTATTCGAGCCAAATGTACACTCCTCCCTTCAGACTTGGGAACGCCAAGTGTACGAAGCGTGGGAGAGTGACAAGGACTCGAAATACAACACAACCTGGCGGCGGTTACAGAGCAGGACTCCCTTGTAAGCTGGTCAGTCAACTGGATGGCCCAGAGACACTTCCGAAGGCTTACTTAGCAGGAGATGATGAAGTCGCCGGGAATAGCTGTTCCTGCTATTCCAAAGGTCGAAGCACCAGTACAGGCCTTCTGGTTCGATCAAAGGAGGAAAGGGTTTCACAGGACGACAGCAGTGCAAAGGAGGATTCCTTCAGCGGGTCACCAGCGATTCCTCGGTCCAGCCTCGTGGTTGCAGGATACTTGGCTCCTGTATTCCTTCGTTCGTGAGAACTCAGGAGATCGACATGGTAGTGGTGTTTCCAGCCCCCTCTTATCCACGGTTCCCTTCGCGCCAAAACGGAGGGGAGCCAATGGGAGATCCGCTCATCAACACACATACCATACGTGGACCAATCACGGACCACGGTGGTCCCAGGCATTCACACCACCCTAGACTCTCTGGCACCCAGGATGTGTATTGGGACCAGACATCCCAGCCCACACCCTGGAGGCACACAAACGACATGTAGAAGCCCGCGAAAGCAACCACGTTTCGCGGGAAAGTACATGCCCAAATAAGGAAGGCCCCGGGTCGCTCGACCTGGGGAAGGTGAAGGGAGCAAGACGGTCAGTGGACAAGACAAAGGAGCCTCGTGGTCTGGCCATTTTGGGAGCCAGGCCACCATTTTGGGTTCAGTGCGAAAAACGTGCTCAGAACGCCAAAAGGAGCTCAAAATAAACAAAACGATCGCTGCCACCATTCCAGTCCCTGAATGACTTGCACCGATCAAATACCATCCTAAAAGAGTATCTAGGGCCTGTAGAAGGCTAGAGACCCAAGAGAGCTGTAACTTAGCTTACAGTGCCCTCTTGTGTCATGTTGCACTAAAGCCGCAACATGATAAAAGAAACTATGGGAAACAGCGTTCCCCGGTACTGGCTGTCTTAAGGGCATGTCAGTTTCCCCGTAAGAAAGGAGCGAAAGCCCAGAGGAGTGCGGCAGAAGGCTGCACTTCTCTGGCAAAGTCAAGAACAAGGTGAAAACAACAGCAAAAAGTTTAGGGGTTGCCACATGGAAGGAAAATTACCTACAATTACGAAATCTTTCCTAACACTCACCCCTCCCAGACTATGGACAGGGGGAACTAATCCACCCCTGGATGAGTCTCTTGTTCAGGTCGGTTAAACATTCTGGACAACCCATCAGCATTGCTATGTTGGACACCTGGCCTATGCTCAATAGTGAAGTCGAAGCCTTGTAGACTTATGGACCACCTAAGCAACTTTGGATTCTCCCCCTTCATGTTCATTAGCCACTTTAACGGCTTATGGTCAGTTTGCACAGTGAAGTGGGTCCCATAGAGGTAGGGCCTCAGCTTCCTTAGGGCCCACACAACAGAGAAACATTCTTTCTCTACCGTGGACCATCTGAGCTCTCTGTCCTTAAGCTGGCGACTAATAAAACCGATAGGGTGTTCCTTACCCTTCTCATCTACTTGTGATAGTACAGCTCCTATCCCAGTGTCAGAGGCGTCCGTCTGCACGATAAAAGGTCTTTGATAATCAGGGGCCCTAAGGACAGGGGCCTGGCACAAGGAGTCTTTTAAGCCATTGAAGGCCTTCTCACACTCGTCGGTCCAAGTTACCTTCTTGGGTTTCTTCGGAGTTGTGAGGGCAGTCAGAGGAGCAGCTATGGTGCCATAGTCTGCCACAAAATTGCGGTAATACCCCGTGAGTCCTAAAAAGGCTCTCACTTGGGTTTGCGTAGTGGGGGTAGGCCAGTCTTGTACTGCTTGTACCTGACTGAGTAGAGGCTGTCTCCTCCCTCCACCTACTTCATGTCCAAGGTAAACCACTGAGCCTTGTCCATTTTGGTGAGGGGCCACTCGGACCCCCTCAAAAGAGCTATCTGAAGGACTGCTTGGGAACAGGTCGGGGAGAGGTTCAGACTCCTCTCCCGCAACGTCTGAAGCCAGTAGCAGTGCTGCGATTTCGACGCTTGGGCCGAAAGCCTTCAGCCTATTCGCGTGAAACACTTTTGGAGCCTGTCCAGGCCTTCCAAGGTCCACTGAATAGTTAACCTCACCCAGGGGCTCCACCACTGGGTAAGGGCCTGACCATTTGTCCTGTAAAGCTCGAGGCCTTATGGGATTCATGATCAGGACTTGCTGACCAAGTGTAAAGTTGATGAGGGAAGCTTTCTGGTCGTACCAATGTTTCACCAGCGCTTGCCCTGCCTTCAATTTATCACTAGCCAAGCCCATCAGAAGTACCATCCCTTTTCTGAGCCCTAGCACATAATCAACTACGTTGGTAGTAACAGGGGGAGTGGGCATCTCCCATCCCTCTTTGACGATGGCTAAGGGTCCCCGTACGGGATGACCGAACAGAAGTTCGAAGGGGCTGAAGCCAACACCCTCCTGTGGTACCTCTCGGTAGGCAAACAGTAAGCATGAAACAAGAAGATCCCATTTTCTTCTCTGAGGCTCCTCCAGAGCCCCAATCATGCTCTTTAACGTCCTGTTGAAACGCCCCCCCAGACCATTGGTCTGGGGGTGGTATGCAGAAGAGAACCTGTAGGTGACCCCACATTCTTTCCACATAGCCTGCCTATACTTCGACATAAAGTTGCTGCCATCATCCGGCACAACTTCTTTAGGGAAGCCAACCCTAGTAAATATGCCGAGTAAAGCTTCTGCAACTGACTTGGCAGTTACAGTTTTCCATGGGATGGCCTCAGGATACCTGGTTGCATGGTCGACCAGCACCAGGATAAACCTATTGCCCGAGGATGTTTGCGGGTCAAGGGGACCAACCATGTCGATCCCTACCCTTTCAAATGGTACCCCCACAACTGGGAGCGGTACCAACGGAGCTTGGATTGTCGCGCCAACCTTACCAGACAACTGGCAGGAGGCACAACTCCTGCAGTGACTTTCTACTTGCACCCCCATCTTGGGCCAGTAGAAGTGCATGGATAACCTTTGCTTGGTCCTCTTCATACCAAGGTGACCAGCAAGGGGAACTTCATGCGCCAACTGCAGGAGGAAGGGCCTAACAGCAAGGGGAACCACCAACCTCCTATGGTCTCCTTCTGTAGACTCTGTGGGCTCACTATACAGGAGTCCACCTTCCCAATAAATCCTATGCTTCCCAGGAGGTTCACCCTCAAGCTGGGAGCAGGCCTGTCTCCTTAGGCCTTCCAGAGATGGGCACTCACGTTGGCCTTTACTGAATTCGTCCCTATCAGGACCTCCTTCAACTAACAAGTCTTTTAGTTCAGGATGATCGTTGGGGTCGAATACTTCAGGCATCGCCACCTCCTCGTCAGGCCCGGGCGATTGACCAACTTCCTCCACCGCAGTGGTAGGCGAGCTCGGGGGAATATTCTCTTTCCCTCGTTTTGACTTGTAGACTCCTTTCGCCTTGGGTTTCCCCTTCGGCTGGGGCGGCGTATTGGACTTGGCCAATGCTGCCCGTGCTTGAGACCGTGTGTAGGGTCTTTCGGCAGTGTCTCCTACGAGCCCTAAAGCTCTGAGATCATTACCTAACAAGACCTTTCCCGGGACGTTTCTCTGAATGCTCACTGGAATCCTGACTGCTGTACTATTTAAAGTAAGATTTACAGGTATTACTGGAAACATACGGAGGGGGCCGTCAGCCAACTTAGTGGGCATCAGAGTAGCTCTGGCAACTTCCTCTGAGTCTACCAAGGTAGAATCCACTACAGTGCGACTGCACCCACTATCCCTAAGAGCTGGAGTATCCACTCCAGTGATCAGCACACTGTCTTTAAAGTAGTGCTTGGTATTATCCGGAATCCTAGCATAAGCCTCTGCGACTTTCGGCTCCCAGGAACCTAGGGACACTAAAACTACCTCAGCCTCTATTCCGCTGGGAAACGAGTCTGAGGAGAAGGATGCTCCTGTAATCTCTTCTTCCTCGTAGGAGGAGAAGGCCAGATTAGCGGAGTGGACCCCCAAAGGTCTAATCATGTTATAGGACGGGTCTCAGGTTTGGTATTAGAAGCATTGAGATATCAAGTCTCATGGTATAGGAAGGGTCTCAGAATTGGAATGGGAAGGAGTTGGATAACACATCTCAAGCTATAGCAAGGGTCTCAGGATTGGAATGGGAAGAAGTTTGATATCACATCTCATGCCATAGTATGGGTCTCATGTTTGGTAGAAGCATTGGGATATCACATCTCATGCTATCGGAAGGGTATCAGTATTGGATTTGGAAGGAGTTGGATATCCCATCATGCTATAGGAAGGGTCTCAGGTTGGAATGGGAAGGAGTTGGATATCACATCTCATGTTATAGGAAGGGTCTCAGGATTGGAATGGGAAGGACTTGGATATCATATCTCATGCTATGGGAAGGCTCTCAGGTTTGGAAGGGGAAGGAGTTGGATATCACATCTCAAGCTATAGGAAGGGTCTCAGGTTTGGTATTAGAAGCATTGAGATATCACATCTCATGCTATAGGAAGGGTCTCAGGATTGGAATGGGAAGGAGTTGGATATCACATCTCAAGCTATAGGAAGGGTCTCAGGTTTGGTATAAGCATTGAGATATCACATCTCATGCTATAGGAAGGGTGTCAGAATTGGAATGGGAAGGAGTTGGATATCACATCTCATGTTATAGGAAAGATCTCAGGTTTGGTATTAGAAGCATTGAGACATCAAATCTCATGTTATAGGAAGGGTCTCAGGATTGGAATGGGAAGAAGTTGGATATCACATCTCATGCTATAGGAAGGGTCTCAGGATTGGAATGGGAAGGAGTTGTATATGACGTCTCATGCCATAGGAAGGGTCTCAGGTTTGGTATAAGCATTGAGATATCACATCACATGCTATAGGAAGGGTCTCAGGATTGGAATGGGAAGGACTTGGATATCACATCTCATGCTATAGGCAGGGTCTCAGGTTTGGAAAGGGAAGGAGTTGGATATCACATTTCATGTTAGAGGTAGGATCTCAGTTTTGGTATTAGAGGCATTGAGATATCACATCTCATACTATCAGAAGGGTCTCAGGATTGGAATGGGAAGGAGTTGGATATCACATCTCATGCTAAAGGGAGGGTCTCAGGTTTGGAAGGGGAAGGAGTTTGATATCACATCTCATGCCATAGTATGGGTCTCAGGTTTGGTAGAAGCATTGGGATATCACATCTCATGCTATCGGAAGGGTATCAGTATTGGATTTGGAAGGAGTTGGATATCCCATCTCATGCTATAGGAAGGGTCTCAGGTTGGAATGGGAAGGAGTTGGATATCACATCTCATGTTATAGGAAGGGTTTCAGGATTGGAATGGGAAGGACTTGGATATCATATCTCACGCTAGAGGAAGGGTCTCAGAATTGGAATGGGAAGGAGTTGGATATCACATCTCATGTTATAGGAAAGATCTCAGGTTTGGTATTAGAAGCATTGAGGCTTCAAATCTCATGTTATAGGAAGGGTCTCAGGATTGGAATGGGAAGAAGTTGGATATCACATCTCATGCTATAGGAAGGGTCTCAGGTTTGGTATAAGCATTGAGATATCACATCTCATACTATAGGAAGGGTCTCAGGATTGGAATGGGAAGGAGTTGTATATGACATCTCATGCCATAGGAAGGGTCTCAGGTTTGGTATAAGCATTGAGATATCACATCACATGCTATAAGAAGGGTCTCAGGATTGGAATGGGAAGGACTTGGATATCACATCTCATGCTATAGGCAGGGTCTCAGGTTTGTAAAGGGAAGGAGTTGGATATCACATTTCATGTTAGAGGTAGGATCTCAGGTTTGGTATTAGAGGCATTGAGATATCACATCTCATGCTATCAGAAGGGTCTCAGGATTGGAATGGGAAGGAGTTGGATATCACATCTCATGCTAAAGGGAGGGTCTCAGGTTTGGAAGGGGAAGGAGTTTGATATCACATCTAACGCCATAGTATGGGTCTCAGGTTTGGTAGAAGCTTTGGGATATCACATCTCATGCTATCGGAAGGGTATCAGTATTGGATTTGGAAGGAGTTGGATATCCCATCTCATGCTATAGGAAGGGTCTCAGGTTGGAATGGGAAGGAGTTGGATATCACATCTCATGTTATAGGAAGGGTCTCAGGATTGGAATGGGAAGGACTTGGATATCATATCTCATGCTATAGGAAGGGTCTCAGAATTGGAATGGGAAGGAGTTGGATATCACATCTCATGTTATAGGAAAGATCTCAGGTTTGGTATTAGAAGCATTGAGACATCACATCTCATGTTATAGGAAGGGTCTCAGGATTGGAATGGGAAGAAGTTGGATATCACATCTCATGCTATAGGAAGGGTCTCAGGTTTGGTATAAGCATTGAGATATCACATCTCATGCTATAGGAAGGATCTCAGGATTGGAATGGGAAGAAGTTGGATATCACACCTCATGCTATAGGAAGGATCTCAGATTTGGTATTAGAAGCATTGAGATATCACATCTCATGCTATCGGAAGGGTCTCAGGATTGGAATGGGAAGGATTTGGATATCACATCTCATGTCATAGGAAGGATCTCAGGTTTGGTATTAGAAGCATTGATATATCACATCTCATGCTATAGGAATGGTCTCAGGATTGGAATGGGTAGGAGTTGGATATTACATTCTTGCTATAGGAAGGGTCTCATGTTTGGAATGGGAAGGAGTTGGATATCACATATGCTATAGGAAGGATCTCAGGTTTGGTATTAGAAGCATTGAGATATCACATCTCATGCTATCGGAAGGGTCTCAGGATTGGAATGGGAATGATTTGGATATCACATCTCATGTTATAGGAAGGGTCTCAGGTTTGGTATAAGCATTGAGATATCACATCTCTGCTATCGGAAGTGGCTCAGGATTGGAATGGGAAGGAGTTGGATATCCCATCTCATGTTATAGGACGGGTCTCTGGTTTGGTATTAGAATCATTGAGAGATCACATCGCATGCTGTAGGAAGGGTCTAAGGATTGGAATGGGATGGACTTGGACATCACATCTCATGCTATAGGTAGGCTTTCAGGTTTGGTATAAGCATTGAGATATCACATCTCATGCTATAGGAAGGGTCTCAGGATTGGAATGGGAACGATTTGGATATCACATCTCATGCTATAGGAAGGGTCTCAGGTTTGGTATACGCATGGAGAAATCACTTCTCAGGCTATAGGAAGGGTCTCAGGATTGGAATGGGAAGGAGTTGGATATCACATCTCATGCTATAGGAAGGGTCTCAGATTTGGTATAAGCATTGAGATATCACATCTCATGCTATAGGAAGGGTCTCAGGATTGGAATGGGAAGGAGTTGT
Organism: Ambystoma mexicanum; assembly: GCF_040938575.1. Classification (NCBI taxonomy): domain Eukaryota; kingdom Metazoa; phylum Chordata; class Amphibia; order Caudata; family Ambystomatidae; genus Ambystoma; species Ambystoma mexicanum. Next base: position 296,313,982 of record NC_090938.1, read on the forward strand.
ATATGACATCTCAGGCCATAGGAAGGGTCTCAGGTTTGGTATAAGCATTGAGATATCACATCTCTGCTATCGGAAGGGTCTCAGGATTGGAATGGGAAGGACTTGGATGTCACATCTCATGCTATAAGGGAGGGTCTCAAGTTTGATATTAGAAGCATTGAGATAACAAATCTCATGATATCGGAATAGTCTCACATTGGAATGGGAAGGAGTTGGATATCACATCTCATGATATAGGAAGGGTCTAAGGTTTGGAACGGGAAGGATTTGGATATCACATCTCATGTTATAGGACGGGTCTCGGGTTTGGTATTAGAAGCATTGAGATATCAAGTCTCATGGTATAGGAAGGGTCTCAGAATTGGAATGGGAAGGAGTTGGATAACACATCTCAAGCTATAGGAAGGGTCTCAGGATTGGAATGGGAAGAAGTTTGATATCACATCTCATGCCATAGTATGGGTCTCAGGTTTGGTAGAAGCATTGGGATATCACATCTCATGCTATCGGAAGGGTATCAGTATTGGATTTGGAAGGAGTTGGATATCCCATCATGCTATAGGAAGGGTCTCAGGTTGGAATGGGAAGGAGTTGGATATCACATCTCATGTTATAGGAAGGGTCTCAGGATTGGAATGGGAAGGAGTTGGATATCACATCTCATGTTATAGGAAGGGTCTCAGGATTGGAATGGGAAGGACTTGGATATCATATCTCATGCTATAGGAAGGGTCTCAGAATTGGAATGGGAAGGAGTTGGATATCACATCTCATGCTATAGGCAGGGTCTCAGGTTTGTAAAGGGAAGGAGTTGGATATCACATTTCATGTTAGAGGTAGGATCTCAGGTTTGGTATTAGAGGCATTGAGATATCACATCTCATGCTATCAGAAGGGTCTCAGGATTGGAATGGGAAGGAGTTGGATATCACATCTCATGCTAAAGGGAGGGTCTCAGGTTTGGAAGGGGAAGGAGTTTGATATCACATCTCATGCCATAGTATGGGTCTCAGGTTTGGTAGAAGCTTTGGGATATCACATCTCATGCTATCGGAAGGGTATCAGTATTGGATTTGGAAGGAGTTGGATATCCCATCTCATGCTATAGGAAGGGTCTCAGGTTGGAATGGGAAGGAGTTGGATATCACATCTCATGTTATAGGAAGGGTCTCAGGATTGGAATGGGAAGGACTTGGATATCATATCTCATGCTATAGGAAGGGTCTCAGAATTGGAATGGGAAGGAGTTGGATATCACATCTCATGTTATAGGAAAGATCTCAGGTTTGGTATTAGAAGCATTGAGACATCACATCTCATGTTATAGGAAGGGTCTCAGGATTGGAATGGGAAGAAGTTGGATATCACATCTCATGCTATAGGAAGGGTCTCAGGTTTGGTATAAGCATTGAGATATCACATCTCATGCTATAGGAAGGGTCTCAGGATTGGAATGGGAAGAAGTTGGATATCACATCTCATGCTATAGGAAGGATCTCAGATTTGGTATTAGAAGCATTGAGATATCACATCTCATGCTATCGGAAGGGTCTCAGGATTGGAATGGGAAGGATTTGGATATCACATCTCATGTCATAGGAAGGATCTCAGGTTTGGTATTAGAAGCATTGATATATCACATCTCATGCTATAGGAATGGTCTCAGGATTGGAATGGGTAGGAGTTGGATATTACATTCTTGCTATAGGAAGGGTCTCATGTTTGGAATGGGAAGGAGTTGGATATCACATATGATATAGGAAGGATCTCAGGTTTGGTATTAGAAGCATTGAGATATCACATCTCATGCTATCGGAAGGGTCTCAGGATTGGAATGGGAATGATTTGGATATCACATCTCATGTTATAGGAAGGGTCTCAGTTTTGGTATAAGCATTGAGATATCACATCTCTGCTATCGGAAGTGGCTCAGGATTGGAATGGGAAGGAGTTGGATATCCCATCTCATGTTATAGGACGGGTCTCTGGTTTGGTATTAGAATCATTGAGAGATCACATCGCATGCTGTAGGAAGGGTCTAAGGATTGGAATGGGATGGACTTGGACATCACATCTCATGCTATAGGTAGGCTTTCAGGTTTGGTATAAGCATTGAGATATCACATCTCATGCTATAGGAAGGGTCTCAGGATTGGAATGGGACCGATTTGGATATCACATCTCATGCTATAGGAAGGGTCTCAGGTTTGGTATACGCATGGAGAAATCACTTCTCAGGCTATAGGAAGGGTCTCAGGATTGGAATGGGAAGGAGTTGGATATCACATCTCATGCTATAGGAAGGGTCTCAGATTTGGTATAAGCATTGAGATATCACATCTCATGCTATAGGAAGGGTCTCAGGATTGGAATGGGAAGGAGTTGTATATGACATCTCAGGCCATAGGAAGGGTCTCAGGTTTGGTATAAGCATTGAGATATCACATCTCTGCTATCGGAAGGGTCTCAGGATTGGAATGGGAAGGACTTGGATGTCACATCTCATGCTATAAGGGAGGGTCTCAAGTTTGATATTAGAAGCATTGAGATAACAAATCTCATGATATCGGAATAGTCTCACATTGGAATGGGAAGGAGTTGGATATCACATCTCATGATATAGGAAGGGTCTAAGGTTTGGAAGGGGAAGGATTTGGATATCACATCTCATGTTATAGGACGGGTCTCGGGTTTGGTATTAGAAGCATTGAGATATCAAGTCTCATGGTATAGGAAGGGTCTCAGAATTGGAATGGGAAGGAGTTGGATAACACATCTCAAGCTATAGGAAGGGTCTCAGGATTGGAATGGGAAGAAGTTTGATATCACATCTCATGCCATAGTATGGGTCTCAGGTTTGGTAGAAGCATTGGGATATCACATCTCATGCTATCGGAAGGGTATCAGTATTGGATTTGGAAGGAGTTGGATATCCCATCATGCTATAGGAAGGGTCTCAGGTTGGAATGGGAAGGAGTTGGATATCACATCTCATGTTATAGGAAGGGTCTCAGGATTGGAATGGGAAGGACTTGGATATCATATCTCATGCTATGGGAAGGCTCTCAGGTTTGGAAGGGGAAGGAGTTGGATATCACATCTCAAGCTATAGGAAGGGTCTCAGGTTTGGTATTAGAAGCATTGAGATATCACATCTCATGCTATAGGAAGGGTCTCAGGATTGGAATGGGAAGGAGTTGGATATCACATCTCAAGCTATAGGAAGGGTCTCAGGTTTGGTATAAGCATTGAGATATCAGATCTCATGCTATAGGAAGGGTCTCAGAATTGGAATGGGAAGGAGTTGGATATCACATCTCATGTTATAGGAAAGATCTCAGGTTTGGTATTAGAAGCATTGAGACATCAAATCTCATGTTATAGGAAGGGTCTCAGGATTGGAATTTGAAGAAGTTGGATATCACATCTCATGCTATAGGAAGGGTCTCAGGTTTGGTATAAGCATTGAGATATCACATCTCATGCTATAGGAAGGGTCTCAGGATTGGAATGGGAAGGAGTTGTATATGAAATCTCATGCCATAGGAAGGGTCTCAGGTTTGGTATAAGCATTGAGATATCACATCACATGCTATAGGAAGGGTCTCAGGATTGGAATGGGAAGGACTTGGATATCACATCTCATGCTATAGGCAGGGTCTCAGGTTTGGAAAGGGAAGGAGTTGGATATCACATTTCATGTTAGAGGTAGGATCTCAGGTTTGGTATTAGAGGCATTGAGATATCACATCTCATGCTATCAGAAGGGTCTCAGGATTGGAATGGGAAGGAGTTGGATATCACATCTCATGCTAAAGGGAGGGTCTCAGGTTTGGAAGGGGAAGGATTTGGATATCACATCTCATGTTATAGGAAGGATCTCAGGTTTGGTATTAGAAGCATTGAGATATCACATCTCATGCTATCGGAAGTATCTCAGGTTTGGTATTAGAGGCATTGAGATATCACATCTCATGCTATCATAAGAGTCTCAGGATTGGAATGGGAAGGAGTTGGATTTCACATCTCATGCTAAAGGGAGGGTCTCAGGTTTGGAAGGGGAAGGATTTGGATATCACATCACATGTTATAGGAAGGATCTCAGGCTTGGTATTAGAAGCATTGAGATATCACATCTCATGCTATAAGAAGGGTCTCAGGATTGGAATGGGATGGAGTTGGATATCACATCTCATGCTAAAGGAAGGGTCTCAGGTTTGGTAGAAGCATTGGGATATCACATCTCATGCTATCGGAAGGGTATCAGAATTGGATTTGGAAGGAGTTGGATATCCCATCTCATGCTATAGGAAGGGTCTCAGGTTGAAATGGGAAGGAGTTGGATATCACATCTCATGTTATAGGAAGGGTCTCAGGATTGGTTTTAGAGGCATTGAGATATCACATCTCATGCTATCAGAAGGGTCTCAGGATTGGAATGGGAAGGAGTTGGATTTCACATCTCATGCTAAAGGGAGGGTCTCAGGTTTGGAAGGGGAAGGATTTGGATATCACATCTCATGTTATAGGAAGGATCTCAGGTTTGGTATTAGAAGCATTGAGATATCACATCTCATGCTATCGGAAGGATCTCAGGTTTGGTATTAGAAGCATTGAGATATCACATCTCATGCTATCAGAAGGGTCTCAGGATTGGAATGGGAAGGAGTTGGATATCACATCTCATGCTAAAGGGAGGGTCTCAGGTTTGGAAGGGGAAGGATTTGGATATCACATCTCATGTTATCGGAAGGATCTCAGGTTTGGTATTAGAAGTATTGAGATATCACATCTCATGCTATAAGAAGGGTCTCAGGATTGGAATGGGATGGAGTTGGATATCACATCTCATGCTAAAGGAAGGGTGTCAGGTTTGGTAGAATCATTGAGATATCACATCTCATGCTATCGGAAATGTCTCAGGATTGGAATGGGAAGGAGCTGGATATCACATCTCATGCTAAAGGAAGGGTCTCAGGTTTGGAACGGGAAGGAGTTGGATATCACATCTCATGTTATAGGAAGGGTCTCAGGTTTGGTATAAGCATTGAGATATCATATCTCTGCTATCGGAAGTGTCTCAGGATTGGAATGGGAAGGAGTTGGATATCCCATCTCATGTTATAGGATGGGTCTCAGGTTTGTTATTAGAATCATTGAGATATCATATTGCATGCTGTAGGAAGGGTCTAAGTATTGGAATGGGAAGGACTTGGATATCACATCTCATGCTATAGATAGGCTCTCAGGTTTGGAGGAAAGGGAAGGAGTTGGATATCACATTTCATGTTAGAGGAAGGATCTCAGGTTTGGTATTAGAGGCATTGAGACATCACATCTCATGCTATAGGAAGGGTCTCAGGATTGGAATGGGAAGGAGTTGGATATCACATCTCATGCTATAGGAAGGGTCTCAGGTTAGGTATAAGCATTGAGATATCACATCCCATGCTATAGGAAGGGTCTCAGGATTGGAATGGGAAGGAGTTGTATATGACATCTCATGCCGTAGGAAGGGTCTCAGGTTTGATATAAGCATTGAGATATCACATCTCTGCAATCGAAAGGGTCTCGGGATTGGAATCGGAAGGAGTTGGATATCCCATCTCATGTTATAGGAAGAGTCTCAGGTTTGGTATTAGAAGCATTGAGATATTACATCTCATGCTATAGGAAGTGTCTCAGGATTGGAATGGGAAGGACTTGGATATCACATCTCATGCTATAGGGAGGGTCTCAAGTTTGATATTAGAAGCATTGAGATATCACATCTCATGCTATAGGAAGGGTCTCAGGATTAGAATGGGAAGGAGTTGGATATCACATCTCATGCTATAGGAAGGGTCTCAGGTTTGGTATAAGCAGTGAGATATCACATCTCATGCTATAGGAAGTGTCTCAGGATTGGAATGGGAAGGAGTTGGATATCACATCTCATGTTATAGGAAGGATCTCAGGTTTGGTATAAGCATTGAGATATCACATCTCTGCTATCGGAATGGTCTCAGGATTGGAATGGGAAGGAGTTGGATATTCCCATCTCATGATAAAGGAAGGGTCTAAGGTTTGGAAGGGGAAGGATTTGGATATCACATCTCATGTCATAGGACGGGTCTCAGGTTTGGTATTAGAAGCATTGAGATATCACTTCTCATGCTATAGGAAGGGTCTCAGGATTGGAATGGGAAGGACTTGGATATCACATCTCATGCTATAGGGAGGGTCTGAAGTTTGATATTAGAAGCATTGAGATATGACATCTCATGATATCGGAAGGGTCTCAGGATTGGAATGGGAAGGAGTTGGATATCACATCTCATGATAAAGGAAGGGTCTAAGGTTTGGAAGGGGAAGGATTTGGATATCACATCTCATGTTATAGGACGGGTCTCAGGTTTGGTATTAGAAGCATTGAGATATCAAGTCTCATGGTATAGGAAGGGTCTCAGAATTGGAATGGGAAGGAGTTGGATATCACATCTCAAGCTATAGTAAGGGTCTCAGGATTGGAATGGGAAGGAGTTTGATATCACATCTCATGCCATAGTATGGGTCTCAGGTTTGGTAGAAGCATTGGGATATCACATCTCATGCTATCGGAAGGGTATCAGTATTGGATTTGGAAGGAGTTGGATATCTCATCTCATGCTATAGGAAGGGTCTCAGGTTGGAATGGGAAGGAGTTGGATATCACATCTCATGTTATAGGAAGGGTCTCAGGATTGGAATGGGAAGGACTTGGATATCATATCTCATGCTATAGGAAGGCTCTCAGGTTTGGAAGGGGAAGGAGTTGGATATCACATTTCATGGTAGAGGAAGGATCTCAGGTTTGGTATAAGAGGCATTGAGATATCACATCTCATGCTATAGGAAGGGTCTCAGGTTTGGTATAAGCAGTGAGATATCACATCTCATGCTATAGGAAGTGTCTCAGGATTGGAATGGGAAGGAGTTGGATATCACATCTCATGCCATAGTATGGGTCTCAGGTTTGGTAGAAGCATTGGGATATCACATCTCATGCTATCGGAAGGGTATCAGTATTGGATTTGGAAGGAGTTGGATATCCCATCTCATGTTATAGGAAGGGTCTCAGGATTGGAATGGGAAGGCCTTGGATATCACATCTCATGCTATAGGAAGGCTCTCAGGTTTGGAAGGGAAAGGAGTTGGATATCACATCTCATGTTATAGGAAGGGTCTCAGGATTGGAATGGGAAGGACTTGGATATCATATCTCATGCTATAGGAAGGCTCTCAGGTTTGGAAGGGGAAGGAGTTGGATATCACATCTCATGCTATAGGAAGAGTCTCAGGTTTGGTATAAGCATTGAGATATCACATCTCATGCTATAGGAATGGTCTCAGGATTGGAATGGGTAGGAGTTGGATATTACATTCTTGCTATAGGAAGGGTCTCATGTTTGGAAAGGGAAGGAGTTGGATATCTCATATGCTATAGGAAGGATCTCAGGTTTGGTATTAGAAGCATTGAGATGTCACATCTCATGCTATCGGAAGGGTCTCAGGATTGGAATGGGAATGATTTGGATATCACATCTCATGTTATAGGAAGGGTCTCAGGTTTGGTATAAGCATTGAGATATCACATCTCTGCTATCGGAAGTGGCTCAGGATTGGAATGGGAAGGATTTGGATATCCCATCTCATGTTATAGGACGGGTCTCTGGTTTGGTATTAGAATCATTGAGATATCACATCGCATGCTGTAGGAAGGGTCTAAGGATTGGAATGGGATGGACTTGGACATCACATCTCATGCTATAGGTAGGCTCTCAGGTTTGGTATAAGCATTGAGATATCACATCTCATGCTATAGGAAGGGTCTCAAGATTGGAATGGGACGGATTTGGATATCACATCTCATGCTATAGGAAGGGTCTCAGGTTTGGTATACGCATGGAGATATCACTTCTCATGCTATAGGAAGGGTCTCAGGATTGGAATGAGAAGGAGTTGGATATCACATCTCATGCTATAGGAAGGGTCTCAGATTTGGTATAAGCATTGAGATATCACATCTCATGCTATAGGAAGGGTCTCAGGATTGGAATGGGAAGGAGTTGTATATGACATCTCAGGCCATAGGAAGGGTCTCAGGTTTGGTATAAGCATTGAGATATCACATCTCTGCTATCGGAAGGGTCTCAGGATTGGAATGGGAAGGACTTGGATGTCAAATCTCATGCTATAGGGAGGGTCTCAAGTTTGATATTAGAAGCATTGAGATAACAAATCTCATGATATCGGAAGGGTCTCAAGATTGGAATGGGAAGGAGTTGGATATCACATCTCATGATATATGAAGGGTCTCAGGTTTGGAAGGGGAAGGATTTGGATATCACATCTCATGTTATAGGACGGGTATCAGGTTTGGTATTAGAAGCATTGAGATATCAAGTCTCATGGTATAGGAAGGGTCTCAGAATTGGAATGGGAAGGAGTTGGATAACACATCTCAAGCTATAGCAAGGGTCTCAGGATTGGAATGGGAAGAAGTTTGATATCACATCTCATGCCATAGTATGGGTCTCATGTTTGGTAGAAGCATTGGGATATCACATCTCATGCTATCGGAAGGGTATCAGTATTGGATTTGGAAGGAGTTGGATATCCCATCATGCTATAGGAAGGGTCTCAGGTTGGAATGGGAAGGAGTTGGATATCACATCTCATGTTATAGGAAGGGTCTCAGGATTGGAATGGGAAGGACTTGGATATCATATCTCATGCTATGGGAAGGCTCTCAGGTTTGGAAGGGGAAGGAGTTGGATATCACATCTCAAGCTATAGGAAGGGTCTCAGGTTTGGTATTAGAAGCATTGAGATATCACATCTCATGCTATAGGAAGGGTCTCAGGATTGGAAGGGGAAGGAGTTGGATATCACATCTCATGCTAAAGGAAGGGTCTCAGGTTTGGAACGGGAAGGAGTTGGATATCACATCTCATGTTATAGGAAGGGTCTCAGGTTTGGTATAAGCATTGAGATATCATATCTCTGCTATCGGAAGTGTCTCAGGATTGGAATGGGAAGGAGTTGGATATCCCATCTCATGTTATAGGATGGGTCTCAGGTTTGTTATTAGAATCATTGAGATATCATATTGCATGCTGTAGGAAGGGTCTAAGTATTGGAATGGGAAGGACTTGGATATCACATCTCATGCTATAGATAGGCTCTCAGGTTTGGAGGAAAGGGAAGGAGTTGGATATCACATTTCATGTTAGAGGAAGGATCTCAGGTTTGGTATTAGAGGCATTGAGACATCACATCTCATGCTATAGGAAGGGTCTCAGGATTGGAATGGGAAGGAGTTGGATATCACATCTCATGCTATAGGAAGGGTCTCAGGTTAGGTATAAGCATTGAGATATCACATCTCATGCTATAGGAAGGGTCTCAGGATTGGAATGGGAAGGAGTTGTATATGACATCTCATGCCGTAGGAAGGGTCTCAGGTTTGGTATAAGCATTGAGATATCACATCTCTGCAATCGAAAGGGTCTCAGGATTGGAATCGGAAGGAGTTGGATATCCCATCTCATGTTATAAGAAGAGTCTCAGGTTTGGTATTAGAAGCATTGAGATATTACATCTCATGCTATAGGAAGTGTCTCAGGATTGGAATGGGAAGGACTTGGATATCACATCTCATGCTATAGGGAGGGTCTCAAGTTTGATATTAGAAGCATTGAGATATCACATCTCATGCTATAGGAAGGGTCTCAGGATTAGAATGGGAAGGAGTTGGATATCACATCTCATGCTATAGGAAGGGTCTCAGGTTTGGTATAAGCAGTGAGATATCACATCTCATGCTATAGGAAGTGTCTCAGGATTGGAATGGGAAGGAGTTGGATATCACATCTCATGTTATAGGAAGGATCTCAGGTTTGGTATAAGCATTGAGATATCACATCTCTGCTATCGGAATGGTCTCAGGATTGGAATGGGAAGGAGTTGGATATTCCCATCTCATGATAAAGGAAGGGTCTAAGGTTTGGAAGGGGAAGGATTTGGATATCACATCTCATGTTATAGGACGGGTCTCAGGTTTGGTATTAGAAGCATTGAGATATCACTTCTCATGCTATAGGAAGGGTCTCAGGATTGGAATGGGAAGGACTTGGATATCACATCTCATGCTATAGGGAGGGTCTGAAGTTTGATATTAGAAGCATTGAGATATGACATCTCATGATATCGGAAGGGTCTCAGGATTGGAATGGGAAGGAGTTGGATATCACATCTCATGATAAAGGAAGGGTCTAAGGTTTGGAAGGGGAAGGATTTGGATATCACATCTCATGTTATAGGACGGGTCTCAGGTTTGGTATTAGAAGCATTGAGATATCAAGTCTCATGGTATAGGAAGGTTCTCAGAATTGGAATGGGAAGGAGTTGGATAACACATCTCAAGCTATAGGAAGGGTCTCAGGATTGGAATGGGAAGAAGTTTGATATCACATCTCATGCCATAGTATGGGTCTCAGGTTTGGTAGAAGCATTGGGATATCACATCTCATGCTATCGGAAGGGTATCAGTATTGGATTTGGAAGGAGTTGGATATCCCATCATGCTATAGGAAGGCTCTCAGGTTGGAATGGGAAGGAGTTGGATATCACATCTCATGTTATAGGAAGGGTCTCAGGATTGGAATGGGAAGGACTTGGATATCATATCTCATGCTATGGGAAGGCTCTCAGGTTTGGAAGGGGAAGGAGTTGGATATCACATCTCAAGCTATAGGAAGGGTCTCAGGTTTGGTATTAGAAGCATTGAGATATCACATCTCATGCTATAGGAAGGGTCTCAGGATTGGAATGGGAAGGAGTTGGATATCACATTTCAAGCTATAGGAAGGGTCTCAGGTTTGGTATAAGCATTGAGATATCACATCTCATGCTATAGGAAGGGTCTCAGAATTGGAATGGGAAGGAGTTGGATATCACATCTCATGCTATAGGAAGGGTCTCAGGTTTGGTATAAGCAGTGAGATATCACATCTCATGCTATAGGAAGTGTCTCAGGATTGGAATGGGAAGGAGTTGGATATCACATCTCATGTTATAGGAAGGATCTCAGGTTTGGTATAAGCATTGAGATATCACATCTCTGCTATCGGAATGGTCTCAGGATTGGAATGGGAAGGAGTTGGATATTCCCATCTCATGATAAAGGAAGGGTCTAAGGTTTGGAAGGGGAAGGATTTGGATATCACATCTCATGTCATAGGACGGGTCTCAGGTTTGGTATTAGAAGCATTGAGATATCACTTCTCATGCTATAGGAAGGGTCTCAGGATTGGAATGGGAAGGACTTGGATATCACATCTCATGCTATAGGGAGGGTCTGAAGTTTGATATTAGAAGCATTGAGATATGACATCTCATGATATCGGAAGGGTCTCAGGATTGGAATGGGAAGGAGTTGGATATCACATCTCATGATAAAGGAAGGGTCTAAGGTTTGGAAGGGGAAGGATTTGGATATCACATCTCATGTTATAGGACGGGTCTCAGGTTTGGTATTAGAAGCATTGAGATATCACTTCTCATGCTATAGGAAGGGTCTCAGGATTGGAATGGGAAGGACTTGGATATCACATCTCATGCTATAGGGAGGGTCTGAAGTTTGATATTAGAAGCATTGAGATATGACATCTCATGATATCGGAAGGGTCTCAGGATTGGAATGGGAAGGAGTTGGATATCACATCTCATGATAAAGGAAGGGTCTAAGGTTTGGAAGGGGAAGGATTTGGATATCACATCTCATGTTATAGGACGGGTCTCAGGTTTGGTATTAGAAGCATTGAGATATCAAGTCTCATGGTATAGGAAGGGTCTCAGAATTGGAATGGGAAGGAGTTGGATAACACATCTCAAGCTATAGGAAGGGTCTCAGGATTGGAATGGGAAGAAGTTTGATATCACATCTCATGCCATAGTATGGGTCTCAGGTTTGGTAGAAGCATTGGGATATCACATCTCATGCTATCGGAAGGGTATCAGTATTGGATTTGGAAGGAGTTGGATATCCCATCATGCTATAGGAAGGCTCTCAGGTTGGAATGGGAAGGAGTTGGATATCACATCTCATGTTATAGGAAGGGTCTCAGGATTGGAATGGGAAGGACTTGGATATCATATCTCATGCTATGGGAAGGCTCTCAGGTTTGGAAGGGGAAGGAGTTGGATATCACATCTCAAGCTATAGGAAGGGACTCAGGTTTGGTATTAGAAGCATTGAGATATCACATCTCATGCTATAGGAAGGGTCTCAGGATTGGAATGGGAAGGAGTTGGATATCACATCTCAAGCTATAGGAAGGGTCTCAGGTTTGGTATAAGCATTGAGATATCACATCTCATGCTATAGGAAGGGTCTCAGAATTGGAATGGGAAGGAGTTGGATATCACATCTCATGCTATAGGAAGGGTCTCAGGTTTGGTATAAGCAGTGAGATATCACATCTCATGCTATAGGAAGTGTCTCAGGATTGGAATGGGAAGGAGTTGGATATCACATCTCATGTTATAGGAAGGATCTCAGGTTTGGTATAAGCATTGAGATATCACATCTCTGCTATCGGAATGGTCTCAGGATTGGAATGGGAAGGAGTTGGATATTCCCATCTCATGATAAAGGAAGGGTCTAAGGTTTGGAAGGGGAAGGATTTGGATATCACATCTCATGTCATAGGACGGGTCTCAGGTTTGGTATTAGAAGCATTGAGATATCACTTCTCATGCTATAGGAAGGGTCTCAGGATTGGAATGGGAAGGACTTGGATATCACATCTCATGCTATAGGGAGGGTCTGAAGTTTGATATTAGAAGCATTGAGATATGACATCTCATGATATCGGAAGGGTCTCAGGATTGGAATGGGAAGGAGTTGGATATCACATCTCATGATAAAGGAAGGGTCTAAGGTTTGGAAGGGGAAGGATTTGGATATCACATCTCATGTTATAGGACGGGTCTCAGGTTTGGTATTAGAAGCATTGAGATATCAAGTCTCATGGTATAGGAAGGGTCTCAGAATTGGAATGGGAAGGAGTTGGATATCACATCTCAAGCTATAGTAAGGGTCTCAGGATTGGAATGGGAAGGAGTTTGATATCAAATCTCATGCCATAGTATGGGTCTCAGGTTTGGTAGAAGCATTGGGATATCACATCTCATGCTATCGGAAGGGTATCAGTATTGGATTTGGAAGGAGTTGGATATCTCATCTCATGCTATAGGAAGGGTCTCAGGTTGGAATGGGAAGGAGTTGGATATCACATCTCATGTTATAGGAAGGGTCTCAGGATTGGAATGGGAAGGACTTGGATATCATATCTCATGCTATAGGAAGGCTCTCAGGTTTGGAAGGGGAAGGAGTTGGATATCACATTTCATGGTAGAGGAAGGATCTCAGGTTTGGTATAAGAGGCATTGAGATATCACATCTCATGCTATAGGAAGGGTCTCAGGTTTGGTATAAGCAGTGAGATATCACATCTCATGCTATAGGAAGTGTCTCAGGATTGGAATGGGAAGGAGTTGGATATCACATCTCATGCCATAGTATGGGTCTCAGGTTTGGTAGAAGCATTGGGATATCACATCTCATGCTATCGGAAGGGTATCAGCATTGGATTTGGAAGGAGTTGGATATCCCATCTCATGTTATAGGAAGGGTCTCAGGATTGGAATGGGAAGGCCTTGGATATCATATCTCATGCTATAGGAAGGCTCTCAGGTTTGGAAGGGAAAGGAGTTGGATATCACATCTCATGTTATAGGAAGGGTCTCAGGATTGGAATGGGAAGGACTTGGATATCATATCTCATGCTATAGGAAGGCTCTCAGGTTTGGAAGGGGAAGGAGTTGGATATCACATCTCATGCTATAGGAAGAGTCTCAGGTTTGGTATAAGCATTGAGATATCACATCTCATGCTATAGGAATGGTCTCAGGATTGGAATGGGTAGGAGTTGGATATTACATTCTTGCTATAGGAAGGGTCTCATGTTTGGAAAGGGAAGGAGTTGGATATCTCATATGCTATAGGAAGGATCTCAGGTTTGGTATTAGAAGCATTGAGATGTCACATCTCATGCTATCGGAAGGGTCTCAGGATTGGAATGGGAATGATTTGGATATCACATCTCATGTTATAGGAAGGGTCTCAGGTTTGGTATAAGCATTGAGATATCACATCTCTGCTATCGGAAGTGGCTCAGGATTGGAATGGGAAGGATTTGGATATCCCATCTCATGTTATAGGACGGGTCTCTGGTTTGGTATTAGAATCATTGAGATATCACATCGCATGCTGTAGGAAGGGTCTAAGGATTGGAATGGGATGGACTTGGACATCACATCTCATGCTATAGGTAGGCTCTCAGGTTTGGTATAAGCATTGAGATATCACATCTCATGCTATAGGAAGGGTCTCAAGATTGGAATGGGACGGATTTGGATATCACATCTCATGCTATAGGAAGGGTCTCAGGTTTGGTATACGCATGGAGATATCACTTCTCATGCTATAGGAAGGGTCTCAGGATTGGAATGAGAAGGAGTTGGATATCACATCTCATGCTATAGGAAGGGTCTCAGATTTGGTATAAGCATTGAGATATCACATCTCATGCTATAGGAAGGGTCTCAGGATTGCAATGGGAAGGAGTTGTATATGACATCTCAGGCCATAGGAAGGGTCTCAGGTTTGGTATAAGCATTGAGATATCACATCTCTGCTATCGGAAGGGTCTCAGGATTGGAATGGGAAGGACTTGGATGTCAAATCTCATGCTATAGGGAGGGTCTCAAGTTTGATATTAGAAGCATTGAGATAACAAATCTCATGATATCGGAAGGGTCTCAAGATTGGAATGGGAAGGAGTTGGATATCACATCTCATGATATATGAAGGGTCTCAGGTTTGGAAGGGGAAGGATTTGGATATCACATCTCATGTTATAGGACGGGTATCAGGTTTGGTATTAGAAGCATTGAGATATCAAGTCTCATGGTATAGGAAGGGTCTCAGAATTGGAATGGGAAGGAGTTGGATAACACATCTCAAGCTATAGCAAGGGTCTCAGGATTGGAATGGGAAGAAGTTTGATATCACATCTCATGCCATAGTATGGGTCTCATGTTTGGTAGAAGCATTGGGATATCACATCTCATGCTATCGGAAGGGTATCAGTATTGGATTTGGAAGGAGTTGGATATCCCATCATGCTATAGGAAGGGTCTCAGGTTGGAATGGGAAGGAGTTGGATATCACATCTCATGTTATAGGAAGGGTCTCAGGATTGGAATGGGAAGGACTTGGATATCATATCTCATGCTATGGGAAGGCTCTCAGGTTTGGAAGGGGAAGGAGTTGGATATCACATCTCAAGCTATAGGAAGGGTCTCAGGTTTGGTATTAGAAGCATTGAGATATCACATCTCATGCTATAGGAAGGGTCTCAGGATTGGAAGGGGAAGGAGTTGGATATCACATCTCATGCTAAAGGAAGGGTCTCAGGTTTGGAACGGGAAGGAGTTGGATATCACATCTCATGTTATAGGAAGGGTCTCAGGTTTGGTATAAGCATTGAGATATCATATCTCTGCTATCGGAAGTGTCTCAGGATTGGAATGGGAAGGAGTTGGATATCCCATCTCATGTTATAGGATGGGTCTCAGGTTTGTTATTAGAATCATTGAGATATCATATTGCATGCTGTAGGAAGGGTCTAAGTATTGGAATGGGAAGGACTTGGATATCACATCTCATGCTATAGATAGGCTCTCAGGTTTGGAGGAAAGGGAAGGAGTTGGATATCACATTTCATGTTAGAGGAAGGATCTCAGGTTTGGTATTAGAGGCATTGAGACATCACATCTCATGCTATAGGAAGGGTCTCAGGATTGGAATGGGAAGGAGTTGGATATCACATCTCATGCTATAGGAAGGGTCTCAGGTTAGGTATAAGCATTGAGATATCACATCTCATGCTATAGGAAGGGTCTCAGGATTGGAATGGGAAGGAGTTGTATATGACATCTCATGCCGTAGGAAGGGTCTCAGGTTTGGTATAAGCATTGAGATATCACATCTCTGCAATCGAAAGGGTCTCAGGATTGGAATCGGAAGGAGTTGGATATCCCATCTCATGTTATAAGAAGAGTCTCAGGTTTGGTATTAGAAGCATTGAGATATTACATCTCATGCTATAGGAAGTGTCTCAGGATTGGAATGGGAAGGACTTGGATATCACATCTCATGCTATAGGGAGGGTCTCAAGTTTGATATTAGAAGCATTGAGATATCACATCTCATGCTATAGGAAGGGTCTCAGGATTAGAATGGGAAGGAGTTGGATATCACATCTCATGCTATAGGAAGGGTCTCAGGTTTGGTATAAGCAGTGAGATATCACATCTCATGCTATAGGAAGTGTCTCAGGATTGGAATGGGAAGGAGTTGGATATCACATCTCATGTTATAGGAAGGATCTCAGGTTTGGTATAAGCATTGAGATATCACATCTCTGCTATCGGAATGGTCTCAGGATTGGAATGGGAAGGAGTTGGATATTCCCATCTCATGATAAAGGAAGGGTCTAAGGTTTGGAAGGGGAAGGATTTGGATATCACATCTCATGTTATAGGACGGGTCTCAGGTTTGGTATTAGAAGCATTGAGATATCACTTCTCATGCTATAGGAAGGGTCTCAGGATTGGAATGGGAAGGACTTGGATATCACATCTCATGCTATAGGGAGGGTCTGAAGTTTGATATTAGAAGCATTGAGATATGACATCTCATGATATCGGACGGGTCTCAGGATTGGAATGGGAAGGAGTTGGATATCACATCTCATGATAAAGGAAGGGTCTAAGGTTTGGAAGGGGAAGGATTTGGATATCACATCTCATGTTATAGGACGGGTCTCAGGTTTGGTATTAGAAGCATTGAGATATCAAGTCTCATGGTATAGGAAGGGTCTCAGAATTGGAATGGGAAGGAGTTGGATAACACATCTCAAGCTATAGGAAGGGTCTCAGGATTGGAATGGGAAGAAGTTTGATATCACATCTCATGCCATAGTATGGGTCTCAGGTTTGGTAGAAGCATTGGGATATCACATCTCATGCTATCGGAAGGGTATCAGTATTGGATTTGGAAGGAGTTGGATATCCCATCATGCTATAGGAAGGCTCTCAGGTTGGAATGGGAAGGAGTTGGATATCACATCTCATGTTATAGGAAGGGTCTCAGGATTGGAATGGGAAGGACTTGGATATCATATCTCATGCTATGGGAAGGCTCTCAGGTTTGGAAGGGGAAGGAGTTGGATATCACATCTCAAGCTATAGGAAGGGTCTCAGGTTTGGTATTAGAAGCATTGAGATATCACATCTCATGCTATAGGAAGGGTCTCAGGATTGGAATGGGAAGGAGTTGGATATCACATCTCAAGCTATAGGAAGGGTCTCAGGTTTGGTATAAGCATTGAGATATCACATCTCATGCTATAGGAAGGGTCTCAGAATTGGAATGGGAAGGAGTTGGATATCACATCTCATGTTATAGGAAAGATCTCAGGTTTGGTATTAGAAGCATTGAGACATCAAATCTCATGTTATAGGAAGGGTCTCAGGATTGGAATTTGAAGAAGTTGGATATCACATCTCATGCTATAGGAAGGGTCTCAGGTTTGGTATAAGCATTGAGATATCACATCTCATGCTATAGGAAGGGTCTCAGGATTGGAATGGGAAGGAGTTGTATATGAAATCTCATGCCATAGGAAGGGTCTCAGGTTTGGTATAAGCATTGAGATATCACATCACATGCTATAGGAAGGGTCTCAGGATTGGAATGGGAAGGACTTGGATATCACATCTCATGCTATAGGCAGGGTCTCAGGTTTGGAAAGGGAAGGAGTTGGATATCACATTTCATGTTAGAGGTAGGATCTCAGGTTTGGTATTAGAGGCATTGAGATATCACATCTCATGCTATCAGAAGGGTCTCAGGATTGGAATGGGAAGGAGTTGGATATCACATCTCATGCTAAAGGGAGGGTCTCAGGTTTGGAAGGGGAAGGATTTGGATATCACATCTCATGTTATAGGAAGGATCTCAGGTTTGGTATTAGAAGCATTGAGATATCACATCTCATGCTATCGGAAGTATCTCAGGTTTGGTATTAGAGGCATTGAGATATCACATCTCATGCTATCATAAGAGTCTCAGGATTGGAATGGGAAGGAGTTGGATTTCACATCTCATGCTAAAGGGAGGGTCTCAGGTTTGGAAGGGGAAGGATTTGGATATCACATCACATGTTATAGGAAGGATCTCAGGCTTGGTATTAGAAGCATTGAGATATCACATCTCATGCTATAAGAAGGGTCTCAGGATTGGAATGGGATGGAGTTGGATATCACATCTCATGCTAAAGGAAGGGTCTCAGGTTTGGTAGAAGCATTGGGATATCACATCTCATGCTATCGGAAGGGTATCAGAATTGGATTTGGAAGGAGTTGGATATCCCATCTCATGCTATAGGAAGGGTCTCAGGTTGAAATGGGAAGGAGTTGGATATCACATCTCATGTTATAGGAAGGGTCTCAGGATTGGTTTTAGAGGCATTGAGATATCACATCTCATGCTATCAGAAGGGTCTCAGGATTGGAATGGGAAGGAGTTGGATTTCACATCTCATGCTAAAGGGAGGGTCTCAGGTTTGGAAGGGGAAGGATTTGGATATCACATCTCATGTTATAGGAAGGATCTCAGGTTTGGTATTAGAAGCATTGAGATATCACATCTCATGCTATCGGAAGGATCTCAGGTTTGGTATTAGAAGCATTGAGATATCACATCTCATGCTATCAGAAGGGTCTCAGGATTGGAATGGGAAGGAGTTGGATATCACATCTCATGCTAAAGGGAGGGTCTCAGGTTTGGAAGGGGAAGGATTTGGATATCACATCTCATGTTATCGGAAGGATCTCAGGTTTGGTATTAGAAGCATTGAGATATCACATCTCATGCTATCGGAAGGATCTCAGGTTTGGTATTAGAAGTATTGAGATATCACATCTCATGCTATAAGAAGGGTCTCAGGATTGGAATGGGATGGAGTTGGATATCACATCTCATGCTAAAGGAAGGGTCTCAGGTTTGGTAGAATCATTGAGATATCACATCTCATGCTATCGGAAATGTCTCAGGATTGGAATGGGAAGGAGCTGGATATCACATCTCATGCTAAAGGAAGGGTCTCAGGTTTGGAACGGGAAGGAGTTGGATATCACATCTCATGTTATAGGAAGGGTCTCAGGTTTGGTATAAGCATTGAGATATCATATCTCTGCTATCGGAAGTGTCTCAGGATTGGAATGGGAAGGAGTTGGATATCCCATCTCATGTTACAGGATGGGTCTCAGGTTTGTTATTAGAATCATTAAGATATCATATTGCATGCTGTAGGAAGGGTCTAAGTATTGGAATGGGAAGGACTTGGATATCACATCTCATGCTATAGATAGGCTCTCAGGTTTGGAGGAAAGGGAAGGAGTTGGATATCACATTTCATGTTAGAGGAAGGATCTCAGGTTTGGTATTAGAGGCATTGAGACATCACATCTCATGCTATAGGAAGGGTCTCAGGATTGGAATGGGAAGGAGTTGGATATCACATCTCATGCTATAGGAAGGGTCTCAGGTTAGGTATAAGCATTGAGATATCACATCTCATGCTATAGGAAGGGTCTCAGGATTGGAATGGGAAGGAGTTGTATATGACATCTCATGCCGTAGGAAGGGTCTCAGGTTTGATATAAGCATTGAGATATCACATCTCTGCAATCGAAAGGGTCTCAGGATTGGAATCGGAAGGAGTTGGATATCCCATCTCATGTTATAGGAAGAGTCTCAGGTTTGGTATTAGAAGCATTGAGATATTACATCTCATGCTATAGGAAGTGTCTCAGGATTGGAATGGGAAGGACTTGGATATCACATCTCATGCTATAGGGAGGGTCTCAAGTTTGATATTAGAAGCATTGAGATATCACATCTCATGCTATAGGAAGGGTCTCAGGATTAGAATGGGAAGGAGTTGGATATCACATCTCATGCTATAGGAAGGGTCTCAGGTTTGGTATAAGCAGTGAGATATCACATCTCATGCTATAGGAAGTGTCTCAGGATTGGAATGGGAAGGAGTTGGATATCACATCTCATGTTATAGGAAGGATCTCAGGTTTGGTATAAGCATTGAGATATCACATCTCTGCTATCGGAATGGTCTCAGGATTGGAATGGGAAGGAGTTGGATATTCCCATCTCATGATAAAGGAAGGGTCTAAGGTTTGGAAGGGGAAGGATTTGGATATCACATCTCATGTTATAGGACGGGTCTCAGGTTTGGTATTAGAAGCATTGAGATATCACTTCTCATGCTATAGGAAGGGTCTCAGGATTGGAATGGGAAGGACTTGGATATCACATCTCATGCTATAGGGAGGGTCTGAAGTTTGATATTAGAAGCATTGAGATATGACATCTCATGATATCGGAAGGGTCTCAGGATTGGAATGGGAAGGAGTTGGATATCACATCTCATGATAAAGGAAGGGTCTAAGGTTTGGAAGGGGAAGGATTTGGATATCACATCTCATGTTATAGGACGGGTCTCAGGTTTGGTATTAGAAGCATTGAGATATCAAGTCTCATGGTATAGGAAGGGTCTCAGAATTGCAATGGGAAGGAGTTGGATATCACATCTCAAGCTATAGTAAGGGTCTCAGGATTGGAATGAGAAGGAGTTTGATATCACATCTCATGCCATAGTATGGGTCTCAGGTTTGGTAGAAGCATTGAAATATCACATCTCATGCTATCGGAAGGGTATCAGTATTGGATTTGGAAGGAGTTGGATATCTCATCTCATGCTATAGGAAGGGTCTCAGGTTGGAATGGGAAGGAGTTGGATATCACATCTCATGTTATAGGAAGGGTCTCAGGATTGGAATGGGAAGGACTTGGATATCATATCTCATGCTATAGGAAGGCTCTCAGGTTTGGAAGGGGAAGGAGTTGGATATCACATTTCATGGTAGAGGAAGGATCTCAGGTTTGGTATAAGAGGCATTGATATATCACATCTCATGCTATAGGAAGGGTCTCAGGTTTGGTATAAGCAGTGAGATATCACATCTCATGCTATAGGAAGTGTCTCAGGATTGGAATGGGAAGGAGTTGGATATCATATCTCATGCCATAGTATGGGTCTCAGGTTTGGTAGAAGCATTGGGATATCACATCTCATGCTATCGGAAGGGTATCAGTATTGGATTTGGAAGGAGTTGGATATCCCATCTCATGTTATAGGAAGGGTCTCAGGATTGGAATGGGAAGGCCTTGGATATCATATCTCATGCTATAGGAAGGCTCTCAGGTTTGGAAGGGAAAGGAGTTGGATATCACATCTCATGTTATAGGAAGGGTCTCAGGATTGGAATGGGAAGGACTTGGATATCATATCTCATGCTATAGGAAGGCTCTCAGGTTTGGAAGGGGAAGGAGTTGGATATCACATCTCATGCTATAGGAAGAGTCTCAGGTTTGGTATAAGCATTGAGATATCACATCTCATGCTATAGGAATGGTCTCAGGATTGGAATGGGTAGGAGTTGGATATTACATTCTTGCTATAGGAAGGGTCTCATGTTTGGAATGGGAAGGAGTTGGATATCTCATATGCTATAGGAAGGATCTCAGGTTTGGTATTAGAAGCATTGAGATGTCACATCTCATGCTATCGGAAGGGTCTCAGGATTGGAATGGGAATGATTTGGATATCACATCTCATGTTATAGGAAGGGTCTCAGGTTTGGTATAAGCATTGAGATATCACATCTCTGCTATCGGAAGTGGCTCAGGATTGGAATGGGAAGGAGTTGGATATCCCATCTCATGTTATAGGACGGGTCTCTGGTTTGGTATTAGAATCATTGAGATATCACATCGCATGCTGTAGGAAGGGTCTAAGGATTGGAATGGGATGGACTTGGACATCACATCTCATGCTATAGGTAGGCTCTCAGGTTTGGTATAAGCATTGAGATATCACATCTCATGCTATAGGAAGGGTCTCAAGATTGGAATGGAACGGATTTGGATATCACATCTCATGCTATAGGAAGGGTCTCAGGTTTGGTATACGCATGGAGATATCACTTCTCATGCTATAGGAAGGGTCTCAGGATTGGAATGAGAAGGAGTTGGATATCACATCTCATGCTATAGGAAGGGTCTCAGATTTGGTATAAGCATTGAGATATCACATCTCATGCTATAGGAAGGGTCTCAGGATTGGAATGGGAAGGAGTTGTATATGACATCTCAGGCCATAGGAAGGGTCTCAGGTTTGGTATAAGCATTGAGATATCACATCTCTGCTATCGGAAGGGTCTCAGGATTGGAATGGGAAGGACTTGGATGTCAAATCTCATGCTATAGGGAGGGTCTCAAGTTTGATATTAGAAGCATTGAGATAACAAATCTCATGATATCGGAAGGGTCTCAGGATTGGAATGGGAAGGAGTTGGATATCACATCTCATGATATATGAAGGGTCTCAGGTTTGGAAGGGGAAGGATTTGGATATCACATCTCATGTTATAGGACGGGTATCAGGTTTGGTATTAGAAGCATTGAGATATCAAGTCTCATGGTATAGGAAGGGTCTCAGAATTGGAATGGGAAGGAGTTGGATAACACATCTCAAGCTATAGCAAGGGTCTCAGGATTGGAATGGGAAGAAGTTTGATATCACATCTCATGCCATAGTATGGGTCTCATGTTTGGTAGAAGCATTGGGATATCACATCTCATGCTATCGGAAGGGTATCAGTATTGGATTTGGAAGGAGTTGGATATCCCATCATGCTATAGGAAGGGTCTCAGGTTGGAATGGGAAGGAGTTGGATATCACATCTCATGTTATAGGAAGGGTCTCAGGATTGGAATGGGAAGGACTTGGATATCATATCTCATGCTATGGGAAGGCTCTCAGGTTTGGAAGGGGAAGGAGTTGGATATCACATCTCAAGCTATAGGAAGGGTCTCAGGTTTGGTATTAGAAGCATTGAGATATCACATCTCATGCTATAGGAAGGGTCTCAGGATTGGAAGGGGAAGGAGTTGGATATCACATCTCATGCTAAAGGAAGGGTCTCAGGTTTGGAACGGGAAGGAGTTGGATATCACATCTCATGTTATAGGAAGGGTCTCAGGTTTGGTATAAGCATTGAGATATCATATCTCTGCTATCGGAAGTGTCTCAGGATTGGAATGGGAAGGAGTTGGATATCCCATCTCATGTTATAGGATGGGTCTCAGGTTTGTTATTAGAATCATTGAGATATCATATTGCATGCTGTAGGAAGGGTCTAAGTATTGGAATGGGAAGGACTTGGATATCACATCTCATGCTATAGATAGGCTCTCAGGTTTGGAGGAAAGGGAAGGAGTTGGATATCACATTTCATGTTAGAGGAAGGATCTCAGGTTTGGTATTAGAGGCATTGAGACATCACATCTCATGCTATAGGAAGGGTCTCAGGATTGGAATGGGAAGGAGTTGGATATCACATCTCATGCTATAGGAAGGGTCTCAGGTTAGGTATAAGCATTGAGATATCACATCTCATGCTATAGGAAGGGTCTCAGGATTGGAATGGGAAGGAGTTGTATATGACATCTCATGCCGTAGGAAGGGTCTCAGGTTTGGTATAAGCATTGAGATATCACATCTCTGCAATCGAAAGGGTCTCAGGATTGGAATCGGAAGGAGTTGGATATCCCATCTCATGTTATAGGAAGAGTCTCAGGTTTGGTATTAGAAGCATTGAGATATTACATCTCATGCTATAGGAAGTGTCTCAGGATTGGAATGGGAAGGACTTGGATATCACATCTCATGCTATAGGGAGGGTCTCAAGTTTGATATTAGAAGCATTGAGATATCACATCTCATGCTATAGGAAGGGTCTCAGGATTAGAATGGGAAGGAGTTGGATATCACATCTCATGCTATAGGAAGGGTCTCAGGTTTGGTATAAGCAGTGAGATATCACATCTCATGCTACAGGAAGTGTCTCAGGATTGGAATGGGAAGGAGTTGGATATCACATCTCATGTTATAGGAAGGATCTCAGGTTTGGTATAAGCATTGAGATATCACATCTCTGCTATCGGAATGGTCTCAGGATTGGAATGGGAAGGAGTTGGATATTCCCATCTCATGATAAAGGAAGGGTCTAAGGTTTGGAAGGGGAAGGATTTGGATATCACATCTCATGTTATAGGACGGGTCTCAGGTTTGGTATTAGAAGCATTGAGATATCACTTCTCATGCTATAGGAAGGGTCTCAGGATTGGAATGGGAAGGTCTTGGATATCACATCTCATGCTATAGGGAGGGTCTGAAGTTTGATATTAGAAGCATTGAGATATGACATCTCATGATATCGGAAGGGTCTCAGGATTGGAATGGGAAGGAGTTGGATATCACATCTCATGATAAAGGAAGGGTCTAAGGTTTGGAAGGGGAAGGATTTGGATATCACATCTCATGTTATAGGACGGGTCTCAGGTTTGGTATTAGAAGCACTGAGATATCAAGTCTCATGGTATAGGAAGGGTCTCAGAATTGGAATGGGAAGGAGTTGGATATCACAACTCAAGCTATAGTAAGGGTCTCAGGATTGGAATGGGAAGGAGTTTTATATCACATCTCCTGCCATAGTATGGGTCTCAGGTTTGGTAGAAGCATTGGGATATCACATCTCATGCTATCGGAAGGGTATCAGTATTGTATTTGGAAGGAGTTGGATATCCCATCTCATGCTATAGGAAGGGTCTCAGGTTGGAATGGGAAGGAGTTGGATATCACATCTCATGTTATAGGAAGGGTCTCAGGATTGGAATGGGAAGGACTTGGATATCATATCTCATGCTATAGGAAGGCTCTCAGGTTTGGAAGGGGAAGGAGTTGGATATCACATTTCATGTTAGAGGAAGGATCTCAGGTTTGGTATAAGAGGCATTGAGATATCACATCTCATGCTATAGGAAGGGTCTCAGGTTTGGTATAAGCAGTGAGATATCACATCTCATGCTATAGGAAGTGTCTCAGGATTGGAATGGGAAGGAGTTGGATATCACATCTCATGCCATAGTATGGGTCTCAGGTTTGGTAGAAGCATTGGGATATCACATCTCATGCTATCGGAAGGGTATCAGTATTGGATTTGGAAGGAGTTGGATATCCCATCTCATGTTATAGGAAGGGTCTCAGGATTGGAATGGGAAGGCCTTGGATATCATATCTCATGCTATAGGAAGGCTCTCAGGTTTGGAAGGGAAAGGAGTTGGATATCACATCTCATGTTATAGGAAGGGTCTCAGGATTGGAATGGGAAGGACTTGGATATCATATCTCATGCTATAGGAAGGCTCTCAGGTTTGGAAGGGGAAGGAGTTGGATATCACATCTCATGCTATAGGAAGAGTCTCAGGTTTGGTATAAGCATTGAGATATCACATCTCATGCTATAGGAATGGTCTCAGGATTGGAATGGGTAGGAGTTGGATATTACATTCTTGCTATAGGAAGGGTCTCATGTTTGGAATGGGAAGGAGTTGGATATCACATATGCTATAGGAAGGATCTCAGGTTTGGTATTAGAAGCATTGAGATGTCACATCTCATGCTATCGGAAGGGTCTCAGGATTGGAATGGGAATGATTTGGATATCACATCTCATGTTATAGGAAGGGTCTCAGGTTTGGTATAAGCATTGAGATATCACATCTCTGCTATCGGAAGTGGCTCAGGATTGGAATGGGAAGGAGTTGGATATCCCATCTCATGTTATAGGACGGGTCTCTGGTTTGGTATTAGAATCATTGAGATATCACATCGCATGCTGTAGGAAGGGTCTAAGGATTGGAATGGGATGGACTTGGACATCACATCTCATGCTATAGGTAGGCTCTCAGGTTTGGTATAAGCATTGAGATATCACATCTCATGCTATAGGAAGGGTCTCAAGATTGAAATGGGACGGATTTGGATATCACATCTCATGCTATAGGAAGGGTCTCAGGTTTGGTATACGCATGGAGATATCACTTCTCATGCTATAGGAAGGGTCTCAGGATTGGAATGAGAAGGAGTTGGATATCACATCTCATGCTATAGGAAGGGTCTCAGATTTGGTATAAGCATTGAGATATCACATCTCATGCTATAGGAAGGGTCTCAGGATTGGAATGGGAAGGAGTTGTATATGACATCTCAGGCCATAGGAAGGGTCTCAGGTTTGGTATAAGCATTGAGATATCACATCTCTGCTATCGGAAGGGTCTCAGGATTGGAATGGGAAGGACTTGGATGTCAAATCTCATGCTATAGGGAGGGTCTCAAGTTTGATATTAGAAGCATTGAGATAACAAATCTCATGATATCGGAAGGGTCTCAGGATTGGAATGGGAAGGAGTTGGATATCACATCTCATGATATATGAAGGGTCTCAGGTTTGGAAGGGGAAGGATTTGGATATCACATCTCATGTTATAGGACGGGTCTCAGGTTTGGTATTAGAAGCATTGAGATATCAAGTCTCATGGTATAGGAAGGGTCTCAGAATTGGAATGGGAAGGAGTTGGATAACACATCTCAAGCTATAGCAAGGGTCTCAGGATTGGAATGGGAAGAAGTTTGATATCACATCTCATGCCATAGTATGGGTCTCATGTTTGGTAGAAGCATTGGGATATCACATCTCATGCTATCGGAAGGGTATCAGTATTGGATTTGGAAGGAGTTGGATATCCCATCATGCTATAGGAAGGGTCTCAGGTTGGAATGGGAAGGAGTTGGATATCACATCTCATGTTATAGGAAGGGTCTCAGGATTGGAATGGGAAGGACTTGGATATCATATCTCATGCTATGGGAAGGCTCTCAGGTTTGGAAGGGGAAGGAGTTGGATATCACATCTCAAGCTATAGGAAGGGTCTCAGGTTTGGTATTAGAAGCATTGAGATATCACATCTCATGCTATAGGAAGGATCTCAGGATTGGAATGGGAAGGAGTTGGATATCACATCTCAAGCTATAGGAAGGGTCTCAGGTTTGGAATAAGCATTGAGATATCACATCTCATGCTATAGGAAGGGTGTCAGAATTGGAATGGGAAGGAGTTGGATATCACATCTCATGTTATAGGAAAGATCTCAGGTTTGGTATTAGAAGCATTGAGACATCAAATCTCATGTTATAGGAAGGGTCTCAGGATTGGAATGGGAAGAAGTTGGATATCACATCTCATGCTATAGGAAGGGTCTCAGGATTGGAATGGGAAGGAGTTGTATATGACGTCTCATGCCATAGGAAGGGTCTCAGGTTTGGTATAAGCATTGAGATATCACATCACATGCTATAGGAAGGGTCTCAGGATTGGAATGGGAAGGACTTGGATATCACATCTCATGCTATAGGCAGGGTCTCAGGTTTGGAAAGGGAAGGAGTTGGATATCACATTTCATGTTAGAGGTAGGATCTCTGTTTTGGTATTAGAGGCATTGAGATATCACATCTCATGCTATCAGAAGGGTCTCAGGATTGGAATGGGAAGGAGTTGGATATCACATCTCATGCTAAAGGGAGGGTCTCAGGTTTGGAAGGGGAAGGAGTTTGATATCACATCTCATGCCATAGTATGGGTCTCAGGTTTGGTAGAAGCATTGGGATATCACATCTCATGCTATCGGAAGGGTATCAGTATTGGATTTGGAAGGAGTTGGATATCCCATCTCATGCTATAGGAAGGGTCTCAGGTTGGAATGGGAAGGAGTTGGATATCACATCTCATGTTATAGGAAGGGTTTCAGGATTGGAATGGGAAGGACTTGGATATCATATCTCATGCTATAGGAAGGGTCTCAGAATTGGAATAGGAAGGAGTTGGATATCACATCTCATGTTATAGGAAAGATCTCAGGTTTGGTATTAGAAGCATTGAGACATCAAATCTCATGTTATAGGAAGGGTCTCAGGATTGGAATGGGAATAAGTTGGATATCACATCTCATGCTATAGGAAGGGTCTCAGGTTTGGTATAAGCATTGAGATATCACATCTCATACTATAGGAAGGGTCTCAGGATTGGAATGGGAAGGAGTTGTATGTGACATCTCATGCCATAGGAAGGGTCTCAGGTTTGGTATAAGCATTGAGATATCACATCACATGCTATAGGAAGGGTCTCAGGATTGGAATGGGAAGGACTTGGATATCACATCTCATGCTATAGGCAGGGTCTCAGGTTTGTAAAGGGAAGGAGTTGGATATCACATTTCATGTTAGAGGTAGGATCTCAGGTTTGGTATTAGAGGCATTGAGATATCACATCTCATGCTATCAGAAGGGTCTCAGGATTGGAATGGGAAGGAGTTGGATATCACATCTCATGCTAAAGGGAGGGTCTCAGGTTTGGAAGGGGAAGGAGTTTGATATCACATCTCATGCCACAGTATGGGTCTCAGGTTTGGTAGAAGCTTTGGGATATCACATCTCATGCTATCGGAAGGGTATCAGTATTGGATTTGGAAGGAGTTGGATATCCCATCATGCTATAGGAAGGGTCTCAGGTTGGAATGGGAAGGAGTTGGATATCACATCTCATGTTATAGGAAGGGTCTCAGGATTGGAATGGGAAGGACTTGGATATCATATCTCATGCTATGGGAAGGCTCTCAGGTTTGGAAGGGGAAGGAGTTGGATATCACATCTCAAGCTATAGGAAGGGTCTCAGGTTTGGTATTAGAAGCATTGAGATATCACATCTCATGCTATAGGAAGGGTCTCAGGATTGGAAGGGGAAGGAGTTGGATATCACATCTCATGCTAAAGGAAGGGTCTCAGGTTTGGAACGGGAAGGAGTTGGATATCACATCTCATGTTATAGGAAGGGTCTCAGGTTTGGTATAAGCATTGAGATATCATATCTCTGCTATCGGAAGTGTCTCAGGATTGGAATGGGAAGGAGTTGGATATCCCATCTCATGTTATAGGATGGGTCTCAGGTTTGTTATTAGAATCATTGAGATATCATATTGCATGCTGTAGGAAGGGTCTAAGTATTGGAATGGGAAGGACTTGGATATCACATCTCATGCTATAGATAGGCTCTCAGGTTTGGAGGAAAGGGAAGGAGTTGGATATCACATTTCATGTTAGAGGAAGGATCTCAGGTTTGGTATTAGAGGCATTGAGACATCACATCTCATGCTATAGGAAGGGTCTCAGGATTGGAATGGGAAGGAGTTGGATATCACATCTCATGCTATAGGAAGGGTCTCAGGTTTGGTATAAGCATTGAGATATCATATCTCTGCTATCGGAAGTGTCTCAGGATTGGAATGGGAAGGAGTTGGATATCCCATCTCATGTTATAGGATGGGTCTCAGGTTTGTTATTAGAATCATTGAGATATCATATTGCATGCTGTAGGAAGGGTCTAAGTATTGGAATGGGAAGGACTTGGATATCACATCTCATGCTATAGATAGGCTCTCAGGTTTGGAGGAAAGGGAAGGAGTTGGATATCACATTTCATGTTAGAGGAAGGATCTCAGGTTTGGTATTAGAGGCATTGAGACATCACATCTCATGCTATAGGAAGGGTCTCAGGATTGGAATGGGAAGGAGTTGGATATCACATCTCATGCCGTAGGAAGGGTCTCAGGTTTGGTATAAGCATTGAGATATCACATCTCTGCAATCGAAAGGGTCTCAGGATTGGAATCGGAAGGAGTTGGATATCCCATCTCATGTTATAGGAAGAGTCTCAGGTTTGGTATTAGAAGCATTGAGATATTACATCTCATGCTATAGGAAGTGTCTCAGGATTGGAATGGGAAGGACTTGGATATCACATCTCATGCTATAGGGAGGGTCTCAAGTTTGATATTAGAAGCATTGAGATATCACATCTCATGCTATAGGAAGGGTCTCAGGATTAGAATGGGAAGGAGTTGGATATCCCATCTCATGCTATAGGAAGGGTCTCAGGTTTGGTATAAGCAGTGAGATATCACATCTCATGCTATAGGAAGTGTCTCAGGATTGGAATGGGAAGGAGTTGGATATCACATCTCATGTTATAGGAAGGATCTCAGGTTTGGTATAAGCATTGAGATATCACATCTCTGCTATCGGAATGGTCTCAGGATTGGAATGGGAAGGAGTTGGATATTCCCATCTCATGATAAAGGAAGGGTCTAAGGTTTGGAAGGGGAAGGATTTGGATATCACATCTCATGTTATAGGACGGGTCTCAGGTTTGGTATTAGAAGCATTGAGATATCACTTCTCATGCTATAGGAAGGGTCTCAGGATTGGAATGGGAAGGACTTGGATATCACATCTCATGCTATAGGGAGGGTCTGAAGTTTGATATTAGAAGCAGTGAGATATGACATCTCATGATATCGGAAGGGTCTCAGGATTGGAATGGGAAGGAGTTGGATATCACATCTCATGATAAAGGAAGGGTCTAAGGTTTGGAAGGGGAAGGATTTGGATATCACATCTCATGTTATAGGACGGGTCTCAGGTTTGGTATTAGAAGCATTGAGATATCAAGTCTCATGGTATAGGAAGGGTCTCAGAATTGGAATGGGAAGGAGTTGGATATCACAACTCAAGCTATAGTAAGGGTCTCAGGATTGGAATGGGAAGGAGTTTGATATCACATCTCCTGCCATAGTATGGGTCTCAGGTTTGGTAGAAGCATTGGGATATCACATCTCATGCTATCGGAAGGGTATCAGTATTGGATTTGGAAGGAGTTGGATATCCCATCTCATGCTATAGGAAGGGTCTCAGGTTGGAATGGGAAGGAGTTGGATATCACATCTCATGTTATAGGAAGGGTCTCAGGATTGGAATGGGAAGGACTTGGATATCATATCTCATGCTATAGGAAGGCTCTCAGGTTTGGAAGGGGAAGGAGTTGGATATCACATTTCATGTTAGAGGAAGGATCTCAGGTTTGGTATAAGAGGCATTGAGATATCACATCTCATGCTATAGGAAGGGTCTCAGGTTTGGTATAAGCAGTGAGATATCACATCTCATGCTATAGGAAGTGTCTCAGGATTGGAATGGGAAGGAGTTGGATATCACATCTCATGCCATAGTATGGGTCTCAGGTTTGGTAGAAGCATTGGGATATCACATCTCATGCTATCGGAAGGGTATCAGTATTGGATTTGGAAGGAGTTGGATATCCCATCTCATGTTATAGGAAGGGTCTCAGGATTGGAATGGGAAGGCCTTGGATATCATATCTCATGCTATAGGAAGGCTCTCAGGTTTGGAAGGGAAAGGAGTTGGATATCACATCTCATGTTATAGGAAGGGTCTCAGGATTGGAATGGGAAGGACTTGGATATCATATCTCATGCTATAGGAAGGCTCTCAGGTTTGGAAGGGGAAGGAGTTGGATATCACATCTCATGCTATAGGAAGAGTCTCAGGTTTGGTATAAGCATTGAGATATCACATCTCATGCTATAGGAATGGTCTCAGGATTGGAATGGGTAGGAGTTGGATATTACATTCTTGCTATAGGAAGGGTCTCATGTTTGGAATGGGAAGGAGTTGGATATCACATATGCTATAGGAAGGATCTCAGGTTTGGTATTAGAAGCATTGAGATGTCACATCTCATGCTATCGGAAGGGTCTCAGGATTGGAATGGGAATGATTTGGATATCACATCTCATGTTATAGGAAGGGTCTCAGGTTTGGTATAAGCATTGAGATATCACATCTCTGCTATCGGAAGTGGCTCAGGATTGGAATGGGAAGGAGTTGGATATCCCATCTCATGTTATAGGACGGGTCTCTGGTTTGGTATTAGAATCATTGAGATATCACATCGCATGCTGTAGGAAGGGTCTAAGGATTGGAATGGGATGGACTTGGACATCACATCTCATGCTATAGGTAGGCTCTCAGGTTTGGTATAAGCATTGAGATATCACATCTCATGCTATAGGAAGGGTCTCAAGATTGGAATGGGACGGATTTGGATATCACATCTCATGCTATAGGAAGGGTCCCAGGTTTGGTATACGCATGGAGATATCACTTCTCATGCTATAGGAAGGGTCTCAGGATTGGAATGAGAAGGAGTTGGATATCACATCTCATGCTATAGGAAGGGTCTCAGATTTGGTATAAGCATTGAGATATCACATCTCATGCTATAGGAAGGGTCTCAGGATTGGAATGGGAAGGAGTTGTATATGACATCTCAGGCCATAGGAAGGGTCTCAGGTTTGGTATAAGCATTGAGATATCACATCTCTGCTATCGGAAGGGTCTCAGGATTGGAATGGGAAGGACTTGGATGTCAAATATCATGCTATAGGGAGGGTCTCAAGTTTGATATTAGAAGCATTGAGATAACAAATCTCATGATATCGGAAGGGTCTCAGGATTGGAATGGGAAGGAGTTGGATATCACATCTCATGATATATGAAGGGTCTCAGGTTTGGAAGGGGAAGGATTTGGATATCACATCTCATGTTATAGGACGGGTCTCAGGTTTGGTATTAGAAGCATTGAGATATCAAGTCTCATGGTATAGGAAGGGTCTCAGAATTGGAATGGGAAGGAGTTGGATAACACATCTCAAGCTATAGCAAGGGTCTCAGGATTGGAATGGGAAGAAGTTTGATATCACATCTCATGCCATAGTATGGGTCTCATGTTTGGTAGAAGCATTGGGATATCACATCTCATGCTATCGGAAGGGTATCAGTATTGGATTTGGAAGGAGTTGGATATCCCATCATGCTATAGGAAGGGTCTCAGGTTGGAATGGGAAGGAGTTGGATATCACATCTAATGTTATAGGAAGGGTCTCAGGATTGGAATGGGAAGGACTTGGATATAATATCTCATGCTATGGGAAGGCTCTCAGGTTTGCAAGGGGAAGGAGTTGGATATCACATCTCGAGCTATAGGAAGGGTCTCAGGTTTGGTATTAGAAGCATTGAGATATCACATCTCATGCTATAGGAAGGATCTCAGGATTGGAATGGGAAGGAGTTGGATATCACATCTCAAGCTATAGGAAGGGTCTCAGGTTTGGTATAAGCATTGAGATATCACATCTCATGCTATAGGAAGGGTGTCAGAATTGGAATGGGAAGGAGTTGGATATCACATCTCATGTTATAGGAAAGATCTCAGGTTTGGTATTAGAAGCATTGAGACATCAAATCTCATGTTATAGGAAGGGTCTCAGGATTGGAATGGGAAGAAGTTGGATATCACATCTCATGCTATAGGAAGGGTCTCAGGATTGGAATGGGAAGGAGTTGTATATGACGTCTCATGCCATAGGAAGGGTCTCAGGTTTGGTATAAGCATTGAGATATCACATCACATGCTATAGGAAGGGTCTCAGGATTGGAATGGGAAGGACTTGGATATCACATCTCATGCTATAGGCAGGGTCTCAGGTTTGGAAAGGGAAGGAGTTGGATATCACATTTCATGTTAGAGGTAGGATCTCTGTTTTGGTATTAGAGGCATTGAGATATCACATCTCATGCTATCAGAAGGGTCTCAGGATTGGAATGGGAAGGAGTTGGATATCACATCTCATGCTAAAGGGAGGGTCTCAGGTTTGGAAGGGGAAGGAGTTTGATATCACATCTCATGCCATAGTATGGTTCTCAGGTTTGGTAGAAGCATTGGGATATCACATCTCATGCTATCGGAAGGGTATCAGTATTGGATTTGGAAGGAGTTGGATATCCCTTCTCATGCTATAGGAAGGGTCTCAGGTTGGAATGGGAAGGAGTTGGATATCATATCTCATGTTATAGGAAGGGTTTCAGGATTGGAATGGGAAGGACTTGGATATCATATCTCATGCTATAGGAAGGGTCTCAGAATTGGAATAGGAAGGAGTTGGATATCACATCTCATGTTATAGGAAAGATCTCAGGTTTGGTATTAGAAGCATTGAGACATCAAATCTCATGTTATAGGAAGGGTCTCAGGATTGGAATGGGAATAAGTTGGATATCACATCTCATGCTATAGGAAGGGTCTCAGGTTTGGTATAAGCATTGAGATATCACATCTCATACTATAGGAAGGGTCTCAGGATTGGAATGGGAAGGAGTTGTATATGACATCTCATGCCATAGGAAGGGTCTCAGGTTTGGTATAAGCATTGAGATATCACATCACATGCTATAGGAAGGGTCTCAGGATTGGAATGGGAAGGACTTGGATATCACATCTCATGCTATAGGCAGGGTCTCAGGTTTGTAAAGGGAAGGAGTTGGATATCACATTTCATGTTAGAGGTAGGATCTCAGGTTTGGTATTAGAGGCATTGAGATATCACATCTCATGCTATCAGAAGGGTCTCAGGATTGGAATGGGAAGGAGTTGGATATCACATCTCATGCTAAAGGGAGGGTCTCAGGTTTGGAAGGGGAAGGAGTTTGATATCACATCTCATGCCATAGTATGGGTCTCAGGTTTGGTAGAAGCTTTGGGATATCACATCTCATGCTATCGGAAGGGTATCAGTATTGGATTTGGAAGGAGTTGGATATCCCATCTCATGCTATAGGAAGGGTCTCAGGTTGGAATGGGAAGGAGTTGGATATCACATCTCATGTTATAGGAAGGGTCTCAGGATTGGAATGGGAAGGACGTGGATATCATATCTCATGCTATAGGAAGGGTCTCAGAATTGGAATGGGAAGGAGTTGGATATCACATCTCATGTTATAGGAAAGATCTCAGGTTTGGTATTAGAAGCATTGAGACATCACATCTCATGCTATAGGAAGGGTCTCAGGATTGGAATGGGAAGGAGTTGGATATCACATCTCATGCTATAGGAAGGGTCTCAGGTTAGGTATAAGCATTGAGATATCACATCTCATGCTATAGGAAGGGTCTCAGGATTGGAATGGGAAGGAGTTGTATATGACATCTCATGCCGTAGGAAGGGTCTCAGGTTTGATATAAGCATTGAGATATCACATCTCTGCAATCGAAAGGGTCTCAGGATTGGAATCGGAAGGAGTTGGATATCCCATCTCATGTTATAGGAAGAGTCTCAGGTTTGGTATTAGAAGCATTGAGATATTACATCTCATGCTATAGGAAGTGTCTCAGGATTGGAATGGGAAGGACTTGGATATCACATCTCATGCTATAGGGAGGGTCTCAAGTTTGATATTAGAAGCATTGAGATATCACATCTCATGCTATAGGAAGGGTCTCAGGATTAGAATGGGAAGGAGTTGGATATCACATCTCATGCTATAGGAAGGGTCTCAGGTTTGGTATAAGCAGTGAGATATCACATCTCATGCTATAGGAAGTGTCTCAGGATTGGAATGGGAAGGAGTTGGATATCACATCTCATGTTATAGGAAGGATCTCAGGTTTGGTATAAGCATTGAGATATCACATCTCTGCTATCGGAATGGTCTCAGGATTGGAATGGGAAGGAGTTGGATATTCCCATCTCATGATAAAGGAAGGGTCTAAGGTTTGGAAGGGGAAGGATTTGGATATCACATCTCATGTTATAGGACGGGTCTCAGGTTTGGTATTAGAAGCATTGAGATATCACTTCTCATGAGATAGGAAGGGTCTCAGTATTGGAATGGGAAGGACTTGGATATCACATCTCATGCTATAGGGAGGGTCTGAAGTTTGATATTAGAAGCATTGAGATATGACATCTCATGATATCGGAAGGGTCTCAGGATTGGAATGGGAAGGAGTTGGATATCACATCTCATGATAAAGGAAGGGTCTAAGGTTTGGAAGGGGAAGGATTTGGATATCACATCTCATGTTATAGGACGGGTCTCAGGTTTGGTATTAGAAGCATTGAGATATCAAGTCTTATGGTATAGTAAGGGTCTCAGGATTGGAATGGGAAGGAGTTTGATATCACATCTCATGCCATAGTATGGGTCTCAGGTTTGGTAGAAGCATTGGGATATCACATCTCATGCTATCGGAAGGGTATCAGTATTGGATTTGGAAGGAGTTGGATATCTCATCTCATGCTATAGGAAGGGTCTCAGGTTGGAATGGGAAGGAGTTGGATATCACATCTCATGTTATAGGAAGGGTCTCAGGATTGGAATGGGAAGGACTTGGATATCATATCTCATGCTATAGGAAGGCTCTCAGGTTTGGAAGGGGAAGGAGTTGGATATCACATTTCATGGTAGAGGAAGGATCTCAGGTTTGGTATAAGAGGCATTGAGATATCACATCTCATGCTATAGGAAGGGTCTCAGGTTTGGTATAAGCAGTGAGATATCACATCTCATGCTATAGGAAGTGTCTCAGGATTGGAATGGGAAGGAGTTGGATATCACATCTCATGCCATAGTATGGGTCTCAGGTTTGGTAGAAGCATTGGGATATCACATCTCATGCTATCGGAAGGGTATCAGTATTGGATTTGGAAGGAGTTGGATATCCCATCTCATGTTATAGGAAGGGTCTCAGGATTGGAATGGGAAGGCCTTGGATATCATATCTCATGCTATAGGAAGGCTCTCAGGTTTGGAAGGGAAAGGAGTTGGATATCACATCTCATGTTATAGGAAGGGTCTCAGGATTGGAATGGGAAGGACTTGGATATCATATCTCATGCTATAGGAAGGCTCTCAGGTTTGGAAGGGGAAGGAGTTGGATATCACATCCCATGCTATAGGAAGAGTCTCAGGTTTGGTATAAGCATTGAGATATCACATCTCATGCTATAGGAATGGTCTCAGGATTAGAATGGGTAGGAGTTGGATATTACATTCTTGCTATAGGAAGGGTCTCATGTTTGGAATGGGAAGGAGTTGGATATCTCATATGCTATAGGAAGGATCTCAGGTTTGGTATTAGAAGCATTGAGATGTCACATCTCATGCTATCGGAAGGGTCTCAGGATTGGAATGGGAATGATTTGGATATCACATCTCATGTTATAGGAAGGGTATAAGGTTTGGTATAAGCATTGAGATATCACATCTCTGCTATCGGAAGTGGCTCAGGATTGGAATGGGAAGGAGTTGGATATCCCATCTCATGTTATAGGACGGGTCTCTGGTTTGGTATTAGAATCATTGAGATATCACATCGCATGCTGTAGGAAGGGTCTAAGGATTGGAATGGGATGGACTTGGACATCACATCTCATGCTATAGGTAGGCTCTCAGGTTTGGTATAAGCATTGAGATATCACATCTCATGCTATAGGAAGGGTCTCAAGATTGGAATGGGACGGATTTGGATATCACATCTCATGCTATAGGAAGGGTCTCAGGTTTGGTATACGCATGGAGATATCACTTCTCATGCTATAGGAAGGGTCTCAGGATTGGAATGAGAAGGAGTTGGATATCACATCTCATGCTATAGGAAGGGTCTCAGATTTGGTATAAGCATTGAGATATCACATCTCATGCTATAGGAAGGGTCTCAGGATTGGAATGGGAAGGAGTTGTATATGACATCTCAGGCCATAGGAAGGGTCTCAGGTTTGGTATAAGCATTGAGATATCACATCTCTGCTATCGGAAGGGTCTCAGGATTGGAATGGGAAGGACTTGGATGTCAAATCTCATGCTATAGGGAGGGTCTCAAGTTTGATATTAGAAGCATTGAGATAACAAATCTCATGATATCGGAAGGGTCTCAGGATTGGAATGGGAAGGAGTTGGATATCACATCTCATGATATATGAAGGGTCTCAGGTTTGGAAGGGGAAGGATTTGGATATCACATCTCATGTTATAGGACGGGTATCAGGTTTGGTATTAGAAGCATTGAGATATCAAGTCTCATGGTATAGGAAGGGTCTCAGAATTGGAATGGGAAGGAGTTGGATAACACATCTCAAGCTATAGCAAGGGTCTCAGGATTGGAATGGGAAGAAGTTTGATATCACATCTCATGCCATAGTATGGGTCTCATGTTTGGTAGAAGCATTGGGATATCACATCTCATGCTATCGGAAGGGTATCAGTATTGGATTTGGAAGGAGTTGGATATCCCATCATGCTATAGGAAGGGTCTCAGGTTGGAATGGGAAGGAGTTGGATATCACATCTCATGTTATAGGAAGGGTCTCAGGATTGGAATGGGAAGGACTTGGATATCATATCTCATGCTATGGGAAGGCTCTCAGGTTTGGAAGGGGAAGGAGTTGGATATCACATCTCAAGCTATAGGAAGGGTCTCAGGTTTGGTATTAGAAGCATTGAGATATCACATCTCATGCTATAGGAAGGGTCTCAGGATTGGAATGGGAAGGAGTTGGATATCACATCTCATGCTAAAGGAAGGGTCTCAGGTTTGGAACGGGAAGGAGTTGGATATCACATCTCATGTTATAGGAAGGGTCTCATGTTTGGTATAAGCATTGAGATATCATATCTCTGCTATCGGAAGTGTCTCAGGATTGGAATGGGAAGGAGTTGGATATCCCATCTCATGTTATAGGATGGGTCTCAGGTTTGTTATTAGAATCATTGAGATATCATATTGCATGCTGTAGGAAGGGTCTAAGTATTGGAATGGGAAGGACTTGGATATCACATCTCATGCTATAGATAGGCTCTCAGGTTTGGAGGAAAGGGAAGGAGTTGGATATCACATTTCATGTTAGAGGAAGGATCTCAGGTTTGGTATTAGAGGCATTGAGACATCACATCTCATGCTATAGGAAGGGTCTCAGGATTGGAATGGGAAGGAGTTGGATATCACATCTCATGCTATAGGAAGGGTCTCAGGTTAGGTATAAGCATTGAGATATCACATCTCATGCTATAGGAAGGGTCTCAGGATTGGAATGGGAAGGAGTTGTATATGACATCTCATGCCGTAGGAAGGGTCTCAGGTTTGGTATAAGCATTGAGATATCACATCTCTGCAATCGAAAGGGTCTCAGGATTGGAATCGGAAGGAGTTGGATATCCCATCTCATGTTATAGGAAGAGTCTCAGGTTTGGTATTAGAAGCATTGAGATATTACATCTCATGCTATAGGAAGTGTCTCAGGATTGGAATGGGAAGGACTTGGATATCACATCTCATGCTATAGGGAGGGTCTCAAGTTTGATATTAGAAGCATTGAGATATCACATCTCATGCTATAGGAAGGGTCTCAGGATTAGAATGGGAAGGAGTTGGATATCACATCTCATGCTATAGGAAGGGTCTCAGGTTTGGTATAAGCAGTGAGATATCACATCTCATGCTATAGGAAGTGTCTCAGGATTGGAATGGGAAGGAGTTGGATATCACATCTCATGTTATAGGAAGGATCTCAGGTTTGGTATAAGCATTGAGATATCACATCTCTGCTATCGGAATGGTCTCAGGATTGGAATGGGAAGGAGTTGGATATTCCCATCTCATGATAAAGGAAGGGTCTAAGGTTTGGAAGGGGAAGGATTTGGATATCACATCTCATGTTATAGGACGGGTCTCAGGTTTGGTATTAGAAGCATTGAGATATCACTTCTCATGCTATAGGAAGGGTCTCAGGATTGGAATGGGAAGGACTTGGATATCACATCTCATGCTATAGGGAGGGTCTGAAGTTTGATATTAGAAGCATTGAGATATGACATCTCATGATATCGGAAGGGTCTCAGGATTGGAATGGGAAGGAGTTGGATATCACATCTCATGATAAAGGAAGGGTCTAAGGTTTGGAAGGGGAAGGATTTGGATATCACATCTCATGTTATAGGACGGGTCTCAGGTTTGGTATTAGAAGCATTGAGATATCAAGTCTCATGGTATAGGAAGGGTCTCAGAATTGGAATGGGAAGGAGTTGGATATCACAACTCAAGCTATAGTAAGGGTCTCAGGATTGGAATGGGAAGGAGTTTGATATCACATCTCCTGCCATAGTATGGGTCTCAGGTTTGGTAGAAGCATTGGGATATCACATCTCATGCTATCGGAAGGGTATCAGTATTGGATTTGGAAGGAGTTGGATATCCCATCTCATGCTATAGGAAGGGTCTCAGGTTGGAATGGGAAGGAGTTGGATATCACATCTCATGTTATAGGAAGGGTCTCAGGATTGGAATGGGAAGGACTTGGATATCATATCTCATGCTATAGGAAGGCTCTCAGGTTTGGAAGGGGAAGGAGTTGGATATCACATTTCATGTTAGAGGAAGGATCTCAGGTTTGGTATAAGAGGCATTGAGATATCACATCTCATGCTATAGGAAGGGTCTCAGGTTTGGTATAAGCAGTGAGATATCACATCTCATGCTATAGGAAGTGTCTCAGGATTGGAATGGGAAGGAGTTGGATATCACATCTCATGCCATAGTATGGGTCTCAGGTTTGGTAGAAGCATTGGGATATCACATCTCATGCTATCGGAAGGGTATCAGTATTGGATTTGGAAGGAGTTGGATATCCCATCTCATGTTATAGGAAGGGTCTCAGGATTGGAATGGGAAGGCCTTGGATATCATATCTCATGCTATAGGAAGGCTCTCAGGTTTGGAAGGGAAAGGAGTTGGATATCACATCTCATGTTATAGGAAGGGTCTCAGGATTGGAATGGGAAGGACTTGGATATCATATCTCATGCTATCGGAAGGCTCTCAGGTTTGGAAGGGGAAGGAGTTGGATATCACATCTCATGCTATAGGAAGAGTCTCAGGTTTGGTATAAGCATTGAGATATCACATCTCATGCTATAGGAATGGTCTCAGGATTGGAATGGGTAGGAGTTGGATATTACATTCTTGCTATAGGAAGGGTCTCATGTTTGGAATGGGAAGGAGTTGGATATCACATATGCTATAGGAAGGATCTCAGGTTTGGTATTAGAAGCATTGAGATGTCACATCTCATGCTATCGGAAGGGTCTCAGGATTGGAATGGGAATGATTTGGATATCACATCTCATGTTATAGGAAGGGTCTCAGGTTTGGTATAAGCATTGAGATATCACATCTCTGCTATCGGAAGTGGCTCAGGATTGGAATGGGAAGGAGTTGGATATCCCATCTCATGTTATAGGACGGGTCTCTGGTTTGGTATTAGAATCATTGAGATATCACATCGCATGCTGTAGGAAGGGTCTAAGGATTGGAATGGGATGGACTTGGACATCACATCTCATGCTATAGGTAGGCTCTCAGGTTTGGTATAAGCATTGAGATATCACATCTCATGCTATAGGAAGGGTCTCAAGATTGGAATGGGACGGATTTGGATATCACATCTCATGCTATAGGAAGGGTCTCAGGTTTGGTATACGCATGGAGATATCACTTCTCATGCTATAGAAAGGGTCTCAGGATTGGAATGAGAAGGAGTTGGATATCACATCTCATGCTATAGGAAGGGTCTCAGATTTGG
This sequence comes from Ambystoma mexicanum, assembly GCF_040938575.1. Taxonomy (NCBI): domain Eukaryota; kingdom Metazoa; phylum Chordata; class Amphibia; order Caudata; family Ambystomatidae; genus Ambystoma; species Ambystoma mexicanum. The sequence goes on from NC_090938.1 coordinate 296,355,566, forward strand.
TATAAGCATTGAGATATCACATCTCATGCTATAGGAAGGGTCTCAGGATTGGAATGGGAAGGAGTTGTATATGACATCTCAGGCCATAGGAAGGGTCTCAGGTTTGGTATAAGCATTGAGATATCACATCTCTGCTATCGGAAGGGTCTCAGGATTGGAATGGGAAGGACTTGGATGTCAAATCTCATGCTATAGGGAGGGTCTCAAGTTTGATATTAGAAGCATTGAGATAACAAATCTCATGATATCGGAAGGGTCTCAGGATTGGAATGGGAAGGAGTTGGATATCACATCTCATGATATATGAAGGGTCTCAGGTTTGGAAGGGGAAGGATTTGGATATCACATCTCATGTTATAGGACGGGTCTCAGGTTTGGTATTAGAAGCATTGAGATATCAAGTCTCATGGTATAGGAAGGGTCTCAGAATTGGAATGGGAAGGAGTTGGATAACACATCTCAAGCTATAGCAAGGGTCTCAGGATTGGAATGGGAAGAAGTTTGATATCACATCTCATGCCATAGTATGGGTCTCATGTTTGGTAGAAGCATTGGGATATCACATCTCATGCTATCGGAAGGGTATCAGTATTGGATTTGGAAGGAGTTGGATATCCCATCATGCTATAGGAAGGGTCTCAGGATTGGAATGGGAAGGACTTGGATATCATATCTCATGCTATGGGAAGGCTCTCAGGTTTGGAAGGGGAAGGAGTTGGATATCACATCTCAAGCTATAGGAAGGGTCTCAGGTTTGGTATTAGAAGCATTGAGATATCACATCTCATGCTATAGGAAGGGTCTCAGGATTGGAATGGGAAGGAGTTGGATATCACATCTCAAGCTATAGGAAGGGTCTCAGGTTTGGTATAAGCATTGAGATATCACATCTCATGCTATAGGAAGGGTGTCAGAATTGGAATGGGAAGGAGTTGGATATCACATCTCATGTTATAGGAAAGATCTCAGGTTTGGTATTAGAAGCATTGAGACATCAAATCTCATGTTATAGGAAGGGTCTCAGGATTGGAATGGGAAGAAGTTGGATATCACATCTCATGCTATAGGAAGGGTCTCAGGATTGGAATGGGAAGGACTTGGATATCACATCTCATGCTATAGGCAGGGTCTCAGGTTTGGTATAAGCATTGAGATATCACATCACATGCTATAGGAAGGGTCTCAGGATTGGAATGGGAAGGACTTGGATATCACATCTCATGCTATAGGCAGGGTCTCAGGTTTGGAAAGGGAAGGAGTTGGATATCACATTTCATGTTAGAGGTAGGATCTCTGTTTTGGTATTAGAGGCATTGAGATATCACATCTCATGCTATCAGAAGGGTCTCAGGATTGGAATGGGAAGGAGTTGGATATCACATCTCATGCTAAAGGGAGGGTCTCAGGTTTGGAAGGGGAAGGAGTTTGATATCACATCTCATGCCATAGTATGGGTCTCAGGTTTGGTAGAAGCATTGGGATATCACATCTCATGCTATCGGAAGGGTATCAGTATTGGATTTGGAAGGAGTTGGATATCCCATCTCATGCTATAGGAAGGGTCTCAGGTTGGAATGGGAAGGAGTTGGATATCACATCTCATGTTATAGGAAGGGTTTCAGGATTGGAATGGGAAGGACTTGGATATCATATCTCATGCTATAGGAAGGGTCTCAGAATTGGAATAGGAAGGAGTTGGATATCACATCTCATGTTATAGGAAAGATCTCAGGTTTGGTATTAGAAGCATTGAGACATCAAATCTCATGTTATAGGAAGGGTCTCAGGATTGGAATGGGAATAAGTTGGATATCACATCTCATGCTATAGGAAGGGTCTCAGGTTTGGTATAAGCATTGAGATATCACATCTCATACTATAGGAAGGGTCTCAGGATTGGAATGGGAAGGAGTTGTATATGACATCTCATGCCATAGGAAGGGTCTCAGGTTTGGTATAAGCATTGAGATATCACATCACATGCTATAGGAAGGGTCTCAGGATTGGAATGGGAAGGACTTGGATATCACATCTCATGCTATAGGCAGGGTCTCAGGTTTGTAAAGGGAAGGAGTTGGATATCACATTTCATGTTAGAGGTAGGATCTCAGGTTTGGTATTAGAGGCATTGAGATATCACATCTCATGCTATCAGAAGGGTCTCAGGATTGGAATGGGAAGGAGTTGGATATCACATCTCATGCTAAAGGGAGGGTCTCAGGTTTGGAAGGGGAAGGAGTTTGATATCACATCTCATGCCATAGTATGGGTCTCAGGTTTGGTAGAAGCTTTGGGATATCACATCTCATGCTATCGGAAGGGTATCAGTATTGGATTTGGAAGGAGTTGGATATCCCATCTCATGCTATAGGAAGGGTCTCAGGTTGGAATGGGAAGGAGTTGGATATCACATCTCATGTTATAGGAAGGGTCTCAGGATTGGAATGGGAAGGACTTGGATATCATATCTCATGCTATAGGAAGGGTCTCAGAATTGGAATGGGAAGGAGTTGGATATCACATCTCATGTTATAGGAAAGATCTCAGGTTTGGTATTAGAAGCATTGAGACATCACATCTCATGTTATAGGAAGGGTCTCAGGATTGGAATGGGAAGAAGTTGGATATCACATCTCATGCTATAGGAAGGGTCTCAGGTTTGGTATAAGCATTGAGATATCACATCTCATGCTATAGGAAGGGTCTCAGGATTGGAATGGGAAGAAGTTGGATATCACATCTCATGCTATAGGAAGGATCTCAGATTTGGTATTAGAAGCATTGAGATATCACATCTCATGCTATCGGAAGGGTCTCAGGATTGGAATGGGAAGGATTTGGATATCACATCTCATGTCATAGGAAGGATCTCAGGTTTGGTATTAGAAGCATTGATATATCACATCTCATGCTATAGGAATGGTCTCAGGATTGGAATGAGTAGGAGTTGGATATTACATTCTTGCTATAGGAAGGGTCTCATGTTTGGAATGGGAAGGAGTTGGATATCACATATGCTATAGGAAGGATCTCAGGTTTGGTATTAGAAGCATTGAGATATCACATCTCATGCTATCGGAAGGGTCTCAGGATTGGAATGGGAATGATTTGGATATCACATCTCATGTTATAGGAAGGGTCTCAGGTTTGGTATAAGCATTGAGATATCACATCTCTGCTATCGGAAGTGGCTCAGGATTGGAATGGGAAGGAGTTGGATATCCCATCTCATGTTATAGGACGGGTCTCTGGTTTGGTATTAGAATCATTGAGAGATCACATCGCATGCTGTAGGAAGGGTCTAAGGATTGGAATGGGATGGACTTGGACATCACATCTCATGCTATAGGTAGGCTTTCAGGTTTGGTATAAGCATTGAGATATCACATCTCATGCTATAGGAAGGGTCTCAGGATTGGAATGGGACGGATTTGGATATCACATCTCATGCTATAGGAAGGGTCTCAGGTTTGGTATACGCATGGAGATATCACTTCTCATGCTATAGGAAGGGTCTCAGGATTGGAATGGGAAGGAGTTGGATATCACATCTCATGCTATAGGAAGGGTCTCAGATTTGGTATAAGCATTGAGATATCACATCTCATGCTATAGGAAGGGTCTCAGGATTGGAATGGGAAGGAGTTGTATATGACATCTCAGGCCATAGGAAGGGTCTCAGGTTTGGTATAAGCATTGAGATATCACATCTCTGCTATCGGAAGGGTCTCAGGATTGGAATGGGAAGGACTTGGATGTCACATCTCATGCTATAAGGGAGGGTCTCAAGTTTGATATTAGAAGCATTGAGATAACAAATCTCATGGTATAGGAAGGGTCTCAGAATTGAAATGGGAAGGAGTTTGATAACACATCTCAAGCTATAGGAAGGGTCTCAGGATTGGAATGGGAAGAAGTTTGATATCACATCTCATGCCATAGTATGGGTCTCAGGTTTGGTAGAAGCATTTGGATATCCCATCATGCTATAGGAAGGGTCTCAGGTTGGAATGGGAAGGAGTTGGATATCTCATCTCATGTTATAGGAAGGGTCTCAGGATTGGAATGGAAGGACTTGGATATCATATCTCATGCTATGGGAAGGGTCTCAGGATTGGAATGGGAAGGACTTGGATGTCACATCTCATGCTATAAGGGAGGGTCTCAAGTTTGATATTAGAAGCATTGAGATAACAAATCTCATGGTATAGGAAGGGTCTCAGAATTGAAATGGGAAGGAGTTTGATAACACATCTCAAGCTATAGGAAGGGTCTCAGGATTGGAATGGGAAGAAGTTTGATATCACATCTCATGCCATAGTATGGGTCTCAGGTTTGGTAGAAGCATTTGGATATCCCATCATGCTATAGGAAGGGTCTCACATTGGAATGGGAAGGAGTTGGATATCACATCTCATGATATAGGAAGGGTCTAAGGTTTGGAAGGGGAAGGATTTGGATATCACATCTCATGTTATAGGACGGGTCTCGGGTTTGGTATTAGAAGCATTGAGATATCAAGTCTCATGGTATAGGAAGGGTCTCAGAATTGAAATGGGAAGGAGTTTGATAACACATCTCAAGCTATAGGAAGGGTCTCAGGATTGGAATGGGAAGAAGTTTGATATCACATCTCATGCCATAGTATGGGTCTCAGGTTTGGTAGAAGCATTTGGATATCCCATCATGCTATAGGAAGGGTCTCAGGTTGGAATGGGAAGGAGTTGGATATCTCATCTCATGTTATAGGAAGGGTCTCAGGATTGGAATGGAAGGACTTGGATATCATATCTCATGCTATGGGAAGGCTCTCAGGTTTGGAAGGGGAAGGAGTTGGATATCACATCTCAAGCTATAGGAAGGGTCTCAGGTTTGGTATTAGAAGCATTGAGATATCACATCTCATGCTATAGGAAGGGTCTCAGGATTGGAATGGGATGGAGTTGGATATCACATCTCATGCTAAAGGAAGGGTCTCAGGTTTGTTAGAAGCATTGGGATATCACATCTCATGCTATCGGAAGGGTATCAGAATTGGATTTGGAAGGAGTTGGATATCCCATCTCATGCTATAGGAAGGGTCTCAGGTTGAAATGGGAAGGAGTTGGATATCACATCTCATGTTATAGGAAGGGTCTCAGGATTCGTTTTAGAGGCATTGAGATATCACATCTCATGCTATCAGAAGGGTCTCAGGATTGGAATGGGAAGGAGTTGGATTTCACATCTCATGCTAAAGGGAGGGTCTCAGGTTTGGAAGGGGAAGGATTTGGATATCACATCTCATGTTATAGGAAGGATCTCAGGTTTGGTATTAGAAGCATTGAGATATCACATCTCATGCTATCGGAAGGATCTCAGGTTTGGTATTAGAAGCATTGAGATATCACATCTCTTGCTATCAGAAGGGTCTCAGGATTGGAATGGGAAGGAGTTGGATATCACATCTCATGCTAAAGGGAGGGTCTCAGGTTTGGAAGGGGAAGGATTTGGATTTCACATCTCATGTTATCGGAAGGATCTCAGGTTTGGTATTAGAAGTATTGAGATATCACATCTCATGCTATAAGAAGGGTCTCAGGATTGGAATGGGATGGAGTTGGATATCACATCTCATGCTAAAGGAAGGGTCTCAGGTTTGGTAGAATCATTGAGATATCACATCTCATGCTATCGGAAATGTCTCAGGATTGGAATGGGAAGGAGCTGGATATCACATCTCATGCTAAAGGAAGGGTCTCAGGTTTGGAACGGGAAGGAGTTGGATATCACATCTCATGCTATAGGAAGGGTCTCAGGTTAGGTATAAGCATTGAGATATCACATCTCATGCTATAGGAAGGGTCTCAGGATTGGAATGGGAAGGAGTTGTATATGACATCTCATGCCGTAGGAAGGGTCTCAGGTTTGGTATAAGCATTGAGATATCACATCTCTGCAATCGAAAGGGTCTCAGGATTGGAATGGGAAGGAGTTGGATATCCCATCTCATGTTATAGGAAGAGTCTCAGGTTTGGTATTAGAAGCATTGAGATATTACATCTCATGCTATAGGAAGTGTCTCAGGATTGGAATGGGAAGGACTTGGATATCACATCTCATGCTATAGGGAGGGTCTCAAGTTTGATATTAGAAGCTTTGAGATATCACATCTCATGCTATAGGAAGGGTCTCAGGATTAGAATGGGAAGGAGTTGGATATCACATCTCATGCTATAGGAAGGGTCTCAGGTTTGGTATAAGCAGTGAGATATCACATCTCATGCTATAGGAAGTGTCTCAGGATTGGAATGGGAAGGAGTTGGATATCACATCTCATGTTATAGGAAGGATCTCAGGTTTGGTATAAGCATTGAGATATCACATCTCTGCTATCGGAATGGTCTCAGGATTGGAATGGGAAGGAGTTGGATATTCCCATCTCATGATAAAGGAAGGGTCTAAGGTTTGGAAGGGGAAGGATTTGGATATCACATCTCATGTTATAGGACGGGTCTCAGGTTTGGTATTAGAAGCATTGAGATATCACTTCTCATGCTATAGGAAGGGTCTCAGGATTGGAATGGGAAGTGCTTGGATATCACATCTCATGCTATAGGGAGGGTCTGAAGTTTGATATTAGAAGCATTGAGATATGACATCTCATGATATCGGAAGGGTCTCAGGATTGGAATGGGAAGGAGTTGGATATCACATCTCATGATAAAGGAAGGGTCTAAGGTTTGGAAGGGGAAGGATTTGGATATCACATCTCATGTTATAGGACGGGTCTCAGGTTTGGTATTAGAAGCATTGAGATATCAAGTCTCATGGTATAGGAAGGGTCTCAGAATTGGAATGGGAAGGAGTTGGATATCACATCTCAAGCTATAGTAAGGGTCTCAGGATTGGAATGGGAAGGAGTTTGATATCACATCTCATGCCATAGTATGGGTCTCAGGTTTGGTAGAAGCATTGGGATATCACATCTCATGCTATCGGAAGGGTATCAGTATTGGATTTGGAAGGAGTTGGATATCCCATCTCATGCTATAGGAAGGGTCTCAGGTTGGAATGGGAAGGAGTTGGATATCACATCTCATGTTATAGGAAGGGTCTCAGGATTGGAATGGGAAGGACTTGGATATCATATCTCATGCTATAGGAAGGCTCTCAGGTTTGGAAGGGGAAGGAGTTGGATATCACATTTCATGGTAGAGGAAGGATCTCAGGTTTGGTATAAGAGGCATTGAGATATCACATCTCATGCTATAGGAAGGGTCTCAGGTTTGGTATAAGCAGTGAGATATCACATCTCATGCTATAGGAAGTGTCTCAAGATTGGAATGGGAAGGAGTTGGATATCACATCTCATGCCATAGTATGGGTCTCAGGTTTGGTAGAAGCATTGGGATATCACATCTCATGCTATCGGAAGGGTATCAGTATTGGATTTGGAAGGAGTTGGATATCCCATCTCATGTTATAGGAAGGGTCTCAGGATTGGAATGGGAAGGCCTTGGATATCATATCTCATGCTATAGGAAGGGTCTCAGGTTTGGAAGGGAAAGGAGTTGGATATCACATCTCATGTTATAGGAAGGGTCTCAGGATTGGAATGGGAAGGACTTGGATATCATATCTCATGCTATAGGAAGGCTCTCAGGTTTGGAAGGGGAAGGAGTTGGATATCACATCTCATGCTATAGGAAGAGTCTCAGGTTTGGTATAAGCATTGAGATATCACATCTCATGCTATAGGAATGGTCTCAGGATTGGAATGGGTAGGAGTTGGATATTACATTCTTGCTATATGAAGGGTCTCATGTTTGGAATGGGAAGGAGTTGGATATCTCATATGCTATAGGAAGGATCTCAGGTTTGGTATTAGAAGCATTGAGATGTCACATCTCATGCTATCGGAAGGGTCTCAGGATTGGAATGGGAATGATTTGGCTATCACATCTCATGTTATAGGAAGGGTCTCAGGTTTGGTATAAGCATTGAGATATCACATCTCTGCTATCGGAAGTGGCTCAGGATTGGAATGGGAAGGAGTTGGATATCCCATCTCATGTTATAGGACGGGTCTCTGGTTTGGTATTAGAATCATTGAGATATCACATCGCATGCTGTAGGAAGGGTCTAAGGATTGGAATGGGATGGACTTGGACATCACATCTCATGCTATAGGTAGGCTCTCAGGTTTGGTATAAGCATTGAGATATCACATCTCATGCTATAGGAAGGGTCTCAAGATTGGAATGGGACGGATTTGGATATCACATCTCATGCTATAGGAAGGGTCTCAGGTTTGGTATACGCATGGAGATATCACTTCTCATGCTATAGGAAGGGTCTCAGGATTGGAATGAGAAGGAGTTGGATATCACATCTCATGCTATAGGAAGGGTCTCAGATTTGGTATAAGCATTGAGATATCACATCTCATGCTATAGGAAGGGTCTCAGGATTGGAATGGGAAGGAGTTGTATATGACATCTCAGGCCATAGGAAGGGTCTCAGGTTTGGTATAAGCATTGAGATATCACATCTCTGCTATCGGAAGGGTCTCAGGATTGGAATGGGAAGGACTTGGATGTCAAATCTCATGCTATAGGGAGGGTCTCAAGTTTGATATTAGAAGCATTGAGATAACAAATCTCATGATATCGGAAGGGTCTCAGGATTGGAATGGGAAGGAGTTGGATATCACATCTCATGATATATGAAGGGTCTCAGGTTTGGAAGGGGAAGGATTTGGATATCACATCTCATGTTATAGGACGGGTCTCAGGTTTGGTATTAGAAGCATTGAGATATCAAGTCTCATGGTATAGGAAGGGTCTCAGAATTGGAATGGGAAGGAGTTGGATAACACATCTCAAGCTATAGCAAGGGTCTCAGGATTGGAATGGGAAGAAGTTTGATATCACATCTCATGCCATAGTATGGGTCTCATGTTTGGTAGAAGCATTGGGATATCACATCTCATACTATCGGAAGGGTATCAGTATTGGATTTGGAAGGAGTTGGATATCCCATCATGCTATAGGAAGGGTCTCAGGTTGGAATGGGAAGGAGTTGGATATCACATCTCACGTTATAGGCGGGTCTCAGGTTTGGTATTAGAAGCATTGAGATATCACTTCTCATGCTATAGGAAGGGTCTCAGGATTGGAATGGGAAGGACTTGGATATCACATCTCATGCTATAGGGAGGGTCTGAAGTTTGATATTAGACGCATTGAGATATGACATCTCATGATATCGGAAGGGTCTCAGGATTGGAATGGGAAGGAGTTGGATATCACATCTCATGATAAAGGAAGGGTCTAGGGTTTGGAAGGGGAAGGATTTGGATATCACATCTCATGTTATAGGACGGGTCTCAGGTTTGGTATTAGAAGCATTGAGATATCAAGTCTCATGGTATAGGAAGGGTCTCAGAATTGGAATGGGAAGGAGTTGGATATCACAACTCAAGCTATAGTAAGGGTCTCAGGATTGGAATGGGAAGGAGTTTGATATCACATCTCATGCCATAGTATGGGTCTCAGGTTTGGTAGAAGCATTGGGATATCACATCTCATGCTATCGGAAGGGTATCAGTATTGGATTTGGAAGGAGTTGGATATCCCATCTCATGCTATAGGAAGGGTCTCAGGTTGGAATGGGAAGGAGTTGGATATCACATCTCATGTTATAGGAAGGGTCTCAGGATTGGAATGGGAAGGACTTGGATATCATATCTCATGCTATAGGAAGGCTCTCAGGTTTGGAAGGGGAAGGAGTTGGATATCACATTTCATGTTAGAGGAAGGATCTCAGGTTTGGTATAAGAGGCATTGAGATATCACATCTCATGCTATAGGAAGGGTCTCAGGTTTGGTATAAGCAGTGAGATATCACATCTCATGCTATAGGAAGTGTCTCAGGATTGGAATGGGAAGGAGTTGGATATCACATCTCATGCCATAGTATGGGTCTCAGGTTTGGTGGAAGCATTGGGATATCACATCTCATGCTATCGGAAGGGTATCAGTATTGGATTTGGAAGGAGTTGGATATCCCATCTCATGTTATAGGAAGGGTCTCAGGATTGGAATGGGAAGGCCTTGGATATCATATCTCATGCTATAGGAAGGCTCTCAGGTTTGGAAGGGAAAGGAGTTGGATATCACATCTCATGTTATAGGAAGGGTCTCAGGATTGGAATGGGAAGGACTTGGATATCATATCTCATGCTATAGGAAGGCTCTCAGGTTTGGAAGGGGAAGGAGTTGGATATCACATCTCATGCTATAGGAAGAGTCTCAGGTTTGGTATAAGCATTGAGATATCACATCTCATGCTATAGGAATGGTCTCAGGATTGGAATGGGTAGGAGTTGGATATTACATTCTTGCTATAGGAAGGGTCTCATGTTTGGAATGGGAAGGAGTTGGATATCACATATGCTATAGGAAGGATCTCAGGTTTGGTATTAGAAGCATTGAGATGTCACATCTCATGCTATCGGAAGGGTCTCAGGATTGGAATGGGAATGATTTGGATATCACATCTCATGTTATAGGAAGGGTCTCAGGTTTGGTATAAGCATTGAGATATCACATCTCTGCTATCGGAAGTGGCTCAGGATTGGAATGGGAAGGAGTTGGATATCCCATCTCATGTTATAGGACGGGTCTCTGGTTTGGTATTAGAATCATTGAGATATCACATCGCATGCTGTAGGAAGGGTCTAAGGATTGGAATGGGATGGACTTGGACATCACATCTCATGCTATAGGTAGGCTCTCAGGTTTGGTATAAGCATTGAGATATCACATCTCATGCTATAGGAAGGGTCTCAAGATTGGAATGGGACGGATTTGGATATCACATCTCATGCTATAGGAAGGGTCTCAGGTTTGGTATACGCATGGAGATATCACTTCTCATGCTATAGGAAGGGTCTCAGGATTGGAATGAGAAGGAGTTGGATAACACATCTCATGCTATAGGAAGGGTCTCAGATTTGGTATAAGCATTGAGATATCACATCTCATGCTATAGGAAGGGTCTCAGGATTGGAATGGGAAGGAGTTGTATATGACATCTCAGGCCATAGGAAGGGTCTCAGGTTTGGTATAAGCATTGAGATATCACATCTCTGCTATCGGAAGGGTCTCAGGATTGGAATGGGAAGGACTTGGATGTCAAATCTCATGCTATAGGGAGGGTCTCAAGTTTGATATTAGAAGCATTGAGATAACAAATCTCATGATATCGGAAGGGTCTCAGGATTGGAATGGGAAGGAGTTGGATATCACATCTCATGATATATGAAGGGTCTCAGGTTTGGAAGGGGAAGGATTTGGATATCACATCTCATGTTATAGGACGGGTCTCAGGTTTGGTATTAGAAGCATTGAGATATCAAGTCTCATGGTATAGGAAGGGTCTCAGAATTGGAATGGGAAGGAGTTGGATAACACATCTCAAGCTATAGCAAGGGTCTCAGGATTGGAATGGGAAGAAGTTTGATATCACATCTCATGCCATAGTATGGGTCTCATGTTTGGTAGAAGCATTGGGATATCACATCTCATGCTATCGGAAGGGTATCAGTATTGGATTTGGAAGGAGTTGGATATCCCATCATGCTATAGGAAGGGTCTCAGGTTGGAATGGGAAGGAGTTGGATATCACATCTCATGTTATAGGAAGGGTCTCAGGATTGGAATGGGAAGGACTTGGATATCATATCTCATGCTATGGGAAGGCTCTCAGGTTTGGAAGGGGAAGGAGTTGGATATCACATCTCAAGCTATAGGAAGGGTCTCAGGTTTGGTATTAGAAGCATTGAGATATCACATCTCATGCTATAGGAAGGGTCTCAGGATTGGAATGGGAAGGAGTTGGATATCACATCTCAAGCTATAGGAAGGGTCTCAGGTTTGGTATAAGCATTGAGATATCACATCTCATGCTATAGGAAGGGTGTCAGAATTGGAATGGGAAGGAGTTGGATATCACATCTCATGTTATAGGAAAGATCTCAGGTTTGGTATTAGAAGCATTGAGACATCAAATCTCATGTTATAGGAAGGGTCTCAGGATTGGAATGGGAAGAAGTTGGATATCACATCTCATGCTATAGGAAGGGTCTCAGGATTGGAATGGGAAGGAGTTGTATATGACGTCTCATGCCATAGGAAGGGTCTCAGGTTTGGTATAAGCATTGAGATATCACATCACATGCTATAGGAAGGGTCTCAGGATTGGAATGGGAAGGATTTGGATATCACATCTCATGCTATAGGCAGGGTCTCAGGTTTGGAAAGGGAAGGAGTTGGATATCACATTTCATGTTAGAGGTAGGATCTCAGTTTTGGTATTAGAGGCATTGAGATATCACATCTCATGCTATCAGAAGGGTCTCAGGATTGGAATGGGAAGGAGTTGGATATCACATCTCATGCTAAAGGGAGGGTCTCAGGTTTGGAAGGGGAAGGAGTTTGATATCACATCTCATGCCATAGTATGGGTCTCAGGTTTGGTAGAAGCATTGGGATATCACATCTCATGCTATCGGAAGGGTATCAGTATTGGATTTGGAAGGAGTTGGATATCCCATCTCATGCTATAGGAAGGGTCTCAGGTTGGAATGGGAAGGAGTTGGATATCACATCTCATGTTATAGGAAGGGTTTCAGGATTGGAATGGGAAGGACTTGGATATCATATCTCATGCTATAGGAAGGGTCTCAGAATTGGAATAGGAAGGAGTTGGATATCACATCTCATGTTATAGGAAAGATCTCAGGTTTGGTATTAGAAGCATTGAGACATCAAATCTCATGTTATAGGAAGGGTCTCAGGATTGGAATGGGAATAAGTTGGATATCACATCTCATGCTATAGGAAGGGTCTCAGGTTTGGTATAAGCATTGAGATATCACATCTCATACTATAGGAAGGGTCTCAGGATTGGAATGGGAAGGAGTTGTATATGACATCTCATGCCATAGGAAGGGTCTCAGGTTTGGTATAAGCATTGAGATATCACATCACATGCTATAGGAAGGGTCTCAGGATTGGAATGGGAAGGACTTGGATATCACATCTCATGCTATAGGCAGGGTCTCAGGTTTGTAAAGGGAAGGAGTTGGATATCACATTTCATGTTAGAGGTAGGATCTCAGGTTTGGTATTAGAGGCATTGAGATATCACATCTCATGCTATCAGAAGGGTCTCAGGATTGGAATGGGAAGGAGTTGGATATCACATCTCATGCTAAAGGGAGGGTCTCAGGTTTGGAAGGGGAAGGAGTTTGATATCACATCTCATGCCATAGTATGGGTCTCAGGTTTGGTAGAAGCTTTGGGATATCACATCTCATGCTATCGGAAGGGTATCAGTATTGGATTTGGAAGGAGTTGGATATCCCATCTCATGCTATAGGAAGGGTCTCAGGTTGGAATGGGAAGGAGTTGGATATCACATCTCATGTTATAGGAAGGGTCTCAGGATTGGAATGGGAAGGACTTGGATATCATATCTCATGCTATAGGAAGGGTCTCAGAATTGGAATGGGAAGGAGTTGGATATCACATCTCATGTTATAGGAAAGATCTCAGGTTTGGTATTAGAAGCATTGAGACATCACATCTCATGTTATAAGAAGGGTCTCAGGATTGGAATAGGAAGAAGTTGGATATCACATCTCATGCTATAGGAATGGTCTCAGGTTTGGTATAAGCATTGAGTTATCACATCTCATGCTATAGGAAGGGTCTCAGGATTGGAATGGGAAGAAGTTGGATATCACATCTCATGCTATAGGAAGGATCTCAGATTTGGTATTAGAAGCATTGAGATATCACATCTCATGCTATCGGAAGGGTCTCAGGATTGGAATGGGAAGGATTTGGATATCACATCTCATGTCATAGGAAGGATCTCAGGTTTGGTATTAGAAGCATTGATATATCACATCTCATGCTATAGGAATGGTCTCAGGATTGGAATGAGTAGGAGTTGGATATTACATTCTTGCTATAGGAAGGGTCTCATGTTTGGAATGGGAAGGAGTTGGATATCACATATGCTATAGGAAGGATCTCAGGTTTGGTATTAGAAGCATTGAGATATCACATCTCATGCTATCGGAAGGGTCTCAGGATTGGAATGGGAATGATTTGGATATCACATCTCATGTTATAGGAAGGGTCTCAGGTTTGGTATAAGCATTGAGATATCACATCTCTGCTATCGGAAGTGGCTCAGGATTGGAATGGGAAGGAGTTGGATATCCCATCTCATGTTATAGGACGGGTCTCTGGTTTGGTATTAGAATCATTGAGAGATCACATCGCATGCTGTAGGAAGGGTCTAAGGATTGGAATGGGATGGACTTGGACATCACATCTCATGCTATAGGTAGGCTTTCAGGTTTGGTATAAGCATTGAGATATCACATCTCATGCTATAGGAAGGGTCTCAGGATTGGAATGGGACGGATTTGGATATCACATCTCATGCTATAGGAAGGGTCTCAGGTTTGGTATACGCATGGAGATATCACTTCTCATGCTATAGGAAGGGTCTCAAGATTGGAATGGGAAGGAGTTGGATATCACATCTCATGCTATAGGAAGGGTCTCAGATTTGGTATAAGCATTGAGATATCACATCTCATGCTATAGGAAGGGTCTCAGGATTGGAATGGGAAGGAGTTGTATATGACATCTCAGGCCATAGGAAGGGTCTCAGGTTTGGTATAAGCATTGAGATATCACATCTCTGCTATCGGAAGGGTCTCAGGATTGGAATGGGAAGGACTTGGATGTCACATCTCATGCTATAAGGGAGGGTCTCAAGTTTGATATTAGAAGCATTGAGATAACAAATCTCATGATATCGGAATAGTCTCACATTGGAATGGGAAGGAGTTGGATATCACATCTCATGATATAGGAAGGGTCTAAGGTTTGGAAGGGGAAGGATTTGGATATCACATCTCATGTTATAGGACGGGTCTCGGGTTTGGTATTAGAAGCATTGAGATATCAAGTCTCATGGTATAGGAAGGGTCTCAGAATTGAAATGGGAAGGAGTTGGATAACACATCTCAAGCTATAGGAAGGGTCTCAGGATTGGAATGGGAAGAAGTTTGATATCACATCTCATGCCATAGTATGGGTCTCAGGTTTGGTAGAAGCATTGGGATATCACATCTCATGCTATCGGAAGGGTATCAGTATTGGATTTGGAAGGAGTTGGATATCCCATCATGCTATAGGAAGGGTCTCAGGTTGGAATGGGAAGGAGTTGGATATCACATCTCATGTTATAGGAAGGGTCTCAGGATTGGAATGGGAAGGACTTGGATATCATATCTCATGCTATGGGAAGGCTCTCAGGTTTGGAAGGGGAAGGAGTTGGATATCACATCTCAAGCTATAGGAAGGGTCTCAGGTTTGGTATTAGAAGCATTGAGATATCACATCTCATGCTATAGGAAGGGTCTCAGGATTGGAATGGGAAGGAGTTGGATATCACATCTCAAGCTATAGGAAGGGTCTCAGGTTTGGTATAAGCATTGAGATATCACATCTCATGCTATAGGAAGGGTCTCAGAATTGGAATGGGAAGGAGTTGGATATCACATCTCATGTTATAGGAAAGATCTCAGGTTTGGTATTAGAAGCATTGAGACATCAAATCTCATGTTATAGGAAGGGTCTCGGGATTGGAATGGGAAGAAGTTGGATATCACATCTCATGCTATAGGAAGGGTCTCAGGTTTGGTATAAGCATTGACATATCACATCTCATGCTATAGGAAGGCTCTCAGGATTGGAATGGGAAGGAGTTGTATATGAAATCTCATGCCATAGGAAGGGTCTCAGGTTTGGTATAAGCATTGAGATATCACATCACATGCTATAGGAAGGGTCTCAGGATTGGAATGGGAAGGACTTGGATATCACATCTCATGCTATAGGCAGGGTCTCAGGTTTGGAAAGGGAAGGAGTTGGATATCACATTTCATGTTAGAGGTAGGATCTCAGGTTTGGTATTAGAGGCATTGAGATATCACATCTCATGCTATCAGAAGGGTCTCAGGATTGGAATGGAAAGGAGTTGGATATCACATCTCATGCTAAAGGGAGGGTCTCAGGTTTGGAAGGGGAAGGATTTGGATATCACATCTCATGTTATAGGAAGGATCTCAGGTTTGGTATTAGAAGCATTGAGATATCACATCTCATGCTATCGGAAGTATCTCAGGTTTGGTATTAGAGGCATTGAGATATCACATCTCATGCTATCATAAGAGTCTCAGGATTGGAATGGGAAGGAGTTGGATTTCACATCACATGTTATAGGAAGGATCTCAGGCTTGGTATTAGAAGCATTGAGATATCACATCTCATGCTATAAGAAGGGTCTCAGGATTGGAATGGGATGGAGTTGGATATCACATCTCATGCTAAAGGAAGGGTCTCAGGTTTGGCAGAAGCATTGGGATATCACATCTCATGCTATCGGAAGGGTATCAGAATTGGATTTGGAAGGAGTTGGATATCCCATCTCATGCTATAGGAAGGGTCTCAGGTTGAAATGGGAAGGAGTTGGATATCACATCTCATGTTATAGGAAGGGTCTCAGGATTCGTTTTAGAGGCATTGAGATATCACATCTCATGCTATCAGAAGGGTCTCAGGATTGGAATGGGAAGGAGTTGGATTTCACATCTCATGCTAAAGGGAGGGTCTCAGGTTTGGAAGGGGAAGGATTTGGATATCACATCTCATGTTATAGGAAGGATCTCAGGTTTGGTATTAGAAGCATTGAGATATCACATCTCATGCTATCGGAAGGATCTCAGGTTTGGTATTAGAAGCATTGAGATATCACATCTCATGCTATCAGAAGGGTCTCAGGATTGGAATGGGAAGGAGTTGGATATCACATCTCATGCTAAAGGGAGGGTCTCAGGTTTGGAAGGGGAAGGATTTGGATATCACATCTCATGTTATCGGAAGGATCTCAGGTTTGGTATTAGAAGTATTGAGATATCACATCTCATGCTATAAGAAGGGTCTCAGGATTGGAATGGGATGGAGTTGGATATCACATCTCATGCTAAAGGAAGGGTCTCAGGTTTGGTAGAATCATTGAGATATCACATCTCATGCTATCGGAAATGTCTCAGGATTGGAATGGGAAGGAGCTGGATATCACATCTCATGCTAAAGGAAGGGTCTCAGGTTTGGAACGGGAAGGAGTTGGATATCACATCTCATGTTATAGGAAGGGTCTCAGGTTTGGTATAAGCATTGAGATATCATATCTCTGCTATCGGAAGTGTCTCAGGATTGGAATGGGAAGGAGTTGGATATCCCATCTCATGTTATAGGACGGGTCTCAGGTTTGTTATTAGAATCATTGAGATATCATATTGCATGCTGTAGGAAGGGTCTAAGTATTGGAATGGGAAGGACTTGGATATCACATCTCATGCTATAGATAGGCTCCCAGGTTTGGAAAGGGAAGGAGTTGGATATCACATTTCATGTTAGAGGAAGGATCTCAGGTTTGGTATTAGAGGCATTGAGCCATCACATCTCATGCTATAGGAAGGGTCTCAGGATTGGAATGGGAAGGAGTTGGATATCACATCTCATGCTATAGGAAGGGTCTCAGGTTAGGTATAAGCATTGAGATATCACATCTCATGCTATAGGAAGGGTCTCAGGATTGGAATGGGAAGGAGTTGTATATGACATCTCATGCCGTAGGAAGGGTCTCAGGTTTGGTATAAGCATTGAGATATCACATCTCTGCAATCGAAAGGGTCTCAGGATTGGAATGGGAAGGAGTTGGATATCCCATCTCATGTTATAGGAAGAGTCTCAGGTTTGGTATTAGAAGCATTGAGATATCACATCTCATGCTATAGGAAGGGTCTCAGGATTAGAATGGGAAGGAGTTGGATATCACATCTCATGCTATAGGAAGGGTCTCAGGTTTGGTATAAGCAGTGAGATATCACATCTCATGCTATAGGAAGTGTCTCAGGATTGGAATGGGAAGGAGTTGGATATCACATCTCATGTTATAGGAAGGATCTCAGGTTTGGTATAAGCATTGAGATATCACATCTCTGCTATCGGAATGGTCTCAGGATTGGAATGGGAAGGAGTTGGATATTCCCATCTCATGATAAAGGAAGGGTCTAAGGTTTGGAAGGGGAAGGATTTGGATATCACATCTCATGTTATAGGACGGGTCTCAGGTTTGGTATTAGAAGCATTGAGATATCACTTCTCATGCTATAGGAAGGGTCTCAGGATTGGAATGGGAAGGACTTGGATATCACATCTCATGCTATAGGGAGGGTCTGAAGTTTGATATTAGAAGCATTGAGATATGACATCTCATGATATCGGAAGGGTCTCAGGATTGGAATGGGAAGGAGTTGGATATCACATCTCATGATAAAGGAAGGGTCTAAGGTTTGGAAGGGGAAGGATTTGGATATCACATCTCATGTTATAGGAAGGGTCTCAGGTTTGGTATTAGAAGCATTGAGATATCAAGTCTCATGGTATAGGAAGGGTCTCAGAATTGGAATGGGAAGGAGTTGGATATCACATCTCAAGCTATAGTAAGGGTCTCAGGATTGGAATGGGAAGGAGTTTGATATCACATCTCATGCCATAGTATGGGTCTCAGGTTTGGTAGAAGCATTGGGATATCACATCTCATGCTATCGGAAGGGTATCAGTATTGGATTTTGAAGGAGTTGGATATCCCATCTCATGCTATAGGAAGGGTCTCAGGTTGGAATGGGAAGGAGTTGGATATCACATCTCATGTTATATGAAGATTCTCAGGATTGGAATGGGAAGGACTTGGATATCATATCTCATGCTATAGGAAGGCTCTCAGGTTTGGAAGGGGAAGGAGTTGGATATCACATTTCATGTTAGAGGAAGGATCTCAGGTTTGGTATAAGAGGCATTGAGATATCACATCTCATGCTATAGGAAGGGTCTCAGGTTTGGTATAAGCAGTGAGATATCACATCTCATGCTATAGGAAGTGTCTCAGGATTGGAATGGGAGGGAGTTGGATATCACATCTCATGCCATAGTATGGGTCTCAGGTTTGGTAGAAGCATTGGGATATCACATCTCATGCTATCGGAAGGGTATCAGTATTGGATTTGGAAGGAGTTGGATATCCCATCTCATGTTATAGGAAGGGTCTCAGGATTGGAATGGGAAGGCCTTGGATATCATATCTCATGCTATAGGAAGGCTCTCAGGTTTGGAAGGGAAAGGAGTTGGATATCACATCTCATGTTATAGGAAGGGTCTCAGGATTGGAATGGGAAGGACTTGGATATCATATCTCATGCTATAGGAAGGCTCTCAGGTTTGGAAGGGGAAGGAGTTGGATATCACATTTCATGTTAGAGGAAGGATCTCAGGTTTGGTATAAGAGGCATTGAGATATCACATCTCATGCTATAGGAAGGGTCTCAGGATTGGAATGGGAAGGAGTTGGATATCACATCTCAAGCTATAGGAAGGGTCTCAGGTTTGGTATAAGCATTGATATATCACATCTCATGCTATAGGAAGGGTCTCAGAATTGGAATGGGAAGGAGTTGGATATCACATCTCATGTTATAGGAAAGATCTCAGGTTTGGTATTAGAAGCATTGAGACATCACATCTCATGTTATAGGAAGGGTCTCAGGATTGGAATGGGAAGAAGTTGGATATCACATCTCATGCTATAGGAAGGGTCTCAGGTTTGGTATAAGCATTGAGATATCACATCCCATGCTATAGGAAGGGTCTCAGGATTGGAATGGGAAGGAGTTGTATATGACATCTCATGCCATAGGAAGGGTATCAGGTTTGGTATAAGCATTGAGATATCACATCACATGCTATAGGAAGGGTCTCAGGATTGGAATGGGAAGGACTTGGATATCACATCTCATGCTATAGGCAGGGTCTCAGGTTTGGAAAGGGAAGCAGTTGGATATAACATTTCATGTTAGAGGTAGGATCTCAGGTTTGGTATTAGAGGCATTGAGATATCACATCTCATGCTATCAGAAGGGTCTCAGGATTGGAACGGGAAGGAGTTGGATATCACATCTCATGCTAAAGGGAGGGTCTCAGGTTTGGAACGGGAAGGAGTTGGATATCACATCTCATGCTATAGGAAGGGTCTCAGGTTTGGAATGGGAAGGAATTGGATATCACATCTCATGTCATAGGAAGGATCTCAGGTTTGGTATTAGAAGCATTGAGATATCACATCTCATGCTATAGGAATGGTCTCAGGATTGGAATGGGAAGGAGTTGGATATTACATTCTTGCTATAGGAAGGGTCTCATGTTTGGAATGGGAATGAGTTGGATATCACATATGCTATAGGAAGGGTCACAGGTTTGGAACGGGAAGGAGTTGGATATCACATCTCATGTTATAGGAAGGGTCTCAGGTTTGGTATAAGCATTGAGATATCACATCTCTGCTATCGGAAGTGTCTCAGGATTGGAATGGGAAGGAGTTGGATATCCCATCTCATGTTATAGGACGGGTATCAGGTTTGTTATTAGAATCATTGAGATATCATATTGCATGCTGTAGGAAGGGTCTAAGGATTGGAATGGGAAGGACTTGGATATCACATCTCATGCTATAGGTAGGCTCTCAGGATTGGAAAGGAAAGGAGTTGGATATCACATTTCATGTTAGAGGAAGGATCTCAGGTTTGGTATTAGAGGCATTGAGATATCACATCTCATGCAATAGGAAGGGTCTCAGGATTGGAATGGGAAGGAGTTGGATATCACATCTCATGCTATAGGAAGGGTCTCGGGTTTGGTATAAGCATTGAGATATCACATCTCATACTATAGGAAGGGTCTCTGGATTGGAATGGGAAGGAGTTGGATATCACATCTCATGTTATAGGAAGGATCTCAGGTTTGGTATTAGAAGCATTGAGACATCACATCTCATGCTATAGGAAGGGTCTCAGGATTATAATGGGAAGGAGTTGTATATGACATCTCATGCCATAGGAAGGGTCTCAGGTTTGGTATAAGCATTGAGATATCACATCTCTGCTATCGGAAGGGTCTCAGGATTGGAATGGGAAGGAGTTGGATATCCCATCTCATGTTATAGGAAGAGTCTCAGGTTTGGTATTAGAAGCATTGAGATATCACATCTCATGCTATAGGAAGTGTCTCAGGATTGGAATGGGAAGAACTTGGATATCACATCTCATGCTATAGTGAGGGTCTCAAGTTTGATATTAGAAGCATTGAGATATCACATCTCATGCTATAGGAAGGGTCTCAGGATTGGAATGGGAAGGAGTTGGATATCACAACTCATGCTATAGGAAGGGTCTCAGGTTTGGTATAAGCAGTGAGATATCACATCTCATGCTATAGGAAGTGTCTCAGGATTGGAATGGGAAGGAGTTGGATATCGCATCTCATGTTATAGGAAGGATCTCAGGTTTGGTATAAGCATTCAGATATCACATCTCTGCTATCGGAAGGGTCTCAGGATTGGAATGGGAAGGAGTTGGATATTCCCATCTCATGTTATAGGAAGGGTCTCAGGTTTGGTATTAGAAGCATTGAGATATCACATCTCATGCTATAGGAAGGGTCTCAAGATTGGAATGGGAAGGACTTGGATATCACATCTCATGCTATAGGGAGGGTCTCAAGTTTGATATTAGAAGCATTGAGATATCACATCTCATGATATCGGAAGGGTCTCAGGATTGGAATAGGAAGGAGTTGGATATCATATCTCATGATAAAGGAAGGGTCTTAGGTTTGGAAGGGGAAGGATTTGGATATCACATCTCATGTTATAGGACGGGTCTCAGGTTTGGTATTAGAAGCATTGAGATATCAAGTCTCATGGTATAGGAAGGATCTCAGAATTGGAATGGGAAGGAGTTGGATATCACATCTCAAGCTATAGGAAGGGTCTCAGGATTGGAATGGGAATGAGTTTGATATCACATCTCATGCCATAGTATGGGTCTCAGGTTTGGTAGAAGCATTGGGATATCACATCTCATGCTATCGGAAGGGTATCAGTATTGGATTTGGAAGGAGTTGGATATCCCATCTCATGCTATAGGAAGGGTCTCAGGTTGGAATGGGAAGGAGTTGGATATCACATCTCATGTTATAGGAAGGGTCTCAGGATTGGTATTAGAGGCATTGAGATATCACATCTCATGCTATCAGAAGGGTCTCAGGATTGGAATGGGAAGGAGTTGGATATCACATCTCATGCTAAAGGGAGGGTCTCAGGTTTGGAAGGGGAAGGATTTGGATATCACATCTCATGCTAAAGGGAGGGTCTCAGGTTTGGAAGGGGAAGGAGTTTGATATCACATCTCATGTTATAGGAAGGATCTCAGGTTTGGTATTAGAAGCATTGAGATATCACATCTCATGCTATAGGAAGGGTCTCAGGATTTGAATGGGAAGGAGTTGGATATCACATCTCATGCTCTAGGAAGGGTCTCAGGATTGGAATCGAAAGGAGTTGTATATGACATCTCATGCCATAGGAAGGGTCTCAGGTTTGGTATAGGCATTGAGTTATCACATCTCTGCTATCGGAAGGGTCTCAGGATTGGAATGGGAAGGAGTTGGATATCCCATCTCGTTATAAGAAGGGTCTCAGGTTTGGTATTAGAAGCATTGCGATATCACATCTCATGCTATAGGAAGGGTCTAAGGTTTGGAAGGGGAAGGATTTGTATATCACATCTCATGGTGTAGGACCGGTCTCAGGTTTGGCATTAGAAGCATTGAGATATCAAGTCTCATGGTATAGGACGGGTCTCAGAATTGGAATGGGAAGGAGTTGGATATCACATCTCAAGCTATAGGAAGGGTCTCAGGATTGTAATGGGAAGGACTTGGATATCACATCGACATGTTATAGGAAGGGTCTCAGGTTTGGTATTAGAAGCATTGAGATATCAAGTCTCATGGTATAGGACGGGTCTCAGAATTGGAATGGGAAGGAGTTGGATATCACATCTCAAGCTATAGGAAGGGTCTCAGGATTGGAATGTGAAGGAGTTGGATATCACATCTCAAGCTATAGGATGAGTCTCCGGATTGGAATGGGAAGGAGTTTGATATCACATCTCATGCCATGGTATGGGTCTCAGGTTTTGTAGAAACATTGGGATAACACATCTCATGCTATCGGAAGGGTATCAGGATTGGATTTGGAAGGAGTTGGATATCCCATCTCATGCTATAGGAAGGGTCTAAGGTTGGAATGGGAAGGAGTTGGATATCACATCTCATGCTGTAGGAAGGCTCTCAGGTTTGGAAAGGGAAGGAGTGGGCTATCACATTTCATGTTAGAGGTAGGATCTCAGGTTTGGTATTAGAGGCATTGAGATATCACATCTCATGCTATCAGAAGGGTATCAGGATTGGAATGGGAAGGAGTTGGATATTACATCTCATGCTAAAGGGAGGGTCTCAGGTTTGGAAGGGGAAGGATTTGGATATCACATCTCATGTTATAGGAAGGATCTCAGGTTTGGTATTAGAAGCATTGAGATATCACAACTCATGCTATCGGAAGGATCTCAGGTTTGGTATTAGAAGCATTGAGATATCACATCTCATGCTATAGGAAGGGTCTCAGGATTGGAATGGGAAGGAGTTGGATATCACATCTCATGTTATAGGAAGGATCTCAGGTTTGGTATTAGAAGCATTGAGATATCAAATCTCATGCTATAGGAAGGGTCTCAGGATTGGAATGGGAAGGAGTTGGATATCACATCTCATGCTAAAGGAAGGGTCTCAGTTTTGGTAGAAGCATTGAGATATCACATCTCATGCTATAGGAAGGGTCTCAGGATTGGAATGGGAAGGAGTTGGATATCACATCTCATGCTATAGGAAGGGTCTCAGGTTTGTTATAAGCATTGAGATATCACATCTCTGCTATCGGAAGGGTCTCAGGATTGGAATGGGAAGGACTTAGATATCACATCTCATGCTATAGGGAGGGTCTCAGTTTTGATATTAGAAGCATTGAGATATCACATCTCATGCTATCGGAAGGGTCTCAGGATTGGAATGGGAAGGAGTTGGATATCACATCTCATGCTGTAGGAAAGCTCTCAGGTTTGGAAAGGGAAGGAGTGGGCTATCACATTTCATGTTAGAGGTAGGATCTCAGGTTTGGTATTAGAGGCATTGAGATATCACATCTCATGCTATCAGAAGGGTATCAGGATTGGAATGGGAAGGAGTTGGATATCACATCTCATGCTAAAGGGAGGGTCTCAGGTTTGGAAGGGGAAGGATTTGGATATCACATCTCATGTTATAGGAAGGATCTCAGGTTTGGTATTAGAAGCATTGAGATATCACAACTCATGCTATCGGAAGGATCTCAGGTTTGGTATTAGAAGCATTGAGATATCACATCTCATGCTATAGGAAGGGTCTCAGGATTGCAATGGGAATGAGTTGGATATCACATCTCATGTTATAGGAAGGGTCTCAGGTTTGGTATTAGAAGCATTGAGATATCACATCTCATGCTATAGGAAGGGTCTCAGGATTGGAATGGGAAGGAGTTGGATATCACATCTCATGCTAAAGGAAGGGTCTCAGTTTTGGTAGAAGCATTGAGATATCACATCTCATGCTATAGGAAGGGTCTCAGGATTGGAATGGGAAGGAGTTGGATATCACATCTCATGCTATAGGAAGGGTCTCAGGTTTGGTATAAGCATTGAGATATCACATCTCTGCTATCGGAAGGGTCTCAGGATTGGAATGGGAAGGACTTAGATATCACATCTCATGCTATAAGGAGGGTCTCAATTTTGATATTAGAAGCATTGAGATATCACATCTCATGCTATCGGAAGAGTCTCAGGTTTGGGAAGGAAGGGATTTGGATTTCACATCTCATGTTATAGGATGGTTCTCATGTTTGGTTTTTGAAGCATTGAGATATCACATCTCATGCTATCGGAAGGGTCTCAGGTTTGGAATGGGAAGTAGTTGGATATCACATCTCATGTTATAGGAAGGGTCTCAGGATTGGAATGGGAAGGAGTTGGATATCACATCTCATGCTATAGGAAGGGTTTCAGGTTTGGTAGAAGCATTGAGATATCACATCTCATGCTATAGGAAGAGTCTCAGGTTTGGGAAGGAAGGGATTTGGATTTCACATCTCATGTTATAGGATGGTTCTCATGTTTGGTTTTTGAAGCATTGAGATATCACATCTCATGCTATCGGAAGGGTCTCAGGTTTGGAATGGGAAGTAGTTGGATATCACATCTCATGTTATAGGAAGGATCTCAGGTTTGGTATTAGAAGCATTGAGATATCACATCTCATGCTATAGGAAGGGTCTCAGGATTGGAATGTGAAGGATTTGGATATCACATCTCATGCTAAAGGAAGGGTCTCAGGTTTGGAATGGGAAGGAGTTGGATATGACATCTCTTGTTATAGGGAGGGTCTCAGGATTTGAATGGCAAGGAGTTGGATATCACATCTCATGCCATAGGAAGGGTCTCAGGTTTGGTATAAGCATTGAGATATCACATCTCTGCTATGGGAAGGGTCTCAGGATTGGATTGGGAAGGAGTTGGATATCCCTTCTCATACTATAGGGTCTCAGGTTGGAATGGGAAGGAGTTGGATATCACATCTCATGTTATAGGAAGGGTCTCAGGATTGGAATGGGAAGGAATTGGATATCACATCTCTTGCTATAGGAAGGGTCTAAGGTTTTTTATTAGAAACATTGAGATATCACATCTCATGCTATAGGAAGGGTTTTAGGATTGGAATGGGAAGGATTTGGATATCACATCTCATGCTAAAGGAAGGGTCTCAGGTTTGGAAGGGGAAGGATTTGGATATCATATCTCATGTTATAGGACGGGTCCCAGGTTTGGTATTAGAAGCATTGAGATATCACATCTCATGGTATAGGAAGGGTCTCAGGGTTGGAATGGGAAGGAGTTGGAGATCACATCTCATCCAATAGGAAGGGTCTCAGGTTTGGAATGGGAAGGAATTGGCTATCACATCTCATGTTATAGGAAGGATCTCAGGTTTGGTATTAGAAGCATTGAGATATCACATCTCATGCTATAGGAAGGGCCTCAGGATTGGAATATGAAGGATTTGGATATCACATCTCATGCTAAAGGAAGGGTCTCAGGTTTGGTAGAAGCATTGAGATGTCACATCTCATGCTTTAGTAGGGGTCTCAGGATTTGAATGGCAAGGAGTTGGATATCACATCTCATGCCATAGGAAGGGTCTCAGGTTTGGTATAAGCATTGTGATATCACATCTCTGCTATCGGAAGGGTCTCAGGATTGGATTGGGAAGGAGTTGGATATCCCTTCTCATGCTATAGGAAGGGTCTCAGGTTGGAATGGGAAGAAATTGGATATGACAACTCATGTTATAGGAAGGGTCTCAGGATTGGAATGGGAAGGATTTGGATATCACATCTCTTGCTATAGGAAGGGTCTCAGGATTGGAATGGGAAGGATTTGGATATCACATCTCATGTCATAGGAAGGATCTCAGGTTTGGTATTAGAAGCATTGATATATCACATCTCATGCTATAGGAATGGTCTCAGGATTGGAATGGGTAGGACTTGGATATTACATTCTTGCTATAGGAAGGGTCTAATGTTTGGAATGGGAAGGAGTTGGATATCACATATGCTATAGGAAGTGTCTCAGGTTTGGAACGGGAAGGAGTTGCATATCACATCTCATGTTATAGGAAGGGTCTCAGGTTTGGTATAAGCATTGAGATATCACATCTCTACTATTGAAAGTGGCTCAGGATTGGAATGAGAAGGAGTTGGATATCCCATCTCATGTTATAGGACGGGTCTCTGGTTTGGTATTAGAATCATTGAGATATCACATCGCATGCTGTAGGAAGGGTCTAAGGATTGGAATGGGATGGACTTGGATATCACATCTCATGCTATAGATAGGCACTCAGGATTGGGATAAGCATTGAGATATTACATCTCATGCTATAGGAAGGGTCTCAGGATTGGAATGGGAAGGAGTTGGATATCACATCTCATGCTATAGGAAGGGTCTCAGATTTGGTATAAGCATTGAGATATCACATCCCATGCTATAGGAAGGGTCTCAGGATTGGAATGGGAAGGAGTTGTATATGACATCTCAGGCCATAGGAAGGGTCTCAGGTTTGGTATAAGCATTGAGATATCACATCTCTGCTATCGGAAGGGTCTCAGGATTGGAATGGGAAGGAGTTGGATATCCCATCTCATGTTATAGGAAGGGTCTCAGGTTTGGTATTAGAAGCACTGAGATATCACATCTCATGCTATAGGATGGGTCTCAGGATTGGAATGGGAAGGACTTAGATGTCACATCTCATGCTATAGGGAGGGTCTCAAGTTTGATATTAGAAGCATTGAGATAACAAATCTCATGATATCGGAAGGGTCTCAGGATTGGAATGGGAAGGATTTGGATATCACATCTCATGATAAAGGAAGGGTCTAAGGTTTGGAAGGGGAAGGATTTGGATATCACATCTCATGTTATAGGAAGGGTCTCAGGATTGGAATGGGAAGGAGTTGGATATCACATCTCATGTTATAGGAAGGGTCTCAGGATTGGAATGGGAAGGACTTGGATATCATATCTCATGCTATGGGAAGGCTCTCAGGTTTGGAAGGGGAAGGAGTTGGATATCACATTTCATGTTATAGGAAGGATCTCAGGTTTGGTATTAGAAGCATTCAGACATCACATCTCATGCTATAGGAAGGGTCTCAGGATTGGAATGGGAAGGAGTTGGATATCCCATCTCATGCTATAGGAAGGGTCTCAGGTTGGAATGGGAAGGAGTTGGATATCACATCTCATGCTATAGGAAGGGTCTCAGGATTGGAATGGGAAGGAGTTGTATATGAAATCTCAGGCCATAGGAAGGGTCTCAGGTTTGGTATAAGCATGGAGATATCACTTCTCATGCTATAGGAAGGGTCTCAGGATTGGAATGGGAAGGAGTTGGATATCACATCTCATGTTATAGGAAGGATCTCAGGTTTGGTATTAGAAGCATTCAGACATCAGATCTCATGCTATAGGAAGGGTCTCAGGATTGGAATGGGAAGGAGTTGGATATCACATCTCATGCTATAGGAAGGGTCTCAGATTTGGTATAAGCATTGAGATATCACATCTCATGCTATAGGAAGGGTCTCAGGATTTTAATGGGAAGGAGTTGTATATGACATCTCAGGCCATAGGAAGGGTCTCAAGTTTGATATTAGAAGCATTGAGATAACAAATCTCATGATATCGTAAGGGTCTCAGGATTGGAAAGGGAAGGAGTTGGATATCACATCTCATGATAAAGGAAGGGTGTAAGGTTTGGAAGGGGAAGGATTTGGATATCACATCCCACGTTATAGGATGGGTCTCAGGTTTGGTATTAGAAGCATTGAGATATCAAGTCTCATGGTATAGGAAGGGTCTCAGAATTGGAATGGGAAGGAGTTGGATATCACATTTCAAGCTATAGGAAGGGTCTCAGTATTGGAATGGGAAGGAGTTTGATATCACATCTCATGCCATAGTATGGGTCTCAGGTTTGGTAGAAGCATTGGGATATCACATCTCATGCTATCGGAAGGGTATCAGGATTGGATTTGGAAGGAGTTGGATATCCCATCTCATGCTATAGGAAGGGTCTCATGTTGGAATGGGAAGGAGTTGGATATCACATCTCATTTTATAGGAAGGGTCTCAGGATTGGAATGGGAAGGACTTGGATATCATATCTCATGCTATGGGAAGGCTCTCAGGTTTGGAAGGGGAAGGAGTTGGATATCACATTTCATGTTAGAGGAAGGATCTCAGGTTTGGTATTAGAGGCATTGAGATATCACATCTCACGCTATAGGAAGGGTCTCAGGATTGGAATGGGAAGGAGTTGGATATCACATCTCAAGCTATAGGAAGGGTCTCAGGTTTGGTATAAGCATTGAGATATCACATCTCATGCTATTGGAAGGGTCTCAGAATTGGAATGGGAAGGAGTTGGATATCACATCTCATGTTATAGGAAAGATCTCAGGTTTGGTATTAGAAGCATTGAGACATCACATCTCATGTCATAGGAAGGATCTCAGGTTTGGTATTAGAAGCATTGATATATCACATCTCATGCTATAGGAATGGTCTCAGGATTGGAATGGGTAGGAGTTGGATATTAAATTCTTGCTATACGAAGGGTCTCATGTTTGGAATGGGAAGGAGTTGGATATCACATATGCTATAGGAAGTGTCTCAGGTTTGGAACGGGAAGGAGTTGGATATCACATCTTATGTTATAGGAAGGGTCTCAGGTTTGGTATAAGCATTGAGATATCACATCTCTGCTATCGGAAGTGGCTCAGGATTGGAATGGGAAGGAGTTGGATATCCCATCTCATGTTATAGGACGGGTCTCTGGTTTGGTATTAGAATCATTGAGATATCACATCGCATGCTGTAGGAAGGGTCTAAGGATTGGAATGGGATGGACTTGGATATCACATCTCATGCTATAGGTAGGCTCTCAGGTTTGGTATAAGCATTGAGATATCACATCTCATGCTATAGGAAGGGTCTCAGGATTGGAATGGGAAGGATTTGGATATCACATCTCATGCTATAGGAAGGGTCTCAGGTTTGGTATAACCATGGAGATAGCACTTCTCATGCTACAGGAAGGGTCTCAGGATTGGAATGGGAAGGAGTTGGATATCACATCTCATGTTATAGGAAGGATCTCAGGTTTGGTATTAGAAGCATTGAGACGTCACATCTCATGCTATAGGAAGGGTCTCAGGATTGGAATGGGAAGGAGTTGGATATCACATCTCATGCTATAGGAAGGGTCTCAGATTTGGTATAAGCATTGAGATATCACATCTCATGCTATAGGAAGGGTCTCAGGATTGGAATGGGAAGGAGTTGTATATGACATCTCAGGCCATAGGAAGGGTCTCAGGTTTGGTATAAGCATTGAGATATCACATCTCTGCTATCGGAAGGGTCTCAGGATTTTAATGGTAAGGACTTGGATGTCACATCTCATGCTATAGGGAGGGTCTCAAGTTTGATATTAGAAGCATTGAGATATCACATCTCATGCTATCGGAAGGGTCTCAGGATTGGAATGGGAAGGAGTTGGATATCACATCTCATGCTAAAGGGAGGGTCTCAGGTTTGGAAGGGGAAGGATTTGGATATCACATCTCATGTTATCGGAAGGATCTCAGGTTTGGTATTAGAAGTATTGAGATATCACATCTCATGCTATAGGAAGGGTCTCAGGATTGGAATGGGAAGGAGTTGTATATGACATCTCAGGCCATAGGAAGGGTCTCAGGTTTGGTATAAGCATTGAGATATCACATCTCTGCTATCGGAAGGATCTCAGGATTTTAATGGGAAGGACTTGGATGTCACATCTCATGCTATAGGGAGGGTCTCAAGTTTGATATTAGAAGCATTGAGATATCACATCTCATGCTAAAGGAAAAGTCTCAGGTTTGGTAGAATCATTGAGATATCACATCTCATGCTATCGGAAATGTCTCAGGATTGGAATGGGAAGGAGCTGGATATCACATCTCATGCTAAAGGAAGGGTCTCAGGTTTGGAACGGGAAGGAGTTGGATATCACATCTCATGTTATAGGAAGGGTCTCAGGTTTGGTATAAGCATTGAAATATCATATCTCTGCTATCGGAAGTGTCTCAGGATTGGAATGGGAAGGAGTTGGATATCCCATCTCATGTTATAGGACGGGTCTCAGGTTTGTTATTAGAATCATTGAGATATCATATTGCATGCTGTAGGAAGGGTCTAAGTATTGGAATGGGAAGGACTTGGATATCACATCTCATGCTATAGATAGGCTCTCAGGTTTGGAAAGGGAAGGAGTTGGATATCACATTTCATGTTAGAGGAAGGATCTCAGGTTTGGTATTAGAGGCATTGAGACATCACATCTCATGCTATAGGAAGGGTTTTAGGATTGGAATGTGAAGGAGTTGGATATCACATCTCATGCTATAGGAAGGGTCTCAGGTTAGGTATAAGCATTGAGATATCACATCTCATGCTATAGGAAGGGTCTCAGGATTGGAATGGGAAGGAGTTGTATATGACATCTCATGCCGTAGGAAGGGTCTCAGGTTTGGTATAAGCATTGAGATATCACATCTCTGCAATTGAAAGGGTCTCAGGATTGGAATGGGAAGGAGTTGGATATCCCATCTCATGTTATAGGAAGAGTCTCAGGTTTGGTATTAGAAGCATTGAGATATTACATCTCATGCTATAGGAAGTGTCTCAGGATTGGAATGGGAAGGACTTGGATATCACATCTCATGCTATAGGGAGGGTCTCAAGTTTGATATTAGAAGCATTGAGATATCACATCTCATGCTATAGGAAGGGTCTCAGGATTAGAATGGGAAGGAGTTGGATATCACATCTCATGCTATAGGAAGGGTCTCAGGTTTGGTATAAGCAGTGAGATATCACATCTCATGCTATAGGAAGTGTCTCAGGATTGGAATGGGAAGGAGTTGGATATCACATCTCATGTTATAGGAAGGATCTCAGGTGTGGTATAAGCATTGAGATATCACATCTCTGCTATCGGAATGGTCTCAGGATTGGAATGGAAAGGAGTTGGAAATTCCCATCTCATGTTATAGGAAGGGTCTCAGGTTTGGTATTAGAAGCATTGAGATATCACTTCTCATGCTATAGGAAGGGTCTCAGGATTGGAATGGGAAGGCCTTGGATATCATATCTCATGCTATAGGAAGGCTCTCAGGTTTGGAAGGGAAAGGAGTTGGATATCACATCTCATGTTATAGGAAGGGTCTCAGGATTGGAATGGGAAGGACTTGGATATCATATCTCATGCTATAGGAAGGCTCTCAGGTTTGGAAGGGGAAGGAGTTGGATATCACATCTCATGCTATAGGAAGAGTCTCAGGTTTGGTATAAGCATTGAGATATCACATCTCATGCTATAGGAATGGTCTCAGGATTGGAATGGGTAGGAGTTGGATATTACATTCTTGCTATAGGAAGGGTCTCATGTTTGGAATGGGAAGGAGTTGGATATCTCATATGCTATAGGAAGGATCTCAGGTTTG
The DNA here is from genome assembly GCF_040938575.1 of Ambystoma mexicanum. Classification (NCBI taxonomy): domain Eukaryota; kingdom Metazoa; phylum Chordata; class Amphibia; order Caudata; family Ambystomatidae; genus Ambystoma; species Ambystoma mexicanum. The sequence continues at coordinate 296,387,861 of NC_090938.1, forward strand.
GTATTAGAAGCATTGAGATGTCACATCTCATGCTATCGGAAGGGTCTCAGGATTGGAATGGGAATGATTTGGATATCACATCTCATGTTATAGGAAGGGTCTCAGGTTTGGTATAAGCATTGAGATATCACATCTCATGCTATAGGAAGGGTCTCAGGATTGGAATGGGAAGGAGTTGTATATGACATCTCAGGCCATAGGAAGGGTCTCAGGTTTGGTATAAGCATTGAGATATTACATCTCTGCTATCGGAAGGGTCTCAGGATTGGAATGGGAAGGACTTGGATGTCAAATCTCATGCTATAGGGAGGGTCTCAAGTTTGATATTAGAAGCATTGAGATAACAAATCTCATGATATCGGAAGGGTCTCAGGATTGGAATGGGAAGGAGTTGGATATCACATCTCATGATATATGAAGGGTCTCAGGTTTGGAAGGGGAAGTATTTGGATATCACATCTCATGTTATAGGACGGGTATCAGGTTTGGTATTAGAAGCATTGAGATATCAAGTCTCATGGTATAGGAAGGGTCTCAGAATTGGAATGGGAAGGAGTTGGATAACACATCTCAAGCTATAGCAAGGGTCTCAGGATTGGAATGGGAAGAAGTTTGATATCACATCTCATGCCATAGTATGGGTCTCATGTTTGGTAGAAGCATTGGGATATCACATCTCATGCTATCGGAAGGGTATCAGTATTGGATTTGGAAGGAGTTGGATATCCCATCATGCTATAGGAAGGGTCTCAGGTTGGAATGGGAAGGAGTTGGATATCACATCTCATGTTATAGGAAGGGTCTCAGGATTGGAATGGGAAGGACTTGGATATCATATCTCATGCTATGGGAAGGCTCTCAGGTTTGGAAGGGGAAAGAGTTGGATATCACATCTCAAGCTATAGGAAGGGTCTCAGGTTTGGTATTAGAAGCATTGAGATATCACATCTCATGCTATAGGAAGGGTCTCAGGATTGGAATGGGAAGGAGTTGGATATCACATCTCATGCTAAAGGAAGGGTCTCAGGTTTGGAACGGGAAGGAGTTGGATATCACATCTCATGTTATAGGAAGGGTCTCATGTTTGGTATAAGCATTGAGATATCATATCTCTGCTATCGGAAGTGTCTCAGGATTGGAATGGGAAGGAGTTGGATATCCCATCTCATGTTATAGGATGGGTCTCAGGTTTGTTATTAGAATCATTGAGATATCATATTGCATGCTGTAGGAAGGGTCTAAGTATTGGAATGGGAAGGACTTGGATATCACATCTCATGCTATAGATAGGCTCTCAGGTTTGGAGGAAAGGGAAGGAGTTGGATATCACATTTCATGTTAGAGGAAGGATCTCAGGTTTGGTATTAGAGGCATTGAGACATCACATCTCATGCTATAGGAAGGGTCTCAGGATTGGAATGGGAAGGAGTTGGATATCACATCTCATGCTATAGGAAGGGTCTCAGGTTAGGTATAAGCATTGAGATATCACATCTCATGCTATAGGAAGGGTCTCTGGTTTGGTATTAGAATCATTGAGATATCACATCGCATGCTGTAGGAAGGGTCTAAGGATTGGAATGGGATGGACTTGGATATCACATCTCATGCTATAGGTAGGCTCTCAGGTTTGGTATAAGCATTGAGATATCACATCTCATGCTATAGGAAGGGTCTCAGGATTGGAATGCGAAGGAATTGGAAATCACATCTCATGCTATAGGAAGGGTCTCAGATTTGGTATAAGCATTGAGATATCACATCTCATGCTAAAGGAAGGGTCTCAGGATTGGAATGGGAAGGAGTTGTATATGACATCTCATGCCGTAGGAAGGGTCTCAGGTTTGGTATAAGCATTGAGATATCACATCTCTGCAATCGAAAGGGTCTCAGGATTGGAATCGGAAGGAGTTGGATATCCCATCTCATGTTATAGGAAGAGTCTCAGGTTTGGTATTAGAAGCATTGAGATATTACATCTCATGCTATAGGAAGTGTCTCAGGATTGGAATGGGAAGGACTTGGATATCACATCTCATGCTATAGGGAGGGTCTCAAGTTTGATATTAGAAGCATTGAGATATCACATCTCATGCTATAGGAAGGGTCTCAGGATTAGAATGGGAAGGAGTTGGATATCACATCTCATGTTATAGGAAGGGTCTCATTTTTGGTATTAGAAGCATAGAGATATCACATCTCATGCTATAGGAAGGGTCTCAGGATTGGAATGGGAAGGACTTGGATGTCACATCTCATGCTATAGGGAGGGTCTCAAGTTTTATATTAGAAGCATTGAGATAACAAATCTCATGATATCGGAAGGGTCTCAGGTTTGGAATGGGAAGGAGTTGGATATTCCCATCTCATGATAAAGGAAGGGTCTAAGGTTTGGAAGGGGAAGGATTTGGATATCACATCTCATGTTATAGGACGGGTCTCAGGTTTGGTATTAGAAGCATTGAGATATCACTTCTCATGCTATAGGAAGGGTCTCAGGATTGGAATGGGAAGGACTTGGATATCACATCTCATGCTATAGGGAGGGTCTGAAGTTTGATATTAGAAGCATTGAGATATGACATCTCATGATATCGGAAGGGTCTCAGGATTGGAATGGGAAGGAGTTGGATATCACATCTCATGATAAAGGAAGGGTCTAAGGTTTGGAAGGGGAAGGATTTGGATATCACATCTCATGTTATAGGACGGGTCTCAGGTTTGGTATTAGAAGCATTGAGATATCAAGTCTCATGGTATAGGAAGGGTCTCAGAATTGGAATGGGAAGGAGTTGGATATCACAACTCAAGCTATAGTAAGGGTCTCAGGATTGGAATGGGAAGGAGTTTGATATCACATCTCCTGCCATAGTATGGGTCTCAGGTTTGGTAGAAGCATTGGGATATCACATCTCATGCTATCGGAAGGGTATCAGTATTGGATTTGGAAGGAGTTGGATATCCCATCTCATGCTATAGGAAGGGTCTCAGGTTGGAATGGGAAGGAGTTGGATATCACATCTCATGTTATAGGAAGGGTCTCAGGATTGGAATGGGAAGGACTTGGATATCATATCTCATGCTATAGGAAGGCTCTCAGGTTTGGAAGGGGAAGGAGTTGGATATCACATTTCATGGTAGAGGAAGGATCTCAGGTTTGGTATAAGAGGCATTGAGATATCACATCTCATGCTATAGGAAGGGTCTCAGGTTTGGTATAAGCAGTGAGATATCACATCTCATGCTATAGGAAGTGTCTCAGGATTGGAATGGGAAGGACTTGGATATCATATCTCATGCTATAGGAAGGCTCTCAGGTTTGGAAGGGGAAGGAGTTGGATATCACATCTCATGCTATAGGAAGGGTCTCAGGTTTGGAAGGGAAAGGAGTTGGATATCACATCTCATGTTATAGGAAGGGTCTCAGGATTGGAATGGGAAGGACTTGGATATCATATCTCATGCTATAGGAAGGCTCTCAGGTTTGGAAGGGGAAGGAGTTGGATATCACATCTCATGCTATAGGAATGGTCTCAGGATTGGAATGGGTAGGAGTTGGATATTACATTCTTGCTATAGGAAGGGTCTCATGTTTGGAATGGGAAGGAGTTGGATATCTCATATGCTATAGGAAGGATCTCAGGTTTGGTATTAGAAGCATTGAGATGTCACATCTCATGCTATCGGAAGGGTCTCAGGATTGGAATGGGAATGATTTGGCTATCACATCTCATGTTATAGGAAGGGTCTCAGGTTTGGTATAAGCATTGAGATATCACATCTCTGCTATCGGAAGTGGCTCAGGATTGGAATGGGAAGGAGTTGGATATCCCATCTCATGTTATAGGACGGGTCTCTGGTTTGGTATTAGAATCATTGAGATATCACATCGCATGCTGTAGGAAGGGTCTAAGGATTGGAATGGGATGGACTTGGACATCACATCTCATGCTATAGGTAGGCTCTCAGGTTTGGTATAAGCATTGAGATATCACATCTCATGCTATAGGAAGGGTCTCAAGATTGGAATGGGACGGATTTGGATATCACATCTCATGCTATAGGAAGGGTCTCAGGTTTGGTATACGCACGGAGATATCACTTCTCATGCTATAGGAAGGGTCTCAGGATTGGAATGAGAAGGAGTTGGATATCACATCTCATGCTATAGGAAGGGTCTCAGATTTGGTATAAGCATTGAGATATCACATCTCATGCTATAGGAAGGGTCTCAGGATTGGAATGGGAAGGAGTTGTATATGACATCTCAGGCCATAGGAAGGGTCTCAGGTTTGGTATAAGCATTGAGATATCACATCTCTGCTATCGGAAGGGTCTCAGGATTGGAATGGGAAGGACTTGGATGTCAAATCTCATGCTATAGGGAGGGTCTCAAGTTTGATATTAGAAGCATTGAGATAACAAATCTCATGATATCGGAAGGGTCTCAGGATTGGAATGGGAAGGAGTTGGATATCACATCTCATGATATATGAAGGGTCTCAGGTTTGGAAGGGGAAGGATTTGGATATCACATCTCATGTTATAGGACGGGTCTCAGGTTTGGTATTAGAAGCATTGAGATATCAAGTCTCATGGTATAGGAAGGGTCTCAGAATTGGAATGGGAAGGAGTTGGATAACACATCTCAAGCTATAGCAAGGGTCTCAGGATTGGAATGGGAAGAAGTTTGATATCACATCTCATGCCATAGTATGGGTCTCATGTTTGGTAGAAGCATTGGGATATCACATCTCATACTATCGGAAGGGTATCAGTATTGGATTTGGAAGGAGTTGGATATCCCATCATGCTATAGGAAGGGTCTCAGGTTGGAATGGGAAGGAGTTGGATATCACATCTCATGTTATAGGACGGGTCTCAGGTTTGGTATTAGAAGCATTGAGATATCACTTCTCATGCTATAGGAAGGGTCTCAGGATTGGAATGGGAAGGACTTGGATATCACATCTCATGCTATAGGGAGGGTCTGAAGTTTGATATTAGACGCATTGAGATATGACATCTCATGATATCGGAAGGGTCTCAGGATTGGAATGGGAAGGAGTTGGATATCACATCTCATGATAAAGGAAGGGTCTAAGGTTTGGAAGGGGAAGGATTTGGATATCACATCTCATGTTATAGGACGGGTCTCAGGTTTGGTATTAGAAGCATTGAGATATCAAGTCTCATGGTATAGGAAGGGTCTCAGAATTGGAATGGGAAGGAGTTGGATATCACAACTCAAGCTATAGTAAGGGTCTCAGGATTGGAATGGGAAGGAGTTTGATATCACATCTCATGCCATAGTATGGGTCTCAGGTTTGGTAGAAGCATTGGGATATCACATCTCATGCTATCGGAAGGGTATCAGTATTGGATTTGGAAGGAGTTGGATATCCCATCTCATGCTATAGGAAGGGTCTCAGGTTGGAATGGGAAGGAGTTGGATATCACATCTCATGTTATAGGAAGGGTCTCAGGATTGGAATGGGAAGGACTTGGATATCATATCTCATGCTATAGGAAGGCTCTCAGGTTTGGAAGGGGAAGGAGTTGGATATCACATTTCATGTTAGAGGAAGGATCTCAGGTTTGGTATAAGAGGCATTGAGATATCACATCTCATGCTATAGGAAGGGTCTCAGGTTTGGTATAAGCAGTGAGATATCACATCTCATGCTATAGGAAGTGTCTCAGGATTGGAATGGGAAGGAGTTGGATATCACATCTCATGCCATAGTATGGGTCTCAGGTTTGGTAGAAGCATTGGGATATCACATCTCATGCTATCGGAAGGGTATCAGTATTGGATTTGGAAGGAGTTGGATATCCCATCTCATGTTATAGGAAGGGTCTCAGGATTGGAATGGGAAGGCCTTGGATATCATATCTCATGCTATAGGAAGGCTCTCAGGTTTGGAAGGGAAAGGAGTTGGATATCACATCTCATGTTATAGGAAGGGTCTCAGGATTGGAATGGGAAGGACTTGGATATCATATCTCATGCTATAGGAAGGCTCTCAGGTTTGGAAGGGGAAGGAGTTGGATATCACATCTCATGCTATAGGAAGAGTCTCAGGTTTGGTATAAGCATTGAGATATCACATCTCATGCTATAGGAATGGTCTCAGGATTGGAATGGGTAGGAGTTGGATATTACATTCTTGCTATAGGAAGGGTCTCATGTTTGGAATGGGAAGGAGTTGGATATCACATATGCTATAGGAAGGATCTCAGGTTTGGTATTAGAAGCATTGAGATGTCACATCTCATGCTATCGGAAGGGTCTCAGGATTGGAATGGGAATGATTTGGATATCACATCTCATGTTATAGGAAGGGTCTCAGGTTTGGTATAGCATTGAGATATCACATCTCTGCTATCGGAAGTGGCTCCGGATTGGAATGGGAAGGAGTTGGATATCCCATCTCATGTTATAGGACGGGTCTCTGATTTGGTATTAGAATCATTGAGATATCACATCGCATGCTGTAGGAAGGGTCTAAGGATTGGAATGGGATGGACTTGGACATCACATCTCATGCTATAGGTAGGCTCTCAGGTTTGGTATAAGCATTGAGATATCACATCTCATGCTATAGGAAGGGTCTCAAGATTGGAATGGGACGGATTTGGATATCACATCTCATGCTATAGGAAGGGTCTCAGGTTTGGTATACGCATGGAGATATCACTTCTCATGCTATAGGAAGGGTCTCAGGATTGGAATGAGAAGGAGTTGGATAACACATCTCATGCTATAGGAAGGGTCTCAGATTTGGTATAAGCATTGAGATATCACATCTCATGCTATAGGAAGGGTCTCAGGATTGGAATGGGAAGGAGTTGTATATGACATCTCAGGCCATAGGAAGGGTCTCAGGTTTGGTATAAGCATTGAGATATCACATCTCTGCTATCGGAAGGGTCTCAGGATTGGAATGGGAAGGACTTGGATGTCAAATCTCATGCTATAGGGAGGGTCTCAAGTTTGATATTAGAAGCATTGAGATAACAAATCTCATGATATCGGAAGGGTCTCAGGATTGGAATGGGAAGGAGTTGGATATCACATCTCATGATATATGAAGGGTCTCAGGTTTGGAAGGGGAAGGATTTGGATATCACATCTCATGTTATAGGACGAGTCTCAGGTTTGGTATTAGAAGCATTGAGATATCAAGTCTCATGGTATAGGAAGGGTCTCAGAATTGGAATGGGAAGGAGTTGGATAACACATCTCAAGCTATAGCAAGGGTCTCAGGATTGGAATGGGAAGAAGTTTGATATCACATCTCATGCCATAGTATGGGTCTCATGTTTGCTAGAAGCATTGGGATATCACATCTCATGCTATCGGAAGGGTATCAGTATTGGATTTGGAAGGAGTTGGATATCCCATCATGCTATAGGAAGGGTCTCAGGTTGGAATGGGAAGGAGTTGGATATCACATCTCATGTTATAGGAAGGGTCTCAGGATTGGAATGGGAAGGACTTGGATATCATATCTCATGCTATGGGAAGGCTCTCAGGTTTGGAAGGGGAAGGAGTTGGATATCACATCTCAAGCTATAGGAAGGGTCTCAGGTTTGGTATTAGAAGCATTGAGATATCACATCTCATGCTATAGGAAGGGTCTCAGGATTGGAATGGGAAGGAGTTGGATATCACATCTCAAGCTATAGGAAGGGTCTCAGGTTTGGTATAAGCATTGAGATATCACATCTCATGCTATAGGAAGGGTGTCAGAATTAGAATGGGAAGGAGTTGGATATCACATCTCATGTTATAGGAAAGATCTCAGGTTTGGTATTAGAAGCATTGAGACATCAAATCTCATGTTATAGGAAGGGTCTCAGGATTGGAATGGGAAGAAGTTGGATATCACATCTCATGCTATAGGAAGGGTCTCAGGATTGGAATGGGAAGGAGTTGTATATGACGTCTCATGCCATAGGAAGGGTCTCAGGTTTGGTATAAGCATTGAGATATCACATCACATGCTATAGGAAGGGTCTCAGGATTGGAATGGGAAGGATTTGGATATCACATCTCATGCTATAGGCAGGGTCTCAGGTTTGGAAAGGGAAGGAGTTGGATATCACATTTCATGTTAGAGGTAGGATCTCAGTTTTGGTATTAGAGGCATTGAGATATCACATCTCATGCTATCAGAAGGGTCTCAGGATTGGAATGGGAAGGAGTTGGATATCACATCTCATGCTAAAGGGAGGGTCTCAGGTTTGGAAGGGGAAGGAGTTTGATATCACATCTCATGCCATAGTATGGGTCTCAGGTTTGGTAGAAGCATTGGGATATCACATCTCATGCTATCGGAAGGGTATCAGTATTGGATTTGGAAGGAGTTGGATATCCCATCTCATGCTATAGGAAGGGTCTCAGGTTGGAATGGGAAGGAGTTGGATATCACATCTCATGTTATAGGAAGGGTTTCAGGATTGGAATGGGAAGGACTTGGATATCATATCTCATGCTATAGGAAGGGTCTCAGAATTGGAATAGGAAGGAGTTGGATATCACATCTCATGTTATAGGAAAGATCTCAGGTTTGGTATTAGAAGCATTGAGACATCAAATCTCATGTTATAGGAAGGGTCTCAGGATTGGAATGGGAATAAGTTGGATATCACATCTCATGCTATAGGAAGGGTCTCAGGTTTGGTATAAGCATTGAGATATCACATCTCATACTATAGGAAGGGTCTCAGGATTGGAATGGGAAGGAGTTGTATATGACATCTCATGCCATAGGAAGGGTCTCAGGTTTGGTATAAGCATTGAGATATCACATCACATGCTATAGGAAGGGTCTCAGGATTGGAATGGGAAGGACTTGGATATCACATCTCATGCTATAGGCAGGGTCTCAGGTTTGTAAAGGGAAGGAGTTGGATATCACATTTCATGTTAGAGGTAGGATCTCAGGTTTGGTATTAGAGGCATTGAGATATCACATCTCATGCTATCAGAAGGGTCTCAGGATTGGAATGGGAAGGAGTTGGATATCACATCTCATGCTAAAGGGAGGGTCTCAGGTTTGGAAGGGGAAGGAGTTTGATATCACATCTCATGCCATAGTATGGGTCTCAGGTTTGGTAGAAGCTTTGGGATATCACATCTCATGCTATCGGAAGGGTATCAGTATTGGATTTGGAAGGAGTTGGATATCCCATCTCATGCTATAGGAAGGGTCTCAGGTTGGAATGGGAAGGAGTTGGATATCACATCTCATGTTATAGGAAGGGTCTCAGGATTGGAATGGGAAGGACTTGGATATCATATCTCATGCTATAGGAAGGGTCTCAGAATTGGAATGGGAAGGAGTTGGATATCACATCTCATGTTATAGGAAAGATCTCAGGTTTGGTATTAGAAGCATTGAGACATCACATCTCATGTTATAAGAAGGGTCTCAGGATTGGAATGGGAAGAAGTTGGATATCACATCTCATGCTATAGGAAGGGTCTCAGGTTTGGTATAAGCATTGAGTTATCACATCTCATGCTATAGGAAGGGTCTCAGGATTGGAATGGGAAGAAGTTGGATATCACATCTCATGCTATAGGAAGGATCTCAGATTTGGTATTAGAAGCATTGAGATATCACATCTCATGCTATCGGAAGGGTCTCAGGATTGGAATGGGAAGGATTTGGATATCACATCTCATGTCATAGGAAGGATCTCAGGTTTGGTATTAGAAGCATTGATATATCACATCTCATGCTATAGGAATGGTCTCAGGATTGGAATGAGTAGGAGTTGGATATTACATTCTTGCTATAGGAAGGGTCTCATGTTTGGAATGGGAAGGAGTTGGATATCACATATGCTATAGGAAGGATCTCAGGTTTGGTATTAGAAGCATTGAGATATCACATCTCATGCTATCGGAAGGGTCTCAGGATTGGAATGGGAATGATTTGGATATCACATCTCATGTTATAGGAAGGGTCTCAGGTTTGGTATAAGCATTGAGATATCACATCTCTGCTATCGGAAGTGGCTCAGGATTGGAATGGGAAGGAGTTGGATATCCCATCTCATGTTATAGGACGGGTCTCTGGTTTGGTATTAGAATCATTGAGAGATCACATCGCATGCTGTAGGAAGGGTCTAAGGATTGGAATGGGATGGACTTGGACATCACATCTCATGCTATAGGTAGGCTTTCAGGTTTGGTATAAGCATTGAGATATCACATCTCATGCTATAGGAAGGGTCTCAGGATTGGAATGGGACGGATTTGGATATCACATCTCATGCTATAGGAAGGGTCTCAGGTTTTGTATACGCATGGAGATATCACTTCTCATGCCATAGGAAGGGTCTCAGGATTGGAATGGGAAGGAGTTGGATATCACATCTCATGCTATAGGAAGGGTCTCAGATTTGGTATAAGCATTGAGATATCACATCTCATGCTATAGGAAGGGTCTCAGGATTGGAATGGGAAGGAGTTGTATATGACATCTCAGGCCATAGGAAGGGTCTCAGGTTTGGTATAAGCATTGAGATATCACATCTCTGCTATCGGAAGGGTCTCAGGATTGGAATGGGAAGGACTTGGATGTCACATCTCATGCTATAAGGGAGGGTCTCAAGTTTGATATTAGAAGCATTGAGATAACAAATCTCATGATATCGGAAGGGTCTCAGGATTGGAATGGGAAGGAGTTGGATATCACATCTCATGTTATAGGACGGGTCTCAGGTTTGGTATTAGAAGCATTGAGATATCAAGTCTCATGGTATAGGAAGGGTCTCAGAATTGGAATGGGAAGGAGTTGGATAACACATCTCAAGCTATAGCAAGGGTCTCAGGATTGGAATGGGAAGAAGTTTGATATCACATCTCATGCCATAGTATGGGTCTCATGTTTGGTAGAAGCATTGGGATATCACATCTCATACTATCGGAAGGGTATCAGTATTGGATTTGGAAGGAGTTGGATATCCCATCATGCTATAGGAAGGGTCACAGGTTGGAATGGGAAGGAGTTGGATATCACATCTCATGTTATAGGACGGGTCTCAGGTTTGGTATTAGAAGCATTGAGATATCACTTCTCATGCTATAGGAAGGGTCTCAGGATTGGAATGGGAAGGACTTGGATATCACATCTCATGCTATAGGGAGGGTCTGAAGTTTGATATTAGACGCATTGAGATATGACATCTCATGATATCGGAAGGGTCTCAGGATTGGAATGGGAAGGAGTTGGATATCACATCTCATGATAAAGGAAGGGTCTAAGGTTTGGAAGGGGAAGGATTTGGATATCACATCTCATGTTATAGGACGGGTCTCAGGTTTGGTATTAGAAGCATTGAGATATCAAGTCTCATGGTATAGGAAGGGTCTCAGAATTGGAATGGGAAGGAGTTGGATATCACAACTCAAGCTATAGTAAGGGTCTCAGGATTGGAATGGGAAGGAGTTTGATATCACATCTCATGCCATAGTATGGGTCTCAGGTTTGGTAGAAGCATTGGGATATCACATCTCATGCTATCGGAAGGGTATCAGTATTGGATTTGGAAGGAGTTGGATATCCCATCTCATGCTATAGGAAGGGTCTCAGGTTGGAATGGGAAGGAGTTGGATATCACATCTCATGTTATAGGAAGGGTCTCAGGATTGGAATGGGAAGGACTTGGATATCATATCTCATGCTATAGGAAGGCTCTCAGGTTTGGAAGGGGAAGGAGTTGGATATCACATTTCATGTTAGAGGAAGGATCTCAGGTTTGGTATAAGAGGCATTGAGATATCACATCTCATGCTATAGGAAGGGTCTCAGGTTTGGTATAAGCAGTGAGATATCACATCTCATGCTATAGGAAGTGTCTCAGGTTTGGAATGGGAAGGAGTTGGATATCACATCTCATGCCATAGTATGGGTCTCAGGTTTGGTAGAAGCATTGGGATATCACATCTCATGCTATCGGAAGGGTATCAGTATTGGATTTGGAAGGAGTTGGATATCCCATCTCATGTTATAGGAAGGGTCTCAGGATTGGAATGGGAAGGCCTTGGATATCATATCTCATGCTATAGGAAGGCTCTCAGGTTTGGAAGGGAAAGGAGTTGGATATCACATCTCATGTTATAGGAAGGGTCTCAGGATTGGAATGGGAAGGACTTGGATATCATATCTCATGCTATAGGAAGGCTCTCAGGTTTGGAAGGGGAAGGAGTTGGATATCACATCTCATGCTATAGGAAGAGTCTCAGGTTTGGTATAAGCATTGAGATATCACATCTCATGCTATAGGAATGGTCTCAGGATTGGAATGGGTAGGAGTTGGATATTACATTCTTGCTATAGGAAGGGTCTCATGTTTGGAATGGGAAGGAGTTGGATATCACATATGCTATAGGAAGGATCTCAGGTTTGGTATTAGAAGCATTGAGATGTCACATCTCATGCTATCGGAAGGGTCTCAGGATTGGAATGGGAATGATTTGGATATCACATCTCATGTTATAGGAAGGGTCTCAGGTTTGGTATAGCATTGAGATATCACATCTCTGCTATCGGAAGTGGCTCCGGATTGGAATGGGAAGGAGTTGGATATCCCATCTCATGTTATAGGACGGGTCTCTGATTTGGTATTAGAATCATTGAGATATCACATCGCATGCTGTAGGAAGGGTCTAAGGATTGGAATGGGATGGACTTGGACATCACATCTCATGCTATAGGTAGGCTCTCAGGTTTGGTATAAGCATTGAGATATCACATCTCATGCTATAGGAAGGGTCTCAAGATTGGAATGGGACGGATTTGGATATCACATCTCATGCTATAGGAAGGGTCTCAGGTTTGGTATACGCATGGAGATATCACTTCTCATGCTATAGGAAGGGTCTCAGGATTGGAATGAGAAGGAGTTGGATAACACATCTCATGCTATAGGAAGGGTCTCAGATTTGGTATAAGCATTGAGATATCACATCTCATGCTATAGGAAGGGTCTCAGGATTGGAATGGGAAGGAGTTGTATATGACATCTCAGGCCATAGGAAGGGTCTCAGGTTTGGTATAAGCATTGAGATATCACATCTCTGCTATCGGAAGGGTCTCAGGATTGGAATGGGAAGGACTTGGATGTCAAATCTCATGCTATAGGGAGGGTCTCAAGTTTGATATTAGAAGCATTGAGATAACAAATCTCATGATATCGGAAGGGTCTCAGGATTGGAATGGGAAGGAGTTGGATATCACATCTCATGATATATGAAGGGTCTCAGGTTTGGAAGGGGAAGGATTTGGATATCACATCTCATGTTATAGGACGGGTCTCAGGTTTGGTATTAGAAGCATTGAGATATCAAGTCTCATGGTATAGGAAGGGTCTCAGAATTGGAATGGGAAGGAGTTGGATAACACATCTCAAGCTATAGCAAGGGTCTCAGGATTGGAATGGGAAGAAGTTTGATATCACATCTCATGCCATAGTATGGGTCTCATGTTTGGTAGAAGCATTGGGATATCACATCTCATGCTATCGGAAGGGTATCAGTATTGGATTTGGAAGGAGTTGGATATCCCATCATGCTATAGGAAGGGTCTCAGGTTGGAATGGGAAGGAGTTGGATATCACATCTCATGTTATAGGAAGGGTCTCAGGATTGGAATGGGAAGGACTTGGATATCATATCTCATGCTATGGGAAGGCTCTCAGGTTTGGAAGGGGAAGGAGTTGGATATCACATCTCAAGCTATAGGAAGGGTCTCAGGTTTGGTATTAGAAGCATTGAGATATCACATCTCATGCTATAGGAAGGGTCTCAGGATTGGAATGGGAAGGAGTTGGATATCACATCTCAAGCTATAGGAAGGGTCTCAGGTTTGGTATAAGCATTGAGATATCACATCTCATGCTATAGGAAGGGTGTCAGAATTAGAATGGGAAGGAGTTGGATATCACATCTCATGTTATAGGAAAGATCTCAGGTTTGGTATTAGAAGCATTGAGACATCAAATCTCATGTTATAGGAAGGGTCTCAGGATTGGAATGGGAAGAAGTTGGATATCACATCTCATGCTATAGGAAGGGTCTCAGGATTGGAATGGGAAGGAGTTGTATATGACGTCTCATGCCATAGGAAGGGTCTCAGGTTTGGTATAAGCATTGAGATATCACATCACATGCTATAGGAAGGGTCTCAGGATTGGAATGGGAAGGATTTGGATATCACATCTCATGCTATAGGCAGGGTCTCAGGTTTGGAAAGGGAAGGAGTTGGATATCACATTTCATGTTAGAGGTAGGATCTCAGTTTTGGTATTAGAGGCATTGAGATATCACATCTCATGCTATCAGAAGGGTCTCAGGATTGGAATGGGAAGGAGTTGGATATCACATCTCATGCTAAAGGGAGGGTCTCAGGTTTGGAAGGGGAAGGAGTTTGATATCACATCTCATGCCATAGTATGGGTCTCATGTTTGGTAGAAGCATTGGGATATCACATCTCATACTATCGGAAGGGTATCAGTATTGGATTTGGAAGGAGTTGGATATCCCATCATGCTATAGGAAGGGTCTCAGGTTGGAATGGGAAGGAGTTGGATATCACATCTCATGTTATAGGACGGGTCTCAGGTTTGGTATTAGAAGCATTGAGATATCACTTCTCATGCTATAGGAAGGGTCTCAGGATTGGAATGGGAAGGACTTGGATATCACATCTCATGCTATAGGGAGGGTCTGAAGTTTGATATTAGACGCATTGAGATATGACATCTCATGATATCGGAAGGGTCTCAGGATTGGAATGGGAAGGAGTTGGATATCACATCTCATGATAAAGGAAGGGTCTAAGGTTTGGAAGGGGAAGGATTTGGATATCACATCTCATGTTATAGGACGGGTCTCAGGTTTGGTATTAGAAGCATTGAGATATCAAGTCTCATGGTATAGGAAGGGTCTCAGAATTGGAATGGGAAGGAGTTGGATATCACATCTCATGCTATAGGGAGGGTCTGAAGTTTGATATTAGACGCATTGAGATATGACATCTCATGATATCGGAAGGGTCTCAGGATTGGAATGGGAAGGAGTTGGATATCACATCTCATGATAAAGGAAGGGTCTAAGGTTTGTAAAGGGAAGGAGTTGGATATCACATTTCATGTTAGAGGTAGGATCTCAGGTTTGGTATTAGAGGCATTGAGATATCACATCTCATGCTATCAGAAGGGTCTCAGGATTGGAATGGGAAGGAGTTGGATATCACATCTCATGCTAAAGGGAGGGTCTCAGGTTTGGAAGGGGAAGGAGTTTGATATCACATCTCATGCCATAGTATGGGTCTCAGGTTTGGTAGAAGCTTTGGGATATCACATCTCATGCTATCGGAAGGGTATCAGTATTGGATTTGGAAGGAGTTGGATATCCCATCTCATGCTATAGGAAGGGTCTCAGGTTGGAATGGGAAGGAGTTGGATATCACATCTCATGTTATAGGAAGGGTCTCAGGATTGGAATGGGAAGGACTTGGATATCATATCTCATGCTATAGGAAGGGTCTCAGAATTGGAATGGGAAGGAGTTGGATATCACATCTCATGTTATAGGAAAGATCTCAGGTTTGGTATTAGAAGCATTGAGACATCACATCTCATGTTATAAGAAGGGTCTCAGGATTGGAATGGGAAGAAGTTGGATATCACATCTCATGCTATAGGAAGGGTCTCAGGTTTGGTATAAGCATTGAGTTATCACATCTCATGCTATAGGAAGGGTCTCAGGATTGGAATGGGAAGAAGTTGGATATCACATCTCATGCTATAGGAAGGATCTCAGATTTGGTATTAGAAGCATTGAGATATCACATCTCATGCTATCGGAAGGGTCTCAGGATTGGAATGGGAAGGATTTGGATATCACATCTCATGTCATAGGAAGGATCTCAGGTTTGGTATTAGAAGCATTGATATATCACATCTCATGCTATAGGAATGGTCTCAGGATTGGAATGAGTAGGAGTTGGATATTACATTCTTGCTATAGGAAGGGTCTCATGTTTGGAATGGGAAGGAGTTGGATATCACATATGCTATAGGAAGGATCTCAGGTTTGGTATTAGAAGCATTGAGATATCACATCTCATGCTATCGGAAGGGTCTCAGGATTGGAATGGGAATGATTTGGATATCACATCTCATGTTATAGGAAGGGTCTCAGGTTTGGTATAAGCATTGAGATATCACATCTCTGCTATCGGAAGTGGCTCAGGATTGGAATGGGAAGGAGTTGGATATCCCATCTCATGTTATAGGACGGGTCTCTGGTTTGGTATTAGAATCATTGAGAGATCACATCGCATGCTGTAGGAAGGGTCTAAGGATTGGAATGGGATGGACTTGGACATCACATCTCATGCTATAGGTAGGCTTTCAGGTTTGGTATAAGCATTGAGATATCACATCTCATGCTATAGGAAGGGTCTCAGGATTGGAATGGGACGGATTTGGATATCACATCTCATGCTATAGGAAGGGTCTCAGGTTTTGTATATGCATGGAGATATCACTTCTCATGCCATAGGAAGGGTCTCAGGATTGGAATGGGAAGGAGTTGGATATCACATCTCATGCTATAGGAAGGGTCTCAGATTTGGTATAAGCATTGAGATATCACATCTCATGCTATAGGAAGGGTCTCAGGATTGGAATGGGAAGGAGTTGTATATGACATCTCAGGCCATAGGAAGGGTCTCAGGTTTGGTATAAGCATTGAGATATCACATCTCTGCTATCGGAAGGGTCTCAGGATTGGAATGGGAAGGACTTGGATGTCACATCTCATGCTATAAGGGAGGGTCTCAAGTTTGATATTAGAAGCATTGAGATAACAAATCTCATGATATCGGAATAGTCTCACATTGGAATGGGAAGGAGTTGGATATCACATCTCATGATATAGGAAGGGTCTAAGGTTTGGAAGGGGAAGGATTTGGATATCACATCTCATGTTATAGGACGGGTCTCGGGTTTGGTATTAGAAGCATTGAGATATCAAGTCTCATGGTATAGGAAGGGTCTCAGAATTGAAATGGGAAGGAGTTGGATAACACATCTCAAGCTATAGGAAGGGTCTCAGGATTGGAATGGGAAGAAGTTTGATATCACATCTCATGCCATAGTATGGGTCTCAGGTTTGGTAGAAGCATTGGGATATCACATCTCATGCTATCGGAAGGGTATCAGTATTGGATTTGGAAGGAGTTGGATATCCCATCATGCTATAGGAAGGGTCTCAGGTTGGAATGGGAAGGAGTTGGATATCACATCTCATGTTATAGGAAGGGTCTCAGGATTGGAATGGGAAGGACTTGGATATCATATCTCATGCTATGGGAAGGCTCTCAGGTTTGGAAGGGGAAGGAGTTGGATATCACATCTCAAGCTATAGGAAGGGTCTCAGGTTTGGTATTAGAAGCATTGAGATATCACATCTCATGCTATAGGAAGGGTCTCAGGATTGGAATGGGAAGGAGTTGGATATCACATCTCAAGCTATAGGAAGGGTCTCAGGTTTGGTATAAGCATTGAGATATCACATCTCATGCTATAGGAAGGGTCTCAGAATTGGAATGGGAAGGAGTTGGATATCACATCTCATGTTATAGGAAAGATCTCAGGTTTGGTATTAGAAGCATTGAGACATCAAATCTCATGTTATAGGAAGGGTCTCGGGATTGGAATGGGAAGAAGTTGGATATCACATCTCATGCTATATGAAGGGTCTCAGGTTTGGTATAAGCATTGACATATCACATCTCATGCTATAGGAAGGCTCTCAGCATTGGAATGGGAAGGAGTTGTATATGAAATCTCATGCCATAGGAAGGGTCTCAGGTTTGGTATAAGCATTGAGATATCACATCACATGCTATAGGAAGGGTCTCAGGATTGGAATGGGAAGGACTTGGATATCACATCTCATGCTATAGGCAGGGTCTCAGGTTTGGAAAGGGAAGGAGTTGGATATCACATTTCATGTTAGAGGTAGGATCTCAGGTTTGGTATTAGAGGCATTGAGATATCACATCTCATGCTATCAGAAGGGTCTCAGGATTGGAATGGGAAGGAGTTGGATATCACATCTCATGCTAAAGGGAGGGTCTCAGGTTTGGAAGGGGAAGGATTTGGATATCACATCTCATGTTATAGGAAGGATCTCAGGTTTGGTATTAGAAGCATTGAGATATCACATCTCATGCTATCGGAAGTATCTCAGGTTTGGTATTAGAGGCATTGAGATATCACATCTCATGCTATCATAAGAGTCTCAGGATTGGAATGGGAAGGAGTTGGATTTCACATCTCATGCTAAAGGGAGGGTCTCAGGTTTGGAAGGGGAAGGATTTGGATATCACATCACATGTTATAGGACGGGTCTCAGGTTTGGTATTAGAAGCATTGAGATATCACTTCTCATGCTATAGGAAGGGTCTCAGGATTGGAATGGGAAGGACTTGGATATCACATCTCATGCTATAGGGAGGGTCTGAAGTTTGATATTAGACGCATTGAGATATGACATCTCATGATATCGGAAGGGTCTCAGGATTGGAATGGGAAGGAGTTGGATATCACATCTCATGATAAAGGAAGGGTCTAAGGTTTGGAAGGGGAAGGATTTGGATATCACATCTCATGTTATAGGACGGGTCTCAGGTTTGGTATTAGAAGCA
The DNA here is from genome assembly GCF_040938575.1 of Ambystoma mexicanum. Taxonomy (NCBI): domain Eukaryota; kingdom Metazoa; phylum Chordata; class Amphibia; order Caudata; family Ambystomatidae; genus Ambystoma; species Ambystoma mexicanum. The sequence continues at coordinate 296,406,602 of NC_090938.1, forward strand.
TTGAGATATCAAGTCTCATGGTATAGGAAGGGTCTCAGAATTGGAATGGGAAGGAGTTGGATATCACATCTCATGCTATAGGGAGGGTCTGAAGTTTGATATTAGACGCATTGAGATATGACATCTCATGATATCGGAAGGGTCTCAGGATTGGAATGGGAAGGAGTTGGATATCACATCTCATGATAAAGGAAGGGTCTAAGGTTTGTAAAGGGAAGGAGTTGGATATCACATTTCATGTTAGAGGTAGGATCTCAGGTTTGGTATTAGAGGCATTGAGATATCACATCTCATGCTATCAGAAGGGTCTCAGGATTGGAATGGGAAGGAGTTGGATATCACATCTCATGCTAAAGGGAGGGTCTCAGGTTTGGAAGGGGAAGGAGTTTGATATCACATCTCATGCCATAGTATGGGTCTCAGGTTTGGTAGAAGCTTTGGGATATCACATCTCATGCTATCGGAAGGGTATCAGTATTGGATTTGGAAGGAGTTGGATATCCCATCTCATGCTATAGGAAGGGTCTCAGGTTGGAATGGGAAGGAGTTGGATATCACATCTCATGTTATAGGAAGGGTCTCAGGATTGGAATGGGAAGGACTTGGATATCATATCTCATGCTATAGGAAGGGTCTCAGAATTGGAATGGGAAGGAGTTGGATATCACATCTCATGTTATAGGAAAGATCTCAGGTTTGGTATTAGAAGCATTGAGACATCACATCTCATGTTATAAGAAGGGTCTCAGGATTGGAATGGGAAGAAGTTGGATATCACATCTCATGCTATAGGAAGGGTCTCAGGTTTGGTATAAGCATTGAGTTATCACATCTCATGCTATAGGAAGGGTCTCAGGATTGGAATGGGAAGAAGTTGGATATCACATCTCATGCTATAGGAAGGATCTCAGATTTGGTATTAGAAGCATTGAGATATCACATCTCATGCTATCGGAAGGGTCTCAGGATTGGAATGGGAAGGATTTGGATATCACATCTCATGTCATAGGAAGGATCTCAGGTTTGGTATTAGAAGCATTGATATATCACATCTCATGCTATAGGAATGGTCTCAGGATTGGAATGAGTAGGAGTTGGATATTACATTCTTGCTATAGGAAGGGTCTCATGTTTGGAATGGGAAGGAGTTGGATATCACATATGCTATAGGAAGGATCTCAGGTTTGGTATTAGAAGCATTGAGATATCACATCTCATGCTATCGGAAGGGTCTCAGGATTGGAATGGGAATGATTTGGATATCACATCTCATGTTATAGGAAGGGTCTCAGGTTTGGTATAAGCATTGAGATATCACATCTCTGCTATCGGAAGTGGCTCAGGATTGGAATGGGAAGGAGTTGGATATCCCATCTCATGTTATAGGACGGGTCTCTGGTTTGGTATTAGAATCATTGAGAGATCACATCGCATGCTGTAGGAAGGGTCTAAGGATTGGAATGGGATGGACTTGGACATCACATCTCATGCTATAGGTAGGCTTTCAGGTTTGGTATAAGCATTGAGATATCACATCTCATGCTATAGGAAGGGTCTCAGGATTGGAATGGGACGGATTTGGATATCACATCTCATGCTATAGGAAGGGTCTCAGGTTTTGTATACGCATGGAGATATCACTTCTCATGCCATAGGAAGGGTCTCAGGATTGGAATGGGAAGGAGTTGGATATCACATCTCATGCTATAGGAAGGGTCTCAGATTTGGTATAAGCATTGAGATATCACATCGCATGCTATAGGAAGGGTCTCAGGATTGGAATGGGAAGGAGTTGTATATGACATCTCAGGCCATAGGAAGGGTCTCAGGTTTGGTATAAGCATTGAGATATCACATCTCTGCTATCGGAAGGGTCTCAGGATTGGAATGGGAAGGACTTGGATGTCACATCTCATGCTATAAGGGAGGGTCTCAAGTTTGATATTAGAAGCATTGAGATAACAAATCTCATGATATCGGAATAGTCTCACATTGGAATGGGAAGGAGTTGGATATCACATCTCATGATATAGGAAGGGTCTAAGGTTTGGAAGGGGAAGGATTTGGATATCACATCTCATGTTATAGGACGGGTCTCGGGTTTGGTATTAGAAGCATTGAGATATCAAGTCTCATGGTATAGGAAGGGTCTCAGAATTGAAATGGGAAGGAGTTGGATAACACATCTCAAGCTATAGGAAGGGTCTCAGGATTGGAATGGGAAGAAGTTTGATATCACATCTCATGCCATAGTATGGGTCTCAGGTTTGGTAGAAGCATTGGGATATCACATCTCATGCTATCGGAAGGGTATCAGTATTGGATTTGGAAGGAGTTGGATATCCCATCATGCTATAGGAAGGGTCTCAGGTTGGAATGGGAAGGAGTTGGATATCACATCTCATGTTATAGGAAGGGTCTCAGGATTGGAATGGGAAGGACTTGGATATCATATCTCATGCTATGGGAAGGCTCTCAGGTTTGGAAGGGGAAGGAGTTGGATATCACATCTCAAGCTATAGGAAGGGTCTCAGGTTTGGTATTAGAAGCATTGAGATATCACATCTCATGCTATAGGAAGGGTCTCAGGATTGGAATGGGAAGGAGTTGGATATCACATCTCAAGCTATAGGAAGGGTCTCAGGTTTGGTATAAGCATTGAGATATCACATCTCATGCTATAGGAAGGGTCTCAGAATTGGAATGGGAAGGAGTTGGATATCACATCTCATGTTATAGGAAAGATCTCAGGTTTGGTATTAGAAGCATTGAGACATCAAATCTCATGTTATAGGAAGGGTCTCGGGATTGGAATGGGAAGAAGTTGGATATCACATCTCATGCTATATGAAGGGTCTCAGGTTTGGTATAAGCATTGACATATCACATCTCATGCTATAGGAAGGCTCTCAGCATTGGAATGGGAAGGAGTTGTATATGAAATCTCATGCCATAGGAAGGGTCTCAGGTTTGGTATAAGCATTGAGATATCACATCACATGCTATAGGAAGGGTCTCAGGATTGGAATGGGAAGGACTTGGATATCACATCTCATGCTATAGGCAGGGTCTCAGGTTTGGAAAGGGAAGGAGTTGGATATCACATTTCATGTTAGAGGTAGGATCTCAGGTTTGGTATTAGAGGCATTGAGATATCACATCTCATGCTATCAGAAGGGTCTCAGGATTGGAATGGGAAGGAGTTGGATATCACATCTCATGCTAAAGGGAGGGTCTCAGGTTTGGAAGGGGAAGGATTTGGATATCACATCTCATGTTATAGGAAGGATCTCAGGTTTGGTATTAGAAGCATTGAGATATCACATCTCATGCTATCGGAAGTATCTCAGGTTTGGTATTAGAGGCATTGAGATATCACATCTCATGCTATCATAAGAGTCTCAGGATTGGAATGGGAAGGAGTTGGATTTCACATCTCATGCTAAAGGGAGGGTCTCAGGTTTGGAAGGGGAAGGATTTGGATATCACATCACATGTTATAGGACGGGTCTCAGGTTTGGTATTAGAAGCATTGAGATATCACTTCTCATGCTATAGGAAGGGTCTCAGGATTGGAATGGGAAGGACTTGGATATCACATCTCATGCTATAGGGAGGGTCTGAAGTTTGATATTAGACGCATTGAGATATGACATCTCATGATATCGGAAGGGTCTCAGGATTGGAATGGGAAGGAGTTGGATATCACATCTCATGATAAAGGAAGGGTCTAAGGTTTGGAAGGGGAAGGATTTGGATATCACATCTCATGTTATAGGACGGGTCTCAGGTTTGGTATTAGAAGCATTGAGATATCAAGTCTCATGGTATAGGAAGGGTCTCAGAATTGGAATGGGAAGGAGTTGGATATCACATCTCATGCTATAGGGAGGGTCTGAAGTTTGATATTAGACGCATTGAGATATGACATCTCAGGATATCGGAAGGGTCTCAGGATTGGAATGGGAAGGAGTTGGATATCACATCTCATGATAAAGGAAGGGTCTAAGGTTTGTAAAGGGAAGGAGTTGGATATCACATTTCATGTTAGAGGTAGGATCTCAGGTTTGGTATTAGAGGCATTGAGATATCACATCTCATGCTATCAGAAGGGTCTCAGGATTGGAATGGGAAGGAGTTGGATATCACATCTCATGCTAAAGGGAGGGTCTCAGGTTTGGAAGGGGAAGCAGTTTGATATCACATCTCATGCCATAGTATGGGTCTCAGGTTTGGTAGAAGCTTTGGGATATCACATCTCATGCTATCGGAAGGGTATCAGTATTGGATTTGGAAGGAGTTGGATATCCCATCTCATGCTATAGGAAGGGTCTCAGGTTGGAATGGGAAGGAGTTGGATATCACATCTCATGTTATAGGAAGGGTCTCAGGATTGGAATGGGAAGGACTTGGATATCATATCTCATGCTATAGGAAGGGTCTCAGAATTGGAATGGGAAGGAGTTGGATATCACATCTCATGTTATAGGAAAGATCTCAGGTTTGGTATTAGAAGCATTGAGACATCACATCTCATGTTATAAGAAGGGTCTCAGGATTGGAATGGGAAGAAGTTGGATATCACATCTCATGCTATAGGAAGGGTCTCAGGTTTGGTATAAGCATTGAGTTATCACATCTCATGCTATAGGAAGGGTCTCAGGATTGGAATGGGAAGAAGTTGGATATCACATCTCATGCTATAGGAAGGATCTCAGATTTGGTATTAGAAGCATTGAGATATCACATCTCATGCTATCGGAAGGGTCTCAGGATTGGAATGGGAAGGATTTGGATATCACATCTCATGTCATAGGAAGGATCTCAGGTTTGGTATTAGAAGCATTGATATATCACATCTCATGCTATAGGAATGGTCTCAGGATTGGAATGAGTAGGAGTTGGATATTACATTCTTGCTATAGGAAGGGTCTCATGTTTGGAATGGGAAGGAGTTGGATATCACATATGCTATAGGAAGGATCTCAGGTTTGGTATTAGAAGCATTGAGATATCACATCTCATGCTATCGGAAGGGTCTCAGGATTGGAATGGGAATGATTTGGATATCACATCTCATGTTATAGGAAGGGTCTCAGGTTTGGTATAAGCATTGAGATATCACATCTCTGCTATCGGAAGTGGCTCAGGATTGGAATGGGAAGGAGTTGGATATCCCATCTCATGTTATAGGACGGGTCTCTGGTTTGGTATTAGAATCATTGAGAGATCACATCGCATGCTGTAGGAAGGGTCTAAGGATTGGAATGGGATGGACTTGGACATCACATCTCATGCTATAGGTAGGCTTTCAGGTTTGGTATAAGCATTGAGATATCACATCTCATGCTATAGGAAGGGTCTCAGGATTGGAATGGGACGGATTTGGATATCACATCTCATGCTATAGGAAGGGTCTCAGGTTTTGTATACGCATGGAGATATCACTTCTCATGCCATAGGAAGGGTCTCAGGATTGGAATGGGAAGGAGTTGGATATCACATCTCATGCTATAGGAAGGGTCTCAGATTTGGTATAAGCATTGAGATATCACATCTCATGCTATAGGAAGGGTCTCAGGATTGGAATGGGAAGGAGTTGTATATGACATCTCAGGCCATAGGAAGGGTCTCAGGTTTGGTATAAGCATTGAGATATCACATCTCTGCTATCGGAAGGGTCTCAGGATTGGAATGGGAAGGACTTGGATGTCACATCTCATGCTATAAGGGAGGGTCTCAAGTTTGATATTAGAAGCATTGAGATAACAAATCTCATGATATCGGAATAGTCTCACATTGGAATGGGAAGGAGTTGGATATCACATCTCATGATATAGGAAGGGTCTAAGGTTTGGAAGGGGAAGGATTTGGATATCACATCTCATGTTATAGGACGGGTCTCAGGTTTGGTATTAGAAGCATTGAGATATCAAGTCTCATGGTATAGGAAGGGTCTCAGAATTGAAATGGGAAGGAGTTGGATAACACATCTCAAGCTATAGGAAGGGTCTCAGGATTGGAATGGGAAGAAGTTTGATATCACATCTCATGCCATAGTATGGGTCTCAGGTTTGGTAGAAGCATTGGGATATCACATCTCATGCTATCGGAAGGGTATCAGTATTGGATTTGGAAGGAGTTGGATATCCCATCATGCTATAGGAAGGGTCTCAGGTTGGAATGGGAAGGAGTTGGATATCACATCTCATGTTATAGGAAGGGTCTCAGGATTGGAATGGGAAGGACTTGGATATCATATCTCATGCTATGGGAAGGCTCTCAGGTTTGGAAGGGGAAGGAGTTGGATATCACATCTCAAGCTATAGGAAGGGTCTCAGGTTTGGTATTAGAAGCATTGAGATATCACATCTCATGCTATAGGAAGGGTCTCAGGATTGGAATGGGAAGGAGTTGGATATCACATCTCAAGCTATAGGAAGGGTCTCAGGTTTGGTATAAGCATTGAGATATCACATCTCATGCTATAGGAAGGGTCTCAGAATTGGAATGGGAAGGAGTTGGATATCACATCTCATGTTATAGGAAAGATCTCAGGTTTGGTATTAGAAGCATTGAGACATCAAATCTCATGTTATAGGAAGGGTCTCGGGATTGGAATGGGAAGAAGTTGGATATCACATCTCATGCTATATGAAGGGTCTCAGGTTTGGTATAAGCATTAACATATCACATCTCATGCTATAGGAAGGCTCTCAGCATTGGAATGGGAAGGAGTTGTATATGAAATCTCATGCCATAGGAAGGGTCTCAGGTTTGGTATAAGCATTGAGATATCACATCACATGCTATAGGAAGGGTCTCAGGATTGGAATGGGAAGGACTTGGATATCACATCTCATGCTATAGGCAGGGTCTCAGGTTTGGAAAGGGAAGGAGTTGGATATCACATTTCATGTTAGAGGTAGGATCTCAGGTTTGGTATTAGAGGCATTGAGATATCACATCTCATGCTATCAGAAGGGTCTCAGGATTGGAATGGGAAGGAGTTGGATATCACATCTCATGCTAAAGGGAGGGTCTCAGGTTTGGAAGGGGAAGGATTTGGATATCACATCTCATGTTATAGGAAGGATCTCAGGTTTGGTATTAGAAGCATTGAGATATCACATCTCATGCTATCGGAAGTATCTCAGGTTTGGTATTAGAGGCATTGAGATATCACATCTCATGCTATCATAAGAGTCTCAGGATTGGAATGGGAAGGAGTTGGATTTCACATCTCATGCTAAAGGGAGGGTCTCAGGTTTGGAAGGGGAAGGATTTGGATATCACATCACATGTTATAGGAAGGATCTCAGCCTTGGTATTAGAAGCATTGAGATATCACATCTCATGCTATAAGAAGGGTCTCAGGATTGGAATGGGATGGAGTTGGATATCACATCTCATGCTAAAGGAAGGGTCTCAGGTTTGGTAGAAGCATTGGGATATCACATCTCATGCTATCGGAAGGGTATCAGAATTGGATTTGGAAGGAGTTGGATATCCCATCTCATGCTATAGGAAGGGTCTCAGGTTGAAATGGGAAGGAGTTGGATATCACATCTCATGTTATAGGAAGGGTCTCAGGATTCGTTTTAGAGGCATTGAGATATCACATCTCATGCTATCAGAAGGGTCTCAGGATTGGAATGGGAAGGAGTTGGATTTCACATCTCATGCTAAAGGGAGGGTCTCAGGTTTGGAAGGGGAAGGATTTGGATATCACATCTCATGTTATAGGAAGGATCTCAGGTTTGGTATTAGAAGCATTGAGATATCACATCTCATGCTATCGGAAGGGTCTCAGGATTGGAATGGGAATGATTTGGATATCACATCTCATGTTATAGGAAGGGTCTCAGGTTTGGTATAAGCATTGAGATATCACATCTCTGCTATCGGAAGTGGCTCAGGATTGGAATGGGAAGGAGTTGGATATCCCATCTCATGTTATAGGACGGGTCTCTGGTTTGGTATTAGAATCATTGAGAGATCACATCGCATGCTGTAGGAAGGGTCTAAGGATTGGAATGGGATGGACTTGGACATCACATCTCATGCTATAGGTAGGCTTTCAGGTTTGGTATAAGCATTGAGATATCACATCTCATGCTATAGGAAGGGTCTCAGGATTGGAATGGGACGGATTTGGATATCACATCTCATGCTATAGGAAGGGTCTCAGGTTTTGTATACGCATGGAGATATCACTTCTCATGCCATAGGAAGGGTCTCAGGATTGGAATGGGAAGGAGTTGGATATCACATCTCATGCTATAGGAAGGGTCTCAGATTTGGTATAAGCATTGAGATATCACATCTCATGCTATAGGAAGGGTCTCAGGATTGGAATGGGAAGGAGTTGTATATGACATCTCAGGCCATAGGAAGGGTCTCAGGTTTGGTATAAGCATTGAGATATCACATCTCTGCTATCGGAAGGGTCTCAGGATTGGAATGGGAAGGACTTGGATGTCACATCTCATGCTATAAGGGAGGGTCTCAAGTTTGATATTAGAAGCATTGAGATAACAAATCTCATGATATCGGAATAGTCTCACATTGGAATGGGAAGGAGTTGGATATCACATCTCATGATATAGGAAGGGTCTAAGGTTTGGAAGGGGAAGGATTTGGATATCACATCTCATGTTATAGGACGGGTCTCGGGTTTGGTATTAGAAGCATTGAGATATCAAGTCTCATGGTATAGGAAGGGTCTCAGAATTGAAATGGGAAGGAGTTGGATAACACATCTCAAGCTATAGGAAGGGTCTCAGGATTGGAATGAGAAGGAGTTGGATATCACATCTCATGCTATAGGAAGGGTCTCAGATTTGGTATAAGCATTGAGATATCACATCTCATGCTATAGGAAGGGTCTCAGGATTGGAATGGGAAGGAGTTGTATATGACATCTCAGGCCATAGGAAGGGTCTCAGGTTTGGTATAAGCATTGAGATATCACATCTCTGCTATCGGAAGGGTCTCAGGATTGGAATGGGAAGGACTTGGATGTCAAATCTCATGCTATAGGGAGGGTCTCAAGTTTGATATTAGAAGCATTGAGATAACAAATCTCATGATATCGGAAGGGTCTCAGGATTGGAATGGGAAGGAGTTGGATATCACATCTCATGATATATGAAGGGTCTCAGGTTTGGAAGGGGAAGGATTTGGATATCACATCTCATGTTATAGGACGGGTCTCAGGTTTGGTATTAGAAGCATTGAGATATCAAGTCTCATGGTATAGGAAGGGTCTCAGAATTGGAATGGGAAGGAGTTGGATAACACATCTCAAGCTATAGCAAGGGTCTCAGGATTGGAATGGGAAGAAGTTTGATATCACATCTCATGCCATAGTATGGGTCTCATGTTTGGTAGAAGCATTGGGATATCACATCTCATACTATCGGAAGGGTATCAGTATTGGATTTGGAAGGAGTTGGATATCCCATCATGCTATAGGAAGGGTCTCAGGTTGGAATGGGAAGGAGTTGGATATCACATCTCATGTTATAGGACGGGTCTCAGGTTTGGTATTAGAAGCATTGAGATATCACTTCTCATGCTATAGGAAGGGTCTCAGGATTGGAATGGGAAGGACTTGGATATCACATCTCATGCTATAGGGAGGGTCTGAAGTTTGATATTAGACGCATTGAGATATGACATCTCATGATATCGGAAGGGTCTCAGGATTGGAATGGGAAGGAGTTGGATATCACATCTCATGATAAAGGAAGGGTCTAAGGTTTGGAAGGGGAAGGATTTGGATATCACATCTCATGTTATAGGACGGGTCTCAGGTTTGGTATTAGAAGCATTGAGATATCAAGTCTCATGGTATAGGAAGGGTCTCAGAATTGGAATGGGAAGGAGTTGGATATCACAACTCAAGCTATAGTAAGGGTCTCAGGATTGGAATGGGAAGGAGTTTGATATCACATCTCATGCCATAGTATGGGTCTCAGGTTTGGTAGAAGCATTGGGATATCACATCTCATGCTATCGGAAGGGTATCAGTATTGGATTTGGAAGGAGTTGGATATCCCATCTCATGCTATAGGAAGGGTCTCAGGTTGGAATGGGAAGGAGTTGGATATCACATCTCATGTTATAGGAAGGGTCTCAGGATTGGAATGGGAAGGACTTGGATATCATATCTCATGCTATAGGAAGGCTCTCAGGTTTGGAAGGGGAAGGAGTTGGATATCACATTTCATGTTAGAGGAAGGATCTCAGGTTTGGTATAAGAGGCATTGAGATATCACATCTCATGCTATAGGAAGGGTCTCAGGTTTGGTATAAGCAGTGAGATATCACATCTCATGCTATAGGAAGTGTCTCAGGATTGGAATGGGAAGGAGTTGGATATCACATCTCATGCCATAGTATGGGTCTCAGGTTTGGTAGAAGCATTGGGATATCACATCTCATGCTATCGGAAGGGTATCAGTATTGGATTTGGAAGGAGTTGGATATCCCATCTCATGTTATAGGAAGGGTCTCAGGATTGGAATGGGAAGGCCTTGGATATCATATCTCATGCTATAGGAAGGCTCTCAGGTTTGGAAGGGAAAGGAGTTGGATATCACATCTCATGTTATAGGAAGGGTCTCAGGATTGGAATGGGAAGGACTTGGATATCATATCTCATGCTATAGGAAGGCTCTCAGGTTTGGAAGGGGAAGGAGTTGGATATCACATCTCATGCTATAGGAAGAGTCTCAGGTTTGGTATAAGCATTGAGATATCACATCTCATGCTATAGGAATGGTCTCAGGATTGGAATGGGTAGGAGTTGGATATTACATTCTTGCTATAGGAAGGGTCTCATGTTTGGAATGGGAAGGAGTTGGATATCACATATGCTATAGGAAGGATCTCAGGTTTGGTATTAGAAGCATTGAGATGTCACATCTCATGCTATCGGAAGGGTCTCAGGATTGGAATGGGAATGATTTGGATATCACATCTCATGTTATAGGAAGGGTCTCAGGTTTGGTATAGCATTGAGATATCACATCTCTGCTATCGGAAGTGGCTCCGGATTGGAATGGGAAGGAGTTGGATATCCCATCTCATGTTATAGGACGGGTCTCTGATTTGGTATTAGAATCATTGAGATATCACATCGCATGCTGTAGGAAGGGTCTAAGGATTGGAATGGGATGGACTTGGACATCACATCTCATGCTATAGGTAGGCTCTCAGGTTTGGTATAAGCATTGAGATATCACATCTCATGCTATAGGAAGGGTCTCAAGATTGGAATGGGACGGATTTGGATATCACATCTCATGCTATAGGAAGGGTCTCAGGTTTGGTATACGCATGGAGATATCACTTCTCATGCTATAGGAAGGGTCTCAGGATTGGAATGAGAAGGAGTTGGATAACACATCTCATGCTATAGGAAGGGTCTCAGATTTGGTATAAGCATTGAGATATCACATCTCATGCTATAGGAAGGGTCTCAGGATTGGAATGGGAAGGAGTTGTATATGACATCTCAGGCCATAGGAAGGGTCTCAGGTTTGGTATAAGCATTGAGATATCACATCTCTGCTATCGGAAGGGTCTCAGGATTGGAATGGGAAGGACTTGGATGTCAAATCTCATGCTATAGGGAGGGTCTCAAGTTTGATATTAGAAGCATTGAGATAACAAATCTCATGATATCGGAAGGGTCTCAGGATTGGAATGGGAAGGAGTTGGATATCACATCTCATGATATATGAAGGGTCTCAGGTTTGGAAGGGGAAGGATTTGGATATCACATCTCATGTTATAGGACGGGTCTCAGGTTTGGTATTAGAAGCATTGAGATATCAAGTCTCATGGTATAGGAAGGGTCTCAGAATTGGAATGGGAAGGAGTTGGATAACACATCTCAAGCTATAGCAAGGGTCTCAGGATTGGAATGGGAAGAAGTTTGATATCACATCTCATGCCATAGTATGGGTCTCATGTTTGGTAGAAGCATTGGGATATCACATCTCATGCTATCGGAAGGGTATCAGTATTGGATTTGGAAGGAGTTGGATATCCCATCATGCTATAGGAAGGGTCTCAGGTTGGAATGGGAAGGAGTTGGATATCACATCTCATGTTATAGGAAGGGTCTCAGGATTGGAATGGGAAGGACTTGGATATCATATCTCATGCTATGGGAAGGCTCTCAGGTTTGGAAGGGGAAGGAGTTGGATATCACATCTCAAGCTATAGGAAGGGTCTCAGGTTTGGTATTAGAAGCATTGAGATATCACATCTCATGCTATAGGAAGGGTCTCAGGATTGGAATGGGAAGGAGTTGGATATCACATCTCAAGCTATAGGAAGGGTCTCAGGTTTGGTATAAGCATTGAGATATCACATCTCATGCTATAGGAAGGGTGTCAGAATTAGAATGGGAAGGAGTTGGATATCACATCTCATGTTATAGGAAAGATCTCAGGTTTGGTATTAGAAGCATTGAGACATCAAATCTCATGTTATAGGAAGGGTCTCAGGATTGGAATGGGAAGAAGTTGGATATCACATCTCATGCTATAGGAAGGGTCTCAGGATTGGAATGGGAAGGAGTTGTATATGACGTCTCATGCCATAGGAAGGGTCTCAGGTTTGGTATAAGCATTGAGATATCACATCACATGCTATAGGAAGGGTCTCAGGATTGGAATGGGAAGGATTTGGATATCACATCTCATGCTATAGGCAGGGTCTCAGGTTTGGAAAGGGAAGGAGTTGGATATCACATTTCATGTTAGAGGTAGGATCTCAGTTTTGGTATTAGAGGCATTGAGATATCACATCTCATGCTATCAGAAGGGTCTCAGGATTGGAATGGGAAGGAGTTGGATATCACATCTCATGCTAAAGGGAGGGTCTCAGGTTTGGAAGGGGAAGGAGTTTGATATCACATCTCATGCAATAGTATGGGTCTCAGGTTTGGTAGAAGCATTGGGATATCACATCTCATGCTATCGGAAGGGTATCAGTATTGGATTTGGAAGGAGTTGGATATCCCATCTCATGCTATAGGAAGGGTCTCAGGTTGGAATGGGAAGGAGTTGGATATCACATCTCATGTTATAGGAAGGGTTTCAGGATTGGAATGGGAAGGACTTGGATATCATATCTCATGCTATAGGAAGGGTCTCAGAATTGGAATAGGAAGGAGTTGGATATCACATCTCATGTTATAGGAAAGATCTCAGGTTTGGTATTAGAAGCATTGAGACATCAAATCTCATGTTATAGGAAGGGTCTCAGGATTGGAATGGGAATAAGTTGGATATCACATCTCATGCTATAGGAAGGGTCTCAGGTTTGGTATAAGCATTGAGATATCACATCTCATACTATAGGAAGGGTCTCAGGATTGGAATGGGAAGGAGTTGTATATGACATCTCATGCCATAGGAAGGGTCTCAGGTTTGGTATAAGCATTGAGATATCACATCACATGCTATAGGAAGGGTCTCAGGATTGGAATGGGAAGGACTTGGATATCACATCTCATGCTATAGGCAGGGTCTCAGGTTTGTAAAGGGAAGGAGTTGGATATCACATTTCATGTTAGAGGTAGGATCTCAGGTTTGGTATTAGAGGCATTGAGATATCACATCTCATGCTATCAGAAGGGTCTCAGGATTGGAATGGGAAGGAGTTGGATATCACATCTCATGCTAAAGGGAGGGTCTCAGGTTTGGAAGGGGAAGGAGTTTGATATCACATCTCATGCCATAGTATGGGTCTCAGGTTTGGTAGAAGCTTTGGGATATCACATCTCATGCTATCGGAAGGGTATCAGTATTGGATTTGGAAGGAGTTGGATATCCCATCTCATGCTATAGGAAGGGTCTCAGGTTGGAATGGGAAGGAGTTGGATATCACATCTCATGTTATAGGAAGGGTCTCAGGATTGGAATGGGAAGGACTTGGATATCATATCTCATGCTATAGGAAGGGTCTCAGAATTGGAATGGGAAGGAGTTGGATATCACATCTCATGTTATAGGAAAGATCTCAGGTTTGGTATTAGAAGCATTGAGACATCACATCTCATGTTATAAGAAGGGTCTCAGGATTGGAATGGGAAGAAGTTGGATATCACATCTCATGCTATAGGAAGGGTCTCAGGTTTGGTATAAGCATTGAGTTATCACATCTCATGCTATAGGAAGGGTCTCAGGATTGGAATGGGAAGAAGTTGGATATCACATCTCATGCTATAGGAAGGATCTCAGATTTGGTATTAGAAGCATTGAGATATCACATCTCATGCTATCGGAAGGGTCTCAGGATTGGAATGGGAAGGATTTGGATATCACATCTCATGTCATAGGAAGGATCTCAGGTTTGGTATTAGAAGCATTGATATATCACATCTCATGCTATAGGAATGGTCTCAGGATTGGAATGAGTAGGAGTTGGATATTACATTCTTGCTATAGGAAGGGTCTCATGTTTGGAATGGGAAGGAGTTGGATATCACATATGCTATAGGAAGGATCTCAGGTTTGGTATTAGAAGCATTGAGATATCACATCTCATGCTATCGGAAGGGTCTCAGGATTGGAATGGGAATGATTTGGATATCACATCTCATGTTATAGGAAGGGTCTCAGGTTTGGTATAAGCATTGAGATATCACATCTCTGCTATCGGAAGTGGCTCAGGATTGGAATGGGAAGGAGTTGGATATCCCATCTCATGTTATAGGACGGGTCTCTGGTTTGGTATTAGAATCATTGAGAGATCACATCGCATGCTGTAGGAAGGGTCTAAGGATTGGAATGGGATGGACTTGGACATCACATCTCATGCTATAGGTAGGCTTTCAGGTTTGGTATAAGCATTGAGATATCACATCTCATGCTATAGGAAGGGTCTCAGGATTGGAATGGGACGGATTTGGATATCACATCTCATGCTATAGGAAGGGTCTCAGGTTTTGTATACGCATGGAGATATCACTTCTCATGCCATAGGAAGGGTCTCAGGATTGGAATGGGAAGGAGTTGGATATCACATCTCATGCTATAGGAAGGGTCTCAGATTTGGTATAAGCATTGAGATATCACATCTCATGCTATAGGAAGGGTCTCAGGATTGGAATGGGAAGGAGTTGTATATGACATCTCAGGCCATAGGAAGGGTCTCAGGTTTGGTATAAGCATTGAGATATCACATCTCTGCTATCGGAAGGGTCTCAGGATTGGAATGGGAAGGACTTGGATGTCACATCTCATGCTATAAGGGAGGGTCTCAAGTTTGATATTAGAAGCATTGAGATAACAAATCTCATGATATCGGAAGGGTCTCAGGATTGGAATGGGAAGGAGTTGGATATCACATCTCATGATATATGAAGGGTCTCAGGTTTGGAAGGGGAAGGATTTGGATATCACATCTCATGTTATAGGACGGGACTCAGGTTTGGTATTAGAAGCATTGAGATATCAAGTCTCATGGTATAGGAAGGGTCTCAGAATTGGAATGGGAAGGAGTTGGATAACACATCTCAAGCTATAGCAAGGGTCTCAGGATTGGAATGGGAAGAAGTTTGATATCACATCTCATGCCATAGTATGGGTCTCATGTTTGGTAGAAGCATTGGGATATCACATCTCATACTATCGGAAGGGTATCAGTATTGGATTTGGAAGGAGTTGGATATCCCATCATGCTATAGGAAGGGTCTCAGGTTGGAATGGGAAGGAGTTGGATATCACATCTCATGTTATAGGACGGGTCTCAGGTTTGGTATTAGAAGCATTGAGATATCACTTCTCATGCTATAGGAAGGGTCTCAGGATTGGAATGGGAAGGACTTGGATATCACATCTCATGCTATAGGGAGGGTCTGAAGTTTGATATTAGACGCATTGAGATATGACATCTCATGATATCGGAAGGGTCTCAGGATTGGAATGGGAAGGAGTTGGATATCACATCTCATGATAAAGGAAGGGTCTAAGGTTTGGAAGGGGAAGGATTTGGATATCACATCTCATGTTATAGGACGGGTCTCAGGTTTGGTATTAGAAGCATTGAGATATCAAGTCTCATGGTATAGGAAGGGTCTCAGAATTGGAATGGGAAGGAGTTGGATATCACAACTCAAGCTATAGTAAGGGTCTCAGGATTGGAATGGGAAGGAGTTTGATATCACATCTCATGCCATAGTATGGGTCTCAGGTTTGGTAGAAGCATTGGGATATCACATCTCATGCTATCGGAAGGGTATCAGTATTGGATTTGGAAGGAGTTGGATATCCCATCTCATGCTATAGGAAGGGTCTCAGGTTGGAATGGGAAGGAGTTGGATATCACATCTCATGTTATAGGAAGGGTCTCAGGATTGGAATGGGAAGGACTTGGATATCATATCTCATGCTATAGGAAGGCTCTCAGGTTTGGAAGGGGAAGGAGTTGGATATCACATTTCATGTTAGAGGAAGGATCTCAGGTTTGGTATAAGAGGCATTGAGATATCACATCTCATGCTATAGGAAGGGTCTCAGGTTTGGTATAAGCAGTGAGATATCACATCTCATGCTATAGGAAGTGTCTCAGGTTTGGAATGGGAAGGAGTTGGATATCACATCTCATGCCATAGTATGGGTCTCAGGTTTGGTAGAAGCATTGGGATATCACATCTCATGCTATCGGAAGGGTATCAGTATTGGATTTGGAAGGAGTTGGATATCCCATCTCATGTTATAGGAAGGGTCTCAGGATTGGAATGGGAAGGCCTTGGATATCATATCTCATGCTATAGGAAGGCTCTCAGGTTTGGAAGGGAAAGGAGTTGGATATCACATCTCATGTTATAGGAAGGGTCTCGGGATTGGAATGGGAAGGACTTGGATATCATATCTCATGCTATAGGAAGGCTCTCAGGTTTGGAAGGGGAAGGAGTTGGATATCACATCTCATGCTATAGGAAGAGTCTCAGGTTTGGTATAAGCATTGAGATATCACATCTCATGCTATAGGAATGGTCTCAGGATTGGAATGGGTAGGAGTTGGATATTACATTCTTGCTATAGGAAGGGTCTCATGTTTGGAATGGGAAGGAGTTGGATATCACATATGCTATAGGAAGGATCTCAGGTTTGGTATTAGAAGCATTGAGATGTCACATCTCATGCTATCGGAAGGGTCTCAGGATTGGAATGGGAATGATTTGGATATCACATCTCATGTTATAGGAAGGGTCTCAGGTTTGGTATAGCATTGAGATATCACATCTCTGCTATCGGAAGTGGCTCCGGATTGGAATGGGAAGGAGTTGGATATCCCATCTCATGTTATAGGACGGGTCTCTGATTTGGTATTAGAATCATTGAGATATCACATCGCATGCTGTAGGAAGGGTCTAAGGATTGGAATGGGATGGACTTGGACATCACATCTCATGCTATAGGTAGGCTCTCAGGTTTGGTATAAGCATTGAGATATCACATCTCATGCTATAGGAAGGGTCTCAAGATTGGAATGGGACGGATTTGGATATCACATCTCATGCTATAGGAAGGGTCTCAGGTTTGGTATACGCATGGAGATATCACTTCTCATGCTATAGGAAGGGTCTCAGGATTGGAATGAGAAGGAGTTGGATAACACATCTCATGCTATAGGAAGGGTCTCAGATTTGGTATAAGCATTGAGATATCACATCTCATGCTATAGGAAGGGTCTCAGGATTGGAATGGGAAGGAGTTGTATATGACATCTCAGGCCATAGGAAGGGTCTCAGGTTTGGTATAAGCATTGAGATATCACATCTCTGCTATCGGAAGGGTCTCAGGATTGGAATGGGAAGGACTTGGATGTCAAATCTCATGCTATAGGGAGGGTCTCAAGTTTGATATTAGAAGCATTGAGATAACAAATCTCATGATATCGGAAGGGTCTCAGGATTGGAATGGGAAGGAGTTGGATATCACATCTCATGATATATGAAGGGTCTCAGGTTTGGAAGGGGAAGGATTTGGATATCACATCTCATGTTATAGGACGGGTCTCAGGTTTGGTATTAGAAGCATTGAGATATCAAGTCTCATGGTATAGGAAGGGTCTCAGAATTGGAATGGGAAGGAGTTGGATAACACATCTCAAGCTATAGCAAGGGTCTCAGGATTGGAATGGGAAGAAGTTTGATATCACATCTCATGCCATAGTATGGGTCTCATGTTTGGTAGAAGCATTGGGATATCACATCTCATGCTATCGGAAGGGTATCAGTATTGGATTTGGAAGGAGTTGGATATCCCATCATGCTATAGGAAGGGTCTCAGGTTGGAATGGGAAGGAGTTGGATATCACATCTCATGTTATAGGAAGGGTCTCAGGATTGGAATGGGAAGGACTTGGATATCATATCTCATGCTATGGGAAGGCTCTCAGGTTTGGAAGGGGAAGGAGTTGGATATCACATCTCAAGCTATAGGAAGGGTCTCAGGTTTGGTATTAGAAGCATTGAGATATCACATCTCATGCTATAGGAAGGGTCTCAGGATTGGAATGGGAAGGAGTTGGATATCACATCTCAAGCTATAGGAAGGGTCTCAGGTTTGGTATAAGCATTGAGATATCACATCTCATGCTATAGGAAGGGTGTCAGAATTAGAATGGGAAGGAGTTGGATATCACATCTCATGTTATAGGAAAGATCTCAGGTTTGGTATTAGAAGCATTGAGACATCAAATCTCATGTTATAGGAAGGGTCTCAGGATTGGAATGGGAAGAAGTTGGATATCACATCTCATGCTATAGGAAGGGTCTCAGGATTGGAATGGGAAGGAGTTGTATATGACATCTCATGCCATAGGAAGGGTCTCAGGTTTGGTATAAGCATTGAGATATCACATCACATGCTATAGGAAGGGTCTCAGGATTGGAATGGGAAGGATTTGGATATCACATCTCATGCTATAGGCAGGGTCTCAGGTTTGGAAAGGGAAGGAGTTGGATATCACATTTCATGTTAGAGGTAGGATCTCAGTTTTGGTATTAGAGGCATTGAGATATCACATCTCATGCTATCAGAAGGGTCTCAGGATTGGAATGGGAAGGAGTTGGATATCACATCTCATGCTAAAGGGAGGGTCTCAGGTTTGGAAGGGGAAGGAGTTTGATATCACATCTCATGCCATAGTATGGGTCTCATGTTTGGTAGAAGCATTGGGATATCACATCTCATACTATCGGAAGGGTATCAGTATTGGATTTGGAAGGAGTTGGATATCCCATCATGCTATAGGAAGGGTCTCAGGTTGGAATGGGAAGGAGTTGGATATCACATCTCATGTTATAGGACGGGTCTCAGGTTTGGTATTAGAAGCATTGAGATATCACTTCTCATGCTATAGGAAGGGTCTCAGGATTGGAATGGGAAGGACTTGGATATCACATCTCATGCTATAGGGAGGGTCTGAAGTTTGATATTAGACGCATTGAGATATGACATCTCATGATATCGGAAGGGTCTCAGGATTGGAATGGGAAGGAGTTGGATATCACATCTCATGATAAAGGAAGGGTCTAAGGTTTGGAAGGGGAAGGATTTGGATATCACATCTCATGTTATAGGACGGGTCTCAGGTTTGGTATTAGAAGCATTGAGATATCAAGTCTCATGGTATAGGAAGGGTCTCAGAATTGGAATGGGAAGGAGTTGGATATCACATCTCATGCTATAGGGAGGGTCTGAAGTTTGATATTAGACGCATTGAGATATGACATCTCATGATATCGGAAGGGTCTCAGGATTGGAATGGGAAGGAGTTGGATATCACATCTCATGATAAAGGAAGGGTCTAAGGTTTGTAAAGGGAAGGAGTTGGATATCACATTTCATGTTAGAGGTAGGATCTCAGGTTTGGTATTAGAGGCATTGAGATATCACATCTCATGCTATCAGAAGGGTCTCAGGATTGGAATGGGAAGGAGTTGGATATCACATCTCATGCTAAAGGGAGGGTCTCAGGTTTGGAAGGGGAAGGAGTTTGATATCACATCTCATGCCATAGTATGGGTCTCAGGTTTGGTAGAAGCTTTGGGATATCACATCTCATGCTATCGGAAGGGTATCAGTATTGGATTTGGAAGGAGTTGGATATCCCATCTCATGCTATAGGAAGGGTCTCAGGTTGGAATGGGAAGGAGTTGGATATCACATCTCATGTTATAGGAAGGGTCTCAGGATTGGAATGGGAAGGACTTGGATATCATATCTCATGCTATAGGAAGGGTCTCAGAATTGGAATGGGAAGGAGTTGGATATCACATCTCATGTTATAGGAAAGATCTCAGGTTTGGTATTAGAAGCATTGAGACATCACATCTCATGTTATAAGAAGGGTCTCAGGATTGGAATGGGAAGAAGTTGGATATCACATCTCATGCTATAGGAAGGGTCTCAGGTTTGGTATAAGCATTGAGTTATCACATCTCATGCTATAGGAAGGGTCTCAGGATTGGAATGGGAAGAAGTTGGATATCACATCTCATGCTATAGGAAGGATCTCAGATTTGGTATTAGAAGCATTGAGATATCACATCTCATGCTATCGG
The DNA here is from genome assembly GCF_040938575.1 of Ambystoma mexicanum. Lineage (NCBI taxonomy): Eukaryota > Metazoa > Chordata > Amphibia > Caudata > Ambystomatidae > Ambystoma > Ambystoma mexicanum. Next base: position 296,427,204 of record NC_090938.1, read on the forward strand.
AAGGGTCTCAGGATTGGAATGGGAAGGATTTGGATATCACATCTCATGTCATAGGAAGGATCTCAGGTTTGGTATTAGAAGCATTGATATATCACATCTCATGCTATAGGAATGGTCTCAGGATTGGAATGAGTAGGAGTTGGATATTACATTCTTGCTATAGGAAGGGTCTCATGTTTGGAATGGGAAGGAGTTGGATATCACATATGCTATAGGAAGGATCTCAGGTTTGGTATTAGAAGCATTGAGATATCACATCTCATGCTATCGGAAGGGTCTCAGGATTGGAATGGGAATGATTTGGATATCACATCTCATGTTATAGGAAGGGTCTCAGGTTTGGTATAAGCATTGAGATATCACATCTCTGCTATCGGAAGTGGCTCAGGATTGGAATGGGAAGGAGTTGGATATCCCATCTCATGTTATAGGACGGGTCTCTGGTTTGGTATTAGAATCATTGAGAGATCACATCGCATGCTGTAGGAAGGGTCTAAGGATTGGAATGGGATGGACTTGGACATCACATCTCATGCTATAGGTAGGCTTTCAGGTTTGGTATAAGCATTGAGATATCACATCTCATGCTATAGGAAGGGTCTCAGGATTGGAATGGGACGGATTTGGATATCACATCTCATGCTATAGGAAGGGTCTCAGGTTTTGTATACGCATGGAGATATCACTTCTCATGCCATAGGAAGGGTCTCAGGATTGGAATGGGAAGGAGTTGGATATCACATCTCATGCTATAGGAAGGGTCTCAGATTTGGTATAAGCATTGAGATATCACATCTCATGCTATAGGAAGGGTCTCAGGATTGGAATGGGAAGGAGTTGTATATGACATCTCAGGCCATAGGAAGGGTCTCAGGTTTGGTATAAGCATTGAGATATCACATCTCTGCTATCGGAAGGGTCTCAGGATTGGAATGGGAAGGACTTGGATGTCACATCTCATGCTATAAGGGAGGGTCTCAAGTTTGATATTAGAAGCATTGAGATAACAAATCTCATGATATCGGAATAGTCTCACATTGGAATGGGAAGGAGTTGGATATCACATCTCATGATATAGGAAGGGTCTAAGGTTTGGAAGGGGAAGGATTTGGATATCACATCTCATGTTATAGGACGGGTCTCGGGTTTGGTATTAGAAGCATTGAGATATCAAGTCTCATGGTATAGGAAGGGTCTCAGAATTGAAATGGGAAGGAGTTGGATAACACATCTCAAGCTATAGGAAGGGTCTCAGGATTGGAATGGGAAGAAGTTTGATATCACATCTCATGCCATAGTATGGGTCTCAGGTTTGGTAGAAGCATTGGGATATCACATCTCATGCTATCGGAAGGGTATCAGTATTGGATTTGGAAGGAGTTGGATATCCCATCATGCTATAGGAAGGGTCTCAGGTTGGAATGGGAAGGAGTTGGATATCACACTCATGTTATAGGAAGGGTCTCAGGATTGGAATGGGAAGGACTTGGATATCATATCTCATGCTATTGGAAGGCTCTCAGGTTTGGAAGGGGAAGGAGTTGGATATCACATCTCAAGCTATAGGAAGGGTCTCAGGTTTGGTATTAGAAGCATTGAGATATCACATCTCATGCTATAGGAAGGGTCTCAGGATTGGAATGGGAAGGAGTTGGATATCACATCTCAAGCTATAGGAAGGGTCTCAGGTTTGGTATAAGCATTGAGATATCACATCTCATGCTATAGGAAGGGTCTCAGAATTGGAATGGGAAGGAGTTGGATATCACATCTCATGTTATAGGAAAGATCTCAGGTTTGGTATTAGAAGCATTGAGACATCAAATCTCATGTTATAGGAAGGGTCTCGGGATTGGAATGGGAAGAAGTTGGATATCACATCTCATGCTATATGAAGGGTCTCAGGTTTGGTATAAGCATTGACATATCACATCTCATGCTATAGGAAGGCTCTCAGCATTGGAATGGGAAGGAGTTGTATATGAAATCTCATGCCATAGGAAGGGTCTCAGGTTTGGTATAAGCATTGAGATATCACATCACATGCTATAGGAAGGGTCTCAGGATTGGAATGGGAAGGACTTGGATATCACATCTCATGCTATAGGCAGGGTCTCAGGTTTGGAAAGGGAAGGAGTTGGATATCACATTTCATGTTAGAGGTAGGATCTCAGGTTTGGTATTAGAGGCATTGAGATATCACATCTCATGCTATCAGAAGGGTCTCAGGATTGGAATGGGAAGGAGTTGGATATCACATCTCATGCTAAAGGGAGGGTCTCAGGTTTGGAAGGGGAAGGATTTGGATATCACATCTCATGTTATAGGAAGGATCTCAGGTTTGGTATTAGAAGCATTGAGATATCACATCTCATGCTATCGGAAGTATCTCAGGTTTGGTATTAGAGGCATTGAGATATCACATCTCATGCTATCATAAGAGTCTCAGGATTGGAATGGGAAGGAGTTGGATTTCACATCTCATGCTAAAGGGAGGGTCTCAGGTTTGGAAGGGGAAGGATTTGGATATCACATCACATGTTATAGGAAGGATCTCAGGCTTGGTATTAGAAGCATTGAGATATCACATCTCATGCTATAAGAAGGGTCTCAGGATTGGAATGGGATGGAGTTGGATATCACATCTCATGCTAAAGGAAGGGTCTCAGGTTTGGTAGAAGCATTGGGATATCACATCTCATGCTATCGGAAGGGTATCAGAATTGGATTTGGAAGGAGTTGGATATCCCATCTCATGCTATAGGAAGGGTCTCAGGTTGAAATGGGAAGGAGTTGGATATCACATCTCATGTTATAGGAAGGGTCTCAGGATTCGTTTTAGAGGCATTGAGATATCACATCTCATGCTATCAGAAGGGTCTCAGGATTGGAATGGGAAGGAGTTGGATTTCACATCTCATGCTAAAGGGAGGGTCTCAGGTTTGGAAGGGGAAGGATTTGGATATCACATCTCATGTTATAGGAAGGATCTCAGGTTTGGTATTAGAAGCATTGAGATATCACATCTCATGCTATCGGAAGGGTCTCAGGATTGGAATGGGAATGATTTGGATATCACATCTCATGTTATAGGAAGGGTCTCAGGTTTGGTATAAGCATTGAGATATCACATCTCTGCTATCGGAAGTGGCTCAGGATTGGAATGGGAAGGAGTTGGATATCCGATCTCATGTTATAGGACGGGTCTCTGGTTTGGTATTAGAATCATTGAGAGATCACATCGCATGCTGTAGGAAGGGTCTAAGGATTGGAATGGGATGGACTTGGACATCACATCTCATGCTATAGGTAGGCTTTCAGGTTTGGTATAAGCATTGAGATATCACATCTCATGCTATAGGAAGGGTCTCAGGATTGGAATGGGACGGATTTGGATATCACAACTCATGCTATAGGAAGGGTCTCAGGTTTTGTATACGCATGGAGATATCACTTCTCATGCCATAGGAAGGGTCTCAGGATTGGAATGGGAAGGAGTTGGATATCACATCTCATGCTATAGGAAGGGTCTCAGATTTGGTATAAGCATTGAGATATCACATCTCATGCTATAGGAAGGGTCTCAGGATTGGAATGGGAAGGAGTTGTATATGACATCTCAGGCCATAGGAAGGGTCTCAGGTTTGGTATAAGCATTGAGATATCACATCTCTGCTATCGGAAGGGTCTCAGGATTGGAATGGGAAGGACTTGGATGTCACATCTCATGCTATAAGGGAGGGTCTCAAGTTTGATATTAGAAGCATTGAGATAACAAATCTCATGATATCGGAATAGTCTCACATTGGAATGGGAAGGAGTTGGATATCACATCTCATGATATAGGAAGGGTCTAAGGTTTGGAAGGGGAAGGATTTGGATATCACATCTCATGTTATAGGACGGGTCTCGGGTTTGGTATTAGAAGCATTGAGATATCAAGTCTCATGGTATAGGAAGGGTCTCAGAATTGAAATGGGAAGGAGTTGGATAACACATCTCAAGCTATAGGAAGGGTCTCAGGATTGGAATGGGAAGAAGTTTGATATCACATCTCATGCCATAGTATGGGTCTCAGGTTTGGTAGAAGCATTGGGATATCACATCTCATACTATCGGAAGGGTATCAGTATTGGATTTGGAAGGAGTTGGATATCCCATCATGCTATAGGAAGGGTCTCAGGTTGGAATGGGAAGGAGTTGGATATCACATCTCATGTTATAGGACGGGTCTCAGGTTTGGTATTAGAAGCATTGAGATATCACTTCTCATGCTATAGGAAGGGTCTCAGGATTGGAATGGGAAGGACTTGGATATCACATCTCATGCTATAGGGAGGGTCTGAAGTTTGATATTAGACGCATTGAGATATGACATCTCATGATATCGGAAGGGTCTCAGGATTGGAATGGGAAGGAGTTGGATATCACATCTCATGATAAAGGAAGGGTCTAAGGTTTGGAAGGGGAAGGATTTGGATATCACATCTCATGTTATAGGACGGGTCTCAGGTTTGGTATTAGAAGCATTGAGATATCAAGTCTCATGGTATAGGAAGGGTCTCAGAATTGGAATGGGAAGGAGTTGGATATCACAACTCAAGCTATAGTAAGGGTCTCAGGATTGGAATGGGAAGGAGTTTGATATCACATCTCATGCCATAGTATGGGTCTCAGGTTTGGTAGAAGCATTGGGATATCACATCTCATGCTATCGGAAGGGTATCAGTATTGGATTTGGAAGGAGTTGGATATCCCATCTCATGCTATAGGAAGGGTCTCAGGTTGGAATGGGAAGGAGTTGGATATCACATCTCATGTTATAGGAAGGGTCTCAGGATTGGAATGGGAAGGACTTGGATATCATATCTCATGCTATAGGAAGGCTCTCAGGTTTGGAAGGGGAAGGAGTTGGATATCACATTTCATGTTAGAGGAAGGATCTCAGGTTTGGTATAAGAGGCATTGAGATATCACATCTCATGCTATAGGAAGGGTCTCAGGTTTGGTATAAGCAGTGAGATATCACATCTCATGCTATAGGAAGTGTCTCAGGATTGGAATGGGAAGGAGTTGGATATCACATCTCATGCCATAGTATGGGTCTCAGGTTTGGTAGAAGCATTGGGATATCACATCTCATGCTATCGGAAGGGTATCAGTATTGGATTTGGAAGGAGTTGGATATCCCATCTCATGTTATAGGAAGGGTCTCAGGATTGGAATGGGAAGGCCTTGGATATCATATCTCATGCTATAGGAAGGCTCTCAGGTTTGGAAGGGAAAGGAGTTGGATATCACATCTCATGTTATAGGAAGGGTCTCAGGATTGGAATGGGAAGGACTTGGATATCATATCTCATGCTATAGGAAGGCTCTCAGGTTTGGAAGGGGAAGGAGTTGGATATCACATCTCATGCTATAGGAAGAGTCTCAGGTTTGGTATAAGCATTGAGATATCACATCTCATGCTATAGGAATGGTCTCAGGATTGGAATGGGTAGGAGTTGGATATTACATTCTTGCTATAGGAAGGGTCTCATGTTTGGAATGGGAAGGAGTTGGATATCACATATGCTATAGGAAGGATCTCAGGTTTGGTATTAGAAGCATTGAGATGTCACATCTCATGCTATCGGAAGGGTCTCAGGATTGGAATGGGAATGATTTGGATATCACATCTCATGTTATAGGAAGGGTCTCAGGTTTGGTATAGCATTGAGATATCACATCTCTGCTATCGGAAGTGGCTCCGGATTGGAATGGGAAGGAGTTGGATATCCCATCTCATGTTATAGGACGGGTCTCTGATTTGGTATTAGAATCATTGAGATATCACATCGCATGCTGTAGGAAGGGTCTAAGGATTGGAATGGGATGGACTTGGACATCACATCTCATGCTATAGGTAGGCTCTCAGGTTTGGTATAAGCATTGAGATATCACATCTCATGCTATAGGAAGGGTCTCAAGATTGGAATGGGACGGATTTGGATATCACATCTCATGCTATAGGAAGGGTCTCAGGTTTGGTATACGCATGGAGATATCACTTCTCATGCTATAGGAAGGGTCTCAGGATTGGAATGAGAAGGAGTTGGATAACACATCTCATGCTATAGGAAGGGTCTCAGATTTGGTATAAGCATTGAGATATCACATCTCATGCTATAGGAAGGGTCTCAGGATTGGAATGGGAAGGAGTTGTATATGACATCTCAGGCCATAGGAAGGGTCTCAGGTTTGGTATAAGCATTGAGATATCACATCTCTGCTATCGGAAGGGTCTCAGGATTGGAATGGGAAGGACTTGGATGTCAAATCTCATGCTATAGGGAGGGTCTCAAGTTTGATATTAGAAGCATTGAGATAACAAATCTCATGATATCGGAAGGGTCTCAGGATTGGAATGGGAAGGAGTTGGATATCACATCTCATGATATATGAAGGGTCTCAGGTTTGGAAGGGGAAGGATTTGGATATCACATCTCATCTTATAGGACGGGTCTCAGGTTTGGTATTAGAAGCATTGAGAAATCAAGTCTCATGGTATAGGAAGGGTCTCAGAATTGGAATGGGAAGGAGTTGGATAACACATCTCAAGCTATAGCAAGGGTCTCAGGATTGGAATGGGAAGAAGTTTGATATCACATCTCATGCCATAGTATGGGTCTCATGTTTGGTAGAAGCATTGGGATATCACATCTCATGCTATCGGAAGGGTATCAGTATTGGATTTGGAAGGAGTTGGATATCCCATCATGCTATAGGAAGGGTCTCAGGTTGGAATGGGAAGGAGTTGGATATCACATCTCATGTTATAGGAAGGGTCTCAGGATTGGAATGGGAAGGACTTGGATATCATATCTCATGCTATGGGAAGGCTCTCAGGTTTGGAAGGGGAAGGAGTTGGATATCACATCTCAAGCTATAGGAAGGGTCTCAGGTTTGGTATTAGAAGCATTGAGATATCACATCTCATGCTATAGGAAGGGTCTCAGGATTGGAATGGGAAGGAGTTGGATATCACATCTCAAGCTATAGGAAGGGTCTCAGGTTTGGTATAAGCATTGAGATATCACATCTCATGCTATAGGAAGGGTGTCAGAATTAGAATGGGAAGGAGTTGGATATCACATCTCATGTTATAGGAAAGATCTCAGGTTTGGTATTAGAAGCATTGAGACATCAAATCCCATGTTATAGGAAGGGTCTCAGGATTGGAATGGGAAGAAGTTGGATATCACATCTCATGCTATAGGAAGGGTCTCAGGATTGGAATGGGAAGGAGTTGTATATGACGTCTCATGCCATAGGAAGGGTCTCAGGTTTGGTATAAGCATTGAGATATCACATCACATGCTATAGGAAGGGTCTCAGGATTGGAATGGGAAGGATTTGGATATCACATCTCATGCTATAGGCAGGGTCTCAGGTTTGGAAAGGGAAGGAGTTGGATATCACATTTCATGTTAGAGGTAGGATCTCAGTTTTGGTATTAGAGGCATTGAGATATCACATCTCATGCTATCAGAAGGGTCTCAGGATTGGAATGGGAAGGAGTTGGATATCACATCTCATGCTAAAGGGAGGGTCTCAGGTTTGGAAGGGGAAGGAGTTTGATATCACATCTCATGCCATAGTATGGGTCTCAGGTTTGGTAGAAGCATTGGGATATCACATCTCATGCTATCGGAAGGGTATCAGTATTGGATTTGGAAGGAGTTGGATATCCCATCTCATGCTATAGGAAGGGTCTCAGGTTGGAATGGGAAGGAGTTGGATATCACATCTCATGTTATAGGAAGGGTTTCAGGATTGGAATGGGAAGGACTTGGATATCATATCTCATGCTATAGGAAGGGTCTCAGAATTGGAATAGGAAGGAGTTGGATATCACATCTCATGTTATAGGAAGGGTCTCAGGATTGGAATGGGAATAAGTTGGATATCACATCTCATGCTATAGGAAGGGTCTCAGGTTTGGTATAAGCATTGAGATATCACATCTCATACTATAGGAAGGGTCTCAGGATTGGAATGGGAAGGAGTTGTATATGACATCTCATGCCATAGGAAGGGTCTCAGGTTTGGTATAAGCATTGAGATATCACATCACATGCTATAGGAAGGGTCTCAGGATTGGAATGGGAAGGACTTGGATATCACATCTCATGCTATAGGCAGGGTCTCAGGTTTGTAAAGGGAAGGAGTTGGATATCACATTTCATGTTAGAGGTAGGATCTCAGGTTTGGTATTAGAGGCATTGAGATATCACATCTCATGCTATCAGAAGGGTCTCAGGATTGGAATGGGAAGGAGTTGGATATCACATCTCATGCTAAAGGGAGGGTCTCAGGTTTGGAAGGGGAAGGAGTTTGATATCACATCTCATGCCATAGTATGGGTCTCAGGTTTGGTAGAAGCTTTGGGATATCACATCTCATGCTATCGGAAGGGTATCAGTATTGGATTTGGAAGGAGTTGGATATCCCATCTCATGCTATAGGAAGGGTCTCAGGTTGGAATGGGAAGGAGTTGGATATCACATCTCATGTTATAGGAAGGGTCTCAGGATTGGAATGGGAAGGACTTGGATATCATATCTCATGCTATAGGAAGGGTCTCAGAATTGGAATGGGAAGGAGTTGGATATCACATCTCATGTTATAGGAAAGATCTCAGGTTTGGTATTAGAAGCATTGAGACATCACATCTCATGTTATAAGAAGGGTCTCAGGATTGGAATGGGAAGAAGTTGGATATCACATCTCATGCTATAGGAAGGGTCTCAGGTTTGGTATAAGCATTGAGTTATCACATCTCATGCTATAGGAAGGGTCTCAGGATTGGAATGGGAAGAAGTTGGATATCACATCTCATGCTATAGGAAGGATCTCAGATTTGGTATTAGAAGCATTGAGATATCACATCTCATGCTATCGGAAGGGTCTCAGGATTGGAATGGGAAGGATTTGGATATCACATCTCATGTCATAGGAAGGATCTCAGGTTTGGTATTAGAAGCATTGATATATCACATCTCATGCTATAGGAATGGTCTCAGGATTGGAATGAGTAGGAGTTGGATATTACATTCTTGCTATAGGAAGGGTCTCATGTTTGGAATGGGAAGGAGTTGGATATCACATATGCTATAGGAAGGATCTCAGGTTTGGTATTAGAAGCATTGAGATATCACATCTCATGCTATCGGAAGGGTCTCAGGATTGGAATGGGAATGATTTGGATATCACATCTCATGTTATAGGAAGGGTCTCAGGTTTGGTATAAGCATTGAGATATCACATCTCTGCTATCGGAAGTGGCTCAGGATTGGAATGGGAAGGAGTTGGATATCCCATCTCATGTTATAGGACGGGTCTCTGGTTTGGTATTAGAATCATTGAGAGATCACATCGCATGCTGTAGGAAGGGTCTAAGGATTGGAATGGGATGGACTTGGACATCACATCTCATGCTATAGGTAGGCTTTCAGGTTTGGTATAAGCATTGAGATATCACATCTCATGCTATAGGAAGGGTCTCAGGATTGGAATGGGACGGATTTGGATATCACATCTCATGCTATAGGAAGGGTCTCAGGTTTTGTATACGCATGGAGATATCACTTCTCATGCCATAGGAAGGGTCTCAGGATTGGAATGGGAAGGAGTTGGATATCACATCTCATGCTATAGGAAGGGTCTCAGATTTGGTATAAGCATTGAGATATCACATCTCATGCTATAGGAAGGGTCTCAGGATTGGAATGGGAAGGAGTTGTATATGACATCTCAGGCCATAGGAAGGGTCTCAGGTTTGGTATAAGCATTGAGATATCACATCTCTGCTATCGGAAGGGTCTCAGGATTGGAATGGGAAGGACTTGGATGTCACATCTCATGCTATAAGGGAGGGTCTCAAGTTTGATATTAGAAGCATTGAGATAACAAATCTCATGATATCGGAATAGTCTCACATTGGAATGGGAAGGAGTTGGATATCACATCTCATGATATAGGAAGGGTCTAAGGTTTGGAAGGGGAAGGATTTGGATATCACATCTCATGTTATAGGACGGGTCTCGGGTTTGGTATTAGAAGCATTGAGATATCAAGTCTCATGGTATAGGAAGGGTCTCAGAATTGAAATGGGAAGGAGTTGGATAACACATCTCAAGCTATAGGAAGGGTCTCAGGATTGGAATGGGAAGAAGTTTGATATCACATCTCATGCCATAGTATGGGTCTCAGGTTTGGTAGAAGCATTGGGATATCACATCTCATGCTATCGGAAGGGTATCAGTATTGGATTTGGAAGGAGTTGGATATCCCATCATGCTATAGGAAGGGTCTCAGGTTGGAATGGGAAGGAGTTGGATATCACATCTCATGTTATAGGAAGGGTCTCAGGATTGGAATGGGAAGGACTTGGATATCATATCTCATGCTATGGGAAGGCTCTCAGGTTTGGAAGGGGAAGGAGTTGGATATCACATCTCAAGCTATAGGAAGGGTCTCAGGTTTGGTATTAGAAGCATTGAGATATCACATCTCATGCTATAGGAAGGGTCTCAGGATTGGAATGGGAAGGAGTTGGATATCACATCTCAAGCTATAGGAAGGGTCTCAGGTTTGGTATAAGCATTGAGATATCACATCTCATGCTATAGGAAGGGTCTCAGAATTGGAATGGGAAGGAGTTGGATATCACATCTCATGTTATAGGAAAGATCTCAGGTTTGGTATTAGAAGCATTGAGACATCAAATCTCATGTTATAGGAAGGGTCTCGGGATTGGAATGGGAAGAAGTTGGATATCACATCTCATGCTATATGAAGGGTCTCAGGTTTGGTATAAGCATTGACATATCACATCTCATGCTATAGGAAGGCTCTCAGCATTGGAATGGGAAGGAGTTGTATATGAAATCTCATGCCATAGGAAGGGTCTCAGGTTTGGTATAAGCATTGAGATATCACATCACATGCTATAGGAAGGGTCTCAGGATTGGAATGGGAAGGACTTGGATATCACATCTCATGCTATAGGCAGGGTCTCAGGTTTGGAAAGGGAAGGAGTTGGATATCACATTTCATGTTAGAGGTAGGATCTCAGGTTTGGTATTAGAGGCATTGAGATATCACATCTCATGCTATCAGAAGGGTCTCAGGATTGGAATGGGAAGGAGTTGGATATCACATCTCATGCTAAAGGGAGGGTCTCAGGTTTGGAAGGGGAAGGATTTGGATATCACATCTCATGTTATAGGAAGGATCTCAGGTTTGGTATTAGAAGCATTGAGATATCACATCTCATGCTATCGGAAGTATCTCAGGCTTGGTATTAGAAGCATTGAGATATCACATCTCATGCTATAAGAAGGGTCTCAGGATTGGAATGGGATGGAGTTGGATATCACATCTCATGCTAAAGGAAGGGTCTCAGGTTTGGTAGAAGCATTGGGATATCACATCTCATGCTATCGGAAGGGTATCAGAATTGGATTTGGAAGGAGTTGGATATCCCATCTCATGCTATAGGAAGGGTCTCAGGTTGAAATGGGAAGGAGTTGGATATCACATCTCATGTTATAGGAAGGGTCTCAGGATTCGTTTTAGAGGCATTGAGATATCACATCTCATGCTATCAGAAGGGTCTCAGGATTGGAATGGGAAGGAGTTGGATTTCACATCTCATGCTAAAGGGAGGGTCTCAGGTTTGGAAGGGGAAGGATTTGGATATCACATCTCATGTTATAGGAAGGATCTCAGGTTTGGTATTAGAAGCATTGAGATATCACATCTCATGCTATCGGAAGGATCTCAGGTTTGGTATTAGAAGCATTGAGATATCACATCTCATGCTATCAGAAGGGTCTCAGGATTGGAATGGGAAGGAGTTGGATATCACATCTCATGCTAAAGGGAGGGTCTCAGGTTTGGAAGGGGAAGGATTTGGATATCACATCTCATGTTATCGGAAGGATCTCAGGTTTGGTATTAGAAGTATTGAGATATCACATCTCATGCTATAAGAAGGGTCTCAGGATTGGAATGGGATGGAGTTGGATATCACATCTCATGCTAAAGGAAGGGTCTCAGGTTTGGTAGAATCATTGAGATATCACATCTCATGCTATCGGAAATGTCTCAGGATTGGAATGGGAAGGAGCTGGATATCACATCTCATGCTAAAGGAAGGGTCTCAGGTTTGGAACGGGAAGGAGTTGGATATCACATCTCATGTTATAGGAAGGGTCTCAGGTTTGGTATAAGCATTGAGATATCATATCTCTGCTATCGGAAGTGTCTCAGGATTGGAATGGGAAGGAGTTGGATATCCCATCTCATGTTATAGGACGGGTCTCAGGTTTGTTATTAGAATCATTGAGATATCATATTGCATGCTGTAGGAAGGGTCTAAGTATTGCAATGGGAAGGACTTGGATATCACATCTCATGCTATAGATAGGCTCCCAGGTTTGGAAAGGGAAGGAGTTGGATATCACATTTCATGTTAGAGGAAGGATCTCAGGTTTGGTATTAGAGGCATTGAGCCATCACATCTCATGCTATAGGAAGGGTCTCAGGATTGGAATGGGAAGGAGTTGGATATCACATCTCATGCTATAGGAAGGGTCTCAGGTTAGGTATAAGCATTGAGATATCACATCTCATGCTATAGGAAGGGTCTCAGGATTGGAATGGGAAGGAGTTGTATATGACATCTCATGCCGTAGGAAGGGTCTCAGGTTTGGTATAAGCATTGAGATATCACATCTCTGCAATCGAAAGGGTCTCAGGATTGGAATGGGAAGGAGTTGGATATCCCATCTCATGTTATAGGAAGAGTCTCAGGTTTGGTATTAGAAGCATTGAGATATTACATCTCATGCTATAGGAAGTGTCTCAGGATTGGAATGGGAAGGACTTGGATATCACATCTCATGCTATAGGGAGGGTCTCAAGTTTGATATTAGAAGCATTGAGATATCACATCTCATGCTATAGGAAGGGTCTCAGGATTAGAATGGGAAGGAGTTGGATATCACTTCTCATGCTATAGGAAGGGTCTCAGGTTTGGTATAAGCAGTGAGATATCACATCTCATGCTATAGGAAGTGTCTCAGGATTGGAATGGGAAGGAGTTGGATATCACATCTCATGTTATAGGAAGGATCTCAGGTTTGGTATAAGCATTGAGATATCACATCTCTGCTATCGGAATGGTCTCAGGATTGGAATGGGAAGGAGTTGGATATTCCCATCTCATGATAAAGGAAGGGTCTAAGGTTTGGAAGGGGAAGGATTTGGATATCACATCTCATGTTATAGGACGGGTCTCAGGTTTGGTATTAGAAGCATTGAGATATCACTTCTCATGCTATAGGAAGGGTCTCAGGATTGGAATGGGAAGGACTTGGATATCACATCTCATGCTATAGGGAGGGTCTGAAGTTTGATATTAGAAGCATTGAGATATGACATCTCATGATATCGGAAGGGTCTCAGGATTGGAATGGGAAGGAGTTGGATATCACATCTCATGATAAAGGAAGGGTCTAAGGTTTGGAAGGGGAAGGATTTGGATATCACATCTCATGTTATAGGAAGGGTCTCAGGTTTGGTATTAGAAGCATTGAGATATCAAGTCTCATGGTATAGCAAGGGTCTCAGAATTGGAATGGGAAGGAGTTGGATATCACATCTCAAGCTATAGTAAGGGTCTCAGGATTGGAATGGGAAGGAGTTTGATATCACATCTCATGCCATAGTATGGGTCTCAGGTTTGGTAGAAGCATTGGGATATCACATCTCATGCTATCGGAAGGGTATCAGTATTGGATTTGGAAGGAGTTGGATATCCCATCTCATGCTATAGGAAGGGTCTCAGGTTGGAATGGGAAGGAGTTGGATATCACATCTCATGTTATATGAAGATTCTCAGGATTGGAATGGGAAGGACTTGGATATCATATCTCATGCTATAGGAAGGCTCTCAGGTTTGGAAGGGGAAGGAGTTGGATATCACATTTCATGTTAGAGGAAGGATCTCAGGTTTGGTATAAGAGGCATTGAGATATCACATCTCATGCTATAGGAAGGGTCTCAGGTTTGGTATAAGCAGTGAGATATCACATCTCATGCTATAGGAAGTGTCTCAGGATTGGAATGGGAGGGAGTTGGATATCACATCTCATGCCATAGTATGGGTCTCAGGTTTGGTAGAAGCATTGGGATATCACATCTCATGCTATCGGAAGGGTATCAGTATTGGATTTGGAAGGAGTTGGATATCCCATCTCATGTTATAGGAAGGGTCTCAGGATTGGAATGGGAAGGCCTTGGATATCATATCTCATGCTATAGGAAGGCTCTCAGGTTTGGAAGGGAAAGGAGTTGGATATCACATCTCATGTTATAGGAAGGGTCTCAGGATTGGAATGGGAAGGACTTGGATATCATATCTCATGCTATAGGAAGGCTCTCAGGTTTGGAAGGGGAAGGAGTTGGATATCACATTTCATGTTAGAGGAAGGATCTCAGGTTTGGTATAAGAGGCATTGAGATATCACATCTCATGCTATAGGAAGGGTCTCAGGATTGGAATGGGAAGGAGTTGGATATCACATCTCAAGCTATAGGAAGGGTCTCAGGTTTGGTATAAGCATTGATATATCACATCTCATGCTATAGGAAGGGTCTCAGAATTGGAATGGGAAGGAGTTGGATATCACATCTCATGTTATAGGAAAGATCTCAGGTTTGGTATTAGAAGCATTGAGACATCACATCTCATGTTATAGGAAGGGTCTCAGGATTGGAATGGGAAGAAGTTGGATATCACATCTCATGCTATAGGAAGGGTCTCAGGTTTGGTATAAGCATTGAGATATCACATCCCATGCTATAGGAAGGGTCTCAGGATTGGAATGGGAAGGAGTTGTATATGACATCTCATGCCATAGGAAGGGTATCAGGTTTGGTATAAGCATTGAGATATCACATCACATGCTATAGGAAGGGTCTCAGGATTGGAATGGGAAGGACTTGGATATCACATCTCATGCTTTAGGCAGGGTCTCAGGTTTGGAAAGGGAAGCAGTTGGATATAACATTTCATGTTAGAGGTAGGATCTCAGGTTTGGTATTAGAGGCATTGAGATATCACATCTCATGCTATCAGAAGGGTCTCAGGATTGGAACGGGAAGGAGTTGGATATCACATCTCATGCTAAAGGGAGGGTCTCAGGTTTGGAACGGGAAGGAGTTGGATATCACATCTCATGCTATAGGAAGGGTCTCAGGTTTGGAATGGGAAGGAATTGGATATCACATCTCATGTCATAGGAAGGATCTCAGGTTTGGTATTAGAAGCATTGAGATATCACATCTCATGCTATAGGAATGGTCTGAGGATTGGAATGGGAAGGAGTTGGATATTACATTCTTGCTATAGGAAGGGTCTCATGTTTGGAATGGGAAGGAGTTGGATATCACATATGCTATAGGAAGGGTCACAGGTTTGGAACGGGAAGGAGTTGGATATCACATCTCATGTTATAGGAAGGGTCTCAGGTTTGGTATAAGCATTGAGATATCACATCTCTGCTATCGGAAGTGTCTCAGGATTGGAATGGGAAGGAGTTGGATATCACATCTCATGCTAAAGGGAGGGTCTCAGGTTTGGAAGGGGAAGGAGTTTGATATCACATCTCATGCCATAGTATGGGTCTCAGGTTTGGTAGAAGCATTGGGATATCACATCTCATGCTATCGGAAGGGTATCAGTATTGGATTTGGAAGGAGTTGGATATCCCATCTCATGCTATAGGAAGGGTCTCAGGTTGGAATGGGAAGGAGTTGGATATCACATCTCATGTTATAGGAAGGGTTTCAGGATTGGAATGGGAAGGACTTGGATATCATATCTCATGCTATAGGAAGGGTCTCAGAATTGGAATAGGAAGGAGTTGGATATCACATCTCATGTTATAGGAAAGATCTCAGGTTTGGTATTAGAAGCATTGAGACATCAAATCTCATGTTATAGGAAGGGTCTCAGGATTGGAATGGGAATAAGTTGGATATCACATCTCATGCTATAGGAAGGGTCTCAGGTTTGGTATAAGCATTGAGATATCACATCTCATACTATAGGAAGGGTCTCAGGATTGGAATGGGAAGGAGTTGTATATGACATCTCATGCCATAGGAAGGGTCTCAGGTTTGGTATAAGCATTGAGATATCACATCACATGCTATAGGAAGGGTCTCAGGATTGGAATGGGAAGGACTTGGATATCACATCTCATGCTATAGGCAGGGTCTCAGGTTTGTAAAGGGAAGGAGTTGGATATCACATTTCATGTTAGAGGTAGGATCTCAGGTTTGGTATTAGAGGCATTGAGATATCACATCTCATGCTATCAGAAGGGTCTCAGGATTGGAATGGGAAGGAGTTGGATATCACATCTCATGCTAAAGGGAGGGTCTCAGGTTTGGAAGGGGAAGGATTTTGATATCACATCTCATGCCATAGTATGGGTCTCAGGTTTGGTAGAAGCTTTGGGATATCACATCTCATGCTATCGGAAGGGTATCAGTATTGGATTTGGAAGGAGTTGGATATCCCATCTCATGCTATAGGAAGGGTCTCAGGTTGGAATGGGAAGGAGTTGGATATCACATCTCATGTTATAGGAAGGGTCTCAGATTTGGTATAAGCATTGAGATATCACATCTCATGCTATAGGAAGGGTCTCAGGATTGGAATGGGAAGGAGTTGTATATGACATCTCAGGCCATAGGAAGGGTCTCAGGTTTGGTATAAGCATTGAGATATCACATCTCTGCTATCGGAAGGGTCTCAGGATTGGAATGGGAAGGACTTGGATGTCAAATCTCATGCTATAGGGAGGGTCTCAAGTTTGATATTAGAAGCATTGAGATAACAAATCTCATGATATCGGAAGGGTCTCAGGATTGGAATGGGAAGGAGTTGGATATCACATCTCATGATATATGAAGGGTCTCAGGTTTGGAAGGGGAAGGATTTGGATATCACATCTCATCTTATAGGACGGGTCTCAGGTTTGGTATTAGAAGCATTGAGAAATCAAGTCTCATGGTATCGGAAGGGTCTCAGGTTGGAATGGGAAGGAGTTGGATATCACATCTCATGTTATAGGAAGGGTTTCAGGATTGGAATGGGAAGGACTTGGATATCATATCTCATGCTATAGGAAGGGTCTCAGAATTGGAATAGGAAGGAGTTGGATATCACATCTCATGTTATAGGAAAGATCTCAGGTTTGGTATTAGAAGCATTGAGACATCAAATCTCATGTTATAGGAAGGGTCTCAGGATTGGAATGGGAATAAGTTGGATATCACATCTCATGCTATAGGAAGGGTCTCAGGTTTGGTATAAGCATTGAGATATCACATCTCATACTATAGGAAGGGTCTCAGGATTGGAATGGGAAGGAGTTGTATATGACATCTCATGCCATAGGAAGGGTCTCAGGTTTGGTATAAGCATTGAGATATCACATCACATGCTATAGGAAGGGTCTCAGGATTGGAATGGGAAGGACTTGGATATCACATCTCATGCTATAGGCAGGGTCTCAGGTTTGTAAAGGGAAGGAGTTGGATATCACATTTCATGTTAGAGGTAGGATCTCAGGTTTGGTATTAGAGGCATTGAGATATCACATCTCATGCTATCAGAAGGGTCTCAGGATTGGAATGGGAAGGAGTTGGATATCACATCTCATGCTAAAGGGAGGGTCTCAGGTTTGGAAGGGGAAGGATTTTGATATCACATCTCATGCCATAGTATGGGTCTCAGGTTTGGTAGAAGCTTTGGGATATCACATCTCATGCTATCGGAAGGGTATCAGTATTGGATTTGGAAGGAGTTGGATATCCCATCTCATGCTATAGGAAGGGTCTCAGGTTGGAATGGGAAGGAGTTGGATAACACATCTCATGCTATAGGAAGGGTCTCAGATTTGGTATAAGCATTGAGATATCACATCTCATGCTATAGGAAGGGTCTCAGGATTGGAATGGGAAGGAGTTGTATATGACATCTCAGGCCATAGGAAGGGTCTCAGGTTTGGTATAAGCATTGAGATATCACATCTCTGCTATCGGAAGGGTCTCAGGATTGGAATGGGAAGGACTTGGATGTCAAATCTCATGCTATAGGGAGGGTCTCAAGTTTGATATTAGAAGCATTGAGATAACAAATCTCATGATATCGGAAGGGTCTCAGGATTGGAATGGGAAGGAGTTGGATATCACATCTCATGATATATGAAGGGTCTCAGGTTTGGAAGGGGAAGGATTTGGATATCACATCTCATCTTATAGGACGGGTCTCAGGTTTGGTATTAGAAGCATTGAGAAATCAAGTCTCATGGTATAGGAAGGGTCTCAGAATTGGAATGGGAAGGAGTTGGATAACACATCTCAAGCTATAGCAAGGGTCTCAGGATTGGAATGGGAAGAAGTTTGATATCACATCTCATGCCATAGTATGGGTCTCATGTTTGGTAGAAGCATTGGGATATCACATCTCATGCTATCGGAAGGGTATCAGTATTGGATTTGGAAGGAGTTGGATATCCCATCATGCTATAGGAAGGGTCTCAGGTTGGAATGGGAAGGAGTTGGATATCACATCTCATGTTATAGGAAGGGTCTCAGGATTGGAATGGGAAGGACTTGGATATCATATCTCATGCTATGGGAAGGCTCTCAGGTTTGGAAGGGGAAGGAGTTGGATATCACATCTCAAGCTATAGGAAGGGTCTCAGGTTTGGTATTAGAAGCATTGAGATATCACATCTCATGCTATAGGAAGGGTCTCAGGATTGGAATGGGAAGGAGTTGGATATCACATCTCAAGCTATAGGAAGGGTCTCAGGTTTGGTATAAGCATTGAGATATCACATCTCATGCTATAGGAAGGGTGTCAGAATTAGAATGGGAAGGAGTTGGATATCACATCTCATGTTATAGGAAAGATCTCAGGTTTGGTATTAGAAGCATTGAGACATCAAATCCCATGTTATAGGAAGGGTCTCAGGATTGGAATGGGAAGAAGTTGGATATCACATCTCATGCTATAGGAAGGGTCTCAGGATTGGAATGGGAAGGAGTTGTATATGACGTCTCATGCCATAGGAAGGGTCTCAGGTTTGGTATAAGCATTGAGATATCACATCACATGCTATAGGAAGGGTCTCAGGATTGGAATGGGAAGGATTTGGATATCACATCTCATGCTATAGGCAGGGTCTCAGGTTTGGAAAGGGAAGGAGTTGGATATCACATTTCATGTTAGAGGTAGGATCTCAGTTTTGGTATTAGAGGCATTGAGATATCACATCTCATGCTATCAGAAGGGTCTCAGGATTGGAATGGGAAGGAGTTGGATATCACATCTCATGCTAAAGGGAGGGTCTCAGGTTTGGAAGGGGAAGGAGTTTGATATCACATCTCATGCCATAGTATGGGTCTCAGGTTTGGTAGAAGCATTGGGATATCACATCTCATGCTATCGGAAGGGTATCAGTATTGGATTTGGAAGGAGTTGGATATCCCATCTCATGCTATAGGAAGGGTCTCAGGTTGGAATGGGAAGGAGTTGGATATCACATCTCATGTTATAGGAAGGGTTTCAGGATTGGAATGGGAAGGACTTGGATATCATATCTCATGCTATAGGAAGGGTCTCAGAATTGGAATAGGAAGGAGTTGGATATCACATCTCATGTTATAGGAAGGGTCTCAGGATTGGAATGGGAATAAGTTGGATATCACATCTCATGCTATAGGAAGGGTCTCAGGTTTGGTATAAGCATTGAGATATCACATCTCATACTATAGGAAGGGTCTCAGGATTGGAATGGGAAGGAGTTGTATATGACATCTCATGCCATAGGAAGGGTCTCAGGTTTGGTATAAGCATTGAGATATCACATCACATGCTATAGGAAGGGTCTCAGGATTGGAATGGGAAGGACTTGGATATCACATCTCATGCTATAGGCAGGGTCTCAGGTTTGTAAAGGGAAGGAGTTGGATATCACATTTCATGTTAGAGGTAGGATCTCAGGTTTGGTATTAGAGGCATTGAGATATCACATCTCATGCTATCAGAAGGGTCTCAGGATTGGAATGGGAAGGAGTTGGATATCACATCTCATGCTAAAGGGAGGGTCTCAGGTTTGGAAGGGGAAGGAGTTTGATATCACATCTCATGCCATAGTATGGGTCTCAGGTTTGGTAGAAGCTTTGGGATATCACATCTCATGCTATCGGAAGGGTATCAGTATTGGATTTGGAAGGAGTTGGATATCCCATCTCATGCTATAGGAAGGGTCTCAGGTTGGAATGGGAAGGAGTTGGATATCACATCTCATGTTATAGGAAGGGTCTCAGGATTGGAATGGGAAGGACTTGGATATCATATCTCATGCTATAGGAAGGGTCTCAGAATTGGAATGGGAAGGAGTTGGATATCACATCTCATGTTATAGGAAAGATCTCAGGTTTGGTATTAGAAGCATTGAGACATCACATCTCATGTTATAAGAAGGGTCTCAGGATTGGAATGGGAAGAAGTTGGATATCACATCTCATGCTATAGGAAGGGTCTCAGGTTTGGTATAAGCATTGAGTTATCACATCTCATGCTATAGGAAGGGTCTCAGGATTGGAATGGGAAGAAGTTGGATATCACATCTCATGCTATAGGAAGGATCTCAGATTTGGTATTAGAAGCATTGAGATATCACATCTCATGCTATCGGAAGGGTCTCAGGATTGGAATGGGAAGGATTTGGATATCACATCTCATGTCATAGGAAGGATCTCAGGTTTGGTATTAGAAGCATTGATATATCACATCTCATGCTATAGGAATGGTCTCAGGATTGGAATGAGTAGGAGTTGGATATTACATTCTTGCTATAGGAAGGGTCTCATGTTTGGAATGGGAAGGAGTTGGATATCACATATGCTATAGGAAGGATCTCAGGTTTGGTATTAGAAGCATTGAGATATCACATCTCATGCTATCGGAAGGGTCTCAGGATTGGAATGGGAATGATTTGGATATCACATCTCATGTTATAGGAAGGGTCTCAGGTTTGGTATAAGCATTGAGATATCACATCTCTGCTATCGGAAGTGGCTCAGGATTGGAATGGGAAGGAGTTGGATATCCCATCTCATGTTATAGGACGGGTCTCTGGTTTGGTATTAGAATCATTGAGAGATCACATCGCATGCTGTAGGAAGGGTCTAAGGATTGGAATGGGATGGACTTGGACATCACATCTCATGCTATAGGTAGGCTTTCAGGTTTGGTATAAGCATTGAGATATCACATCTCATGCTATAGGAAGGGTCTCAGGATTGGAATGGGACGGATTTGGATATCACATCTCATGCTATAGGAAGGGTCTCAGGTTTTGTATACGCATGGAGATATCACTTCTCATGCCATAGGAAGGGTCTCAGGATTGGAATGGGAAGGAGTTGGATATCACATCTCATGCTATAGGAAGGGTCTCAGATTTGGTATAAGCATTGAGATATCACATCTCATGCTATAGGAAGGGTCTCAGGATTGGAATGGGAAGGAGTTGTATATGACATCTCAGGCCATAGGAAGGGTCTCAGGTTTGGTATAAGCATTGAGATATCACATCTCTGCTATCGGAAGGGTCTCAGGATTGGAATGGGAAGGACTTGGATGTCACATCTCATGCTATAAGGGAGGGTCTCAAGTTTGATATTAGAAGCATTGAGATAACAAATCTCATGATATCGGAATAGTCTCACATTGGAATGGGAAGGAGTTGGATATCACATCTCATGATATAGGAAGGGTCTAAGGTTTGGAAGGGGAAGGATTTGGATATCACATCTCATGTTATAGGACGGGTCTCGGGTTTGGTATTAGAAGCATTGAGATATCAAGTCTCATGGTATAGGAAGGGTCTCAGAATTGAAATGGGAAGGAGTTGGATAACACATCTCAAGCTATAGGAAGGGTCTCAGGATTGGAATGGGAAGAAGTTTGATATCACATCTCATGCCATAGTATGGGTCTCAGGTTTGGTAGAAGCATTGGGATATCACATCTCATGCTATCGGAAGGGTATCAGTATTGGATTTGGAAGGAGTTGGATATCCCATCATGCTATAGGAAGGGTCTCAGGTTGGAATGGGAAGGAGTTGGATATCACATCTCATGTTATAGGAAGGGTCTCAGGATTGGAATGGGAAGGACTTGGATATCATATCTCATGCTATGGGAAGGCTCTCAGGTTTGGAAGGGGAAGGAGTTGGATATCACATCTCAAGCTATAGGAAGGGTCTCAGGTTTGGTATTAGAAGCATTGAGATATCACATCTCATGCTATAGGAAGGGTCTCAGGATTGGAATGGGAAGGAGTTGGATATCACATCTCAAGCTATAGGAAGGGTCTCAGGTTTGGTATAAGCATTGAGATATCACATCTCATGCTATAGGAAGGGTCTCAGAATTGGAATGGGAAGGAGTTGGATATCACATCTCATGTTATAGGAAAGATCTCAGGTTTGGTATTAGAAGCATTGAGACATCAAATCTCATGTTATAGGAAGGGTCTCGGGATTGGAATGGGAAGAAGTTGGATATCACATCTCATGCTATATGAAGGGTCTCAGGTTTGGTATAAGCATTGACATATCACATCTCATGCTATAGGAAGGCTCTCAGCATTGGAATGGGAAGGAGTTGTATATGAAATCTCATGCCATAGGAAGGGTCTCAGGTTTGGTATAAGCATTGAGATATCACATCACATGCTATAGGAAGGGTCTCAGGATTGGAATGGGAAGGACTTGGATATCACATCTCATGCTATAGGCAGGGTCTCAGGTTTGGAAAGGGAAGGAGTTGGATATCACATTTCATGTTAGAGGTAGGATCTCAGGTTTGGTATTAGAGGCATTGAGATATCACATCTCATGCTATCAGAAGGGTCTCAGGATTGGAATGGGAAGGAGTTGGATATCACATCTCATGCTAAAGGGAGGGTCTCAGGTTTGGAAGGGGAAGGATTTGGATATCACATCTCATGTTATAGGAAGGATCTCAGGTTTGGTATTAGAAGCATTGAGATATCACATCTCATGCTATCGGAAGTATCTCAGGCTTGGTATTAGAAGCATTGAGATATCACATCTCATGCTATAAGAAGGGTCTCAGGATTGGAATGGGATGGAGTTGGATATCACATCTCATGCTAAAGGAAGGGTCTCAGGTTTGGTAGAAGCATTGGGATATCACATCTCATGCTATCGGAAGGGTATCAGAATTGGATTTGGAAGGAGTTGGATATCCCATCTCATGCTATAGGAAGGGTCTCAGGTTGAAATGGGAAGGAGTTGGATATCACATCTCATGTTATAGGAAGGGTCTCAGGATTCGTTTTAGAGGCATTGAGATATCACATCTCATGCTATCAGAAGGGTCTCAGGATTGGAATGGGAAGGAGTTGGATTTCACATCTCATGCTAAAGGGAGGGTCTCAGGTTTGGAAGGGGAAGGATTTGGATATCACATCTCATGTTATAGGAAGGATCTCAGGTTTGGTATTAGAAGCATTGAGATATCACATCTCATGCTATCGGAAGGATCTCAGGTTTGGTATTAGAAGCATTGAGATATCACATCTCATGCTATCAGAAGGGTCTCAGGATTGGAATGGGAAGGAGTTGGATATCACATCTCATGCTAAAGGGAGGGTCTCAGGTTTGGAAGGGGAAGGATTTGGATATCACATCTCATGTTATCGGAAGGATCTCAGGTTTGGTATTAGAAGTATTGAGATATCACATCTCATGCTATAAGAAGGGTCTCAGGATTGGAATGGGATGGAGTTGGATATCACATCTCATGCTAAAGGAAGGGTCTCAGGTTTGGTAGAATCATTGAGATATCACATCTCATGCTATCGGAAATGTCTCAGGATTGGAATGGGAAGGAGCTGGATATCACATCTCATGCTAAAGGAAGGGTCTCAGGTTTGGAACGGGAAGGAGTTGGATATCACATCTCATGTTATAGGAAGGGTCTCAGGTTTGGTATAAGCATTGAGATATCATATCTCTGCTATCGGAAGTGTCTCAGGATTGGAATGGGAAGGAGTTGGATATCCCATCTCATGTTATAGGACGGGTCTCAGGTTTGTTATTAGAATCATTGAGATATCATATTGCATGCTGTAGGAAGGGTCTAAGTATTGCAATGGGAAGGACTTGGATATCACATCTCATGCTATAGATAGGCTCCCAGGTTTGGAAAGGGAAGGAGTTGGATATCACATTTCATGTTAGAGGAAGGATCTCAGGTTTGGTATTAGAGGCATTGAGCCATCACATCTCATGCTATAGGAAGGGTCTCAGGATTGGAATGGGAAGGAGTTGGATATCACATCTCATGCTATAGGAAGGGTCTCAGGTTAGGTATAAGCATTGAGATATCACATCTCATGCTATAGGAAGGGTCTCAGGATTGGAATGGGAAGGAGTTGTATATGACATCTCATGCCGTAGGAAGGGTCTCAGGTTTGGTATAAGCATTGAGATATCACATCTCTGCAATCGAAAGGGTCTCAGGATTGGAATGGGAAGGAGTTGGATATCCCATCTCATGTTATAGGAAGAGTCTCAGGTTTGGTATTAGAAGCATTGAGATATTACATCTCATGCTATCGGAAATGTCTCAGGATTGGAATGGGAAGGAGCTGGATATCACATCTCATGCTAAAGGAAGGGTCTCAGGTTTGGAACGGGAAGGAGTTGGATATCACATCTCATGTTATAGGAAGGGTCTCAGGTTTGGTATAAGCATTGAGATATCATATCTCTGCTATCGGAAGTGTCTCAGGATTGGAATGGGAAGGAGTTGGATATCCCATCTCATGTTATAGGACGGGTCTCAGGTTTGTTATTAGAATCATTGAGATATCATATTGCATGCTGTAGGAAGGGTCTAAGTATTGCAATGGGAAGGACTTGGATATCACATCTCATGCTATAGATAGGCTCCCAGGTTTGGAAAGGGAAGGAGTTGGATATCACATTTCATGTTAGAGGAAGGATCTCAGGTTTGGTATTAGAGGCATTGAGCCATCACATCTCATGCTATAGGAAGGGTCTCAGGATTGGAATGGGAAGGAGTTGGATATCACATCTCATGCTATAGGAAGGGTCTCAGGTTAGGTATAAGCATTGAGATATCACATCTCATGCTATAGGAAGGGTCTCAGGATTGGAATGGGAAGGAGTTGTATATGACATCTCATGCCGTAGGAAGGGTCTCAGGTTTGGTATAAGCATTGAGATATCACATCTCTGCAATCGAAAGGGTCTCAGGATTGGAATGGGAAGGAGTTGGATATCCCATCTCATGTTATAGGAAGAGTCTCAGGTTTGGTATTAGAAGCATTGAGATATTACATCTCATGCTATAGGAAGTGTCTCAGGATTGGAATGGGAAGGACTTGGATATCACATCTCATGCTATAGGGAGGGTCTCAAGTTTGATATTAGAAGCATTGAGATATCACATCTCATGCTATAGGAAGGGTCTCAGGATTAGAATGGGAAGGAGTTGGATATCACTTCTCATGCTATAGGAAGGGTCTCAGGTTTGGTATAAGCAGTGAGATATCACATCTCATGCTATAGGAAGTGTCTCAGGATTGGAATGGGAAGGAGTTGGATATCACATCTCATGTTATAGGAAGGATCTCAGGTTTGGTATAAGCATTGAGATATCACATCTCTGCTATCGGAATGGTCTCAGGATTGGAATGGGAAGGAGTTGGATATTCCCATCTCATGATAAAGGAAGGGTCTAAGGTTTGGAAGGGGAAGGATTTGGATATCACATCTCATGTTATAGGACGGGTCTCAGGTTTGGTATTAGAAGCATTGAGATATCACTTCTCATGCTATAGGAAGGGTCTCAGGATTGGAATGGGAAGGACTTGGATATCACATCTCATGCTATAGGGAGGGTCTGAAGTTTGATATTAGAAGCATTGAGATATGACATCTCATGATATCGGAAGGGTCTCAGGATTGGAATGGGAAGGAGTTGGATATCACATCTCATGATAAAGGAAGGGTCTAAGGTTTGGAAGGGGAAGGATTTGGATATCACATCTCATGTTATAGGAAGGGTCTCAGGTTTGGTATTAGAAGCATTGAGATATCAAGTCTCATGGTATAGCAAGGGTCTCAGAATTGGAATGGGAAGGAGTTGGATATCACATCTCAAGCTATAGTAAGGGTCTCAGGATTGGAATGGGAAGGAGTTTGATATCACATCTCATGCCATAGTATGGGTCTCAGGTTTGGTAGAAGCATTGGGATATCACATCTCATGCTATCGGAAGGGTATCAGTATTGGATTTGGAAGGAGTTGGATATCCCATCTCATGCTATAGGAAGGGTCTCAGGTTGGAATGGGAAGGAGTTGGATATCACATCTCATGTTATATGAAGATTCTCAGGATTGGAATGGGAAGGACTTGGATATCATATCTCATGCTATAGGAAGGCTCTCAGGTTTGGAAGGGGAAGGAGTTGGATATCACATTTCATGTTAGAGGAAGGATCTCAGGTTTGGTATAAGAGGCATTGAGATATCACATCTCATGCTATAGGAAGGGTCTCAGGTTTGGTATAAGCAGTGAGATATCACATCTCATGCTATAGGAAGTGTCTCAGGATTGGAATGGGAGGGAGTTGGATATCACATCTCATGCCATAGTATGGGTCTCAGGTTTGGTAGAAGCATTGGGATATCACATCTCATGCTATCGGAAGGGTATCAGTATTGGATTTGGAAGGAGTTGGATATCCCATCTCATGTTATAGGAAGGGTCTCAGGATTGGAATGGGAAGGCCTTGGATATCATATCTCATGCTATAGGAAGGCTCTCAGGTTTGGAAGGGAAAGGAGTTGGATATCACATCTCATGTTATAGGAAGGGTCTCAGGATTGGAATGGGAAGGACTTGGATATCATATCTCATGCTATAGGAAGGCTCTCAGGTTTGGAAGGGGAAGGAGTTGGATATCACATTTCATGTTAGAGGAAGGATCTCAGGTTTGGTATAAGAGGCATTGAGATATCACATCTCATGCTATAGGAAGGGTCTCAGGATTGGAATGGGAAGGAGTTGGATATCACATCTCAAGCTATAGGAAGGGTCTCAGGTTTGGTATAAGCATTGATATATCACATCTCATGCTATAGGAAGGGTCTCAGAATTGGAATGGGAAGGAGTTGGATATCACATCTCATGTTATAGGAAAGATCTCAGGTTTGGTATTAGAAGCATTGAGACATCACATCTCATGTTATAGGAAGGGTCTCAGGATTGGAATGGGAAGAAGTTGGATATCACATCTCATGCTATAGGAAGGGTCTCAGGTTTGGTATAAGCATTGAGATATCACATCCCATGCTATAGGAAGGGTCTCAGGATTGGAATGGGAAGGAGTTGTATATGACATCTCATGCCATAGGAAGGGTATCAGGTTTGGTATAAGCATTGAGATATCACATCACATGCTATAGGAAGGGTCTCAGGATTGGAATGGGAAGGACTTGGATATCACATCTCATGCTTTAGGCAGGGTCTCAGGTTTGGAAAGGGAAGCAGTTGGATATAACATTTCATGTTAGAGGTAGGATCTCAGGTTTGGTATTAGAGGCATTGAGATATCACATCTCATGCTATCAGAAGGGTCTCAGGATTGGAACGGGAAGGAGTTGGATATCACATCTCATGCTAAAGGGAGGGTCTCAGGTTTGGAACGGGAAGGAGTTGGATATCACATCTCATGCTATAGGAAGGGTCTCAGGTTTGGAATGGGAAGGAATTGGATATCACATCTCATGTCATAGGAAGGATCTCAGGTTTGGTATTAGAAGCATTGAGATATCACATCTCATGCTATAGGAATGGTCTGAGGATTGGAATGGGAAGGAGTTGGATATTACATTCTTGCTATAGGAAGGGTCTCATGTTTGGAATGGGAAGGAGTTGGATATCACATATGCTATAGGAAGGGTCACAGGTTTGGAACGGGAAGGAGTTGGATATCACATCTCATGTTATAGGAAGGGTCTCAGGTTTGGTATAAGCATTGAGATATCACATCTCTGCTATCGGAAGTGTCTCAGGATTGGAATGGGAAGGAGTTGGATATCACATCTCATGCTAAAGGGAGGGTCTCAGGTTTGGAAGGGGAAGGAGTTTGATTTCACATCTCATGCCATAGTATGGGTCTCAGGTTTGGTAGAAGCATTGGGATATCACATCTCATGCTATCGGAAGGGTATCAGTATTGGATTTGGAAGGAGTTGGATATCCCATCTCATGCTATAGGAAGGGTCTCAGGTTGGAATGGGAAGGAGTTGGATATCACATCTCATGTTATAGGAAGGGTTTCAGGATTGGAATGGGAAGGACTTGGATATCATATCTCATGCTATAGGAAGGGTCTCAGAATTGGAATAGGAAGGAGTTGGATATCACATCTCATGTTATAGGAAAGATCTCAGGTTTGGTATTAGAAGCATTGAGACATCAAATCTCATGTTATAGGAAGGGTCTCAGGATTGGAATGGGAATAAGTTGGATATCACATCTCATGCTATAGGAAGGGTCTCAGGTTTGGTATAAGCATTGAGATATCACATCTCATACTATAGGAAGGGTCTCAGGATTGGAATGGGAAGGAGTTGTATATGACATCTCATGCCATAGGAAGGGTCTCAGGTTTGGTATAAGCATTGAGATATCACATCACATGCTATAGGAAGGGTCTCAGGATTGGAATGGGAAGGACTTGGATATCACATCTCATGCTATAGGCAGGGTCTCAGGTTTGTAAAGGGAAGGAGTTGGATATCACATTTCATGTTAGAGGTAGGATCTCAGGTTTGGTATTAGAGGCATTGAGATATCACATCTCATGCTATCAGAAGGGTCTCAGGATTGGAATGGGAAGGAGTTGGATATCACATCTCATGCTAAAGGGAGGGTCTCAGGTTTGGAAGGGGAAGGATTTTGATATCACATCTCATGCCATAGTATGGGTCTCAGGTTTGGTAGAAGCTTTGGGATATCACATCTCATGCTATCGGAAGGGTATCAGTATTGGATTTGGAAGGAGTTGGATATCCCATCTCATGCTATAGGAAGGGTCTCAGGTTGGAATGGGAAGGAGTTGGATATCACATCTCATGTTATAGGAAGGGTCTCAGGATTGGAATGGGAAGGACTTGGATATCATATCTCATGCTATAGGAAGGGTCTCAGAATTGGAATGGGAAGGAGTTGGATATCACATCTCATGTTATAGGAAAGATCTCAGGTTTGATATTAGAAGCATTGAGACATCACATCTCATGTTATAAGAAGGGTCTCAGGATTGGAATGGGAAGAAGTTGGATATCACATCTCATGCTATAGGAAGGGTCTCAGGTTTGGTATAAGCATTGAGTTATCACATCTCATGCTATAGGAAGGGTCTCAGGATTGGAATGGGAAGAAGTTGGATATCACATCTCATGCTATAGGAAGGATCTCAGATTTGGTATTAGAAGCATTGAGATATCACATCTCATGCTATCGGAAGGGTCTCAGGATTGGAATGGGAAGGATTTGGATATCACATCTCATGTCATAGGAAGGATCTCAGGTTTGGTATTAGAAGCATTGATATATCACATCTCATGCTATAGGAATGGTCTCAGGATTGGAATGAGTAGGAGTTGGATATTACATTCTTGCTATAGGAAGGGTCTCATGTTTGGAATGGGAAGGAGTTGGATATCACATATGCTATAGGAAGGATCTCAGGTTTGGTATTAGAAGCATTGAGATATCACATCTCATGCTATCGGAAGGGTCTCAGGATTGGAATGGGAATGATTTGGATATCACATCTCATGTTATAGGAAGGGTCTCAGGTTTGGTATAAGCATTGAGATATCACATCTCTGCTATCGGAAGTGGCTCAGGATTGGAATGGGAAGGAGTTGGATATCCCATCTCATGTTATAGGACGGGTCTCTGGTTTGGTATTAGAATCATTGAGAGATCACATCGCATGCTGTAGGAAGGGTCTAAGGATTGGAATGGGATGGACTTGGACATCACATCTCATGCTATAGGTAGGCTTTCAGGTTTGGTATAAGCATTGAGATATCACATCTCATGCTATAGGAAGGGTCTCAGGATTGGAATGGGACGGATTTGGATATCACATCTCATGCTATAGGAAGGGTCTCAGGTTTTGTATACGCATGGAGATATCACTTCTCATGCCATAGGAAGGGTCTCAGGATTGGAATGGGAAGGAGTTGGATATCACATCTCATGCTATAGGAAGGGTCTCAGATTTGGTATAAGCATTGAGATATCACATCTCATGCTATAGGAAGGGTCTCAGGATTGGAATGGGAAGGAGTTGTATATGACATCTCAGGCCATAGGAAGGGTCTCAGGTTTGGTATAAGCATTGAGATATCACATCTCTGCTATCGGAAGGGTCTCAGGATTGGAATGGGAAGGACTTGGATGTCACATCTCATGCTATAAGGGAGGGTCTCAAGTTTGATATTAGAAGCATTGAGATAACAAATCTCATGATATCGGAATAGTCTCACATTGGAATGGGAAGGAGTTGGATATCACATCTCATGATATAGGAAGGGTCTAAGGTTTGGAAGGGGAAGGATTTGGATATCACATCTCATGTTATAGGACGGGTCTCGGGTTTGGTATTAGAAGCATTGAGATATCAAGTCTCATGGTATAGGAAGGGTCTCAGAATTGAAATGGGAAGGAGTTGGATAACACATCTCAAGCTATAGGAAGGGTCTCAGGATTGGAATGGGAAGAAGTTTGATATCACATCTCATGCCATAGTATGGGTCTCAGGTTTGGTAGAAGCATTGGGATATCACATCTCATGCTATCGGAAGGGTATCAGTATTGGATTTGGAAGGAGTTGGATATCCCATCATGCTATAGGAAGGGTCTCAGGTTGGAATGGGAAGGAGTTGGATATCACATCTCATGTTATAGGAAGGGTCTCAGGATTGGAATGGGAAGGACTTGGATATCATATCTCATGCTATGGGAAGGCTCTCAGGTTTGGAAGGGGAAGGAGTTGGATATCACATCCCAAGCTATAGGAAGGGTCTCAGGTTTGGTATTAGAAGCATTGAGATATCACATCTCATGCTATAGGAAGGGTCTCAGGATTGGAATGGGAAGGAGTTGGATATCACATCTCAAGCTATAGGAAGGGTCTCAGGTTTGGTATAAGCATTGAGATATCACATCTCATGCTATAGGAAGGGTCTCAGAATTGGAATGGGAAGGAGTTGGATATCACATCTCATGTTATAGGAAAGATCTCAGGTTTGGTATTAGAAGCATTGAGACATCAAATCTCATGTTATAGGAAGGGTCTCGGGATTGGAATGGGAAGAAGTTGGATATCACATCTCATGCTATATGAAGGGTCTCAGGTTTGGTATAAGCATTGACATATCACATCTCATGCTATAGGAAGGCTCTCAGCATTGGAATGGGAAGGAGTTGTATATGAAATCTCATGCCATAGGAAGGGTCTCAGGTTTGGTATAAGCATTGAGATATCACATCACATGCTATAGGAAGGGTCTCAGGATTGGAATGGGAAGGACTTGGATATCACATCTCATGCTATAGGCAGGGTCTCAGGTTTGGAAAGGGAAGGAGTTGGATATCACATTTCATGTTAGAGGTAGGATCTCAGGTTTGGTATTAGAGGCATTGAGATATCACATCTCATGCTATCAGAAGGGTCTCAGGATTGGAATGGGAAGGAGTTGGATATCACATCTCATGCTAAAGGGAGGGTCTCAGGTTTGGAAGGGGAAGGATTTGGATATCACATCTCATGTTATAGGAAGGATCTCAGGTTTGGTATTAGAAGCATTGAGATATCACATCTCATGCTATCGGAAGTATCTCAGGCTTGGTATTAGAAGCATTGAGATATCACATCTCATGCTATAAGAAGGGTCTCAGGATTGGAATGGGATGGAGTTGGATATCACATCTCATGCTAAAGGAAGGGTCTCAGGTTTGGTAGAAGCATTGGGATATCACATCTCATGCTATCGGAAGGGTATCAGAATTGGATTTGGAAGGAGTTGGATATCCCATCTCATGCTATAGGAAGGGTCTCAGGTTGAAATGGGAAGGAGTTGGATATCACATCTCATGTTATAGGAAGGGTCTCAGGATTCGTTTTAGAGGCATTGAGATATCACATCTCATGCTATCAGAAGGGTCTCAGGATTGGAATGGGAAGGAGTTGGATTTCACATCTCATGCTAAAGGGAGGGTCTCAGGTTTGGAAGGGGAAGGATTTGGATATCACATCTCATGTTATAGGAAGGATCTCAGGTTTGGTATTAGAAGCATTGAGATATCACATCTCATGCTATCGGAAGGATCTCAGGTTTGGTATTAGAAGCATTGAGATATCACATCTCATGCTATCAGAAGGGTCTCAGGATTGGAATGGGAAGGAGTTGGATATCACATCTCATGCTAAAGGGAGGGTCTCAGGTTTGGAAGGGGAAGGATTTGGATATCACATCTCATGTTATCGGAAGGATCTCAGGTTTGGTATTAGAAGTATTGAGATATCACATCTCATGCTATAAGAAGGGTCTCAGGATTGGAATTGGATGGAGTTGGATATCACATCTCATGCTAAAGGAAGGGTCTCAGGTTTGGTAGAATCATTGAGATATCACATCTCATGCTATCGGAAATGTCTCAGGATTGGAATGGGAAGGAGCTGGATATCACATCTCATGCTAAAGGAAGGGTCTCAGGTTTGGAACGGGAAGGAGTTGGATATCACATCTCATGTTATAGGAAGGGTCTCAGGTTTGGTATAAGCATTGAGATATCATATCTCTGCTATCGGAAGTGTCTCAGGATTGGAATGGGAAGGAGTTGGATATCCCATCTCATGTTATAGGACGGGTCTCAGGTTTGTTATTAGAATCATTGAGATATCATATTGCATGCTGTAGGAAGGGTCTAAGTATTGCAATGGGAAGGACTTGGATATCACATCTCATGCTATAGATAGGCTCCCAGGTTTGGAAAGGGAAGGAGTTGGATATCACATTTCATGTTAGAGGAAGGATCTCAGGTTTGGTATTAGAGGCATTGAGCCATCACATCTCATGCTATAGGAAGGGTCTCAGGATTGGAATGGGAAGGAGTTGGATATCACATCTCATGCTATAGGAAGGGTCTCAGGTTAGGTATAAGCATTGAGATATCACATCTCATGCTATAGGAAGGGTCTCAGGATTGGAATGGGAAGGAGTTGTATATGACATCTCATGCCGTAGGAAGGGTCTCAGGTTTGGTATAAGCATTGAGATATCACATCTCTGCAATCGAAAGGGTCTCAGGATTGGAATGGGAAGGAGTTGGATATCCCATCTCATGTTATAGGAAGAGTCTCAGGTTTGGTATTAGAAGCATTGAGATATTACATCTCATGCTATAGGAAGTGTCTCAGGATTGGAATGGGAAGGACTTGGATATCACATCTCATGCTATAGGGAGGGTCTCAAGTTTGATATTAGAAGCATTGAGATATCACATCTCATGCTATAGGAAGGGTCTCAGGATTAGAATGGGAAGGAGTTGGATATCACTTCTCATGCTATAGGAAGGGTCTCAGGTTTGGTATAAGCAGTGAGATATCACATCTCATGCTATAGGAAGTGTCTCAGGATTGGAATGGGAAGGAGTTGGATATCACATCTCATGTTATAGGAAGGATCTCAGGTTTGGTATAAGCATTGAGATATCACATCTCTGCTATCGGAATGGTCTCAGGATTGGAATGGGAAGGAGTTGGATATTCCCATCTCATGATAAAGGAAGGGTCTAAGGTTTGGAAGGGGAAGGATTTGGATATCACATCTCATGTTATAGGACGGGTCTCAGGTTTGGTATTAGAAGCATTGAGATATCACTTCTCATGCTATAGGAAGGGTCTCAGGATTGGAATGGGAAGGACTTGGATATCACATCTCATGCTATAGGGAGGGTCTGAAGTTTGATATTAGAAGCATTGAGATATGACATCTCATGATATCGGAAGGGTCTCAGGATTGGAATGGGAAGGAGTTGGATATCACATCTCATGATAAAGGAAGGGTCTAAGGTTTGGAAGGGGAAGGATTTGGATATCACATCTCATGTTATAGGAAGGGTCTCAGGTTTGGTATTAGAAGCATTGAGATATCAAGTCTCATGGTATAGCAAGGGTCTCAGAATTGGAATGGGAAGGAGTTGGATATCAGATCTCAAGCTATAGTAAGGGTCTCAGGATTGGAATGGGAAGGAGTTTGATATCACATCTCATGCCATAGTATGGGTCTCAGGTTTGGTAGAAGCATTGGGATATCACATCTCATGCTATCGGAAGGGTATCAGTATTGGATTTGGAAGGAGTTGGATATCCCATCTCATGCTATAGGAAGGGTCTCAGGTTGGAATGGGAAGGAGTTGGATATCACATCTCATGTTATATGAAGATTCTCAGGATTGGAATGGGAAGGACTTGGATATCATATCTCATGCTATAGGAAGGCTCTCAGGTTTGGAAGGGGAAGGAGTTGGATATCACATTTCATGTTAGAGGAAGGATCTCAGGTTTGGTATAAGAGGCATTGAGATATCACATCTCATGCTATAGGAAGGGTCTCAGGTTTGGTATAAGCAGTGAGATATCACATCTCATGCTATAGGAAGTGTCTCAGGATTGGAATGGGAGGGAGTTGGATATCACATCTCATGCCATAGTATGGGTCTCAGGTTTGGTAGAAGCATTGGGATATCACATCTCATGCTATCGGAAGGGTATCAGTATTGGATTTGGAAGGAGTTGGATATCCCATCTCATGTTATAGGAAGGGTCTCAGGATTGGAATGGGAAGGCCTTGGATATCATATCTCATGCTATAGGAAGGCTCTCAGGTTTGGAAGGGAAAGGAGTTGGATATCACATCTCATGTTATAGGAAGGGTCTCAGGATTGGAATGGGAAGGACTTGGATATCATATCTCATGCTATAGGAAGGCTCTCAGGTTTGGAAGGGGAAGGAGTTGGATATCACATTTCATGTTAGAGGAAGGATCTCAGGTTTGGTATAAGAGGCATTGAGATATCACATCTCATGCTATAGGAAGGGTCTCAGGATTGGAATGGGAAGGAGTTGGATATCACATCTCAAGCTATAGGAAGGGTCTCAGGTTTGGTATAAGCATTGATATATCACATCTCATGCTATAGGAAGGGTCTCAGAATTGGAATGGGAAGGAGTTGGATATCACATCTCATGTTATAGGAAAGATCTCAGGTTTGGTATTAGAAGCATTGAGACATCACATCTCATGTTATAGGAAGGGTCTCAGGATTGGAATGGGAAGAAGTTGGATATCACATCTCATGCTATAGGAAGGGTCTCAGGTTTGGTATAAGCATTGAGATATCACATCCCATGCTATAGGAAGGGTCTCAGGATTGGAATGGGAAGGAGTTGTATATGACATCTCATGCCATAGGAAGGGTATCAGGTTTGGTATAAGCATTGAGATATCACATCACATGCTATAGGAAGGGTCTCAGGATTGGAATGGGAAGGACTTGGATATCACATCTCATGCTTTAGGCAGGGTCTCAGGTTTGGAAAGGGAAGCAGTTGGATATAACATTTCATGTTAGAGGTAGGATCTCAGGTTTGGTATTAGAGGCATTGAGATATCACATCTCATGCTATCAGAAGGGTCTCAGGATTGGAACGGGAAGGAGTTGGATATCACATCTCATGCTAAAGGGAGGGTCTCAGGTTTGGAACGGGAAGGAGTTGGATATCACATCTCATGCTATAGGAAGGGTCTCAGGTTTGGAATGGGAAGGAATTGGATATCACATCTCATGTCATAGGAAGGATCTCAGGTTTGGTATTAGAAGCATTGAGATATCACATCTCATGCTATAGGAATGGTCTCAGGATTGGAATGGGAAGGAGTTGGATATTACATTCTTGCTATAGGAAGGGTCTCATGTTTGGAATGGGAAGGAGTTGGATATCACATATGCTATAGGAAGGGTCACAGGTTTGGAACGGGAAGGAGTTGGATATCACATCTCATGTTATAGGAAGGGTCTCAGGTTTGGTATAAGCATTGAGATATCACATCTCTGCTATCGGAAGTGTCTCAGGATTGGAATGGGAAGGAGTTGGATATCCCATCTCATGTTATAGGACGGGTCTCAGGTTTGTTATTAGAATCATTGAGATATCATATTGCATGCTGTAGGAAGGGTCTAAGGATTGGAATGGGAAGGACTTGGATATCACATCTCATGCTATAGGTAGGCTCTCAGGATTGGAAAGGAAAGGAGTTGGATATCACATTTCATGTTAGAGGAAGGATCTCAGGTTTGGTATTAGAGGCATTGAGATATCACATCTCATGCAATAGGAAGGGTCTCAGGATTGGAATGGGAAGGAGTTGGATATCACATCTCATGCTATAGGAAGGGTCTCGGGTTTGGTATAAGCATTGAGATATCACATCTCATACTATAGGAAGGGTCTCTGGATTGGAATGGGAAGGAGTTGGATATCACATCTCATGTTATAGGAAGGATCTCAGGTTTGGTATTAGAAGCATTGAGACATCACATCTCATGCTATAGGAAGGGTCTCAGGATTATAATGGGAAGGAGTTGTATATGACATCTCATGCCATAGGAAGGGTCTCAGGTTTGGTATAAGCATTGAGATATCACATCTCTGCTATCGGAAGGGTCTCAGGATTGGAATGGGAAGGAGTTGGATATCCCATCTCATGTTATAGGAAGAGTCTCAGGTTTGGTATTAGAAGCATTGAGATATCACATCTCATGCTATAGGAAGTGTCTCAGGATTGGAATGGGAAGAACTTGGATATCACATCTCATGCTATAGTGAGGGTCTCAAGTTTGATATTAGAAGCATTGAGATATCACATCTCATGCTATAGGAAGGGTCTCAGGATTGGAATGGGAAGGAGTTGGATATCACAACTCATGCTATAGGAAGGGTCTCAGGTTTGGTATAAGCAGTGAGATATCACATCTCATGCTATAGGAAGTGTCTCAGGATTGGAATGGGAAGGAGTTGGATATCGCATCTCATGTTATAGGAAGGATCTCAGGTTTGGTATAAGCATTCAGATATCACATCTCTGCTATCGGAAGGGTCTCAGGATTGGAATGGGAAGGAGTTGGATATTCCCATCTCATGTTATAGGAAGGGTCTCAGGTTTGGTATAAGAAGCATTGAGATATCACATCTCATGCTATAGGAAGGGTCTCAGGATTGGAATGGGAAGGACTTGGATATCACATCTCATGCTATAGGGAGGGTCTCAAGTTTGATATTAGAAGCATTGAGATATCACATCTCATGATATCGGAAGGGTCTCAGGATTGGAATAGGAAGGAGTTGGATATCACATCTCATGATAAAGGAAGGGTCTTAGGTTTGGAAGGGGAAGGATTTGGATATCACATCTCATGTTATAGGACGGGTCTCAGGTTTGGTATTAGAAGCATTGAGATATCA
Organism: Ambystoma mexicanum; assembly: GCF_040938575.1. NCBI lineage: Eukaryota > Metazoa > Chordata > Amphibia > Caudata > Ambystomatidae > Ambystoma > Ambystoma mexicanum. The sequence goes on from NC_090938.1 coordinate 296,465,025, forward strand.
AGTCTCATGGTATAGGAAGGATCTCAGAATTGGAATGGGAAGGAGTTGGATATCACATCTCAAGCTATAGGAAGGGTCTCAGGATTGGAATGGGAATGAGTTTGATATCACATCTCATGCCATAGTATGGGTCTCAGGTTTGGTAGAAGCATTGGGATATCACATCTCATGCTATCGGAAGGGTATCAGTATTGGATTTGGAAGGAGTTGGATATCCCATCTCATGCTATAGGAAGGGTCTCAGGTTGGAATGGGAAGGAGTTGGATATCACATCTCATTTTATAGGAAGGGTCTCAGGATTGGTATTAGAGGCATTGAGATATCACATCTCATGCTATCAGAAGGGTCTCAGGATTGGAATGGGAAGGAGTTGGATATCACATCTCATGCTAAAGGGAGGGTCTCAGGTTTGGAAGGGGAAGGATTTGGATATCACATCTCATGCTAAAGGGAGGGTCTCAGGTTTGGGAGGGGAAGGAGTTTGATATCACATCTCATGTTATAGGAAGGATCTCAGGTTTGGTATTAGAAGCATTGAGATATCACATCTCATGCTATAGGAAGGGTCTCAGGATTTGAATGGGAAGGAGTTGGATATCACATCTCATGCTCTAGGAAGGGTCTCAGGATTGGAATCGAAAGGAGTTGTATATGACATCTCATGCCATAGGAAGGGTCTCAGGTTTGGTATAGGCATTGAGTTATCACATCTCTGCTATCGGAAGGGTCTCAGGATTGGAATGGGAAGGAGTTGGATATCCCATCTCGTTATAAGAAGGGTCTCAGGTTTGGTATTAGAAGCATTGCGATATCACATCTCATGCTATAGGAAGGGTCTAAGGTTTGGAAGGGGAAGGATTTGTATATCACATCTCATGGTGTAGGACCGGTCTCAGGTTTGGCATTAGAAGCATTGAGATATCAAGTCTCATGGTATAGGACGGGTCTCAGAATTGGAATGGGAAGGAGTTGGATATCACATCTCAAGCTATAGGAAGGGTCTCAGGATTGTAATGGGAAGGACTTGGATATCACATCGACATGTTATAGGAAGGGTCTCAGGTTTGGTATTAGAAGCATTGAGATATCAAGTCTCATGGTATAGGACGGGTCTCAGAATTGGAATGGGAAGGAGTTGGATATCACATCTCAAGCTATAGGAAGGGTCTCAGGATTGGAATGTGAAGGAGTTGGATATCACATCTCAAGCTATAGGATGAGTCTCAGGATTGGAATGGGAAGGAGTTTGATATCACATCTCATGCCATGGTATGGGTCTCAGGTTTTGTAGAAGCATTGGGATAACACATCTCATGCTATCGGAAGGGTATCAGGATTGGATTTGGAAGGAGTTGGATATCCCATCTCTTGCTATAGGAAGGGTCTAAGGTTGGAATGGGAAGGAGTTGGATATCACATCTCATGTTATAGGAAGGGTCTCAGGATTGGAATGGGAAGGACTTGGATATCACATCTCATGCTGTAGGAAGGCTCTCAGGTTTGGAAAGGGAAGGAGTGGGCTATCACATTTCATGTTAGAGGTAGGATCTCAGGTTTGGTATTAGAGGCATTGAGATATCACATCTCATGCTATCAGAAGGGTATCAGGATTGGAATGGGAAGGAGTTGGATATCACATCTCATGCTAAAGGGAGGGTCTCAGGTTTGGAAGGGGGAGGATTTGGATATCACATCTCATGTTATAGGAAGGATCTCAGGTTTGGTATTAGAAGCATTGAGATATCACAACTCATGCTATCGGAAGGATCTCAGGTTTGGTATTAGAAGCATTGAGATATCACATCTCATGCTATAGGAAGGGTCTCAGGATTGGAATGGGAAGGAGTTGGATATCACATCTCATGTTATAGGAAGGATCTCAGGTTTGGTATTAGAAGCATTGAGATATCAAATCTCATGCTATAGGAAGGGTCTCAGGATTGGAATGGGAAGGAGTTGGATATCACATCTCATGCTAAAGGAAGGGTCTCAGTTTTGGTAGAAGCATTGAGATATCACATCTCATGCTATAGGAAGGGTCTCAGGATTGGAATGGGAAGGAGTTGGATATCACATCTCATGCTATAGGAAGGGTCTCAGGTTTGGTATAAGCATTGAGATATCACATCTCTGCTATCGGAAGGGTCTCAGGATTGGAATGGGAAGGACTTAGATATCACATCTCATGCTATAGGGAGGGTCTCAGTTTTGATATTAGAAGCATTGAGATATCACATCTCATGCTATCGGAAGGGTCTCAGGATTGGAATGGGAAGGAGTTGGATATCACATCTCATGCTGTAGGAAAGCTCTCAGGTTTGGAAAGGGAAGGAGTGGGCTATCACATTTCATGTTAGAGGTAGGATCTCAGGTTTGGTATTAGAGGCATTGAGATATCACATCTCATGCTATCAGAAGGGTATCAGGATTGGAATGGGAAGGAGTTGGATATCACATCTCATGCTAAAGGGAGGGTCTCAGGTTTGGAAGGGGAAGGATTTGGATATCACATCTCATGTTATAGGAAGGATCTCAGGTTTGGTATTAGAAGCATTGAGATATCACAACTCATGCTATCGGAAGCATCTCCGGTTTGTTATTAGAAGCATTGAGATATCACATCTCATGCTATAGGAAGGGTCTCAGGATTGGAATGGGAAGGAGTTGGATATCACATCTCATGTTATAGGAAGGGTCTCAGGTTTGGTATTAGAAGCATTGAGATATCACATCTCATGCTATAGGAAGGGTCTCAGGATTGGAATGGGAAGGAGTTGGATATCACATCTCATGCTAAAGGAAGGGTCTCAGTTTTGGTAGAAGCATTGAGATATCACATCTCATGCTATAGGAAGGGTCTCAGGATTGGAATGGGAAGGAGTTGGATATCACATCTCATGCTATAGGAAGGGTCTCAGGTTTGGTATAAGCATTGAGATATCACATCTCTGCTATCGGAAGGGTCTCAGGATTGGAATGGGAAGGACTTAGATATCACATCTCATGCTATAAGGAGGGTCTCAATTTTGATATTAGAAGCATTGAGATATCACATCTCATGCTATCGGAAGGGTCTCAGGATTGGAATGGGAGGAGCTGGATATCACATCTCATGCTAATGGAAGGGTCTCAGGTTTGGAAGGGGAAGGATTTGGATATCACATCTCATGATATAGGACGGGTCTCAGGTTTGGTATTAGAAGCATTGAGATATCACATCTCATGCTATAGGAAGGGTCTCAGGATTGGAATGGGAAGGAGTTGGATATCACATCTCATGCTATAGGAAGGGTTTCAGGTTTGGTAGAAGCATTGAGATATCACATCTCATGCTATAGGAAGAGTCTCAGGTTTGGGAAGGAAAGGATTTGGATTTCACATCTCATGTTATAGGATGGTTCTCATGTTTGGTTTTTGAAGCATTGAGATATCACATCTCATGCTATCGGAAGGGTCTCAGGTTTGGAATGGGAAGTAGTTGGATATCACATCTCATGTTATAGGAAGGATCTCAGGTTTGGTATTAGAAGCATTGAGATATCACATCTCATGCTATAGGAAGGGTCTCAGGATTGGAATGTGAAGGATTTGGATATCACATCTCATGCTAAAGGAAGGGTCTCAGGTTTGGAATGGGAAGGAGTTGGATATGACATCTCTTGTTATAGGGAGGGTCTCAGGATTTGAATGGCAAGGAGTTGGATATCACATCTCATGCCATAGGAAGGGTCTGTAAGGATATTTGGCGTGTTACAGTACACAGTACAGCAATACTGCACAAGTAGCACAATTTTTTTGCAGCACCACCACCACAAGGGTGCGGTGCATTGCTATATGGGTTAGCAGATTAACAAGGAAAGACAGACTATTCAGTAAAAAACGATTTTAACATATAAGATGCAAATCTATTTTTACAGTTAAAAGCACACGTGTTCATTTAAAAATGCACACTATTTTTCACCTGAAATGCCTATATTGCTAGAGACACATTTGAAAATTAACAGCTAACCTATTAACCATTAACCTGACTAATAAAACCTTATTTTAATATAACCCACTAATAAAATGTGTTCTCTACTGCAGAATTAGGCATACTCTGAAAACCATTTAAATGAGTGTGCAGATTTTTCTCTTCTCTTCTCTGCCTGATTCTCCGTGTTTTTGTGCACAATAACTGCAGGAAGGAGGAAGTCAGATTTGCAACAATTGCAAATGTATAAGCGAAGCTATTGTTGAAGAGTAGGAGGATGAGAGATGATGGATTTCATTGGGACACGTCATAAAGAGGGCTGAGAGGAAAGTTTTAGTGGGCAGTATCAGGGAAAAAGACAGGCAGACATCTTTCTGCACTACTGGGGAGAAGACCTGGCTGTGGGGTCCTGACTGAATGCAAATTCCGGTGTCCTGCTGCAGTCGAGACTGGGGAGAGCTGAAAGAAAAACCTTTCCACTGGCTGAGGCATTCCTATCTGAAAAAGCTGAGAATTCCAGGCAATGACCCCGGCTTGAGAAGGCAAGCGTTCCTTTTTGCTGGAGTTAATCCAAGAGAGCCACATTCACAACGAGAACAACTGAAGAACACTCAGATAAGGTAATTACCTAAGCGTGGGAGCCGGGTGTGTGCACGAAATTATGCAGTCAGTGTAGGATTCCTGTGCGTGTCTTAATCAAATACCAATGTTGCAATTTGAGTTTTGTTCTCCGCCACGCTCTTTGCAGTGTGACATAGAAAATGCTTTTACTGTACCATTTTATTTATTTCTGTAAAGAATGAGATCATGTCTAAGTGCAACTTTTATAATACAGAAAATATTTGAAAACAGACGGGTGGTTTATTTTCTATTTACCATTACAATGCCAATGATGTGGGGAGATTTTTAAACAGTGCAATGGTCATTTTAAGACAGATGTGTGTATGTCAGAATCAGTATGAATAATTGTGAGTGACTGTAGTATAACTTGTTGGAGGTACATGAGCCAACAGGAAGAGAGACTCTCTGAACATAGCTCCCTACCGTATATAAGGTAGTGGAAATTACAACAAGACTACCACATATAGCTCTCTGTCGTAAATAAGTCAGTGAGTTTGCCCATGGTGGCGCACCAACACTATCACTGGAAAATGTGGTATCTCTAGAATGCAGGTCTGAGGTCTCTCTAGTGATCACACGAAAAATCTAAGCGAAGATAAGGGATTCTGGACATTGGGGCCACAAATAAAACAAGGGAATTATGCTCACCAAAATACCACCAACCACGTATACCAAATAAGCAGGTCTGGGTGCTGAAATAATGCATGTCCATTGTATTATTGTTGCACATGGCCAAATCTGAATACAAAGAGTGATTATTGCTAAGTTATTTTTCGGCGGTAATAAAATACCGTCAGGCCCCAAATCTCCACAAAATACCCTACATATTTATGGTGCGTTGCAGGCCGGGAAAGTGATCATAGAGTACCTACTGGGCGTGGCAAGTGTGTCTCACACTGCCATTTGCACATTAAAGGGAACCCATTTTATAATAGCAGTGTGCCACTAAAAACGAATTTCAGAATGTCACAAAGGGAAACCACATTCTCAGATCTAGTGCAATATTTAGAGGCAAAGTTATTTGCACATGGGAATTGGTCTTCGAATACCACGTTAGAATGGAGTAACCGCATTCAAGGTGAGGTGCAGAAAGAAAAACTAGACAATATTTTTGCAGAAGGCAGCATAATTCAGGTCTGCCTTACAAGATTATTGAATGCAGCCGATAAAAGTGCAGAGAAAGACTGTTTAATACGGCTATGCGGCAAAATATGGTTTATTTTAAACAAGTCCCTGCGAATGCAAGAGAATGATACTCAGCTAATTAACAGGTTAAAGACTGAATTAGACGGGGCAAGTAAAAATCAGGAAATGTTGAGAGCAGAATTGGATGTATGCAAAAAAGACATGCAATTAAAATGCAGAGACTTTGATACTCAGTTATCCAAAAGCAAGAAACAATTTGAAGATAGTGAGCAAGAATTGACACACTTAAAAGCCTTAGTGGATCACATTAGGCAGGATAAAGATGAGGTTGTTTCAGAAATGCAGATTTTACAAAAAGAACATTGCGAAAAAGAAGGTGATCTCCAGAGTGCAGAACAAGAAATGATTCAAATGATCCAAGAAAGAGACAAGAGAAATAAAGAGTTCAATGAATGCCAAATGCAAATGTGCGATATGCAGGAGGCAATTAATAAAATGAGTGATGAAAATAATTACTTGCATGATGAAGCCAACAGACTCCTTAAAAAGTGTAAGGACTTAGAACAGCAAATGTGCATCCCCAGGTCCCAGGAGAGGCGGCAGGGTACCACATTCAATGGAGTGGAGGTGAATTCTAGCTCTGCCCAAAGAGCTAGTGCCCCAGTGACTGGGCCGGTGACTGAACTTGGTTGCAGCGCCCTTGGGGGATTTGATACTCCCATTGGGGGCAGCCACCAATCTCATACACCTGAAAACAGGATTGAATCACAAAATAGTGCAATTCCATGCATTGCAACAAGTAGCCCCATAAAAATAATGAAATCCATTAAAGCCCTGATCAAACCATTTAAAAAGGGAGGTGAATGCTGCATTGAGGATCACTTAGAAGCGGTGCATGACATTTTTAAAGCACTCCAGATACCTAAGGAACAGTACAGACAATATTTTCATTTAACTTTAGATGCCCCGACGGCCAGCATCATAAGGGGATTAAATGAACAGCAAAATATGACATGGCTGGAGTTTGAAAAAGAAATTAGGCGTCATTTTTCTCCTTTTCAGTCATTGCAGGAGGCAAAGAAAGTCGCGTACACTATTACTGCTGGACCTAATACATCACCTCGCCAATTTTTACAAGACTTAAAAAGAGCATTCTCTCGCTTTGATGTATCTTTTGACTCAAATTCCAATGAGTTTAAAACCGCATACTTCTATGGGCTACAGAAAGACATCATATCCCAATTGGTCCGTGAATTTGACCGTGACAAGTCCCTTGAATGGATTGTACATCAAAGCACCAAGCTATATGAGGTACTCTATTGTCAGGGTAGAGAAAGTGATAAAATGAAAGATACTAGGCCTAAATCTAAAGAACCCTCAGCCACAGTAATGGAAATCAGGTCAGCCAAAATGTCCCTTGAGTCTACTCAAAGCCAAGGTAAAAATAATGTGACACCTGAACAAAGGGGTAATCAACAAAGATCGCCATTTCCTGTACCAATGTTCCAATCACATGATCCTAGTAATAGAGAGAGCTACATCAGCCCTAGATATTTAGGAGATAGACCCCGGGTAAGATACCGGTCTGATATGGCAGGTATGAACAATAACCAGAGACAAAATCAAGATCAAAGAAATGATGGTCCCTACCAGTCATTGGGGACACAGAGCAGATTTGATCCCAGCACCATGATATATGGTAATCAGGATAGGCCCCGATATGTGGATCGATTTACTGATAATGGAAATCAACATAGGGGCCAGTACCCACAATCTGAGAGACAGGACATGAGGCAAAACGTGAACTACAGTCCACGCCAGTACAATGATTCCCCACCAGGGGACTATAATCAAAGGATGGGTGCACCCCGCTCCCCTCCACAAATGAATCAAGAGTTCAGAAACCATCCCAACCGGTATCAATCACCTGAGAGGTATCAGAATAGATCCAATCAGGGGGAAAACAACCAATATCGACCTAGGCCACAGAAAGAGGATCCTAGAGAAGTGGAAAGGTTCCAATGCCTTGAGGCCCAAGTGAAAATGTTAGCTGAGCAAATAGGAAAGCTCTATACAGCGCAAAAACAACCTTCCAAAGAGGGGGCTGATGGCCATAGCAATGACCGGGGGGCTTCCGAAAAGTGACTAAGTACTCATGATAACTGCAGTGCCAAAATGACAGATTGCTCTGATATAATTTTGCATGACATTTCTGATGGGGACAGATTGCCTGAAAAGATTGTCTCCTCTCATAGATGGGGTGAATGGAGTGCTGTGGTCCTTAACCAAAAAACCATTGAGGCCTAAGAAACTAAAATCACAAAACAGCAATATAAAGGAATGTCACACCGTTGCCAAAACAAATGATGCTGTGGAGGTATATCTCCAGAATAGCTGCATACCTAGTGTCACTGTTATATTAATGTGTCAAGACAAAGATCAGAGCGACAATGAAAAACTACCTGTACAAATATACTTGGACCCAAGGAAAGATTGGCAGACTGCTATAGATGAGCACACATTACGTTTTTACTTAAAAGAGAATACATGCAAACAGAATATTGTTCCTAAAACAGATTCAGAAAAACACATTACCACTCTGGCAGAAATACACCTGGAAGATGAGCAACCATGGGTTCACGTTGGTATAAATGATTATCTTAAAACAATAAAAGCCACTTTAGCGCTTGAACATGAAAGGAGTTTCATTAATGAGAAATTGTTGCAAAAAATTATGGAGAGGGAAGAAATCCCGAAATTTAGGATTAAAAACCAATATGTTTCTGGGTTGGACAGTCCAGACTTTGAAAACCGAATTACAGGCAGATGCATGCTTAAAATTAGCATTGGGCAGAAAACAATTTACCATAATGTATGGATAGTGAATGGAGCACAAAATGAATTTTACATGGGCAATGACATCATGCACAGAATGTGTATGGTGTTAGATTTCCTTAATCAAAAAATATGGTCACGCCTAGGTGGGCCGGCGCCTGAATTTGAAGACAAAAGAAGGGCTTATCATTGTGCACAACTAGTTCCTTATGCAGTCGAATTACAGATGAGGAAAAATACTATTGTTCCTGCATTTACAAAACAGTTTGCAATAACACTGAAATGCAAAAATGGACAGCAGATGAAAGGCTCTGATGCATTTGTATGCCTGAATGAATCCATAAAACAGCAAGGCCTGGATTATGAATACATTCCATTGGTAGACATTGGTGAAGGATCTGTAAAAATCATGGTAAATAATAAAGGTTGTCAGGACATTCATTTAGAGGAAAACTCCCCATTAGGACTGGCCATACAAAAATCACATTATACGGCAGATTTAAATAACATGGTGATTGGGAATATTCCTGAAAAATATGTAGATGCCAAGGGCGAGTTGCCAGAACACCTGGACTCTCAGCCCAAAGGAATATTTAAAATTCATTCTGTGTATCCTTATGATTCAAATGAGACAGTGTGCTGCCATCAAGAGGATTGCATAATATTTAATTTAAATGAAAATGAAACAGGAAATCAGCCCATTGAAGTGGAAGCTGATATGCCAAAATATTTGAAAGTGGCAGCTCTACAAAAAGACACAGCCACACAGTTAGAGGAAAGCGCTGAGATTCCTTTACCAGAAGAGTTTCCAGAATTTTCCAGAATGGTAGAAGAGCAGATCTCCTTAGCGGATGCATGTGACAGCGATGAGGATCGACGCAAACTGAGGGAAATATTTATGGAGTTTAAGGATGTATTTGCAAAAGATGCTTATGATTGTGGTTTAACTGATTTACATGTGGCCACACTACCAGAAGGTTGTAGCAGAAATCCAGTGTTTGTACGCCAGTATAGACTACCGCTGGCATGTTTAGAATCATTGGCAGAGATTATTAAAAATTTGGAATCACGGGGAATAATTAGGCCCATTCATAGCACATCCAATACGCCTATTTTAGGTGTGTTAAAGCCAAATGGTCAATGGCGGCTGTGTGCAGACTTAAGAGAGTTAAATAAAAGAGTACCAGTATCTAGATGGCCACTACCATTCATTGATCAGGGCCTAGCTCAGATACATGGTTCAAATGTATTTACCACGTTAGATCTCACATCTGGATATTGGTGTGTGCCATTGGCAGAGGAGATACAACACCTATTTTCCTTTACATTTGACAGGACTCAATATGCCTGGCTTAGAGCTCCGTTCGGGTACATCAATAGTGGGAGTGAATTTGGCATATTTTTGAGAAAGGCCATGCCAGATGCAGCGGAAAGAGGAACAATAGTTTATGTGGATGATGTCTTGATAAAAAATGAAAACCTTAAAAGCCATTTTGATGAAATAAGACATGTGCTTGGCCAATTGCAGAAAGCAGGCGCCAAAGTATCTTTGCAAAAAGCACAATGGTGCAAGAAAAAAGTGAACTTTCTAGGGCATGAAGTGACTGAACATGGGCTAAATCCACAAAGGAAGAAAATAGAGGCCATACAAAGATTAAAAGATCCTAAAAATGTGAAAGGAGTAAAAAGTTTATTAGGGATAACAGGCTATAACAGAAAGTTCATTGAGAATTATGCAGAAATCACTCAACCATTGACTAAACTGCTTAAACTAAATACTCCCTGGAGATGGGAAAGAGAGCAGTCTGATGCAGTGGCTAGATTGAAGGAATGTCTTGTAAAGGCACCATGTTTAGCATACCCCATAAAGGACAGGGATTTCTTTATAGAAATAGGCTTTTCTGAACATTGTATGTCAGCAGTGTTATCACAAAAACACGATTTGAATCACAAAACCATTGCATATGCAAGTAAGGCATTTTCCCAAGTTGAAATGAAATTTAATGAATGCGAAAAGGCCCTATTAACCACTGTGTGGGCGCTACAACATTTCCGCCCCATTGTTCAGGGAGAAAAGGTGATTATTGAAACAAATCATCAACCTTTGCAATTTTTAGAGAGTAAAAGAATTAGATCAGGCAATCTAGCGCAATCCAGAATCACTTCATGGACGCTGGCATTACAAGGTTTTCCCGTAGAAGTAAGATATGGACAAAATAAAAAGAGCCCAATTGCTCAAGGGTTAGCTGACTTACATGACTGTGCAGCTGAACAAATAACAAATGAAATGGATGTGGAAGCTAGTTTACAGGGATTTGAACAATCACCACACAAAGCTTTTGATGAAAAAACATGCAAGGATTTGCCAACTGTATATGTGGATGGTTGTGCTTTTCACATTGAAAATGACAGTAATAAACAATTAGTGGCAGGAATAGGAAATGTCTGGTTGAAATGTGAAGGCGTTCCTAGTATAGGGATGAGGATTGGAGATAGGAGCAGTCAGGTGGCGGAATTGGCAGCCATCTATAAAGCAATTGCTACTGCAGTTGATAAAAAGTTCAGTGAAATTGTCCTGGTGACTGATTCTGACTATGCACGGAATAGCTTTGTGGAGTATTTGCCTGGTTGGAAAGCAAGAGGCATGGTTACATACAACAAAAAGCCACTTAAACATGGAAAAATGATACAAGCCATAGACAAATTGGTGTCAGAAAATAATTTAACAATATACTGGAGAAAAATTCGTGGGCATTTAAAAACACCAGGAGAGGATAAGGAGGGAAATGATAAGGCAGACCATCTGGCTAAGATTGGGGCTGTGATGGGAGAATTGCTACCTATTGATTATTTAATGGGTGAAATACAAATTGATGCAGTCACACGTTCTAAAGCACCAAAGGAGGTAGATCAACCGGTGGTGCAGTGGAGTCATGACACGCCAGACCAAGATTTGATTGAGGCACAAAAGAATGATCAAATTTTGGGAATCTATTATAATCATTTGATAGATCCTGAACAAAATCCTTTAACAGAAAATGATTGTATGGGAAAAGAAGAGTTGAGGGTGTTATTAAAGAACAAAACACGAATTAGATTACAGGATGGACTCATGATTAGAGAGTCCATAACAGGGCAAATACAGTGGGTAGTACCCCTTTCATTCAGAGGACTAATGCTACACCATGCACACGATGCCATAACTGCAGGCCATAGAGGTTCACTAAAAACATTAGAAATACTAAAAGATTATGCTTACTGGCCTCATATGTCCCAAGATGTGGAATTATATACTAGAGGATGTCTAGTATGCGCCCAATTTAAACCTGCTTCACCAATGCATAGAGCACCATTGATGAAAAGAGGCCTAACTCTCCCATGGTCAGATTTGCAAATAGACTATGTAGGTCCTTTAAAAAGGTCGAGCAGGGGACACCGCTATATTTTGAGTGTGGTATGTTTGATGTCAAAGTGGATTGAGTGCATTCCCGCACCAGATTGTAGTGCGCAAACAGCAGCCACATTGCTGGTGAACCATGTGTTCTCAAGGTTTGGGTTGCCACAAAGAATTGAGTCAGACAGAGGAAGTCATTTCACAAGTACTCTAATGAGTAAGGTATGGCAAATACTAGGTGTGAAAAGGAAACTACATATCGCATATCGGGCGGCGTCTTCAGGTACAGTTGAAAGAAGCAATAGGTCTGTTGTGGATATTTTAAAGAAATTTGTGGCAGAAGCAGGTTCCAGCTGGGATTTGCGTTTACCATTGGTTTTGATGGCAATCAGGTCGACTCCTGCCAAAGCAACAGGTGTTAGCCCCCATGAGGTCTTAACAGGTAGGAAAATGGTGTTACCACAACACCTACTATACAGAACACATGAGCAAACTCTAGTGAGTGCATCCACAGTTCATGAATATATTGATGAACTGAGGAGGCATTTGCAACATGCATTTGCTTTTGTGCAGAGAAATCTGGAAAGAGCTGCTGACAGTGCAAAGTCATATTATGATAAAAAGACATCAGTAAAGGAATACAGTGTAGGGGATCAGGTGTACAAGTTTCATTTTGGAAAATGTAAACAGAAAAATTCTAAATTTCTGGCAGCCTGGCAGGGGCCATTTCGAATTATAGATAAAGTCTCTCCTGTAGTGTATAAAATTTTGAAAAATGAAGGTGAAACAGCAATAGAGCAGTTTGTCCATGTAAATCAAATCAAACCATGCCATCCCAGACATGAGATCAGGCAGCTTGAGCATGTGGAAACGGATAGAGTCCCTTGAGAAAATAAATGGGTGTAATCAGGAGGCAGTGACAAAGAAGTTAAAAAAAAGTTGATTGTTATGATGGCACATAAACACTGTAATATATGTAAAAATATATAATATAAATAAATAAATAAATAAATAAATAAATAAATAAATAAATAAATAAATACACATATAACGGAAGCTCGTGGTTGGTGTGCAGAGAGAAAGTGTATTAAATATTGAATGCTGTTTTATATGTGTTTGTTTTCTTTTAACTTGTGTTTAATTTCAGAAAAAAGAAAAAAAAACGAAGTATTTTTACCAAGCATGTTTTATTTTTGGCAAAAGGATGAAGTTAGTATTGTGCTATGTACTTAATCTGTTTATTTTCTATTTTGATTTAGACAATTAACATTATTTGGTCGGAGGTTCCGGGATCAGAGGCCACGGGAGACGATGGAGTCCTGGAGTCCCCTGGATGAAGACCAAAAGATGCCTGCCTCCAGGTGGAGGTGAAGACAAAATAACCGGAATGCCAAAAGAGATGACTACTGTGGATTCAAGATTGCCAAGATGAAAGAGTACTCGAATGAACCGAATAACATCGCTGGTCGAGACATACCAAAAGAGACAAAGCAAAAGTTCCGGCATATGAAGTTCCACGTATTTATTATTTTAATTATTTATTTTAACTTGTTATATTACTTATTTGTTTTAGTTAGTTGTTTTATTTCATTGTTTTGAAAATTTAAACTTAAAGTAATGCCACTTCCACTGAGAAGGCAAATGTGGAACATTTTATGAACTGATGGACTCAGATGAAATGTTGATTGCAAATTTTCATTGATGCACATGAATATTCATTTTGTTGGATTGCTATATTGTAAAAAAAAATAGAACAAGTTGTTTTTAGGAATTGGCTTGGATTATAGCCAAGTTCTAAAAACAAAAGGAGGGTATATGTAAGGATATTTGGCGTGTTACAGTACACAGTACAGCAATACTGCACAAGTAGCACCATTTTTTTTGCAGCACCACCACCACAAGGGTGCGGTGCATTGCTATATGGGTTAGCAGATTAACAAGGAAAGACAGACTATTCAGTAAAAAACGATTTTAACATATAAGATGCAAATCTATTTTTACAGTTAAAAGCACACGTGTTCATTTAAAAATGCACACTATTTTTCACCTGAAATGCCTATATTGCTAGAGACACATTTGAAAATTAACAGCTAACCTATTAACCATTAACCTGACTAATAAAACCTTATTTTAATATAACCCACTAATAAAATGTGTTCTCTACTGCAGAATTAGGCATACTCTGAAAACCATTTAAATGAGTGTGCAGATTTTTCTCTTCTCTTCTCTGCCTGATTCTCCGTGTTTTTGTGCACAATAACTGCAGGAAGGAGGAAGTCAGATTTGCAACAATTGCAAATGTATAAGCGAAGCTATTGTTGAAGAGTAGGAGGATGAGAGATGATGGATTTCATTGGGACACGTCATAAAGAGGGCTGAGAGGAAAGTTTTAGTGGGCAGTATCAGGGAAAAAGACAGGCAGACATCTTTCTGCACTACTGGGGAGAAGACCTGGCTGTGGGGTCCTGACTGAATGCAAATTCCGGTGTCCTGCTGCAGTCGAGACTGGGGAGAGCTGAAAGAAAAACCTTTCCACTGGCTGAGGCATTCCTATCTGAAAAAGCTGAGAATTCCAGGCAATGACCCCGGCTTGAGAAGGCAAGCGTTCCTTTTTGCTGGAGTTAATCCAAGAGAGCCACATTCACAAAGAGAACAACTGAAGAACACTCAGATAAGGTAATTACCTAAGCGTGGGAGCCGGGTGTGTGCACGAAATTATGCAGTCAGTGTAGGATTCCTGTGCGTGTCTTAATCAAATACCAATGTTGCAATTTGAGTTTTGTTCTCCGCCACGCTCTTTGCAGTGTGACATAGAAAATGCTTTTACTGTACCATTTTATTTATTTCTGTAAAGAATGAGATCATGTCTAAGTGCAACTTTTATAATACAGAAAATATTTGAAAACAGACGGGTGGTTTATTTTCTATTTACCATTACAATGCCAATGATGTGGGGAGATTTTTAAACAGTGCAATGGTCATTTTAAGACAGATGTGTGTATGTCAGAATCAGTATGAATAATTGTGAGTGACTGTAGTATAACTTGTTGGAGGTACATGAGCCAACAGGAAGAGAGACTCTCTGAACATAGCTCCCTACCGTATATAAGGTAGTGGAAATTACCACAAGACTACCACATATAGCTCTCTGTCGTAAATAAGTCAGTGAGTTTGCCCATGGTGGCGCACCAACACTATCACTGGAAAATGTGGTATCTCTAGAATGCAGGTCTGAGGTCTCTCTAGTGATCACACGAAAAATCTAAGCGAAGATAAGGGATTCTGGACATTGGGGCCACAAATAAAACAAGGGAATTATGCTCACCAAAATACCACCAACCACGTATACCAAATAAGCAGGTCTGGGTGCTGAAATAATGCATGTCCATTGTATTATTGTTGTACATGGCCAAATCTGAATACAAAGAGTGATTATTGCTAAGTTATTTTTCGGCGGTAATAAAATACCGTCAGGCCCCAAATCTCCACAAAATACCCTACAGGTCTCAGGTTTGGTATAAGCATTGAGATATCACATCTCTGCTATGGGAAGGGTCTCAGGATTGGATTGGGAAGGAGTTGGATATCCCTTCTCATACTATAGGGTCTCAGGTTGGAATGGGAAGGAGTTGGATATCACATCTCATGTTATAGGAAGGGTCTCAGGATTGGAATGGGAAGGATTTGGATATCACATCTCTTGCTATAGGAAGGGTCTAAGGTTTTTTATTAGAAACATTGAGATATCACATCTCATGCTATAGGAAGGGTTTTAGGATTGGAATGGGAAGGATTTGGATATCACATCTCATGCTAAAGGAAGGGTCTCAGGTTTGGAAGGGGAAGGATTTGGATATCATATCTCATGTTATAGGACGGGTCCCAGGTTTGGTATTAGAAGCATTGAGATATCACATCTCATGGTATAGGAAGGGTCTCAGGGTTGGAATGGGAAGGAGTTGGAGATCACATCTCATCCAATAGGAAGGGTCTCAGGTTTGGAATGGGAAGGAATTGGCTATCACATCTCATGTTATAGGAAGGATCTCAGGTTTGGTATTAGAAGCATTGAGATATCACATCTCATGCTATAGGAAGGGCCTCAGGATTGGAATATGAAGGATTTGGATATCACATCTCATGCTAAAGGAAGGGTCTCAGGTTTGGTAGAAGCATTGAGATGTCACATCTCATGCTTTAGTAGGGGTCTCAGGATTTGAATGGCAAGGAGTTGGATATCACATCTCATGCCATAAGAAGGGTCTCAGGTTTGGTATAAGCATTGTGATATCACATCTCTGCTATCGGAAGGGTCTCAGGATTGGATTGGGAAGGAGTTGGATATCCCTTCTCATGCTATAGGAAGGGTCTCAGGTTGGAATGGGAAGAAATTGGATATCACAACTCATGTTATAGGAAGGGTCTCAGGATTGGAATGGGAAGGATTTGGATATCACATCTCTTGCTATAGGAAGGGTCTCAGGATTGGAATGGGAAGGATTTGGATATCACATCTCATGTCATAGGAAGGATCTCAGGTTTGGTATTAGAAGCATTGATATATCACATCTCATGCTATAGGAATGGTCTCAGGATTGGAATGGGTAGGAGTTGGATATTACATTCTTGCTATAGGAAGGGTCTAATGTTTGGAATGGGAAGGAGTTGGATATCACATATGCTATAGGAAGTGTCTCAGGTTTGGAACGGGAAGGAGTTGCATATCACATCTCATGTTATAGGAAGGGTCTCAGGTTTGGTATAAGCATTGAGATATCACATCTCTACTATTGAAAGTGGCTCAGGATTGGAATGGGAAGGAGTTGGATATCCCATCTCATGTTATAGGACGGGTCTCTGGTTTGGTATTAGAATCATTGAGATATTACATCGCATGCTGTAGGAAGGGTCTAAGGATTGGAATGGGATGGAATTGGATATCACATCTCATGCTATAGATAGGCACTCAGGATTGGGATAAGCATTGAGATATTACATCTCATGCTATAGGAAGGGTCTCAGGATTGGAATGGGAAGGAGTTGGATATCACATCTCATGCTATAGGAAGGGTCTCAGATTTGGTATAAGCATTGAGATATCACATCCCATGCTATAGGAAGGGTCTCAGGATTGGAATGGGAAGGAGTTGTATATGACATCTCAGGCCATAGGAAGGGTCTCAGGTTTGGTATAAGCATTGAGATATCACATCTCTGCTATCGGAAGGGTCTCAGGATTGGAATGGGAAGGAGTTGGATATCCCATCTCATGTTATAGGAAGGGTCTCATGTTTGGTATTAGAAGCACTGAGATATCACATCTCATGCTATAGGATGGGTCTCAGGATTGGAATGGGAAGGACTTAGATGTCACATCTCATGCTATAGGGAGGGTCTCAAGTTTGATATTAGAAGCATTGAGATAACAAATCTCATGATATCGGAAGGGTCTCAGGATTGGAATGGGAAGGAGTTGGATATCACATCTCATGATAAAGGAAGGGTC
The DNA here is from genome assembly GCF_040938575.1 of Ambystoma mexicanum. NCBI lineage: Eukaryota > Metazoa > Chordata > Amphibia > Caudata > Ambystomatidae > Ambystoma > Ambystoma mexicanum. The sequence continues at coordinate 296,482,498 of NC_090938.1, forward strand.
TAAGGTTTGGAAGGGGAAGGATTTGGATATCACATCTCATGTTATAGGAAGGGTCTCAGGATTGGAATGGGAAGGAGTTGGATATCACATCTCATGTTATAGGAAGGGTCTCAGGATTGGAATGGGAAGGACTTGGATATCATATCTCATGCTATGGGAAGGCTCTCAGGTTTGGAAGGGGAAGGAGTTGGATATCACATTTCATGTTATAGGAAGGATCTCAGGTTTGGTATTAGAAGCATTCAGACATCACATCTCATGCTATAGGAAGGGTCTCAGGATTGGAATGGGAAGGAGTTGGATATCCCATCTCATGCTATAGGAAGGGTCTCAGGTTGGAATGGGAAGGAGTTGGATATCACATCTCATGCTATAGGAAGGGTCTCAGGATTGGAATGGGAAGGAGTTGTATATGAAATCTCAGGCCATAGGAAGGGTCTCAGGTTTGGTATAAGCATGGAGATATCACTTCTCATGCTATAGGAAGGGTCTCAGGATTGGAATGGGAAGGAGTTGGATATCACATCTCATGTTATAGGAAGGATCTCAGGTTTGGTATTAGAAGCATTCAGACATCAGATCTCATGCTATAGGAAGGGTCTCAGGATTGGAATGGGAAGGAGTTGGATATCACATCTCATGCTATAGGAAGGGTCTCAGATTTGGTATAAGCATTGAGATATCACATCTCATGCTATAGGAAGGGTCTCAGGATTTTAATGGGAAGGAGTTGTATATGACATCTCAGGCCATAGGAAGGGTCTCAAGTTTGATATTAGAAGCATTGAGATAACAAATCTCATGATATCGTAAGGGTCTCAGGATTGGAAAGGGAAGGAGTTGGATATCACATCTCATGATAAAGGAAGGGTGTAAGGTTTGGAAGGGGAAGGATTTGGATATCACATCCCACGTTATAGGATGGGTCTCAGGTTTGGTATTAGAAGCATTGAGATATCAAGTCTCATGGTATAGGAAGGGTCTCAGAATTGGAATGGGAAGGAGTTGGATATCACATTTCAAGCTATAGGAAGGGTCTCAGTATTGGAATGGGAAGGAGTTTGATATCACATCTCATGCCATAGTATGGGTCTCAGGTTTGGTAGAAGCATTGGGATATCACATCTCATGCTATCGGAAGGGTATCAGGATTGGATTTGGAAGGAGTTGGATATCCCATCTCATGCTATAGGAAGGGTCTCATGTTGGAATGGGAAGGAGTTGGATATCACATCTCATTTTATAGGAAGGGTCTCAGGATTGGAATGGGAAGGACTTGGATATCATATCTCATGCTATGGGAAGGCTCTCAGGTTTGGAAGGGGAAGGAGTTGGATATCACATTTCATGTTAGAGGAAGGATCTCAGGTTTGGTATTAGAGGCATTGAGATATCACATCTCACGCTATAGGAAGGGTCTCAGGATTGGAATGGGAAGGAGTTGGATATCACATCTCAAGCTATAGGAAGGGTCTCAGGTTTGGTATAAGCATTGAGATATCACATCTCATGCTATTGGAAGGGTCTAAGGTTTGGAAGGGGAAGGATTTGGATATCACATCTCATGTTATAGGACGGGTCTCAGGTTTGGTATTAGAAGCATTGAGATATCACGTCTCATAGTATAGGAAGGGTCTCAGAATTGAAATGGGAAGGAGTTGGATATCACATCTCAAGTTATAGGAAGGGTCTCAGGATTGGAATGGGAAGGAGTTTGATATCACATCTCATGCCATAGTATGGGTCTCAGGTTTGGTAGAAGCATTGGGATATCACATCTCATGTTATCGGAAGGGTATCAGTATTGGATTTGGAAGGAGTTGGATATCCCATCTCATGCTATAGGAAGGGTCTCAGGTTGGAATGGGAAGGAGTTGGATATCACATCTCATGCTATAGGAAGGGTCTCAGGATTGGAATGAGAAGGAGTTGTATATGACATCTCAGGCCATAGGAAGGGTCTCAGGTTTGGTATAAGCATGGATATATCACTTCTCATGCTATAGGAAGGGTCTCAGGATTGGAATGGGAAGGAGTTGGATATCACATCTCATGTTATAGGAAGGATCTCAGGTTTGGTATTAGAAGCATTGAGACATCACATCTCATGTTATAGGAAGGGTCTCAGGATTGGAATGGGAAGGAGTTGGATATCAAATCTCATGCTATAGGAAGGGTCTCAGGATTTTAATAAGAAGGAGTTGTATATGACATCTCAGGCCATAGGAATGGTCTCAGGTTTGGTATAAGCATTGAGATATCACATCTCTGCTATCGGAAGGGTCTCAGGATTCTAATGGGAAGGACTTGGGTGTCACATCTCATGCTATAGGGAGGGTCTCAAGTTTGATATTAGAAGCATTGAGATAACAAATCTCATGATATCGGAAGGGTCTCAGGATTGGAATGGGAAGGAGTTGGATATCACATCTCATGATAAAGGAAGGGTCTAAGGTTTGGAAGGGGAAGGATTTGGATATCACATCCCATGTTATAGGATGGGTCTCAGGTTTGGTATTAGAAGCATTGAGATATCAAGTCTCATGGTATAGGAAGGGTCTCAGAATTGGAATGGGAAGGATTTGGATATCACATCTCATGCTAAAGGAAGGGTCTCAGGTTTGGTAGAAGCATTGAGATATCACATCTCATGCTATAGTAGGGGTCTCAGGATTTGAATGGCAAGGAGTTGGATATCACATCTCATGCCATAGGAAGGGTCTCAGGTTTGGTATAAGCATTGTGATATCACATCTCTGCTATCGGAAGGGTCTCAGGATTAGATTGGGAAGGAGTTGGATATCCCTTCTCATGCTATAGGAAGGGTCTCAGGTTGGAATGGGAAGGAATTGGATATCACAACTCATGTTATAGGAAGGGTCTCAGGATTGGAATGGGAAGGATTTGGATATCACATCTCTTGCTATAGGAAGGGTCTCAGGATTGGAATGGGAAGGATTTGGATATCACATCTCATGTCATAGGAAGGATCTCAGGTTTGGTATTAGAAGCATTGATATATCAAATCTCATGCTATAGGAATGGTCTCAGGATTGGAATGGGTAGGAGTTGGATATTACATTCTTGCTATAGGAAGGGTCTAATGTTTGGAATGGGAAGGAGTTGGATATCACATATGCTATAGGAAGTGTCTCAGGTTTGGAACGGGAAGGAGTTGGATATCACATCTCATGTTATAGGAAGGGTCTCAGGATTGGAATGGGAAGGAGTTGGATATCAAATCTCATGCTATAGGAAGGGTCTCAGGATTTTAATAAGAAGGAGTTGTATATGACATCTCAGGCCATAGGAAGGGTCTCAGGTTTGGTATAAGCATTGAGATATCACATCTCTGCTATCGGAAGGGTCTCAGGATTCTAATGGGAAGGACTTGGGTGTCACATCTCATGCTATAGGGAGGGTCTCAAGTTTGATATTAGAAGCATTGAGATAACAAATCTCATGATATCGGAAGGGTCTCAGGATTGGAATGGGAAGGAGTTGGATATCACATCTCATGATAAAGGAAGGGTCTAAGGTTTGGAAGGGGAAGGATTTGGATATCACATCCCATGTTATAGGATGGGTCTCTGGTTTGGTATTAGAAGCATTGAGATATCAAGTCTCATGGTATAGGAAGGGTCTCAGAATTGGAATGGGAAGGATTTGGATATCACATCTCATGCTAAAGGAAGGGTCTCAGGTTTGGTAGAAGCATTGAGATATCACATCTCATGCTATAGTAGGGGTCTCAGGATTTGAATGGCAAGGAGTTGGATATCACATCTCATGCCATAGGAAGGGTCTCAGGTTTGGTATAAGCATTGTGATATCACATCTCTGCTATCGGAAGGGTCTCAGGATTAGATTGGGAAGGAGTTGGATATCCCTTCTCATGCTATAGGAAGGGTCTCAGGTTGGAATGGGAAGGAATTGGATATCACAACTCATGTTATAGGAAGGGTCTCAGGATTGGAATGGGAAGGATTTGGATATCACATCTCTTGCTATAGGAAGGGTCTCAGGATTGGAATGGGAAGGATTTGGATATCACATCTCATGTCATAGGAAGGATCTCAGGTTTGGTATTAGAAGCATTGATATATCAAATCTCATGCTATAGGAATGGTCTCAGGATTGGAATGGGTAGGAGTTGGATATTACATTCTTGCTATAGGAAGGGTCTAATGTTTGGAATGGGAAGGAGTTGGATATCACATATGCTATAGGAAGTGTCTCAGGTTTGGAACGGGAAGGAGTTGGATATCACATCTCATGTTATAGGAAGGGTCTCAGGATTGGTATTAGAATCATTGAGATATCACATCGCATGCTGTGGGAAGGGTCTAAGGATTGGAATGGGATGAACTTGGATATCACATCTCATGCTATAGGTAGGCTCTCAGGTTTGGGATAAGCATTGAGATATTACATCTCATGCTATAGGAAGGGTCTCAGGATTGGAATGGGAAGGATTTGGATATCACATCTCATGCTAGAGGAAGGGTCTCCGGTTTGGTATAAGCATGGAGATATCACTTCTCATGCTATAGGAAGGGTCTCAGGATTGGAATGGGAAGGAGTTGGATATCACATCTCATGTTATAGGAAGGATCTCAGGTTTGGTATTAGAAGCATTTTGACATCACATCTCATGCTATAGGAAGGGTCTCAGGATTGGAATGGGAAGGAGTTGGATATCACATCTCATGCTATAGGAAGGGTCTCAGATTTGGTATAAGCATTGAGATATCACATCTCATGCTATAGGAAGGGTCTCAGGATTGGAATGGGAAGGAGTTGTATATGACATCTCAGGCCATAGGAAGGGTCTCAGGTTTGGTATAAGCATTGAGATATCACATCTCTGCTATCGGAAGGGTCTCAGGATTGGAATGGGAAGGAGTTGGATATCCCATCTCATGTTATAGGAAGGGTCTCAGGTTTGGTATTAGAAGCATTGAGATATCACATCTCATGCTATAGGAAGGGTCTCAGGATTGGAATGGGAAGGACTTAGATGTCACATCTCATGCTATAGGGAGGGTCTCAAGTTTGATATTAGAAGCATTGAGATAACAAATCTCATGATATCGGAAGGGTCTCAGGATTGGAATGGGAAGGAGTTGGATATCACATCTCATGATAAAGGAAGGGTCTAAGGTTTGGAAGGGGAAGGATTTGGATATCACATCTCATGTTATAGGACGGGTCTCAGGTTTGGTATTAGAAGCATTGAGATATCACGTCTCATAGTATAGGAAGGGTCTCAGAATTGAAATGGGAAGGAGTTGGATATCCCATCTCAAGTTATAGGAAGGGTCTCAGGATTGGAATGGGAAGGAGTTTGATATCACATCTCATGCCATAGTATGGGTCTCAGGTTTGGTAGAAGCATTGGGATATCACATCTCTGCTATCGGAAGGGTCTCAGGATTCTAATGGGAAGGACTTGGGTGTCACATCTCATGCTATAGGGAGGGTCTCAAGTTTGATATTAGAAGCATTGAGATAACAAATCTCATGATATCGGAAGGGTCTCAGGATTGGAATGGGAAGGAGTTGGATATCACATCTCATGATAAAGGAAGGGTCTAAGGTTTGGAAGGGGAAGGATTTGGATATCACATCCCATGTTATAGGATGGGTCTCAGGTTTGGTATTAGAAGCATTGAGATATCACGTCTCATAGTATAGGAAGGGTCTCAGAATTGAAATGGGAAGGGGTTGGATATCCCATCTCAAGTTATAGGAAGGGTCTCAGGATTGGAATGGGAAGGAGTTTGATATCACATCTCATGCCATAGTATGGGTCTCAGGTTTGGTAGAAGCATTGGGATATCACATCTCATGCTATCGGAAGGGTATCAGTATTGGATTTGGAAGGAGTTGGATATCCCATCTCATGCTATAGGAAGGGTCTCAGGTTGGAATGGGAAGGAGTTGGATATCACATCTCGTGCTATAGGAAGGGTCTCAGGATTGGAATGGGAAGGAGTTGTATATGACATCTCAGGCCATAGGAAGGGTCTCAGGTTTGGTATAAGCATGGAGATATCACTTCTCATGCTATAGGAAGGGTCTCAGGATTGGAATGGGAAGGAGTTGGATATCACATCTCATGATAAAGGAAGGGTCTAAGGTTTGGAAGGGGAAGGATTTGGATATCACATCCCATGTTATAGGATGGGTCTCAGGTTTGGTATTAGAAGCATTGAGATATCAAGTCTCATGGTATAGGAAGGGTCTCAGAATTGGAATGGGAAGGAGTTGGATATCACATCTCAAGCTATAGGAAGGGTCTCAGGATTGGAATGGGAAGGAGTTTGATATTACATCTCATGCCATAGTATGGGTCTCAGGTTTGGTAGAAGCATTGGGATATCACATCTCATGCTATCGGAAGGGTCTCAGGTTGGAATGGGAAGGAGTTGGATATCACATCTCATGTTATAGGAAGGGTCTCAGGATTGGAATGGGAAGGAGTTGGATATCACATCTCATGTTATAGGAAGGGTCTCAGGATTGGAATGGGAAGGACTTGGATATCATATCTCATGCTTTGGGAAGGCTCTCAGGTTTGGAAGGGGAAGGAGTTGGATATCACATTTCATGTTATAGGAAGGATCTCAGGTTTGGTATTAGAAGCATTCAGACATCACATCTCATGCTATAGGAAGGGTCTCAGGATTGGAATGCGAAGGAGTTGGATATCACATCTCAAGCTATAGGAAGGGTCTCAGGTTTGGTATAAGCATTGAGATATCACATTTGATATCCAACTCCTTCCCCTTCCAAACCTGAGACCCTTCCTATAACATGAGATGGGATATCCAACTCCTTCCAAATCCAATACTGATACCCTTCCGATAGCATGAGATGTGATACCCCAATACTTCTACCAAACCTGAGACCCATACTATGGCATGAGATGTGATATCAAACTCCTTCCCATTCCAATCCTGAGACCCTTCCTATAACATGAAATGTGATATCCAACTCCTTCCAAATCCAATACTGATACCGTTCCAATAGCATGAGATGTGATATCCCAATGCTTCTACCAAACCTGAGACCCATACTATGGCATGAGATGTGATATCAAACTCCTTCCCATTCCAATCCTGAGACTCTTCCTATAGCTTGAGATGTGATATCCAACTCCTTCACATTCCAATTCTGAGACCCTTCCTATGCCATGAGACTTGATATCTCAATGCTTCTAATACCAAACCTGATACCCGTCCTATAACATGAGATGTGATATCCAAATCTTTCCCCTTCCAAACCTTAGACCCTTCCTTTATCATGAGATGTGATATCCAACTCCTTCCCATTCCAATCCTGAGACCCTTCCGATATCATGAGATTTGTTATCTCAATGCTTCTAATATCAAACTTGAGACCCTCCCTATAGCATGAGATGTGACATCCAAGTCCTCCCCATTCCAATCCTGAGACCCTTCCTATAGCATGAGATGTGATATCTCAATGCTTCTAATACCAAACCTGAGACCCTTCGTATAACATGAGATGGGATATCCAACTCCTTCCCATTCCAATCCTGAGACCCTTCCGATAGCAGAGATGTGATATCTCAATGCTTATACCAATCCTGAGACCCTTCCTATGGCCTGAGATGTCATATACAACTCCTTCCCAATCCAATCCTGAGACCCTTCCTATAGCATGAGATGTGATATCTCAATGCTTATACCAAATGTGAGACCCTTCCTATAGCATGAGATGTGATATCCAACTCCTTCCCATTCCAATCCTGAGACCCTTCCTATAGCATGAGATGTGATGTCTCAATGCTTCTAATACCAAACCTGAGATCCTTCCTATAACATGAGATGTGATATCCAACTCCTTCCCATTCCAATCCTGAGACCCTTCCTATAGCATGAGATGTGATGTCTCAATGCTTCTAATACCAAACCTGAGAACCTTCCTACAGCATGCGATGTGATATCTCAATGCTTCTAATACCAAACCTGAGACCAGTCCTATAACATGAGATTGGATATCCAACTCCTTCCCCTTCCAAACCTGAGACCCTTCCTATAGCATGAGATGTGATATCCAACTTCTTCCCATTCCAATCCTGAGACCCTTCCTATAACATGAGATGTGATGTCTCAATGCTTCTAATACCAAACCTGAGATCTTTCCTATAACATGAGATGTGATATCCAACTCCTTCCCATTCCAATCCTGAGACCCTTCCTATAGCATGAGATGTGCTATAGCAATGCTTATACCAAACCTGAGACCCTTCCTAAAGCTTGAGATGTGATATCCAACTCCTTCCCATTCCAATCCTGAGACCCTTCCTATAGCATGAGATGTGATATCTCAAGGCCTCTAATACCAAACCTGAGATCCTTCCTCTAACATGAAATGTGATATCCAACTCCTTCCCCTTCCAAACCTGAGAGCCTTCCTATAGCATGAGATATGATATCCAAGTCCTTCCCATTCCAATCCTGAGACCCTTCCTATAACATGAAATGTGATATCCAACTCCTTCCCATTCCAACCTGAGACCCTTCCTATAGCATGAGATGGGATATCCAACTCCTTCGAAATCCAATACTGATACCCTTCCAATAGCATGAATTGTGATATCCCAATGCTTCTACCAAACCTGAGACCCATACTATGGCATGAGATGTGATATCAAACTCATTCCCATTCCAATCCTGAGACTCTTCCTATAGCTTGAGATGTGATATCCAACTCCTTCCCATTCCCATTCTGAGACCCTTCCTATCCCATGAGACTTGATATCTCAATGCTTCTAATACCAAACCTGAGACCCGTCCTATAACATGAGATGTGATATCCAAATCTTTCCCCTTCCAAACCTTAGACCCTTCCTTTATCATGAGATGTGATATCCAACTCGTTCCCATTCCAATCCTGAGACCCTTCCGACATCATGAGATTTGTTATCTCAATGCTTCTAATATCAAACTTGAGACCCTTCCTATAGCATGAGATGTGATATCTCAAGGCCTCTAATACCAAACCTGAGATCCTTCCTCTAACATGAAATGTGATATCCAACTCCTTCCCCTTCCAAACCTGAGAGCCTTCCTATAGCATGAGATATGATATCCAAGTCCTTCCCATTCCAATCCTGAGACCCTTCCTATAACATGAAATGTGATATCCAACTCCTTCCCATTCCAACCTGAGACCCTTCCTATAGCATGAGATGGGATATCCAACTTCTTCCAAATCCAATACTGATACCCTTCCGATAGCATGAGATGTGATATCCCAATGCTTCTACCAAACCTGAGACCCATACTATGGCATGAGATGTGATATCCAAATCCTTCCCCTTCCAAACCTTAGACCCTTCCTTTATCATGAGATGTGATATCCAACTCCTTCCCATTCCAATCCTGAGACCCTTCCGATATCATGAGATTTGTTATCTCAATGCTTCTAATATCAAACTTGAGACCCTCTCTACAGCATGAGATGTGACATCCAAGTCCTTCCCATTCCAATCCTGAGACCCTTCCTATAGCATGAGATGTGATATATCTATGCTTCTAATACCAAACCTGAGACCATTCCTATAACATGAGATGGGATATCCAACTCCTTCCCATTCCAATCCTGAGACCCTTCCGATAGCAGAGATGTGATATCTCAATGCTTATACCAAACCTGAGACCCTTCCTATGGCCTGAGATGTCATATACAACTCCTTCCCATTCCAATCCTGAGACCCTTCCTTTAGCATGAGATGTGATATCTCAATGCTTATAACAAATCTGAGACCCTTCCTACAGCATGAGATGTGATATCCAATTCCTTCCCATTCCAATCCTGAGACCCTTCCTATAGCATGAGATGTGATATCTCAATGCTTATACCAAACCTGAGAGCCTACCTATAGCATGAGATGTGATATCCAAGTCCATCCCATTCCAATCCTTAGACCCTTCCTACAGCATGCAATGTGATATCTCAATGATTCTAATACCAAACCAGAAACTCTTCCTATAACATGAGATGGGATATCCAACTCCTTCCCATTCCAATCCTGAGCCACTTCCGATAGCAGAGATGTGATATCTCAATGCTTATACCAAACCTGAGACCCTTCCTATAACATGAGATGTGATATCCAACTCCTTCCCGTTCCAAACCTGAGACACTAACTATAGCATATGTGATATCCAACTGCTTCCCATTCCAAACATGAGACCCTTCCTATAGCAAGAAAGTAATATCCAACTCCTACCCATTCCAATCCTGAGATCCTTCCTATAGCAAGAGATGTGATATCCAAATCCTTCCCATTCCAATCCTGAGACCCTTCCTATAACATGAGATGTGATATCCAACTCCTTCCCATTCCAACCTGAGACACTTCCTATAGCATGAGAAGGGATATCCAACTAATTCCCAATCCAATCCTGAGACCCTTCCGATAGCAGAGATGTGATATCTCAATGCTTATACCAAACCTGAGACCCTTCCTATAACATGAGATGTGATATCCAACTCCTTCCCGTTCCAAACCTGAGACACTAACTATAGCATATGTGATATCCAACTGCTTCCCATTCCAAACATGAGACCCTTCCTATAGCAAGAAAGTAATATCCAACTCCTACCCATTCCAATCCTGAGATCCTTCCTATAGCAAGAGATGTGATATCCAAATCCTTCCCATTCCAATCCTGAGACCCTTCCTATAACATGAGATGTGATATCCAACTCCTTCCCATTCCAACCTGAGACACTTCCTATAGCATGAGAAGGGATATCCAACTAATTCCCAATCCAATCCTGAGACCCTTCCGATAGCAGAGATGTGATATCTCAATGCTTATACCAAACCTGAGACCCTTCCTATGGCATGAGATGTGATATCCAACTCCTTGCCATTCAAATCCTGAGATCCTTCCTATAGCATGAGAAGGGATATCCAACTCCTTCCCAATCCAATCCTGAGACCCTTCCGATAGCAGAGACGTGATATCTCAATGCTTCTACCAAACCTGCGACCCTTCCTTTAGCATGAGATGTGATATCCAAATCCTTCACATTCCAATCCTGAGACCCTTCCTATAGCATGAGATGTTATATCTCAATGCTTCTAATACCAAACCTGAGATCCTTCCTATAACATGAGATGTGATATCCAATTCCTTCCCATTCCAAACCTGAGACCCTTCCTATTGGATGAGATGTGATATCCAACTCCTTCCCATTCCAACCCTGAGACCCTTCCTATAGCATGAGATGTGATGTCTCAATGCTTCTAATACCAAACCTGAGATCCTTCCTATAACATGAGATGTGATATCCAACTCCTTCCATTCCAATCCTGAGACCCGTCCTATAGCATGAGATGTGATATCTCAATGCTTATACCAAACCTGAGACCCTTCCTATAGCATGAGATGTGATATCCAACTACTTCAAATTCCAATCCTGAGACCCTTCCTATAGCATGAGATGTGATATCTCAATGCTTCTAATACCAAACCTGAGATCCTTCCTCTAACATGAAATGTGATATCCAACTCCTTCCCTTTCCAAACCTAAGAGCCTATCTATAGCATGAGATGTGATATCCAAGTCCTTCCCATTCCAACCCTTAGACCCTTCCTACAGCATGCAATATGATATCTCAATGATTCTAATAACAAACCTGAGACCCGTCCTATAACATGAGATGGGATATCCAACTCCTTCCCATTCCAATCCTGAGACACTTCCGATAGCAGAGATGTGATATCTCAATGCTTATACCAAACCTGAGACCCTTCCTATAACATGAGATGTGATATCCAAATCCTTCCCGTTCCAAACCTGAGACCCTTCCTTTAGCATGAGATGTGATATCCAACTCCTTCCCGTTCCAAACCTGAGACCCTTCCTTTAGCATGAGATGTGATATCCAGCTCCTTCCCATTCCAATCCTGAGACACTTCCGATAGCATGAGATGTGATATCTCAATGCTTCTAATATCAAAACTGAGACCCTCCCTATAGCATGATATGTGATATCTAAGTCCTTTCCATTCCAATCCTGAGACACTCCCTATAGCATGAGATGTGATATCCAACTCTTTCCCATTCCAATCCTGAGACCCTTCCTATAGCATGAGATATGATATCTCAATACTTCTAATACCAAACGTGAGATCCTTCCGATAACATGAGATGTGATATCCAAATCCTTCCCCTTCCAAACCTGAGACCCTCCCTTTAGCATGAGATGTGATATCCAACTCCTTCCCATTCCAATCCTGAGAACCTTCTGATAGCATGAGATGTGATATCTCAATGCTTCTATACCAAACCTGAGATCCTTCCGATAGCATGAGATGTGATATCTCAATGCTTCTAATACCAAACCTGAGATCCTTCCTATAACATGAGATGTGATATCCAAATCCTTCCCCTTCCAAACCTGAGACCCTCCCTTTAGCATGAGATGTGATATCCAACTCCTTCCCATTCCAATCCTGAGACTCTTCTGATAGCATGAGATGTGATATCTCAATGCCTCTAATACCAAACCTGAGATCCTACCTCTAACATGAAATGTGATATCCAACTCTTTCCCCTTCCAAACCTGAGAGCCTTCCTATAGCATGAGATGTGATATCCAAGTCCTTCTAATTCCAATCCTGAGACCCTTCCTATAACATGAGAAGTGATATCCAACTCCTTCCCATTCCAAACTGAGACCCTTCCTATAGCATGAGATGGGATATCCAACTCCTTCCAAATCCAATCCTGATACCCTTCCGATAGCATGAGATGTGATATCCCAATGCTTCTACCAAACCTGAGACCCATACTATGGCATGAGATGTGATATCAAACTCCTTCCCCTTCCAAACCTTAGACACTTCCTTTATCATGAGATGTGATATCCAACTCCTTCCCATTCCATCCCTGAGACCCTTCCGATATCATGAGATGTGATATCTCAATGCTTCTAATATCAAACTTGAGACCCTCCTTATAGCATGAGATGTGATATCCAAGTCCTTCCCATTCCAATCCTGAGACCCTTCCTATAGCATGAGATGTGATATCTCAATGCTTCTAATACCAAACCTGAGACCCTTCCTATAACATGAGATGGGAATATCCAACTCCTTCCCATTCCAATCCTGAGACCCTTCCGATAGTAGAGATGTGATATCTCAATGCTTATACCAAACCTGAGATCCTTCCTATAACATGAGATGTGATATCCAACTCCTTCCCATTCCAATCCTGAGACACTTCCTATAGCATGAGATGTGATATCTCACTGCTTATACCAAACCTGAGACCCTTCCTATAGCATGAGATGTGATATCCAACTCCTTCCCATTCCAATCCTGAGACCCTTCCTATAGCATGAGATATGATATCTCAATGCTTCTAATATCAAACTTGAGACCCTCCCTATAGCATGAGATGTGATATCCAAGTCCTTCCCATTCCAATCCTGAGACCCTTCCGATAGCATGAGATGTGATGTCTCAATGCTTCTAATACCAAACCTGAGATCCTTCCTATAACATGAGATGTGATATCCAACTCCTTCCCATTCCAATCCTGAGACCCTTCCTATAGCATGAGATGTGATATCTCAATGCTTATACCAAACCTGAGACCCTTCCTATAACATGAGATGGGATATCCAACTCCTTCCCATTCCAATCCTTAGACCCTTCCTACAGCATGCAATATGATATCTCAATGATTCTAAAAACAAACCTGAGACCCGTCCTATAACATGAGATGGGATATCCAACACCTTCCCATTCCAATCCTGTGACACTTCCGATAGCAGAGATGTGATATCTCAATGCTTATACCAAACCTGAGACCCTTCCTATAACATGAGATGTGATATCCAACTCCTTCCCGTTCCAAACCTGAGACCCTTCCTATAGCATATGTGATATCCAACACATTCCCATTCCAAACATGAGACCCTTCCTATAGCAGGAATGTAATATCCAACTCCTTCCCATTCCAATCCTGAGACCATTCCTATAGCATGAGATGTGATATCTCAATGCTTCTAATACCAAACCTGAGATCCTTCCTATGACATGAGATGTGATATCCAATTCCTCCCCATTCCAAACCTGAGAACCTTCCCACAGCATGCGATGTGATATCTCAATGCTTCTAATACCAAACCTGAGACCAGTCCTATAACATGAGATTGGATATCCAACTCCTTCCCCTTCCAAACCTGAGACCCTTCCTATAGCATGAGATGTGATATCCAACTTCTTCCCATTCCAATCCTGAGACCCTTCCTATAACATGAGATGTGATGTCTCAATGCTTCTAATACCAAACCTGAGATCTTTCCTATAACATGAGATGTGATATCCAACTCCTTCCCATTCCAATCCTGAGACCCTTCCTATAGCATGAGATGTGCTATCTCAATGCTTATACCAAACCTGAGACCCTTCCTAAAGCTTGAGATGTGATATCCAACTCCTTCCCATTCCAATCCTGAGACCCTTCCTATAACATGAAATGTGATATCCAACTCCTTCCCATTCCAACCTGAGACCCTTCCTATAGCATGAGATGTGATATCTCAAGGCCTCTAATACCAAACCTGAGATCCTTCCTCTAACATGAAATGTGATATCCAACTCCTTCTCCTTCCAAACCTGAGAGCCTTCCTATAGCATGAGATATGATATCCAAGTCCTTCCCATTCCAATCCTGAGACCCTTCCTATAACGTGAAATGTGATATCCAACTCCTTCCCATTCCAACCTGAGACCCTTCCTATAGCATGAGATGGGATATCCAACTCCTTCCAAATCCAATACTGATACCCTTCCAATAGCATGAGATGTGATATCCCAATGCTTCTATCAAACCTGAGAACCATGCTATGGCATGAGATGTGATATCAAACTCCTTCCCATTCCAATCCTGAGACTCTTCCTATAGCTTGAGATGTGATATCCAATTCCTTCCCATTCCAATTCTGAGACCCTTCCTATACCATGAGACTTGATATCTCAATGCTTCTAATACCAAACCTGAGACCCGTCCTATAACATGAGATGTGATATCCAAATCTTTCCCCTTCCAAACCTTAGACCCTTCCTTTATCATGAGATGTGATATCCAACTCCTTCCCATTCCAATCCTGAGACCCTTCCGATATCATGAGATTTGTTATCTCAATGCTTCTAATATCAAAATTGAGACCCTCCCTATAGCATGAGATGGGATATCCAACTCCTTCCCATTCCAATCCTGAGACCCTTCCGATAGCAGAGATGTGATATCTCAATGCTTATACCAAATCTGAGACCCTTCCTATAGCATGAGATGTGATATCCAACTCCTTCCCATTCCAATCCTGAGACCCTTCCTATAGCATGAGATGTGATGTCTCAATGCTTCTAATACCAAACCTGAGATCCTTCCTATAACATGAGATGTGATATCCAACTCCTTCCCATTCCAATCCTGAGACCCTTCCTATAGCATGAGATGTGCTATCTCAATGCTTATACCAAACCTGAGACCCTTCCTAAAGCTTGAGATGTGATATCCAACTCCTTCCCATTCCAATCCTGAGACCCTTCCTATAGCATGAGATGTGATATCTCAAGGCCTCTAATACCAAACCTGAGATCCTTCCTCTAACATGAAATGTGATATCCAACTCCTTCCCCTTCCAAACCTGAGAGCCTTCCTATGGCATGAGATATGATATCCAAGTCCTTCCCATTCCAATCCTGAGACCCTTCCTATAACATGAAATGTGATATCCAACTCCTTCCCATTCCAACCTGAGACCCTTCCTATAACATGAAATGTGATATCCAACTCCTTCCAAATCCAATACTGATACCCTTCCAATAGCATGAGATGTGATATCCCAATGCTTCTACCAAACCTGAGACCCATACTATGGCATGAGATGTGATATCAAACTCCTTCCCATTCCAATCCTGAGACTCTTCCTATAGCTTGAGATGTGATATCCAACTCCTTCACATTCCAATTCTGAGACCCTTCCTATGCCATGAGACTTGATATCTCAATGCTTCTAATACCAAACCTGAGACCCGTCCTATAACATGAGATGTGATATCCAAATCTTTCCCCTTCCAAACCTTAGACCCTTCCTTTATCATGAGATGTGATATCCAACTCCTTCCCATTCCAATCCTGAGACCCTTCCGATATCATGAGATTTGTTATCTCAATGCTTCTAATATCAAACTTGAGACCCTCCCTATAGCATGAGATGTGACATCCAAGTCCTCCCCATTCCAATCCTGAGACCCTTCCTATAGCATGAGATGTGATATCTCAATGCTTCTAATACCAAACCTGAGACCCTTCGTATAACATGAGATGGGATATCCAACTCCTTCCCATTCCAATCCTGAGACCCTTCCGATAGCAGAGATGTGATATCTCAATGCTTATACCAATCCTGAGACCCTTCCTATGGCCTGAGATGTCATATACAACTCCTTCCCAATCCAATCCTGAGACCCTTCCTATAGCATGGGATGTGATATCTCAATGCTTATACCAAATGTGCGACCCTTCCTATAGCATGAGATGTAATATCCAACTCCTTCCCATTCCAATCCTGAGACCCTTCCTATAGCATGAGATGTGATGTCTCAATGCTTCTAATACCAAACCTGAGATCCTTCCTATAACATGAGATGTGATATCCAACTCCTTCCCATTCCAATCCTGAGACCCTTCCTATAGCATGAGATGTGATGTCTCAATGCTTCTAATACTAAACCTGAGAACCTTCCTACAGCATGCGATGTGATATCTCAATGCTTCTAATACCAAACCTGAGACCAGTCCTATAACATGAGATTGGATATCCAACTCCTTCCCCTTCCAAACCTGAGACCCTTCCTATAGCATGAGATGTGATATCCAACTTCTTCCCATTCCAATCCTGAGACCCTTCCTATAACATGAGATGTGATGTCTCAATGCTTCTAATACCAAACCTGAGATCTTTCCTATAACATGAGATGTGATATCCAACTCCTTCCCATTCCAATCCTGAGACCCTTCCTATAGCATGAGATGTGCTATCGCAATGCTTATACCAAACCTGAGACCCTTCTTAAAGCTTGAGATGTGATATCCAACTCCTTCCCATTCCAATCCTGAGACCCTTCCTATAGCATGAGATGTGATATCTCAAGGCCTCTAATACCAAACCTGAGATCCTTCCTCTAACATGAAATGTGATATCCAACTCCTTCCCCTTCCAAACCTGAGAGCCTTCCTATAGCATGAGATATGATATCCAAGTCCTTCCCATTCCAATCCTGAGACCCTTCCTATAACATGAAATGTGATATCCAACTCCTTCCCATTCCAACCTGAGACCCTTCCTATAGCATGAGATGGGATATCCAACTCCTTCGAAATCCAATACTGATACCCTTCCAATAGCATGAATTGTGATATCCCAATGCTTCTACCAAACCTGAGACCCATACTATGGCATGAGATGTGATATCAAACTCATTCCCATTCCAATCCTGAGACTCTTCCTATAGCTTGAGATGTGATATCCAACTCCTTCCCATTCCAATTCTGAGACCCTTCCTATGCCATGAGACTTGATATCTCAATGCTTCTAATACCAAACCTGAGACCCGTCCTATAACATGAGATGTGATATCCAAATCTTTCCCCTTCCAAACCTTAGACCCTTCCTTTATCATGAGATGTGATATCCAACTCGTTCCCATTCCAATCCTGAGACCCTTCCGATATCATGAGATTTGTTATCTCAATGCTTCTAATATCAAACTTGAGACCCTCCCTATAGCATGAGATGTGACATCCAAGTCCTCCCCATTCCAATCCTGAGACCCTTCCTATAGCATGAGATGTGATATCTCAATGCTTCTAATACCAAACCTGAGACCCTTCCTATAACATGAGATGTCATATACAACTCCTTCCCAATCCAATCCTGAGACCCTTCCTATAGCATGAGATGTGATATCTCAATGCTTATACCAAATCTGAGACCCTTCCTATAGCATGAGATGTGATATCCAACTCCTTCCCATTCCAATCCTGAGATCCTTCCTATAGCATGAGATGTGATGTCTCAATGCTTCTAATACCAAACCTGCGATCCTTCCAATAACATGAGATGTGATATCCAACTCCTTCCCATTCCAATCCTGAGACCCTTATGATAGCATGAGATGTGATATCTCAATGCCTCTAATACCAAACCTGAGATACTTCCGATAGCATGAGATGTGATATCTCAATGCTTCTAATACCAAACCTGAGATCCTTCCTATAACATGAGATGTGATTTCCAAATCCTTCCCCTTCCAAACCTGAGACCCTCCATTTAGCATGAGATGTGATATACAACTCCTTCCCATTCCAATCCTGAGACCCTTCTGATAGCATGAGATGTGATATCTCAATGCCTCTAATACCAAACCTGAGATCCTATCTCTAACATGAAATGTGATATCCATCTCCTTCCCTTTCCAAACCTGAGGCCCTGCCTATAGCATGAGATGTGATATCCAAGTCCTTCCCATTCCAATCCTGAGACCCTTCCTATAGCATGTGATGTGATATCTCAATGCTTATACCAAACCTGAGACCCTTCCTATGGCATGAGATGTCATATACAACTCCTTCCCATTCCAATCCTGACACCCTTCCTATAGCATGAGATGTGATATCTCAATGCTTATACCAAACCTGAGACCCTTCCTATAGCATGAGATGTGATATCCAACTTCTTCCCATTCCAATCCTGAGACCCTTCCTATAACATGAGATGTGATGTCTCAATGCTTCTAATACCAAACCTGAGATATTTCCTATAACATGAGATGTGATATCCAACTCCTTCCCATTCCAATCCTGAGACCCTTCCTATAGCATGAGATGTGATATCTCAATGCTTATACCAAACCTGAGACCCTTCCTATAGCTTGAGATGTGATATCCAACTCCTTCCCATTCCAATCCTGAGACCCTTCCTATAGCATGAGATGTGATATCTCAAGGCCTCTAATACCAAACCTGAGATCCTTCCTCTAACATGAAATGTGATATCCAACTCCTTCCCCTTCCAAACCTGAGAGCCTTCCTATAGCATGAGATATGATATCCAAGTCCTTCCCATTCCAATCCTGAGACCCTTCCTATAACATGAAATGTGATATCCAACTCCTTCCCATTCCAACCTGAGACCCTTCCGATAGCATGAGATGTGATATCCCAATGCTTCTACCAAACCTGAGACCCATACTATGGCATGAGATGTGATATCCAAATCCTTCCCCTTCCAAACCTTAGACCCTTCCTTTATCATGAGATGTGATATCCAACTCCTTCCCATTCCAATCCTGAGACCCTTCCGATATCATGAGATTTGTTATCTCAATGCTTCTAATATCAAACTTGAGACCCTCCCTACAGCATGAGATGTGACATCCAAGTCCTTCCCATTCCAATCCTGAGACCCTTCCTATAGCATGAGATGTGATATATCTATGCTTCTAATACCAAACCTGAGACCATTCCTATAACATGAGATGGGATATCCAACTCCTTCCCATTCCAATCCTGAGACCCTTCCGATAGCAGAGATGTGATATCTCAATGCTTATACCAAACCTGAGACCCTTCCTATGGCCTGAGATGTCATATACAACTCCTTCCCATTCCAATCCTGAGACCCTTCCTTTAGCATGAGATGTGATATCTCAATGCTTATACCAAATCTGAGACCCTTCCTACAGCATGAGATGTGATATCCAATTCCTTCCCATTCCAATCCTGAGACCCTTCCTATAGCATGAGATGTGATATCTCAATGCTTATACCAAACCTGAGAGCCTACCTATAGCATGAGATGTGATATCCAAGTCCATCCCATTCCAATCCTTAGACCCTTCCTACAGCATGCAATGTGATATCTCAATGATTCTAATACCAAACCAGAGACTCTTCCTATAACATGAGATGGGATATCCAACTCCTTCCCATTCCAATCCTGAGCCGCTTCCGATAGCAGAGATGTGATATCTCAATGCTTATACCAAACCTGAGACCCTTCCTATAACATGAAATGTGATATCCAACTCCTTCCCATTCCAACCTGAGACCCTTCCTATAACATGAAATGTGATATCCAACTCCTTCCAAATCCAATACTGATACCCTTCCAATAGCATGAGATGTGATATCCCAATGCTTCTACCAAACCTGAGACCCATACTATGGCATGAGATGTGATATCAAACTCCTTCCCATTCCAATCCTGAGACTCTTCCTATAGCTTGAGATGTGATATCCAACTCCTTCACATTCCAATTCTGAGACCCTTCCTATGCCATGAGACTTGATATCTCAATGCTTCTAATACCAAACCTGAGACCCGTCCTATAACATGAGATGTGATATCCAAATCTTTCCCCTTCCAAACCTTAGACCCTTCCTTTATCATGAGATGTGATATCCAACTCCTTCCCATTCCAATCCTGAGACCCTTCCGATATCATGAGATTTGTTATCTCAATGCTTCTAATATCAAACTTGAGACCCTCCCTATAGCATGAGATGTGACATCCAAGTCCTCCCCATTCCAATCCTGAGACCCTTCCTATAGCATGAGATGTGATATCTCAATGCTTCTAATACCAAACCTGAGACCCTTCGTATAACATGAGATGGGATATCCAACTCCTTCCCATTCCAATCCTGAGACCCTTCCGATAGCAGAGATGTGATATCTCAATGCTTATACCAATCCTGAGACCCTTCCTATGGCCTGAGATGTCATATACAACTCCTTCCCAATCCAATCCTGAGACCCTTCCTATAGCATGGGATGTGATATCTCAATGCTTATACCAAATGTGAGACCCTTCCTATAGCATGAGATGTGATATCCAACTCCTTCCCATTCCAATCCTGAGACCCTTCCTATAGCATGAGATGTGATGTCTCAATGCTTCTAATACCAAACCTGAGATCCTTCCTATAACATGAGATGTGATATCCAACTCCTTCCCATTCCAATCCTGAGACCCTTCCTATAGCATGAGATGTGATGTCTCAATGCTTCTAATACTAAACCTGAGAACCTTCCTACAGCATGCGATGTGATATCTCAATGCTTCTAATACCAAACCTGAGACCAGTCCTATAACATGAGATTGGATATCCAACTCCTTCCCCTTCCAAACCTGAGACCCTTCCTATAGCATGAGATGTGATATCCAACTTCTTCCCATTCCAATCCTGAGACCCTTCCTATAACATGAGATGTGATGTCTCAATGCTTCTAATACCAAACCTGAGATCTTTCCTATAACATGAGATGTGATATCCAACTCCTTCCCATTCCAATCCTGAGACCCTTCCTATAGCATGAGATGTGCTATCGCAATGCTTATACCAAACCTGAGACCCTTCTTAAAGCTTGAGATGTGATATCCAACTCCTTCCCATTCCAATCCTGAGACCCTTCCTATAGCATGAGATGTGATATCTCAAGGCCTCTAATACCAAACCTGAGATCCTTCCTCTAACATGAAATGTGATATCCAACTCCTTCCCCTTCCAAACCTGAGAGCCTTCCTATAGCATGAGATATGATATCCAAGTAATCCCATTCCAATCCTGAGACCCTTCCTATAACATGAAATGTGATATCCAACTCCTTCCCATTCCAACCTGAGACCCTTCCTATAGCATGAGATGGGATATCCAACTCCTTCGAAATCCAATACTGATACCCTTCCAATAGCATGAATTGTGATATCCCAATGCTTCTACCAAACCTGAGACCCATACTATGGCATGAGATGTGATATCAAACTCATTCCCATTCCAATCCTGAGACTCTTCCTATAGCTTGAGATGTGATATCCAACTCCTTCCCATTCCAATTCTGAGACCCTTCCTATGCCATGAGACTTGATATCTCAATGCTTCTAATACCAAACCTGAGACCCGTCCTATAACATGAGATGTGATATCCAAATCTTTCCCCTTCCAAACCTTAGACCCTTCCTTTATCATGAGATGTGATATCCAACTCGTTCCCATTCCAATCCTGAGACCCTTCCGATATCATGAGATTTGTTATCTCAATGCTTCTAATATCAAACTTGAGACCCTCCCTATAGCATGAGATGTGACATCCAAGTCCTCCCCATTCCAATCCTGAGACCCTTCCTATAGCATGAGATGTGATATCTCAATGCTTCTAATACCAAACCTGAGACCCTTCCTATAACATGAGATGTCATATACAACTCCTTCCCAATCCAATCATGAGACCCTTCCTATAGCATGAGATGTGATATCTCAATGCTTATACCAAATCTGAGACCCTTCCTATAGCATGAGATGTGATATCCAACTCCTTCCCATTCCAATCCTGAGACCCTTATGATAGCATGAGATGTGATATCTCAATGCCTCTAATACCAAACCTGAGATACTTCCGATAGCATGAGATGTGATATCTCAATGCTTCTAATACCAGACCTGAGATCCTTCCTATAAAATGAGATGTGATTTCCAAATCCTTCCCCTTCCAAACCTGAGACCCTCCATTTAGCATGAGATGTGATATACAACTCCTTCCCATTCCAATCCTGAGACCCTTCTGATAGCATGAGATGTGATATCTCAATGCCTCTAATACCAAACCTGAGATCCCATCTCTAACATGAAATGTGATATCCATCTCCTTCCCTTTCCAAACCTGAGGCCCTGCCTATAGCATGAGATGTGATATCCAAGTCCTTCCCATTCCAATCCTGAGACCCTTCCTATAGCATGTGATGTGATATCTCAATGCTTATACCAAACCTGAGACCCTTCCTATGGCATGAGATGTCATATACAACTCCTTCCCATTCCAATCCTGAGACCCTTCCTATAGCATGAGATGTGATATCTCAATGCTTATACCAAACCTGAGACCCTTCCTATAGCATGAGATGTGATATCCAACTTCTTCCCATTCCAATCCTGAGACCCTTCCTATAACATGAGATGTGATGTCTCAATGCTTCTAATACCAAACCTGAGATATTTCCTATAACATGAGATGTGATATCCAACTCCTTCCCATTCCAATCCTGAGACCCTTCCTATAGCATGAGATGTGATATCTCAATGCTTATACCAAACCTGAGACCCTTCCTATAGCTTGAGATGTGATATCCAACTCCTTCCCATTCCAATCCTGAGACCCTTCCTATAGCATGAGATGTGATATCTCAAGGCCTCTAATACCAAACCTGAGATCCTTCCTCTAACATGAAATGTGATATCCAACTCCTTCCCCTTCCAAACCTGAGAGCCTTCCTATAGCATGAGATATGATATCCAAGTCCTTCCCATTCCAATCCTGAGACCCTTCCTATAACATGAAATGTGATATCCAACTCCTTCCCATTCCAACCTGAGACCCTTCCTATAGCATGAGATGGGATATCCAACTTCTTCCAAATCCAATACTGATACCCTTCCGATAGCATGAGATGTGATATCCCAATGCTTCCACCAAACCTGAGACCCATACTATGGCATGAGATGTGATATCCAAATCCTTCCCCTTCCAAACCTTAGACCCTTCCTTTATCATGAGATGTGATATCCAACTCCTTCCCATTCCAATCCTGAGACAATTCCGATATCATGAGATTTGTTATCTCAATGCTTCTAATATCAAACTTGAGACCCTCCCTACAGCATGAGATGTGACATCCAAGTCCTTCCCATTCCAATCCTGAGACCCTTCCTATAGCATGAGATGTGATATATCTATGCTTCTAATACCAAACCTGAGACCATTCCTATAACATGAGATGGGATATCCAACTCCTTCCCATTCCAATCCTGAGACCCTTCCGATAGCAGAGATGTGATATCTCAATGCTTATACCAAACCTGAGACCCTTCCTATGGCCTGAGATGTCATATACAACTCCTTCCCATTCCAATCCTGAGACCCTTCCTTTAGCATGAGATGTGATATCTCAATGCTTATACCAAATCTGAGACCCTTCCTACAGCATGAGATGTGATATCCAATTCCTTCCCATTGCAATCCTGAGACCCTTCCTATAGCATGAGATGTGATATCTCAATGCTTATACCAAACCTGAGAGCCTACCTATAGCATGAGATGTGATATCCAAGTCCATCCCATTCCAATCCTTAGACCCTTCCTACAGCATGCAATGTGATATCTCAATGATTCTAATACCAAACCAGAGACTCTTCCTATAACATGAGATGGGATATCCAACTCCTTCCCATTCCAATCCTGAGCCGCTTCCGATAGCAGAGATGTGATATCTCAATGCTTATACCAAACCTGAGACCCTTCCTATAACATGAGATGTGATATCCAACTCCTTCCCGTTCCAAACCTGAGACACTAACTATAGCATATGTGATATCCAACTGCTTCCCATTCCAAACATGAGACCCTTCCTATAGCAAGAAAGTAATATCCAACTCCTACCCATTCCAATCCTGAGACCCTTCCTATAGCAAGAGATGTGATATCCAAATCCTTCCCATTTTAATCCTGAGACCCTTCCTATAACATGAGATGTGATATCCAACTCCTTCCCATTCAAATCCTGAGACCCTTCCTATAGCATGAGAAGGGATATCCAACTCCTTCCCAATCCAATCCTGAGACCCTTCCGATAGCAGAGACGTGATATCTCAATGCTTCTACCATACCTGAGACCCTTCCTTTAGCATGAGATGTGATATCCAAATCCTTCACATTCCAATCCTGAGACCCTTCCTATAGCATGAGATGTGATATCTCAATGCTTCTAATACCAAACCTGAGATCCTTCCTATAACATGAGATGTGATATCCAATTCCTTCCCATTCCAAACCTGAGACCCTTCCTATTGGATGAGATGTGATATCCAACTCCTTCCCATTCCAACCCTGAGACCCATCCTATAGCATGAGATGTGATGTCTCAATGCTTCTAATACCAAACCTGAGATCCTTCCTATAACATGAGATGTGATATCCAACTCCTTCCATTCCAATCCTGAGACCCGTCCTATAGCATGAGATGTGATATCTCAATGCTTATACCAAACCTGAGACCCTTCCTATAGCATGAGATGTGATATCCAACTACTTCCCATTCCAATCCTGAGACCCTTCCTATAGCATGAGATGTGATATCTCAATGCTTCTAATACCAAACCTGAGATCCTTCCTCTAACATGAAATGTGATATCCAACTCCTTCCCTTTCCAAACCTAAGAGCCTATCTATAGCATGAGATGTGATATCCAAGTCCTTCCCATTCCAATCCTTAGACCCTTCCAACAGCATACAATATGATATATCAATTATTCTAATAACAAACCTGAGACCCGTCCTATAGCATGAGATATGATATCCAAGTCCTTCCCATTCCAATCCTGAGACCCTTCCTATAACATGAAATGTGATATCCAACTCCTTCCCATTCCAACCTGAGACCCTTCCTATAGCATGAGATGGGATATCCAACTTCTTCCAAATCCAATACTGATACCCTTCCGATAGCATGAGATGTGATATCCCAATGCTTCTACCAAACCTGAGACGCATACTATGGCATGAGATGTGATATCAAACTCCTTCCCATTCCAATCCTGAGACCCTTCCTATAGCTTGAGGTGTGATATCCAACTCCTTCCCATTCCAATTCTGAGACCCTTCTTATACCATGAGACTTGATATCTCAATGCTTCTAATACCAAACCTGAGACCCGTCCTATAACATGAGATGTGATATCCAAATCCTTCCCCTTCCAAACCTTAGACCCTTCCTTTATCATGAGATGTGGTATCCAACTCCTTCCCATTCCAATCCTGAGACCCTTCCGATATCATGAGATTTGTTATCTCAATGCTTCTAATATCAAACTTGAGACCCTCCCTATAGCATGAGATGTGACATCCAAGTCCTTCCCATTCCAATCCTGAGACCCTTCCTATAGCATGAGATGTGATATCTCTATGCTTCTAATACCAAACCTGAGACCCTTCCTATAACATGAGATGGGATATCCAACTCCTTCCCATTCCAATCCTGAGACCCTTCCGATAGCAGAGATGTGATATCTCAATGCTTATACCAAATCTGAGACCCTTCCTATGGCCTGTGATGTCATATACAACTCCTTCCCATTCCAATCCTGAGACCCTTCCTTTAGCATGAGATGTGATATCTCAATGCTTATACCAAATCTGAGACCCTTCCTATAGCATGAGATGTGATATCCAAATCCTTCCCATTCCAATCCTGAGACCCTTCCTATAGCATGAGATGTGATATCTCAATGCTTATACCAAACCTGAGAGCCTACCTATAGCATGAGATGTGATATCCAAGTCCATCCCATTCCAATCCTTAGACCCTTCCTACAGCATGCGATGTGATATCTCAATGATTCTAATACCAAACCAGAGACTCTTACTATAACATGAGATGGGATATCCAACTCCTTCCCATTCCAATCCTGAGCCGCTTCCGATAGCAGAGATGTGATATCTCAATGCTTATACCAAACCTGAGACCCTTCCTATAACATGAGATGTGATATCCAACTCCTTCCCGTTCCAAACCTGAGACACTAACTATAGCATATGTGATATCCAACTCCTTCCCATTCCAAACATGAGACCCTTCCTATAGCAAGAAAGTAATATCCAACTCCTACCCATTCCAATCCTGAGACCCTTCCTATAGCAAGAGATGTGATATCCAAATCCTTCCCATTCCAATCCTGAGACCCTTCCTATAACATGAGATGTGATATCCAACTCCTTCCCATTCCAACCTGAGACACTTCCTATAGCATGAGAAGGGATATCCAACTCCTTCCCATTCAAATCCTGAGACCCTTCCTATAGCATGAGAAGGGATATCCAACTCCTTCCCAATCCAATCCTGAGACCCTTCCGATAGCAGAGACGTGATATCTCAATGCTTCTACCATACCTGAGACCCTTCCTTTAGCATGAGATGTGATATCTAAATCCTTCACATTCCAATCCTGAGACCCTTCCTATAGCATGAGATGTGATATCTCAGTGCTTCTAATACCAAACCTGAGATCCTTCCTATAACATGAGATGTGATATCCAATTCCTTCCCATTCCAAACCTGAGACCCTTCCTATTGGATGAGATGTGATATCCAACTCCTTCCCATTCCAACCCTGAGACCCTTCCTATAGCATGAGATGTGATGTCTCAATGCTTCTAATACCAAACCTGAGATCCTTCCTATAACATGAGATGTGATATCCAACTCCTTCCATTCCAATCCTGAGACCCGTCCTATAGCATGAGATGTGATATCTCAATGCTTATACCAAACCTGAGACCCTTCCTATTGGATGAGATGTGATATCCAACTACTTCCCATTCCAATCCTGAGACCCTTCCTATAGCATGAGATGTGATATCTCAATGCTTCTAATACCAAACCTGAGATCCTTCCTCTAACATGAAATGTGATATCCAACTCCTTCCCTTTCCAAACCTAAGAGCCTATCTATAGCATGAGATGTGATATCCAACTACTTCCCATTCCAATCCTGAGACCCTTCCTATAGCATGAGATGTGATATCTCAAGGCCTCTAATACCAAACCTGAGATCCTTCCTCTAACATGAAATGTGATATCCAACTCCTTCTCCTTCCAAACCTGAGAGCCTTCCTATAGCATGAGATATGATATCCAAGTCCTTCCCATTCCAATCCTGAGACCCTTCCTATAACATGAAATGTGATATCCAACTCCTTCCCATTCCAACCTGAGACCCTTCCTATAGCATGAGATGGGATATCCAACTCCTTCCAAATCCAATACTGATACCCTTCCAATAGCATGAGATGTGATATCCCAATGCTTCTATCAAACCTGAGAACCATACTATGGCATGAGATGTGATATCAAACTCCTTCCCATTCCAATCCTGAGACTCTTCCTATAGCTTGAGATGTGATATCCAACTACTTCCCATTCCAATTCTGAGACCCTTCCTATACCATGAGACTTGATATCTCAATGCTTCTAATACCAAACCTGAGACCCGTCCTATAACATGAGATGTGATATCCAAATCTTTCCCCTTCCAAACCTTAGACCCTTCCTTTATCATGAGATGTGATATCCAACTCCTTCCCATTCCAATCCTGAGACCCTTCCGATATCATGAGATTTGTTATCTCAATGCTTCTAATATCAAAATTGAGACCCTCCCTATAGCATGAGATGGGATATCCAACTCCTTCCCATTCCAATCCTGAGACCCTTCCGATAGCAGAGATGTGATATCTCAATGCTTATACCAAATCTGAGACCCTTCCTATAGCATGAGATGTGATATCCAACTCCTTCCCATTCCAATCCTGAGACCCTTCCTATAGCATGAGATGTGATGTCTCAATGCTTCTAATACCAAACCTGAGATCCTTCCTATAACATGAGATGTGATATCCAACTCCTTCCCATTCCAATCCTGAGACCCTTCCTATAGCATGAGATGTGCTATCTCAATGCTTATACCAAACCTGAGACCCTTCCTAAAGCTTGAGATGTGATATCCAACTCCTTCCCATTCCAATCCTGAGACCCTTCCTATAGCATGAGATGTGATATCTCAAGGCCTCTAATACCAAACCTGAGATCCTTCCTCTAACATGAAATGTGATATCCAACTCCTTCCCCTTCCAAACCTGAGAGCCTTCCTATGGCATGAGATATGATATCCAAGTCCTTCCCATTCCAATCCTGAGACCCTTCCTATAACATGAAATGTGATATCCAACTCCTTCCCATTCCAACCTGAGACCCTTCCTATAACATGAAATGTGATATCCAACTCCTTCCAAATCCAATACTGATACCCTTCCAATAGCATGAGATGTGATATCCCAATGCTTCTACCAAACCTGAGACCCATACTATGGCATGAGATGTGATATCAAACTCCTTCCCATTCCAATCCTGAGACTCTTCCTATAGCTTGAGATGTGATATCCAACTCCTTCACATTCCAATTCTGAGACCCTTCCTATGCCATGAGACTTGATATCTCAATGCTTCTAATACCAAACCTGAGACCCCTCCTATAACATGAGATGTGATATCCAAATCTTTCCCCTTCCAAACCTTAGACCCTTCCTTTATCATGAGATGTGATATCCAACTCCTTCCCATTCCAATCCTGAGACCCTTCCGATATCATGAGATTTGTTATCTCAATGCTTCTAATATCAAACTTGAGACCCTCCCTATAGCATGAGATGTGACATCCAAGTCCTCCCCATTCCAATCCTGAGACCCTTCCTATAGCATGAGATGTGATATCTCAATGCTTCTAATACCAAACCTGAGACCCTTCGTATAACATGAGATGGGATATCCAACTCCTTCCCATTCCAATCCTGAGACCCTTCCGATAGCAGAGATGTGATATCTCAATGCTTATACCAATCCTGAGACCCTTCCTATGGCCTGAGATGTCATATACAACTCCTTCCCAATCCAATCCTGAGACCCTTCCTATAGCATGGGATGTGATATCTCAATGCTTATACCAAATGTGAGACCCTTCCTATAGCATGAGATGTGATATCCAACTCCTTCCCATTCCAATCCTGAGACCCTTCCTATAGCATAAGATGTGATGTCTCAATGCTTCTAATACCAAACCTGAGATCCTTCCTATAACATGAGATGTGATATCCAACTCCTTCCCATTCCAATCCTGAGACCCTTCCTATAGCATGAGATGTGATGTCTCAATGCTTCTAATACTAAACCTGAGAACCTTCCTACAGCATGCGATGTGATATCTCAATGCTTCTAATACCAAACCTGAGACCAGTCCTATAACATGAGATTGGATATCCAACTCCTTCCCCTTCCAAACCTGAGACCCTTCCTATAGCATGAGATGTGATATCCAACTTCTTCCCATTCCAATCCTGAGACCCTTCCTATAACATGAGATGTGATGTCTCAATGCTTCTAATACCAAACCTGAGATCTTTCCTATAACATGAGATGTGATATCCAACTCCTTCCCATTCCAATCCTGAGACCCTTCCTATAGCATGTGATGTGCTATCGCAATGCTTATACCAAACCTGAGACCCTTCTTAAAGCTTGAGATGTGATATCCAACTCCTTCCCATTCCAATCCTGAGACCCTTCCTCTAGCATGAGATGTGATATCTCAAGGCCTCTAATACCAAACCTGAGATCCTTCCTCTAACATGAAATGTGATATCCAACTCCTTCCCCTTCCAAACCTGAGAGCCTTCCTATAGCATGAGATGTGATATCCAAGTCCTTCCCATTCCAATCCTGAGACCCTTCCTATAACATGAAATGTGATATCCAACTCCTTCCCATTCCAACCTGAGACCCTTCCTATAGCATGAGATGGGATATCCAACTCCTTCGAAATCCAATACTGATACCCTTCCAATAGCATGAATTGTGATATCCCAATGCTTCTACCAAACCTGAGACCCATACTATGGCATGAGATGTGATATCAAACTCATTCCCATTCCAATCCTGAGACTCTTCCTATAGCTTGAGATGTGATATCCAACTCCTTCCCATTCCAATTCTGAGACCCTTCCTATGCCATGAGACTTGATATCTCAATGCTTCTAATACCAAACCTGAGACCCGTCCTATAACATGAGATGTGATATCCAAATCTTTCCCCTTCCAAACCTTAGACCCTTCCTTTATCATGAGATGTGATATCCAACTCGTTCCCATTCCAATCCTGAGACCCTTCCGATATCATGAGATTTGTTATCTCAATGCTTCTAATATCAAACTTGAGACCCTCCCTATAGCATGAGATGTGACATCCAAGTCCTCCCCATTCCAATCCTGAGACCCTTCCTATAGCATGAGATGTGATATCTCAATGCTTCTAATACCAAACCTGAGAGCCTTCCTATAACATGAGATGTCATATACAACTCCTTCCCAATCCAATCCTGAGACCCTTCCTATAGCATGAGATGTGATATCTCAATGCTTATACCAAATCTGAGACCCTTCCTATAGCATGAGATGTGATATCCAACTCCTTCCCATTCCAATCCTGAGATCCTTCCTATAGCATGAGATGTGATGTCTCAATGCTTCTAATACCAAACCTGCGATCCTTCCAATAACATGAGATGTGATATCCAACTCCTTCCCATTCCAATCCTGAGACCCTTATGATAGCATGAGATGTGATATCTCAATGCCTCTAATACCAAACCTGAGATACTTCCGATAGCATGAGATGTGATATCTCAATGCTTCTAATACCAAACCTGAGATCCTTCCTATAACATGAGATGTGATTTCCAAATCCTTCCCCTTCCAAACCTTCGACCCTCCATTTAGCATGAGATGTGATATACAACTCCTTCCCATTCCAATCCTGAGACCCTTCTGATATCATGAGATGTGATATCTCAATGCCTCTAATACCAAACCTGAGATCCTATCTCTAACATGAAATGTGATATCCATCTCCTTCCCTTTCCAAACCTGAGGCCCTGCCTATAGCATGAGATGTGATATCCAAGTCCTTCCCATTCCAATCCTGAGACCCTTCCTATAGCATGTGATGTGATATCTCAATGCTTATACCAAACCTGAGACCCTTCCTATGGCATGAGATGTCATATACAACTCCTTCCCATTCCAATCCTGAGACCCTTCCTATAGCATGAGATGTGATATCTCAATGCTTATACCAAACCTGAGACCCTTCCTATAGCATGAGATGTGATATCCAACTTCTTCCCATTCCAATCCTGAGACCCTTCCTATAACATGAGATGTGATGTCTCAATGCTTCTAATACCAAACCTGAGATATTTCCTATAACATGAGATGTGATATCCAACTCCTTCCCATTCCAATCCTGAGACCCTTCCTATAGCATGAGATGTGATATCTCAATGCTTATACCAAACCTGAGACCCTTCCTATAGCTTGAGATGTGATATCCAACTCCTTCCCATTCCAATCCTGAGACCCTTCCTATAGCATGAGATGTGATATCTCAAGGCCTCTAATACCAAATCTGAGATCCTTCCTCTAACATGAAATGTGATATCCAACTCCTTCCCCTTCCAAACCTGAGAGCCTTCCTATAGCATGAGATATGATATCCAAGTCCTTCCCATTCCAATCCTGAGACCCTTCCTATAACATGAAATGTGATATCCAACTCCTTCCCATTCCAACCTGAGACCCTTCCTATAGCATGAGATGGGATATCCAACTTCTTCCAAATCCAATACTGATACCCTTCCGATAGCATGAGATGTGATATCCCAATGCTTCTACCAAACCTGAGACCCATACTATGGCATGAGATGTGATATCCAAATCCTTCCCCTTCCAAACCTTAGACCCTTCCTTTATCATGAGATGTGATATCCAACTCCTTCCCATTCCAATCCTGAGACCCTTCCGATATCATGAGATTTGTTATCTCAATGCTTCTAATATCAAACTTGAGACCCTCCCTACAGCATGAGATGTGACATCCAAGTCCTTCCCATTCCAATCCTGAGACCCTTCCTATAGCATGAGACGTGATATATCTATGCTTCTAATACCAAACCTGAGACCATTCCTATAACATGAGATGGGATATCCAACTCCTTCCCATTCCAATCCTGAGACCCTTCCGATAGCAGAGATGTGATATCTCAATGCTTATACCAAACCTGAGACCCTTCCTATGGCCTGAGATGTCATATACAACTCCTTCCCATTCCAATCCTGAGACCCTTCCTTTAGCATGAGATGTGATATCTCAATGCTTATACCAAATCTGAGACCCTTCCTACAGCATGAGATGTGATATCCAATTCCTTCCCATTCCAATCCTGAGACCCTTCCTATAGCATGAGATGTGATATCTCAATGCTTATACCAAACCTGAGAGCCTACCTATAGCATGAGATGTGATATCCAAGTCCATCCCATTCCAATCCTTAGACCCTTCCTACAGCATGCAATGTGATATCTCAATGATTCTAATACCAAACCAGAGACTCTTCCTATAACATGAGATGGGATATCCAACTCCTTCCCATTCCAATCCTGAGCCGCTTCCGATAGCAGAGATGTGATATCTCAATGCTTATACCAAACCTGAGACCCTTCCTATAACATGAGATGTGATATCCAACTCCTTCCCGTTCCAAACCTGAGACACTAACTATAGCATATGTGATATCCAACTGCTTCCCATTCCAAACATGAGACCCTTCCTATAGCAAGAAAGTAATATCCAACTCCTACCCATTCCAATCCTGAGACCCTTCCTATAGCAAGAGATGTGATATCCAAATCCTTCCCATTTTAATCCTGAGACCCTTCCTATAACATGGGATGTGATATCCAAATCCTTCCCCTTCCAAACCTTAGACCCTTCCTTTATCATGAGATGTGATATCCAACTCCTTCCCATTCCAATCCTGAGACCCTTCCGATATCATGAGATTTGTTATCTCAATGCTTCTAATATCAAACTTGAGACCCTCCCTACAGCATGAGATGTGACATCCAAGTCCTTCCCATTCCAATCCTGAGACCCTTCCTATAGCATGAGATGTGATATATCTATGCTTCTAATACCAAACCTGAGACCATTCCTATAACATGAGATGGGATATCCAACTCCTTCCCATTCCAATCCTGAGACCCTTCCGATAGCAGAGATGTGATATCTCAATGCTTATACCAAACCTGAGACCCTTCCTATGGCCTGAGATGTCATATACAACTCCTTCCCATTCCAATCCTGAGACCCTTCCTTTAGCATGAGATGTGATATCTCAATGCTTATACCAAACCTGAGAGCCTACCTATAGCATGAGATGTGATATCCAAGTCCATCCCATTCCAATCCTTAGACCCTTCCTACAGCATGCAATGTGATATCTCAATGATTCTAATACCAAACCAGAGACTCTTCCTATAACATGAGATGGGATATCCAACTCCTTCCCATTCCAATCCTGAGCCGCTTCCGATAGCAGAGATGTGATATCTCAATGCTTATACCAAACCTGAGACCCTTCCTATAACATGAGATGTGATATCCAACTCCTTCCCGTTCCAAACCTGAGACACTAACTATAGCATATGTGATATCCAACTGCTTCCCATTCCAAACATGAGACCCTTCCTATAGCAAGAAAGTAATATCCAACTCCTACCCATTCCAATCCTGAGACCCTTCCTATAGCAAGAGATGTGATATCCAAATCCTTCCCATTTTAATCCTGAGACCCTTCCTATAACATGAGATGTGATATCCAACTCCTTCCCATTCAAATCCTGAGACCCTTCCTATAGCATGAGAAGGGATATCCAACTCCTTCCCAATCCAATCCTGAGACCCTTCCGATAGCAGAGACGTGATATTTCAATGCTTCTACCATACCTGAGACCCTTCCTTTAGCATGAGATGTGATATCCAAATCCTTCACATTCCAATCCTGAGACCCTTCCTATAGCATGAGATGTGATATCTCAATGCTTCTAATACCAAACCTGAGATCCTTCCTATAACATGAGATGTGATATCCAATTCCTTCCCATTCCAAACCTGAGACCCTTCCTATTGGATGAGATGTGATATCCAACTCCTTCCCATTCCAACCCTGAGACCCTTCCTATAGCATGAGATGTGATGTCTCAATGCTTCTAATACCAAACCTGAGATCCTTCCTATAACATGAGATGTGATATCCAACTCCTTCCATTCCAATCCTGAGACCCGTCCTATAGCATGAGATGTGATATCTCAATGCTTATACCAAACCTGAGACCCTTCCTATAGCATGAGATGTGATATCCAACTACTTCCCATTCCAATCCTGAGACCCTTCCTATAGCATGAGATGTGATATCTCAATGCTTCTAATACCAAACCTGAGATCCTTCCTCTAACATGAAATGTGATATCCAACTCCTTCCCTTTCCAAACCTAAGAGCCTATCTATAGCATGAGATGTGATATCCAAGTCCTTCCCATTCCAATCCTTAGACCCTTCCAACAGCATACAATATGATATATCAATTATTCTAATAACAAACCTGAGACCCGTCCTATAGCATGAGATATGATATCCAAGTCCTTCCCATTCCAATCCTGAGACCCTTCCTATAACATGAAATGTGATATCCAACTCCTTCCCATTCCAACCTGAGACCCTTCCTATAGCATGAGATGGGATATCCAACTTCTTCCAAATCCAATACTGATACCCTTCCGATAGCATGAGATGTGATATCCCAATGCTTCTACCAAACCTGAGACCCATACTATGGCATGAGATGTGATATCAAACTCCTTCCCATTCCAATCCTGAGACCCTTCCTATAGCTTGAGGTGTGATATCCAACTCCTTCCCATTCCAATTCTGAGACCCTTCTTATACCATGAGACTTGATATCTCAATGCTTCTAATACCAAACCTGAGACCCGTCCTACAACATGAGATGTGATATCCAAATCCTTCCCCTTCCAAACCTTAGACCCTTCCTTTATCATGAGATGTGGTATCCAACTCCTTCCCATTCCAATCCTGAGACCCTTCCGATATCATGAGATTTGTTATCTCAATGCTTCTAATATCAAACTTGAGACCCTCCCTATAGCATGAGATGTGACATCCAAGTCCTTCCCATTCCAATCCTGAGACCCTTCCTATTGCATGAGATGTGATATCTCTATGCTTCTAATACCAAATCTGAGACCCTTCCTATAACATGAGATGGGATATCCAACTCCTTCCCATTCCAATCCTGAGACCCTTCCGATAGCAGAGATGTGATATCTCAATGCTTATACCAAACCTGAGACCCTTCCTATGGCCTGTGATGTCATATACAACTCCTTCCCATTCCAATCCTGAGACCCTTCCTTTAGCATGAGATGTGATATCTCAATGCTTATACCAAATCTGAGACCCTTCCTATAGCATGAGATGTGATATCCAAATCCTTCCCATTCCAATCCTGAGACCCTTCCTATAGCATGAGATGTGATATCTCAATGCTTATACCAAACCTGAGAGCCTACCTATAGCATGAGATGTGATATCCAAGTCCATCCCATTCCAATCCTTAGACCCTTCCTACAGCATGCGATGTGATATCTCAATGATTCTAATACCAAACCAGAGACTCTTACTATAACATGAGATGGGATATCCAACTCCTTCCCATTCCAATCCTGAGCCGCTTCCGATAGCAGAGATGTGATATCTCAATGCTTATACCAAACCTGAGACCCTTCCTATAACATGAGATGTGATATCCAACTCCTTCCCGTTCCAAACCTGAGACACTAACTATAGCATATGTGATATCCAACTCCTTCCCATTCCAAACATGAGACCCTTCCTATAGCAAGAAAGTAATATCCAACTCCTACCCATTCCAATCCTGAGACCCTTCCTATAGCAAGAGATGTGATATCCAAATCCTTCCCATTCCAATCCTGAGACCCTTCCTATAACATGAGATGTGATATCCAACTCCTTCCCATTCCAACCTGAGACACTTCCTATAGCATGAGAAGGGATATCCAACTCCTTCCCATTCAAATCCTGAGACCCTTCCTATAGCATGAGAAGGGATATCCAACTCCTTCCCAATCCAATCCTGAGACCCTTCCGATAGCAGAGACGTGATATCTCAATGCTTCTACCATACCTGAGACCCTTCCTTTAGCATGAGATGTGATATCTAAATCCTTCACATTCCAATCCTGAGACCCTTCCTATAGCATGAGATGTGATATCTCAATGCTTCTAATACCAAACCTGAGATCCTTCCTATAACATGAGATGTGATATCCAATTCCTTCCCATTCCAAACCTGAGACCCTTCCTATTGGATGAGATGTGATATCCAACTCCTTCCCATTCCAACCCTGAGACCCTTCCTATAGCATGAGATGTGATGTCTCAATGCTTCTAATACCAAACCTGAGATCCTTCCTATAACATGAGATGTGATATCCAACTCCTTCCATTCCAATCCTGAGACCCGTCCTATAGCATGAGATGTGATATCTCAATGCTTATACCAAACCTGAGACCCTTCCTATAGCATGAGATGTGATATCCAACTACTTCCCATTCCAATCCTGAGACCCTTCCTATAGCATGAGATGTGATATCTCAATGCTTCTAATACCAAACCTGAGATCCTTCCTCTAACATGAAATGTGATATCCAACTCCTTCCCTTTCCAAACCTAAGAGCCTATCTATAGCATGAGATGTGATATCCAAGTCCTTCCCATTCCAATCCTTAGACCCTTCCAACAGCATACAATATGATATATCAATTATTCTAATAACAAACCTGAGACCCGTCCTATAGCATGAGATATGATATCCAAGTCCTTCCCATTCCAATCCTGAGACCCTTCCTATAACATGAAATGTGATATCCAACTCCTTCCCATTCCAACCTGAGACCCTTCCTATAGCATGAGATGGGATATCCAACTTCTTCCAAATCCAATACTGATACCCTTCCGATAGCATGAGATGTGATATCCCAATGCTTCTACCAAACCTGAGACCCATACTATGGCATGAGATGTGATATCAAACTCCTTCCCATTCCAATCCTGAGACCCTTCCTATAGCTTGAGGTGTGATATCCAACTCCTTCCCATTCCAATTCTGAGACCCTTCTTATACCATGAGACTTGATATCTCAATGCTTCTAATACCAAACCTGAGACCCGTCCTATAACATGAGATGTGATATCCAAATCCTTCCCCTTCCAAACCTTAGACCCTTCCTTTATCATGAGATGTGGTATCCA
Organism: Ambystoma mexicanum; assembly: GCF_040938575.1. Classification (NCBI taxonomy): domain Eukaryota; kingdom Metazoa; phylum Chordata; class Amphibia; order Caudata; family Ambystomatidae; genus Ambystoma; species Ambystoma mexicanum. Next base: position 296,520,483 of record NC_090938.1, read on the forward strand.
ACTCCTTCCCATTCCAATCCTGAGACCCTTCCGATATCATGAGATTTGTTATCTCAATGCTTCTAATATCAAACTTGAGACCCTCCCTATAGCATGAGATGTGACATCCAAGTCCTTCCCATTCCAATCCTGAGACCCTTCCTATAGCATGAGATGTGATATCTCTATGCTTCTAATACCAAATCTGAGACCCTTCCTATAACATGAGATGGGATATCCAACTCCTTCCCATTCCAATCCTGAGACCCTTCCGATAGCAGAGATGTGATATCTCAATGCTTATACCAAACCTGAGACCCTTCCTATGGCCTGTGATGTCATATACAACTCCTTCCCATTCCAATCCTGAGACCCTTCCTTTAGCATGAGATGTGATATCTCAATGCTTATACCAAATCTGAGACCCTTCCTATAGCATGAGATGTGATATCCAAATCCTTCCCATTCCAATCCTGAGACCCTTCCTATAGCATGAGATGTGATATCTCAATGCTTATACCAAACCTGAGAGCCTACCTATAGCATGAGATGTGATATCCAAGTCCATCCCATTCCAATCCTTAGACCCTTCCTACAGCATGCGATGTGATATCTCAATGATTCTAATACCAAACCAGAGACTCTTACTATAACATGAGATGGGATATCCAACTCCTTCCCATTCCAATCCTGAGCCGCTTCCGATAGCAGAGATGTGATATCTCAATGCTTATACCAAACCTGAGACCCTTCCTATAACATGAGATGTGATATCCAACTCCTTCCCGTTCCAAACCTGAGACACTAACTATAGCATATGTGATATCCAACTCCTTCCCATTCCAAACATGAGACCCTTCCTATAGCAAGAAAGTAATATCCAACTCCTACCCATTCCAATCCTGAGACCCTTCCTATAGCAAGAGATGTGATATCCAAATCCTTCCCATTCCAATCCTGAGACCCTTCCTATAACATGAGATGTGATATCCAACTCCTTCCCATTCCAACCTGAGACACTTCCTATAGCATGAGAAGGGATATCCAACTCCTTCCCATTCAAATCCTGAGACCCTTCCTATAGCATGAGAAGGGATATCCAACTCCTTCCCAATCCAATCCTGAGACCCTTCCGATAGCAGAGACGTGATATCTCAATGCTTCTACCATACCTGAGACCCTTCCTTTAGCATGAGATGTGATATCTAAATCCTTCACATTCCAATCCTGAGACCCTTCCTATAGCATGAGATGTGATATCTCAATGCTTCTAATACCAAACCTGAGATCCTTCCTATAACATGAGATGTGATATCCAATTCCTTCCCATTCCAAACCTGAGACCCTTCCTATTGGATGAGATGTGATATCCAACTCCTTCCCATTCCAACCCTGAGACCCTTCCTATAGCATGAGATGTGATGTCTCAATGCTTCTAATACCAAACCTGAGATCCTTCCTATAACATGAGATGTGATATCCAACTCCTTCCATTCCAATCCTGAGACCCGTCCTATAGCATGAGATGTGATATCGCAATGCTTATACCAAACCTGAGACCCTTCCTATAGCATGAGATGTGATATCCAACTACTTCCCATTCCAATCCTGAGACCCTTCCTATAGCATGAGATGTGATATCTCAATGCTTCTAATACCAAACCTGAGATCCTTCCTCTAACATGAAATGTGATATCCAACTCCTTCCCTTTCCAAACCTAAGAGCCTATCTATAGCATGAGATGTGATATCCAAGTCCTTCCCATTCCAATCCTTAGACCCTTCCAACAGCATGCAATATGATATATCAATGATTCTAATAACAAACCTGAGACCCGTCCTATAGCATGAGATATGATATCCAAGTCCTTCCCATTCCAATCCTGAGACCCTTCCTATAACATGAAATGTGATATCCAACTCCTTCCCATTCCAACCTGAGACCCTTCCTATAGCATGAGATGGGATATCCAACTTCTTCCAAATCCAATACTGATACCCTTCCGATAGCATGAGATGTGATATCCCAATGCTTCTACCAAACCTGAGACCCTTACTATGGCATGAGATGTGATATCAAACTCCTTCCCATTCCAATCCTGAGACCCTTCCTATAGCTTGAGGTGTGATATCCAACTCCTTCCCATTCCAATTCTGAGACCCTTCTTATACCATGAGACTTGATATCTCAATGCTTCTAATACCAAACCTGAGACCCGTCCTATAACATGAGATGTGATATCCAAATCCTTCCCCTTCCAAACCTTAGACCCTTCCTTTATCATGAGATGTGGTATCCAACTCCTTCCCATTCCAATCCTGAGACCCTTCCGATATCATGAGATTTGTTATCTCAATGCTTCTAATATCAAACTTGAGACCCTCCCTGTAGCATGAGATGTGACATCCAAGTCCTTCCCATTCCAATCCTGAGACCCTTCCTATAGCATGAGATGTGATATCTCTATGCTTCTAATACCAAACCTGAGACCCTTCCTATAACATGAGATGGGATATCCAACTCCTTCCCATTCCAATCCTGAGACCCTTCCGATAGCAGAGATGTGATATCTCAATGCTTATACCAAACCTGAGACCTTTCCTATGGCCTGAGATGTCATATACAACTCCTTCCCATTCCAATCCTGAGACCCTTCCTTTAGCATGAGATGTGATATCTCAATGCTTATACCAAATCTGAGACCCTTCCTATAGCATAAGATGTGATATCCAAATCCTTCCCATTCCAATCCTGAGACCCTTCCGATATCATGAGATTTGTTATCTCAATGCTTCTAATATCAAACTTGAGACCCTCCCTATAGCATGAGATGTGATATCCAAGTCCTTCCCATTCCAATCCTTAGACCCTTCCAACAGCATGCAATATGATATATCAATGATTCTAATAACAAACCTGAGACCCGTCCTATAGCATGAGATATGATATCCAAGTCCTTCCCATTCCAATCCTGAGACCCTTCCTATAACATGAAATGTGATATCCAACTCCTCCCCATTCCAACCTGAGACCCTTCCTATAGCATGAGATGGGATATCCAACTTCTTCCAAATCCAATACTGATACCCTTCCGATAGCATGAGATGTGATATCCCAATGCTTCTACCAAACCTGAGACCCATACTATGGCATGAGATGTGATATCAAACTCCTTCCCATTCCAATCCTGAGACCCTTCCTATAGCTTGAGGTGTGATATCCAACTCCTTCCCATTCCAATTCTGAGACCCTTCTTATACCATGAGACTTGATATCTCAATGCTTCTAATACCAAACCTGAGACCCGTCCTATAACATGAGATGTGATATCCAAATCCTTCCACTTCCAAACCTTAGACCCTTCCTTTATCATGAGATGTGGTATCCAACTCCTTCCCATTCCAATCCTGAGACCCTTCCGATATCATGAGATTTGTTATCTCAATGCTTCTAATATCAAACTTGAGACCCTCCCTATAGCATGAGATGTGACATCCAAGTCCTTCCCATTCCAATCCTGAGACCCTTCCTATAGCATGAGATGTGATATCTCTATGCTTCTAATACCAAACCTGAGACCCTTCCTATAACATGAGATGGGATATCCAACTCCTTCCCATTCCAATCCTGAGACCCTTCCGATAGCAGAGATGTGATATCTCAATGCTTATACCAAACCTGAGACCCTTCCTATGGCCTGAGATGTCATATACAACTCCTTCCCATTCCAATCCTGAGACCCTTCCTTTAGCATGAGATGTGATATCTCAATGCTTATACCAAATCTGAGACCCTTCCTATAGCATGAGATGTGATATCCAAATCCTTCCCATTCCAATCCTGAGACCCTTCCTATAGCATGAGATGTGATATCTCAATGCTTATACCAAACCTGAGAGCCTACCTATAGCATGAGATGTGATATCCAAGTCCATCCCATTCCAATCCTTAGACCCTTCCTACAGCATGCGATGTGATATCTCAATGATTCTAATACCAAACCAGAGACTCTTACTATAACATGAGATGGGATATCCAACTCCTTCCCATTCCAATCCTGAGCCGCTTCCGATAGCAGAGATGTGATATCTCAATGCTTATACCAAACCTGAGACCCTTCCTATAACATGAGATGTGATATCCAACTCCTTCCCGTTCCAAACCTGAGACACTAACTATAGCATATGTGATATCCAACTCCTTCCCATTCCAAACATGAGACCCTTCCTATAGCAAGAAAGTAATATCCAACTCCTACCCATTCCAATCCTGAGACCCTTCCTATAGCAAGAGATGTGATATCCAAATCCTTCCCATTCCAATCCTGAGACCCTTCCTATAGCAAGAAAGTAATATCCAACTCCTACCCATTCCAATCCTGAGACCCTTCCTATAGCAAGAGATGTGATATCCAAATCCTTCCCATTCCAATCCTGAGATCCTTCCTCTAACATGAAATGTGATATCCAACTCCTTCCCTTTTCAAACCTAAGAGCCTATCTATAGCATGAGATGTGATATCCAAGTCCTTCCCATTCCAATCCTTAGACCCTTCCAACAGCATGCAATATGATATATCAATGATTCTAATAACAAACCTGAGACCCGTCCTATAGCATGAGATATGATATCCAGGTCCTTCCCATTCCAATCCTGAGACCCTTCCTATAACATGAAATGTGATATCCAACTCCTTCCCATTCCAACCTGAGACCCTTCCTATAGCATGAGATGGGATATCCAACTTCTTCCAAATCCAATACTGATACCCTTCCGATAGCATGAGATGTGATATCCCAATGCTTCTACCAAACCTGAGACCCATACTATGGCATGAGATGTGATATCAAACTCCTTCCCATTCCAATCCTGAGACCCTTCCTATAGCTTGAGGTGTGATATCCAACTCCTTCCCATTCCAATTCTGAGACCCTTCTTATACCATGAGACTTGATATCTCAATGCTTCTAATACCAAACCTGAGACCCGTCCTATAACATGAGATGTGATATCCAAATCCTTCCCCTTCCAAACCTTAGACCCTTCCTTTATCATGAGATGTGGTATCCAACTCCTTCCCATTCCAATCCTGAGACCCTTCCGATATCATGAGATTTGTTATCTCAATGCTTCTAATATCAAACTTGAGACCCTCCCTGTAGCATGAGATGTGACATCCAAGTCCTTCCCATTCCAATCCTGAGACCCTTCCTATAGCATGAGATATGATATCTCTACGCTTCTAATACCAAACCTGAGACCCTTCCTATAACATGAGATGGGATATCCAACTCCTTCCCATTCCAATCCTGAGACCCTTCCGATAGCAGAGATGTGATATCTCAATGCTTATACCAAACCTGAGACCTTTCCTATGGCCTGAGATGTCATATACAACTCCTTCCCATTCCAATCCTGAGACCCTTCCTTTAGCATGAGATGTGATATCTCAATGCTTATACCAAATCTGAGACCCTTCCTATAGCATAAGATGTGATATCCAAATCCTTCCCATTCCAATCCTGAGACCCTTCCGATATCATGAGATTTGTTATCTCAATGCTTCTAATATCAAACTTGAGACCCTCCCTATAGCATGAGATGTGATATCCAAGTCCTTCCCATTCCAATCCTTAGACCCTTCCAACAGCATGCAATATGATATATCAATGATTCTAATAACAAACCTGAGACCCGTCCTATAGCATGAGATATGATATCCAAGTCCTTCCCATTCCAATCCTGAGACCCTTCCTATAACATGAAATGTGATATCCAACTCCTTCCCATTCCAACCTGAGACCCTTCCTATAGCATGAGATGGGATATCCAACTTCTTCCAAATCCAATACTGATACCCTTCCGATAGCATGAGATGTGATATCCCAATGCTTCTACCAAACCTGAGACCCATACTATGGCAGGAGATGTGATATCAAACTCCTTCCCATTCCAATCCTGAGACCCTTCCTATAGCTTGAGGTGTGATATCCAACTCCTTCCCATTCCAATTCTGAGACCCTTCTTATACCATGAGACTTGATATCTCAATGCTTCTAATACCAAACCTGAGACCCGTCCTATAACATGAGATGTGATATCCAAATCCTTCCCCTTCCAAACCTTAGACCCTTCCTTTATCATGAGATGTGGTATCCAACTCCTTCCCATTCCAATCCTGAGACCCTTCCAATATCATGAGATCTGTTATATCAATGCTTCTAATATCAAACTTGAGACCCTCCCTATAGCATGAGATGTGACATCCAAGTCCTTCCCATTCCAATCCTGAGACCCTTCCTATAGCATGAGATGTGATATCTCTATGCTTCTAATACCAAACCTGAGACCCTTCCTATAACATGAGATGGGATATCCAACTCCTTCCCATTCCAATCCTGAGACCCTTCCGATAGCAGAGATGTGATATCTCAATGCTTATACCAAACCTGAGACCCTTCCTATGGCCTGAGATGTCATATACAACTCCTTCCCATTCCAATCCTGAGACCCTTCCTTTAGCATGAGATGTGATATCTCAATGCTTATACCAAATCTGAGACCCTTCCTATTGCATGAGATGTGATATCCAAATCCTTCCCATTCCAATCCTGAGACCCTTCCTATAGCATGAGATGTGATATCTCAATGCTTATACCAAACCTGAGAGCCTACCTATAGCATGAGATGTGATATCCAAGTCCATCCCATTCCAATCCTTAGACCCTTCCTACAGCATGCGATGTGATATCTCAATGATTCTAATACCAAACCAGAGACTCTTACTATAACATGAGATGGGATATCCAACTCCTTCCCATTCCAATCCTGAGCCGCTTCCGATAGCAGAGATGTGATATCTCAATGCTTATGCCAAACCTGAGACCCTTCCTATAACATGAGATGTGATATCCAACTCCTTCCCGTTCCAAACCTGAGACACTAACTATAGCATATGTGATATCCAACTCCTTCCCATTCCAAACATGAGACCCTTCCTATAGCAAGAAAGTAATATCCAACTCCTACCCATTCCAATCCTGAGACCCTTCCTATAGCAAGAGATGTGATATCCAAATCCTTCCCATTCCAATCCTGAGACCCTTCCTATAACATGAGATGTGATATCCAACTCCTTCCCATTCCAACCTGAGACACTTCCTATAGCATGAGAAGGGATATCCAACTCCTTCCCAATCCAATCCTGAGACCCTTCCGATAGCAGAGATGTGATATCTCAATGCTTATACCAAACCTGAGACCCTTCCTATGGCATGAGATGTGATATCCAACTCCTTGCCATTCAAATCCTGAGACCCTTCCTATAGCATGAGAAGGGATATCCAACTCCTTCCCAATCCAATCCTGAGACCCTTCCGATAGCAGAGACGTGATATCTCAATGCTTCTACCAAACCTGAGACCCTTCCTTTAGCATGAGATGTGATATCCAAATCCTTCACATTCCAATCCTGAGACCCTTCCTATAGCATGAGATGTGATATCTCAATGCTTCTAATACCAAACCTGAGATCCTTCCTATAACATAAGATGTGATATCCAATTCCTTCCCATTCCAAACCTGAGACCCTTCCTATTGGATGAGATGTGATATCCAACTCCTTCCCATTCCAACCCTGAGACCCTTCATATAGCATGAGATGTGATGTCTCAATGCTTCTAATACCAAACCTGAGATCCTTCCTATAACATGAGATGTGATATCCAACTCCTTCCATTCCAATCCTGAGACCCGTCCTATAGCATGAGATGTGATATCTCAATGCTTATACCAAACCTGAGACCCTTCCTATAGCATGAGATGTGATATCCAACTTCTTCCCATTCCAATCCTGAGACCCTTCCTATAACATGAGATGTGATGTCTCAATGCTTCTAATACCAAACCTGAGATATTTCCTATAGCTTGAGACGTGATATCCAACTCCTTCCCTTTCCAAACCTAAGAGCCTATCTATAGCATGAGATGTGATATCCAAGTCCTTCCCATTCCAATCCTGAGACCCTTCCTATAACATGAAATGTAATATCCAACTCCTTCCCATTCCAACCTGAGACCCTTCCTATAGCATGAGATGTGATATCTCAAGGCCTCTAATACCAAACCTGAGATCCTTCCTCTAACATGAAATGTGATATCCAACTCCTTCCCCTTCCAAACCTGAGAGCCTTCCTATAGCATGAGATATGATATCCAAGTCCTTCCCATTCCAATCCTGAGACCCTTCCTATAACATGAAATGTGATATCCAACTCCTTCCCATTCCAACCTGAGACCCTTCCTATAGCATGAGATGGGATATCCAACTTCTTCCAAATCCAATACTGATACCCTTCCGATAGCATGAGATGTGATATCCCAATGCTTCTACCAAACCTGAGACCCATACTATGGCATGAGATGTGATATCAAACTCCTTCCCATTCCAATCCTGAGACCCTTCCTATAGCTTGAGATGTGATATCCAACTCCTTCCCATTCCAATTCTGAGACCCTTCCTATACTCTGAGACTTGATATCTCAATGCTTCTAATACCAAACCTGAGACCCGTAATATAACATGAGATGTGATATCCAAATCCTTCCCCTTCCAAACCTTAGACCCTTCCTTTATCATGAGATGTGATATCCAACTCCTTCCCATTCCAATCCTGAGACCCTTCCGATATCATGAGATGTGATATCTCAAAGCTTCTAATATCAAACTTGAGACCCTCCCTATAGCATGAGATGTGATATCCAAGTCCTTCCCATTCCAATCCTGAGACCCTTCCTATAGCATGAGATGTGATATCTCAATGCTTCTAATACCAAACCTGAGACCCTTCCTATAACATGAGATGGGAATATCCAACTCCTTCCCATTCCAATCCTGAGACCCTTCCGATAGCAGAGATGTGATATCTCAATGCTTATACCAAACCTGAGACCCTTCCTATGGCATGAGATGTGATATCCAACTCCTTGCCATTCAAATCCTGAGACCCTTCCTATAGCATGAGAAGGGATATCCAACTCCTTCCCAATCCAATCCTGAGACCCTTCCGATAGCAGAGACGTGATATCTCAATGCTTCTACCAAACCTGAGACCCTTCCTTTAGCATGAGATGTGATATCCAAATCCTTCACATTCCAATCCTGAGACCCTTCCTATAGCATGAGATGTGATGTCTCAATGCTTCTAATACCAAACCTGAGATCCTTCCTATAACATGAGATGTGATATCCAAATCCTTCCATTCCAATCCTGAGACCCGTCCTATAGCATGAGATGTGATATCTCAATGCTTATACCAAACCTGAGACCCTTCCTATAGCATGAGATGTGTTATCCAACTACTTCCCATTCCAATCCTGAGACCCTTCCTATAGCATGAGATGTGATATCTCAATGCTTCTAATACCAAACCTGAGATCCTTCCTCTAACATGAAATGTGATATCCAACTCCTTCCCTTTCCAAACCTAAGAGCCTATCTATAGCATGAGATGTGATATCCAAGTCCTTCCCATTCCAATCCTTAGACCCTTCCTACAGCATGCAATATGATATCTCAATGATTCTAATAACAAACCTGAGACCCATCCTATAGCATGAGATATGATATCCAAGTCCTTCCCATTCCAATCCTGAGACCCTTCCTATAACATGAAATGTGATATCCAACTCCTTCCCATTCCAACCTGAGACCCTTCCTATAGCATGAGATGGGATATCCAACTTCTTCCAAATCCAATACTGATACCCTTCCGATAGCATGAGATGTGATATCCCAATGCTTCTACCAAACCTGAGACCCATACTATGGCATGAGATGTGATATCAAACTCCTTCCCATTCAAATTCTGAGACCCTTCTTATACCATGAGACTTGATATCTCAATGCTTCTAATACCAAACCTGAGACCCGTCCTATAACATGAGATGTGATATCCAAATCCTTCCCCTTCCAAACCTTAGAGCCTTCCTTTATCATGAGATGTGGTATCCAACTCCTTCCCATTCCAATCCTGAGACCCTTCCGATATCATGAGATTTGTTATCTCAATGCTTCTAATATCAAACTTGAGACCCTCCCTATAGCATGAGATGTGACATCCAAGTCCTTCCCATTCCAATCCTGAGACCCTTCCTATAGCATGAGATGTGATATCTCTATGCTTCTAATACCAAACCTGAGACCCTTCCTATAACATGAGATGGGATATCCAACTCCTTCCCATTCCAATCCTGAGACCCTTCCGATAGCAGAGATGTGATATCTCAATGCTTATACCAAACCTGAGACCCTTCCTATGGCCTGAGATGTCATATACAACTCCTTCCCATTCCAATACTGAGACCCTTCCTATAGCATGAGATGTGATATCTCAATGCTTATACCAAACCTGAGAGCCTACCTATAGCATGAGATGTGATATCCAAGTCCATCCCATTCCAATCCTTAGACCCTTCCTACAGCATGCGATGTGATATCTCAATGATTCTAATACCAAACCAGAGACTCTTACTATAACATGAGATGGGATATCCAACTCCTTCCCATTCCAAACATGAGACCCTTCCTATAGCAAGAAAGTAATATCCAACTCCTACCCATTCCAATCCTGAGACCCTTCCTATAGCAAGAGATGTGATATCCAAATCCTTCCCATTCCAATCCTGAGACCCTTCCTATAACATGAGATGTGATATCCAACTCCTTCCCATTCCAACCTGAGACACTTCCTATAGCATGAGAAGGGATATCCAACTACTTCCCAATCCAATCCTGAGACCCTTCCGATAGCAGAGATGTGATATCTCAATGCTTATACCAAACCTGAGACCCTTCCTATGGCATGAGATGTGATATCCAACTCCTTGCCATTCAAATCCTGAGACCCTTCCTATAGCATGAGAAGGGATATCCAACTCCTTCCCAATCCAATCCTGAGACCCTTCCGATAGCAGAGACGTGATATCTCAATGCTTCTACCAAACCTGAGACCCTTCCTTTAGCATGAGATGTGATATCCAAATCCTTCACATTCCAATCCTGAGACCCTTCCTATAGCATGAGATGTTATATCTCAATGCTTCTAATACCAAACCTGAGATCCTTCCTATAACATGAGATGTGATATCCAATTCCTTCCCATTCCAAACCTGAGACCCTTCCTATTGGATGAGATGTGATATCCAACTCCTTCCCATTCCAACCCTGAGACCCTTCCTATAGCATGAGATGTGATGTCTCAATGCTTCTAATACCAAACCTGAGATCCTTCCTATAACATGAGATGTGATATCCAACTCCTTCCATTCCAATCCTGAGACCCGTCCTATAGCATGAGATGTGATATCTCAATGCTTATACCAAACCTGAGACCCTTCCTATAGCATGAGATGTGATATCTCAATGCTTCTAATACCAAACCTGAGATCCTTCCTCAACATGAAATGTGATATCCAACTCCTTCCCTTTCCAAACCTAAGAGCCTATCTATAGCATGAGATGTGATATCCAAGTCCTTCCCATTCCAACCCTTAGACCCTTCCTACAGCATGCAATATGATATCTCAATGATTCTAATAACAAACCTGAGACCCGTCCTATAACATGAGATGGGATATCCAACTCCTTCCCATTCCAATTCTGAGACACTTCCGATAGCAGAGATGTGATATCTCAATGCTTATACCAAACCTGAGACCCTTCCTATAACATGAGATGTGATATTCAAATCCTTCCCGTTCCAAACCTGAGACCCTTCCTTTAGCATGAGATGTGATATCCAACTCCTTCCCGTTCCAAACCTGAGACCCTTCCTTTAGCATGAGATGTGATATCCAGCTCCTTCCCATTCCAATCCTGAGACACTTCCGATAGCATGAGATGTGATATCTCAATGCTTCTAATATCAAAACTGAGACCCTCCCTATAGCATGATATGTGATATCTAAGTCCTTCCCATTCCAATCCTGAGACACTCCCTATAGCATGAGATGTGATATCCAACTCTTTCCCATTCCAATCCTGAGACCCTTCCTATAGCATGAGATATGATATCTCAATACTTCTAATACCAAACGTGAGATCCTTCCGATAACATGAGATGTGATATCCAAATCCTTCCCCTTCCAAACCTGAGACCCTCCCTTTAGCATGAGATGTGATATCCAACTCCTTCCCATTCCAATCCTGAGACCCTTCTGATAGCATGAGATGTGATATCTCAATGCTTCTAATACCAAACCTGAGATCCTTCCGATAGCATGAGATGTGATATCTCAATGCTTCTAATACCAAACCTGAGATCCTTCCTAAACCATTAGATGTGATATCCAACTCCTTCCCATTCCATTCCTGAGACCCTTCTGATAGCATGAGATGTGATATCTCAATGCCTCTAATACCAAACCTGAGATCCTACCTCTAACATGAGATGTGATATCCAAATCCTTCACATTCCAATCCTGAGACCCTTCCTATAGCATGTGATGTGATATCTCAATGCTTCTAATACCAAACCTGAGATCCTTCCTATAACATGAGATGTGATATCCAATTCCTTCCCATTCCAATCCTGAGACCCTTCCTATAACATGAAATGTGATATCCAACTCCTTCCCATTCCAACCTGAGACCCTTCCTATAGCATGAGATGGGATATCCAACTTCTTCCAAATCCAATACTGATATCCTTCCGATAGCATGAGATGTGATATCCCAATGCTTCTACCAAACCTGAGACCCATACTATGGCATGAGATGTGATATCAAACTCCTTCCCATTCCAATCCTGAGACCCTTCCTATAGCTTGAGGTGTGATATCCAACTCCTTCCCATTCCAATTCTGAGACCCTTCTTATACCATGAGACTTGATATCTCAATGCTTCTAATACCAAACCTGAGACCCGTCCTATAACATGAGATGTGATATCCAAATCCTTCCCCTTCCAAACCTTAGACCCTTCCTTTATCATGAGATGTGGTATCCAACTCCTTCCCATTCCAATCCTGAGACCCTTCCGATAGCAGAGATGTGATATCTCAATGCTTATACCAAACCTGAGAACCTTCCTATGGGCTGAGATGTCATATACAACTCCTTCCCATTCCAATCCTGAGACCCTTCCTTTAGCATGAGATGTGATATCTCAATGCTTATACCAAATCTGAGACCCTTCCTATAGCATGAGATGTGATATCCAATTCCTTCCCATTCCAATCCTGAGACCCTTCCTATAGCATGAGATGTGATATCTCAATGCTTATACCAAACCTGAGAGCCTACCTATAGCATGAGATGTGATATCCAAGTCCATCCCATTCCAATCCTTAGACCCTTCCTACAGCATGCGATGTTATATCTCAATGATTCTAATACCAAACCAGAGACTCTTCCTATAACATGAGATGGGATATCCAACTCCTTCCCATTCCAATCCTGAGCCGCTTCCGATAGCAGAGATGTGATATCTCAATGCTTATACCAAACCTGAGACCCTTCCTATAACATGAGTTGTGATATCCAACTCCTTCCCGTTCCAAACCTGAGACACTAACTATAGCATATGTGATATCCAACTCCTTCCCATTCCAAACATGAGACCCTTCCTATAGCAAGAAAGTAATATCCAACTCCTACCCATTCCAATCCTGAGACCCTTCCTATAGCAAGAGATGTGATATCCAAATCCTTCATATTCCAATCCTGAGACCCTTCCTATAACATGAGATGTGATATCCAACTCCTTCCCATTCCAACCTGAGACACTTCCAATAGCATGAGAAGGGATATCCAACTCCTTCCCAATACAATCCTGAGACCCTTCCGATAGCAGAGATGTGATATCTCAATGCTTATACCAAACCTGAGACCCTTCCTATGGCATGAGATGTGATATCCAACTCCTTGCCATTCAAATCCTGAGACCCTTCCTATAGCATGAGATGTGATATCTCTATGCTTCTAATACCAAACCTGAGACCCTTCCTATAACATGAGATGGGATATCCAACTCCTTCCCATTCCAATCCTGAGACCCTTCCGATAGCAGAGATGTGATATCTCAATGCTTATACCAAACCTGAGAACCTTCCTATGGCCTGAGATGTCAAATACAACTCCTTCCCATTCCAATCCTGAGACCCTTCCTTTAGCATGAGATGTGATATCTCAATGCTTATACCAAATCTGAGACCCTTTATATAGCATGAGATGTGATATCCAATTCCTTCCCATTCCAATCCTGAGACCCTTCCTATAGCATGAGATGTGATATCTCAATGCTTATACCAAACCTGAGAGCCTACCTATAGCATGAGATGTGATATCCAAGTCCATCCCATTCCAATCCTTAGACCCTTCCTACAGCATGCGATGTGATATCTCAATGATTCTAATACCAAACCAGAGACTCTTCCTATAACATGAGATGGGATATCCAACTCCTTCCCATTCCAATCCTGAGCCGCTTCCGATAGCAGAGATGTGATATCTCAATGCTTATACCAAACCTGAGACCCTTCCTATAACATGAGATGTGATATCCAACTCCTTCCCGTTCCAAACCTGAGACACTAACTATAGCATATGTGATATCCAACTCCTTCCCATTCCAAACATGAGACCCTTCCTATAGCAAGAAAGTAATATCCAACTCCTACCCATTCCAATCCTGAGACCCTTCCTATAGCAAGAGATGTGATATCCAAATCCTTCCCATTCCAATCCTGAGACCCTTCCTATAACATGAGATGTGATATCCAACTCCTTCCCATTCCAACCTGAGACACTTCCTATAGCATGAGAAGGGATATCCAACTCCTTCCCAATCCAATCCTGAGACCCTTCCGATAGCAGAGATGTGATATCTCAATGCTTATACCAAACCTGAGAGCCTACCTATAGCATGAGATGTGATATCCAAGTCCATCCCATTCCAATCCTTAGACCCTTCCTACAGCATGCGATGTGATATCTCAATGATTCTAATACCAAACCAGAGACTCTTACTATAACATGAGATGGGATATCCAACTCCTTCCCATTCCAAACATGAGACCCTTCCTATAGCAAGAAAGTAATATCCAACTCCTACCCATTCCAATCCTGAGACCCTTCCTATAGCAAGAGATGTGATATCCAAATCCTTCCCATTCCAATCCTGAGACCCTTCCTATAACATGAGATGTGATATCCAACTCCTTCCCATTCCAACCTGAGACACTTCCTATAGCATGAGAAGGGATATCCAACTACTTCCCAATCCAATCCTGAGACCCTTCCGATAGCAGAGATGTGATATCTCAATGCTTATACCAAACCTGAGACCCTTCCTATGGCATGAGATGTGATATCCAACTCCTTGCCATTCAAATCCTGAGACCCTTCCTATAGCATGAGAAGGGATATCCAACTCCTTCCCAATCCAATCCTGAGACCCTTCCGATAGCAGAGACGTGATATCTCAATGCTTCTACCAAACCTGAGACCCTTCCTTTAGCATGAGATGTGATATCCAAATCCTTCACATTCCAATCCTGAGACCCTTCCTATAGCATGAGATGTTATATCTCAATGCTTCTAATACCAAACCTGAGATCCTTCCTATAACATGAGATGTGATATCCAATTCCTTCCCATTCCAAACCTGAGACCCTTCCTATTGGATGAGATGTGATATCCAACTCCTTCCCATTCCAACCCTGAGACCCTTCCTATAGCATGAGATGTGATGTCTCAATGCTTCTAATACCAAACCTGAGATCCTTCCTATAACATGAGATGTGATATCCAACTCCTTCCATTCCAATCCTGAGACCCGTCCTATAGCATGAGATGTGATATCTCAATGCTTATACCAAACCTGAGACCCTTCCTATAGCATGAGATGTGATATCCAACTACTTCAAATTCCAATCCTGAGACCCTTCCTATAGCATGAGATGTGATATCTCAATGCTTCTAATACCAAACCTGAGATCCTTCCTCAACATGAAATGTGATATCCAACTCCTTCCCTTTCCAAACCTAAGAGCCTATCTATAGCATGAGATGTGATATCCAAGTCCTTCCCATTCCAACCCTTAGACCCTTCCTACAGCATGCAATATGATATCTCAATGATTCTAATAACAAACCTGAGACCCGTCCTATAACATGAGATGGGATATCCAACTCCTTCCCATTCCAATTCTGAGACACTTCCGATAGCAGAGATGTGATATCTCAATGCTTATACCAAACCTGAGACCCTTCCTATAACATGAGATGTGATATCCAAATCCTTCCCGTTCCAAACCTGAGACCCTTCCTTTAGCATGAGATGTGATATCCAACTCCTTCCCGTTCCAAACCTGAGACCCTTCCTTTAGCATGAGATGTGATATCCAGCTCCTTCCCATTCCAATCCTGAGACACTTCCTATAGCATGAGATATGATATCTCAATGCTTCTAATATCAAAACTGAGACCCTCCCTATAGCATGATATGTGATATCTAAGTCCTTCCCATTCCAAACCTGAGACACTCCCTATAGCATGAGATGTGATATCCAACTCTTTCCCATTCCAATCCTGAGACCCTTCCTATAGCATGAGATATGATATCTCAATACTTCTAATACCAAACGTGAGATCCTTCCGATAACATGAGATGTGATATCCAAATCCTTCCCCTTCCAAACCTGAGACCCTCCCTTTAGCATGAGATGTGATATCCAACTCCTTCCCATTCCAATCCTGAGACCCTTCTGATAGCATGGGATGTGATATCTCAATGCTTCTAATACCAAACCTGAGATCCTTCCGATAGCATGAGATGTGATATCTCAATGCTTCTAATACCAAACCTGAGATCCTTCCTAAACCATTAGATGTGATATCCAACTCCTTCCCATTCCATTCCTGAGACCCTTCTGATAGCATGAGATGTGATATCTCAATGCCTCTAATACCAAACCTGAGATCCTACCTCTAACATGAGATGTGATATCCAAATCCTTCACATTCCAATCCTGAGACCCTTCCTATAGCATGTGATGTGATATCTCAATGCTTCTAATACCAAACCTGAGATCCTTCCTATAACATGAGATGTGATATCCAATTCCTTCCCATTCCAAACCTGAGACCCTTCCTATTGGATGAGATGTGATATCCAACTCCTTCCCATTCCAACCCTGAGACCCTTCCTATAGCATGAGATGTGATGTCTCAATGCTTCTAATACCAAACCTGAGATCCTTCCTATAACATGAGATGTGATATCCAACTCCTTCCCTTTCCAAACCTAAGAGCCTATCTATAGCATGAGATGTGATATCCAAGTCCTTCCCATTCCAATCCTTAGACCCTTCCTACAGCATGCAATATGATATCTCAATGATTCTAATAACAAACCTGAGACCCATCCTGTAGCATGAGATATGATATCCAAGTCCTTCCCATTCCAATCCTGAGACCCTTCCTATAACATGAAATGTGATATCCAACTCCTTCCCATTCCAACCTGAGACCCTTCCTATAGCATGAGATGGGATATCCAACTTCTTCCAAATCCAATACTGATATCCTTCCGATAGCATGAGATGTGATATCCCAATGCTTCTACCAAACCTGAGACCCATACTATGGCATGAGATGTGATATCAAACTCCTTCCCATTCCAATCCTGAGACCCTTCCTATAGCTTGAGGTGTGATATCCAACTCCTTCCCATTCCAATTCTGAGACCCTTCTTATACCATGAGACTTGATATCTCAATGCTTCTAATACCAAACCTGAGACCCGTCCTATAACATGAGATGTGATATCCAAATCCTTCCCCTTCCAAACCTTAGACCCTTCCTTTATCATGAGATGTGGTATCCAACTCCTTCCCATTCCAATCCTGAGACCCTTCCGATAGCAGAGATGTGATATCTCAATGCTTATACCAAACCTGAGAACCTTCCTATGGGCTGAGATGTCATATACAACTCCTTCCCATTCCAATCCTGAGACCCTTCCTTTAGCATGAGATGTGATATCTCAATGCTTATACCAAATCTGAGACCCTTCCTATAGCATGAGATGTGATATCCAATTCCTTCCCATTCCAATCCTGAGACCCTTCCTATAGCATGAGATGTGATATCTCAATGCTTATACCAAACCTGAGAGCCTACCTATAGCATGAGATGTGATATCCAAGTCCATCCCATTCCAATCCTTAGACCCTTCCTACAGCATGCGATGTTATATCTCAATGATTCTAATACCAAACCAGAGACTCTTCCTATAACATGAGATGGGATATCCAACTCCTTCCCATTCCAATCCTGAGCCGCTTCCGATAGCAGAGATGTGATATCTCAATGCTTATACCAAACCTGAGACCCTTCCTATAACATGAGTTGTGATATCCAACTCCTTCCCGTTCCAAACCTGAGACACTAACTATAGCATATGTGATATCCAACTCCTTCCCATTCCAAACATGAGACCCTTCCTATAGCAAGAAAGTAATATCCAACTCCTACCCATTCCAATCCTGAGACCCTTCCTATAGCAAGAGATGTGATATCCAAATCCTTCATATTCCAATCCTGAGACCCTTCCTATAACATGAGATGTGATATCCAACTCCTTCCCATTCCAACCTGAGACACTTCCAATAGCATGAGAAGGGATATCCAACTCCTTCCCAATACAATCCTGAGACCCTTCCGATAGCAGAGATGTGATATCTCAATGCTTATACCAAACCTGAGACCCTTCCTATGGCATGAGATGTGATATCCAACTCCTTGCCATTCAAATCCTGAGACCCTTCCTATAGCATGAGATGTGATATCTCTATGCTTCTAATACCAAACCTGAGACCCTTCCTATAACATGAGATGGGATATCCAACTCCTTCCCATTCCAATCCTGAGACCCTTCCGATAGCAGAGATGTGATATCTCAATGCTTATACCAAACCTGAGAACCTTCCTATGGCCTGAGATGTCAAATACAACTCCTTCCCATTCCAATCCTGAGACCCTTCCTTTAGCATGAGATGTGATATCTCAATGCTTATACCAAATCTGAGACCCTTCCTATAGCATGAGATGTGATATCCAATTCCTTCCCATTCCAATCCTGAGACCCTTCCTATAGCATGAGATGTGATATCTCAATGCTTATACCAAACCTGAGAGCCTACCTATAGCATGAGATGTGATATCCAAGTCCATCCCATTCCAATCCTTAGACCCTTCCTACAGCATGCGATGTGATATCTCAATGATTCTAATACCAAACCAGAGACTCTTCCTATAACATGAGATGGGATATCCAACTCCTTCCCATTCCAATCCTGAGCCGCTTCCGATAGCAGAGATGTGATATCTCAATGCTTATACCAAACCTGAGACCCTTCCTATAACATGAGATGTGATATCCAACTCCTTCCCGTTCCAAACCTGAGACACTAACTATAGCATATGTGATATCCAACTCCTTCCCATTCCAAACATGAGACCCTTCCTATAGCAAGAAAGTAATATCCAACTCCTACCCATTCCAATCCTGAGACCCTTCCTATAGCAAGAGATGTGATATCCAAATCCTTCCCATTCCAATCCTGAGACCCTTCCTATAACATGAGATGTGATATCCAACTCCTTCCCGTTCCAAACCTGAGACCCTTCCTTTAGCATGAGATGTGATATCCAGCTCCTTCCCATTCCAATCCTGAGACACTTCCTATAGCATGAGATATGATATCTCAATGCTTCTAATATCAAAACTGAGACCCTCCCTATAGCATGATATGTGATATCTAAGTCCTTCCCATTCCAATCCTGAGACACTCCCTATAGCATGAGATGTGATATCCAACTCTTTCCCATTCCAATCCTGAGACCCTTCCTATAGCATGAGATATGATATCTCAATACTTCTAATACCAAACGTGAGATCCTTCCGATAACATGAGATGTGATATCCAAATCCTTCCCCTTCCAAACCTGAGACCCTCCCTTTAGCATGAGATGTGATATCCAACTCCTTCCCATTCCAATCCTGAGACCCTTCTGATAGCATGAGATGTGATATCTCAATGCTTCTAATACCAAACCTGAGATCCTTCCGATAGCATGAGATGTGATATCTCAATGCTTCTAATACCAAACCTGAGATCCTTCCTAAACCATTAGATGTGATATCCAACTCCTTCCCATTCCATTCCTGAGACCCTTCTGATAGCATGAGATGTGATATCTCAATGCCTCTAATACCAAACCTGAGATCCTACCTCTAACATGAGATGTGATATCCAAATCCTTCACATTCCAATCCTGAGACCCTTCCTATAGCATGTGATGTGATATCTCAATGCTTCTAATACCAAACCTGAGATCCTTCCTATAACATGAGATGTGATATCCAATTCCTTCCCATTCCAAACCTGAGACCCTTCCTATTGGATGAGATGTGATATCCAACTCCTTCCCATTCCAACCCTGAGACCCTTCCTATAGCATGAGATGTGATGTCTCAATGCTTCTAATACCAAACCTGAGATCCTTCCTATAACATGAGATGTGATATCCAACTCCTTCCCTTTCCAAACCTAAGAGCCTATCTATAGCATGAGATGTGATATCCAAGTCCTTCCCATTCCAATCCTTAGACCCTTCCTACAGCATGCAATATGATATCTCAATGATTCTAATAACAAACCTGAGACCCATCCTGTAGCATGAGATATGATATCCAAGTCCTTCCCATTCCAATCCTGAGACCCTTCCTATAACATGAAATGTGATATCCAACTCCTTCCCATTCCAACCTGAGACCCTTCCTATAGCATGAGATGGGATATCCAACTTCTTCCAAATCCAATACTGATATCCTTCCGATAGCATGAGATGTGATATCCCAATGCTTCTACCAAACCTGAGACCCATACTATGGCATGAGATGTGATATCAAACTCCTTCCCATTCCAATCCTGAGACCCTTCCTATAGCTTGAGGTGTGATATCCAACTCCTTCCCATTCCAATTCTGAGACCCTTCTTATACCATGAGACTTGATATCTCAATGCTTCTAATACCAAACCTGAGACCCGTCCTATAACATGAGATGTGATATCCAAATCCTTCCCCTTCCAAACCTTAGACCCTTCCTTTATCATGAGATGTGGTATCCAACTCCTTCCCATTCCAATCCTGAGACCCTTCCGATAGCAGAGATGTGATATCTCAATGCTTATACCAAACCTGAGAACCTTCCTATGGGCTGAGATGTCATATACAACTCCTTCCCATTCCAATCCTGAGACCCTTCCTTTAGCATGAGATGTGATATCTCAATGCTTATCCCAAATCTGAGACCCTTCCTATAGCATGAGATGTGATATCCAATTCCTTCCCATTCCAATCCTGAGACCCTTCCTATAGCATGAGATGTGATATCTCAATGCTTATACCAAACCTGAGAGCCTACCTATAGCATGAGATGTGATATCCAAGTCCATCCCATTCCAATCCTTAGACCCTTCCTACAGCATGCGATGTTATATCTCAATGATTCTAATACCAAACCAGAGACTCTTCCTATAACATGAGATGGGATATCCAACTCCTTCCCATTCCAATCCTGAGCCGCTTCCGATAGCAGAGATGTGATATCTCAATGCTTATACCAAACCTGAGACCCTTCCTATAACATGAGTTGTGATATCCAACTCCTTCCCGTTCCAAACCTGAGACACTAACTATAGCATATGTGATATCCAACTCCTTCCCATTCCAAACATGAGACCCTTCCTATAGCAAGAAAGTAATATCCAACTCCTACCCATTCCAATCCTGAGACCCTTCCTATAGCAAGAGATGTGATATCCAAATCCTTCATATTCCAATCCTGAGACCCTTCCTATAACATGAGATGTGATATCCAACTCCTTCCCATTCCAACCTGAGACACTTCCAATAGCATGAGAAGGGATATCCAACTCCTTCCCAATACAATCCTGAGACCCTTCCGATAGCAGAGATGTGATATCTCAATGCTTATACCAAACCTGAGACCCTTCCTATGGCATGAGATGTGATATCCAACTCCTTGCCATTCAAATCCTGAGACCCTTCCTATAGCATGAGATGTGATATCTCTATGCTTCTAATACCAAACCTGAGACCCTTCCTATAACATGAGATGGGATATCCAACTCCTTCCCATTCCAATCCTGAGACCCTTCCGATAGCAGAGATGTGATATCTCAATGCTTATACCAAACCTGAGAACCTTCCTATGGCCTGAGATGTCAAATACAACTCCTTCCCATTCCAATCCTGAGACCCTTCCTTTAGCATGAGATGTGATATCTCAATGCTTATACCAAATCTGAGACCCTTCCTATAGCATGAGATGTGATATCCAATTCCTTCCCATTCCAATCCTGAGACCCTTCCTATAGCATGAGATGTGATATCTCAATGCTTATACCAAACCTGAGAGCCTACCTATAGCATGAGATGTGATATCCAAGTCCATCCCATTCCAATCCTTAGACCCTTCCTACAGCATGCGATGTGATATCTCAATGATTCTAATACCAAACCAGAGACTCTTCCTATAACATGAGATGGGATATCCAACTCCTTCCCATTCCAATCCTGAGCCGCTTCCGATAGCAGAGATGTGATATCTCAATGCTTATACCAAACCTGAGACCCTTCCTATAACATGAGATGTGATATCCAACTCCTTCCCGTTCCAAACCTGAGACACTAACTATAGCATATGTGATATCCAACTCCTTCCCATTCCAAACATGAGACCCTTCCTATAGCAAGAAAGTAATATCCAACTCCTACCCATTCCAATCCTGAGACCCTTCCTATAGCAAGAGATGTGATATCCAAATCCTTCCCATTCCAATCCTGAGACCCTTCCTATAACATGAGATGTGATATCCAACTCCTTCCCATTCCAACCTGAGACACTTCCTATAGCATGAGAAGGGATATCCAACTCCTTCCCAATCCAATCCTGAG
The DNA here is from genome assembly GCF_040938575.1 of Ambystoma mexicanum. Lineage (NCBI taxonomy): Eukaryota > Metazoa > Chordata > Amphibia > Caudata > Ambystomatidae > Ambystoma > Ambystoma mexicanum. The sequence goes on from NC_090938.1 coordinate 296,543,514, forward strand.
ACCCTTCCGATAGCAGAGATGTGATATCTCAATGCTTATACCAAACCTGAGCCCCTTCCTATGGCATGAGATGTGATATCCAACTCCTTCCCAATCCAATCCTGAGACCCTTCCGATAGCAGAGACGTGATATCTCAATGCTTCTACCAAACCTGAGACCCTTCCTTTAGCATGAGATGTGATATCCAAATCCTTCACATTCCAATCCTGAGACCCTTCCTATAGCATGAGATGTGATATCTCAATGCTTCTAATACCAAACCTGAGATCCTTCCTATAACATGAGATGTGATATCCAATTCCTTCCCATTCCAAACCTGAGACCCTTCCTATTGGATGAGATGTGATATCCAACTCCTTCCCATTCCAACCCTGAGACCCTTCCTATAGCATGAGATGTGATGTCTCAATGCTTCTAATACCAAACCTGAGATCCTTCCTATAACATGAGATGTGATATCCAACTCCTTCCATTCCAATCCTGAGACCCGTCCTATAGCATGAGATGTGATATCTCAATGCTTATACCAAACCTGAGACCCTTCCTATAGCATGAGATGTGATATCCAACTGCTTCCCATTCCAATCCTGAGACCCTTCCTATAGCATGAGATGTGATATCTCAATGCTTCTAATACCAAACCTGAGATCCTTCCTCTAACATGAAATGTGATATCCAACTCCTTCCCTTTCCAAACCTAAGAGCCTATCTATAGCATGAGATGTGATATCCAAGTCCTTCCCATTCCAACCCTTAGACCCTTCCTACAGCATGCAATATGATATCTCAATGATTCTAATAACAAACCTGAGACCCGTCCTATAACATGAGATGGGATATCCAACTCCTTCCCATTCCAATCCTGAGACACTTCCTTTAGCATGAGATGTGATATCCAGCACCTTCCCATTCCAATCCTGAGACACTTCCGATAGCATGAGATGTGATATCTCAATGCTTCTAATATCAAAACGGAGACCCTCCCTATAGCATGATATGTGATATCTAAGTCCTTCCCATTCCAATCCTGAGACACTCCCTATAGCATGAGATGTGATATCCAACTCCTTCCCATTCCAATCCTGAGACCCTTCCTATAGCATGAGATATGATATCTCAATATTTCTAATACCAAACGTGAGATCCTTCCGATAACATGAGATGTGATATCCAAATCCTTCCCCTTCCAAACCTGAGACCCTCCCTTTAGCATGAGATGTGATATCCAACTCCTTCCTATTCCAATCCTGAGACTCTTCTGATAGCATGAGATGTGATATCTCAATGCTTCTAATACCAAACCTGAGATCCTTCCGATAGCATGAGATGTGATATCTCAATGCTTCTAATACCAAACCTGAGATCCTTCCTATAACATGAGATGTGATATCCAAATCCTTCCCCTTCCAAACCTGAGACCCTCCCTTTAGCATGAGATGTGATATCCAACTCCTTCCCATTCCATTCCTGAGACCCTTCTGATAGCATGAGATGTGATATTTCAATGCCTCTAATACCAAACCTGAGATCCTACCTCTAACATGAAATGTGATATCCAACTCTTTCCCCTTCCAAACCTGAGAGCCTTCCTATAGCATGAGATGTGATATCCAAGTCCTTCCCATTCCAATCCTGAGACCCTTCCTATAGCTTGAGATGTGATATCCAACTCCTTCCCATTCCAATTCTGAGACCTTTCCTATACTATGAGACTTGATATCTCAATGCTTCTAATACCAAACGTGAGACCCGTAATATAACATGAGATGTGATATCCAAATCCTTCCCCTTCCAAACCTTAGACCCTTCCTTTATCATGAGATGTGATATCCAACTCCTTCCCATTCCAATCCTGAGACCCTTCCGATATCATGAGATGTGATATCTCAAAGCTTCTAATATCAAACTTGAGACCCTCCCTATAGCATGAGATGTGATATCCAAGTCCTTCCCATTCCAATCCTGAGACCCTTCCTATAGCATGAGATGTGATATCTGAATGCTTCTAATACCAAACCTGAGACCCTTCCTATAACATGAGATGGGAATATCCAACTCCTTCCCATTCCAATCCTGAGACCCTTCCGATAGCAGAGATGTGATATCTCAATGCTTATACCAAACCTGAGATCCTTCATATAACATGAGATGTGATATCCAACTCCTTCTCATTCCAATCCTGAGACACTTCCTATAGCATGAGATGTGATATCTCACTGCTTATACCAAACCTGAGACCCTTCCCATAGCATGAGATGTGATATCCAACTCCTTCCCATTCCAATCCTCAGACCCTTCCTATAGCATGAGATGTGATATCTCAATGCTTCTAATATCAAACCTGAGACCCTACCTATAGCATGAGATGTGATATCCAAGTCCTTCCCATTCCAATCCTGAGACACTTCCTATAGGAGTTGGATATCACCATGAGATGTGATATCCAACTCCTTCCCATTCCAATCCTGAGACCCTTCCTATAGCATGAGATATGATATCTCAATACTTCTAATACCAAACGTGAGATCCTTCCGATAACATGAGATGTGATATCCAAATCCTTCCCCTTCCAAACCTGAGACCCTCCCTTTAGCATGAGATGTAATATCCAACTCCTTCCTATTCCAATCCTGAGACCCTTCTGATAGCATGAGATGTGATATCTCAATGCTTCTAATACCAAACCTGAGATCCTTCCGATAGCATGAGATGTGATATCTCAATGCTTCTAATACCAAACCTGAGATCCTTCCTATAACATGAGATGTGATATCCAAATCCTTCCCCTTCCAAACCTGAGACCCTCCCTTTAGCATGAGATGTGATATCCAACTCCTTCCCATTCCATTCCTGAGACCCTTCTGATAGCATGAGATGTGATATCTCAATGCCTCTAATACCAAACCTGAGATCCTACCTCTAACATGAAATGTGATATCCAACTCTTTCCCCTTCCAAACCTGAGAGCCTTCCTATAGCATGAGATGTGATATCCAAGTCCTTCCCATTCCAATCCTGAGACCCTTCCTATAGCTTGAGATGTGATATCCAACTCCTTCCCATTCCAATTCTGAGACCCTTCCTATACTCTGAGACTTGATATCTCAATGCTTCTAATACCAAACATGAGACCCGTAATATAACATGAGATGTGATATCCAAATCCTTCCCCTTCCAAACCTTAGACCCTTCCTTTATCATGAGATGTGATATCCAACTCCTTCCCATTCCAATCCTGAGACCCTTCCGATATCATGAGATGTGATATCTCAAAGCTTCTAATATCAAACTTGAGACCCTCCCTATAGCATGAGATGTGATATCCAAGTCCTTCCCATTCCAATCCTGAGACCCTTCCTATAGCATGAGATGTGATATCTCAATGCTTCTAATACCAAACCTGAGACCCTTCCTATAACATGAGATGGGAATATCCAACTGTTAGGAAAGATTTCGTAATTGTAGGTAATTTTCCTTCCATGTGGCAACCCCTAAACTTTTTGCTGTTGTTTTCACCTTGTTCTTGACTTTTCCAGAGAAGTGCAGCCTTCTGCCGCACTCCTCTGGGCTTTCGCTCCTTTCTTACGGGGAAACTGACATGCCCTTAAGACAGTCAGTACCGGGGAACGCTGTTTCCCATAGTTTCTTTTATCATGTTGCGGCTTTAGTGCAACATGACACAAGAGGGCACTGTAAGCTAAGTTACAGCTCTCTTGGGTCTGTAAGGAGATTTGGCGTGTTACAGTGCAGAGTACAGCAATACTGCACAAGTAGCACAAATTTTTTGCAGCACCACCACAAGGGTGCGGTGCATTGCTATATGGGTTGCCAGATTAACAAGGAAAGACAGGCTATTCAGTCAAAAACGATTTTAACATATAAGATGCAAATCTATTTTTACAGTTAAAAGCACACGTGCTCATTTAAAAATGCACACTATTTTTCACCTGAAATGCCTATATTGCTAGAGACACATTTGAAAATTAACAGCTAACCTATTAACAATTAACCTGACTAATAAAACCTTATTTAACATAACCCAATAATAAAATGTGTTCTCCACTGCAGAATTAGGCATACTATGAAAACCATTTAAATGCGTGTGCAGATTTTTTTCTTCTCTTCTCTGCCTGATTCTCCGTGTTTTTGTGCACAGTAACTGCAGGAAGAAGGAAGTCAGATTTGCAACAATTGCAAATGTATAAGCGAAGCTATTGTTGAAGAGTAGGAGGATGAGAGATGATGGATTTCATTGGGACACGTCATACAGAGGGCTGAGAGGAAAGTTTTAGTGGGCAGTATCAGGGAAAAAGACAGGCAGACATCTTTCTGCACTACTGGGGAGAAGACCTGGCTGTGGGGTCCTGACTGAATGCAGATTCCTGTGTCCTGCTGCAGTCGAGATTGGGGAGAGCTGAAAGAAAAACCTTTCCACTGGCTGAGGCATTCCTATCTGAAAAAGCTGAGAATTCCAGGCAATGACCCCGGCTTGAGAAGGCAAGCGTTCCTTTTTGCTGGAGTTAATCCAAGAGAGCCACATTCACAAAGAGAACAACTAAAAAGATAAGGTAATGAGAAGTGTGGGAGCTGAGTGTGTACGGTAATATGCAGTCAGTGTAGGATTCCTGTGCGTGTCTTAATCAAATACCAATGTTGCAATTTGAGTTCTGTTCTCCGCCACGCTCTTTGCAGTGTGTCATAGACAATGCTTTGACTGTACCATTTTATTTATTTCTGTAAAGAATGAGATCGTGTCTAAATGCAGCTTTTATAATACAGAAAATATTTGAAAACAGACGGGTGTTTTATTTTCTATTTACCATTACAATGCCGATGATGTGGGGAGATTTTTAAACAGTGCAATGGTCATTTTAAGACAGATGTGTGCATGTCAGAATCAGTATGAATAATTGTGAGTGACTGTAGCATAGCTTGTTGGAGGTACATGAGCCAACGGGAAGAGAGACTCTCTGAACATAGCTCCCTACCGTATATAAGGTAGTGGAAATTACCACAAGACTACCACATATAGCTCTCTGTCGTAAATAAGTCAGTGAGTTCGCCCATGGTGGCACACCAACACTATCACTGGAAATGTGGTATTCCTAGAATGCAGGTCTGAGGTCTCTCTAGTGATCACACGAAAAATCTAAGCAAAGATAAGGGATTCTGGACATTGGGGCCACAAATAAAACAAGGGAATTATGCTCACCAAAATACCACCAACCACGTATACCAAATATGCAGGTCTGGGTGCTGAAATAATGCATGTCCATTGTATTATTGTTGCACATGGCCAAATCTGAATACAAAGAGTGATTATTGCTAAGTTATTTTTCGGCGGTAATAAAATACCGTCAGGCCCCAAATCTCCACAAAATACCCTAAATATTTATGGTGCGTTGCAGGCCGGGAAAGTGATCATAGAGTACCTACTGGGCGTGGCAAGCGTGTCTCACACTGCCATTTGCACATTAAAGGGAACCCATTTTATAATAGCAGTGTGCCACTAAAAACGAATTTCAGAATGTCACAAAGGGAAACCACATTCTCAGATCTAGTGCAATATTTAGAGGCAAAGTTATTTGCACATGGGAATTGGTCTTCGAATAGCACGTTAGAATGGAGTAACCGCATTCAGGGTGAGGTGCAGAAAGAAAAACTAGACAATATTTTTGCAGAAGGCAGCATAATTCAGGTCTGCCTTACAAGATTATTGAATGCAGCCGATAAAAGTGCAGAGAAAGACTGTTTAATACGGCTATGCGGCAAAATATGGTTTATTTTAAACAAGTCCCTGCGAATGCAAGAGAATGATACTCAGCTAATTAACAGGTTAAAGACTGAATTAGATGGGGCAAGTAAAAATCAGGAAATGTTGAGAGCAGAATTGGATGTATGCCAAAAAGACATGCAATTAAAATGCAGAGACTTTGATACTCAGTTATCCAAAAGCAAGAAACAATTTGAAGATAGTGAGCAAGAATTGACACACTTAAAAGCCTTAGTGGATCACATTAGGCAGGATAAAGATGAGGTTGTTTCAGAAATGCAGATTTTACAAAAAGAACATTGTGAAAAAGAAGGTGATCTCCAGAGTGCAGAACAAGAAATGATTAAAATGATTCAAGAAAGAGACAAAAGAAATAAAGAGTTCAATGAATGCCAAATGCAAATGTGCGACATGCAGGAGGCGATTAATAAAATGAGCGATGAAAATAATTATTTGCAAAATGAAGCAACTAGACTCCTTAAAAAGTGTAAGGACTTAGAACAGCAAATGTGCATTCCCAGGTCCCAGGAGAGGCGGCAGGGTACCACATTCAATGGAGTGGAGGTGAATTCTAGCTCTGCCCAAAGAGCTAGTGCCCCAGTGACTGGGCCGGTGACTGAACTTGGTTGCAGCGCCCTTGGGGGATTTGATACTCCCATTGGGGGCAGCCACCAATCTCATACACCTGAAAACAGGATTGAATCACAAAATAGTGCAATTCCATGCATTGCAACAAGTAGCCCCATAAAAATAATGAAATCCATTAAAGCCCTGATCAAACCATTTAAAAAGGGAGGTGAATGCTGCATTGAGGATCACTTAGAAGCGGTACATGACATTTTTAAAGCACTCCAGATACCTAAGGAACAGTACAGACAATATTTTCATTTAACTTTAGATGCCCCGACGGCCAGCATCATAAGGGGATTAAATGAACAGCAGAATATGACATGGCTGGAGTTTGAAAAAGAAATTAGGCGTCATTTTTCTCCTTTTCAGTCATTGCAGGAGGCAAAGAAAGTCGCGTACACTATTACTGCTGGACCTAATACATCCCCTCGCCAATTTTTACAAGACTTAAAAAGAGCATTCTCTCGCTTTGATGTATCTTTTGACTCAAATTCCAATGAGTTTAAAACCGCATACTTCTATGGGCTACAGAAAGACATCATATCCCAATTGGTCCGTGAATTTGACCGTGACAAGTCCCTTGAATGGATTGTACATCAAAGCACCAAGCTATATGAGGTACCTTATTGTCAGGGTAGAGAAAGTGATAAAATGAAAGATACTAGGCCTAAATCTAAGGAACCCTCAGCCACAGTAATGGAAATCAGGTCAGCCAAAATGTCCCTTGAGTCTGCTCAAAGCCAAGGTAAAAATAATGTGACACCTGAACAAAGGGGTAATCAACAAAGATCGCCATTTCCTGTACCAATGTTCCAAACACATGATCCTAGTAATAGAGAGAGCTACATCAGCCCTAGATATTTAGGGGATAGACCCCGGGTAAGATATCGGCCTGATATGGCAGGCATGAACAATAACCAGAGACAAAATCAAGATCAAAGAAATGATGGTCCCTACCAGTCATTGGGGACACAGAGTAGGTTTGATCCCAACACCATGATATATGGTAATCAGGATAGGCCCCGATATGTGGATCGATTTACTGATAATGGAAATCAACATAGGGGCCAGTACCCACAATCTGAGAGACAGGACATGAGGCAAAACGTGAACTACAGTCCACGCCAGTACAATGATTCCCCACCAGGGGACTATAATCAAAGGATGGGTGCAACCCGCTCCCCTCCACAAATGAATCAAGAGTTCAGAAACCATCCCAACCGGTATCAATCACCTGAGAGGTATCAGAATAGATCCAATCAGGAGGAAAACAACCAATATCGACCTAGGCCACAGAAAGAGGATCCTAGAGAGATGGAAAGGTTCCAGTGCCTTGAGGCCCAAGTGAAAATGTTAGCTGAGCAAATAGGAAAGCTCTATACAGCGCAAAAACAACCTTCCAAAGAAGAGGCTGATGGCCATAGCAATGACCGGGGGGCTTCCGAAAAGTGACTAAGTACTCATGATAATCGCAGTGCCAAAATGACAGATTGCTCTGATATAATTTTGCATAACAACTCTGAGATGCCTAATGGATTAAAAATGAAAGTACCAGTAAATGAAATTGTGACAGAAAGTGCAAATACTTCTAAAAAAGAGGTACGGTTTAGCTTAGAGCTAAATAAAACAGTAAAGATTTGCACAAATGAAAAAGAAACATTAGGAATTCCAAAAGAACAAAGGAACAGATTTAAGAAAAATGACTCATGCATGGGGAATACCAGTGAACAGGGAGTAAGTGGGGATGCCATAGCTCCTTCCCTGGGCAAGCAAAACAATGACCAAACACGGACAGAAAAAGGAAATACTCACAAGGAGGGTACAAGTCAATCACCTGAAAAATTCTTTGAGCCACATATTTTTGAAGAGGCTGAAAGGGCTGGTATTACACTAAATGATCACAAATGCAAAGAATTAAAAAATGACAAATTGCTGAATGATGTTGTTACACATGTTCAGTTGGAAGGTTGTAATGTGGTCTCTGATGTTACCCAGATGGATGGGCGAACAGTGGCCACACTCCAAAAAACCTCTGAACATGGAGAAATGAATAAAATATCTCGCACAGAAATGGGTAAAAAGGAGGAAAACATGTCTTTTCATTTACCAATGTGCTTAGCCAAAAGTGAAAAAGACCTGAGAAAGGTGAGCCCTGAAATCAGTAAGAATTCACATTTCTTATGTGTATTAGAGGAAGTTGAGGACAGATATTATGCACCCATCACTGTAGAAGAAAAATGCCACACCTTTGCTATGATTGACACTGGCGCACAGGCCACAATTATGTCCAAGGAGCTGGTAAAGAGTATCAATGAAGGGAGGCCTCCACAGAGTCAGATCACAGTGAAGGAAAATCAAGGCCCAGTGCATAACTTTAATGGGGAGGAGGTGCCCATCATAGGTGTAACTGAGGTTGACATAAAAATAGGAAAGCACAGAATGAAACAAGAGGTATTGATCACATCTATTTGTGAAATTCCATTTCTGATGGGGACAGATTGCCTGAAAAGATTGTCTCCTCTCATAGATGGGGTGAATGGAGTGCTGTGGTCCTTAACCAAAAAACCATTGAGGCCTAAGAAACTAAAATCACAAAACAGCAATATAAAAGAATGTCACACCGTTGCCAAAACAAATGATGCTGTGGAGGTATATCTCCAGAATAGCTGCATACCTAGTGTCACTGTTATATTAATGTGTCAAGACAAAGATCAGAGCGACAATGAAAAACTACCTGTACAAATATACTTGGACCCAAGGAAAGATTGGCAGACTGCCATAGACGAACACACATTACGTTTCTATTTAAAAGAGAAAACATGCAAACAGAATATTGTTCCTAAAACAGATTCAGAAAAACACATTACCACTCTGGCAGAAATACACATGGAAGATGAGCAACCATGGGTTCACGTTGGTATAAATGATTATCTTAAAACAATAAAAGCCACTTTAGCGCTTGAACATGAAAGGAATTTCATTAATGAGAAATTGTTGCAAAAAATTATGGAGAGGGAAGAAATCCCGAAATTTAGGATTAAAAACCAATATGTTTCTGGGTTGGACAGTCCAGACTTTGAAAACCGAATTACAGGCAGGTGCATGCTTAAAATTAGCATTGGGCAGAAAACAATTTACCATAATGTATGGATAGTGAATGGGGCACAAAATGAATTTTACATGGGCAATGACATCATGCACAGAATGTGTATGGTGTTAGATTTCCTTAATCAAAAAATATGGTCACGCCTAGGTGGGCCGGCACCTGAATTTGAAGACAAAAGAAGGGCTTATCATTGTGCACAACTGGTTCCTTATGCAGTCGAATTACAAATGAGGAAAAATACTATTATTCCTGCATTTACAAAACAGTTTGCAATAACACTGAAGTGCAAAAATGGGCAGCAGATGAAAGGCTCTGATGCATTTGTATGCCTGAATGAATCCATAAAACAGCAAGGCCTGGATTATGAATACATTCCATTGGTAGACATTGGTGAGGGATCTGTAAAAATCATGATAAATAATAAAGGTTGTCAGGATATTCATTTAGAGGAAAACTCCCCATTAGGAATGGCCATACAAAAATCACATTATACGGCAGATTTAAATAACATGGTGATTGGGAATATTCCTGAAAAATATGTAGATGCCAAGGGCGAGTTGCCAGAACACCTGGACTCTCAGCCCAAAGGAATATTTAAAATTCATTCTGTGTATCCTTATGATTCAAATGAGACAGTGTGCTGCCATCAAGAGGATTGCATAATATTTAATTTAAATGAAAATGAAACAGGAAATCAGCCCATTGAAGTGGAAGCTGATATGCCAAAATATTTAAAAGTGGCAGCTCTACAAAAAGACACAGCCACACAGTTAGAGGAAAGCGCTGAGATTCCTTTACCAGAAGAGTTTCCAGAATTTTCCAGAATGGTAGAAGAGCAGATCTCCTTAGCGGATGCATGTGACAGCAATGGAGATCGAAACGACCTGAGGGAAATATTTATGGAGTTTAAGGATGTATTTGCAAAAGATGCTTATGATTGTGGTTTAACTGATTTACATGTGGCCACACTACCAGAAGGTTGTAGCAGAAATCCAGTGTTTGTACGCCAGTATAGACTACCGCTGGCATGTTTAGAATCATTGGCAGAGATTATTAAAAATTTGGAATCACGGGGAATAATTAGGCCCATTCATAGCACATCCAATACGCCTATTTTAGGTGTGTTAAAGCCAAATGGTCAATGGCGGCTGTGTGCAGACTTAAGAGAGTTAAATAAAAGAGTACCAGTATCTAGGTGGCCACTACCATTCATTGATCAGGGCCTAGCTCAGATACATGGTTCAAATGTATTTACCACATTAGATCTCACATCTGGATATTGGTGTGTGCCATTGGCAGAGGAGATACAACACCTATTTTCCTTTACATTTGACAGGACTCAATATGCCTGGCTTAGAGCTCCGTTCGGATACATCAATAGTGGGAGTGAATTTGGCATATTTTTGAGAAAGGCCATGCCGGATGCAGCGGAAAGAGGAACAATAGTTTATGTGGATGATGTCCTGATAAAAAATGAAAGCCTTAAAAGCCATTTTGATGAAATAAGACATATACTTGGCCAATTGCAGAAAGCAGGCGCCAAAGTATCTTTGCAAAAAGCACAATGGTGCAAGAAAAAAGTGAACTTTCTAGGGCATGAAGTGACTGAACATGGGCTAAATCCACAAAGGAAGAAAATAGAGGCCATACAAAGATTAAAAGATCCTAAAAATGTGAAAGGAGTAAAAAGTTTATTAGGGATGACAGGCTATAACAGAAAGTTCATTGAGAATTATGCAGAAATCACTCAACCATTGACTAAACTGCTTAAACTAAATACTCCCTGGAGATGGGAAAGAGAGCAGTCTGATGCAGTGGCTAGATTGAAGGAATGTCTTGTAAAGGCACCATGTTTAGCATACCCCATAAAGGACAGGGATTTCTTTATAGAAATAGGCTTTTCTGAACATTGTATGTCAGCAGTGTTATCACAAAAACACGATTTGAATCACAAAACCATTGCATATGCAAGTAAGGCATTTTCCCAAGTTGAAATGAAATTTAATGAATGTGAGAAGGCCCTATTAACCACTGTGTGGGCGCTACAACATTTTCGCCCCATTGTTCAGGGAGAAAAGGTGATTATTGAAACAAATCATCAGGAGCAGTCAGGTGGCGGAATTGGCAGCCATCTATAAAGCAATTGCTACTGCAGTTGATAAAAAGTTCAGTGAAATTGTCCTGGTGACTGATTCTGACTATGCACGGAATAGCTTTGTGGAGTATTTGCCTGGTTGGAAAGCAAGAGGCATGGTTACATACAACAAAAAACCACTTAAACATGGAAAAATGATACAAGCCATAGACAAATTGGTGTCAGAAAATAATTTAACAATATACTGGAGAAAAATTTGTGGGCATTTAAAAACACCAGGAGAGGATAAGGAGGGAAATGATAAGGCAGACCATCTGGCTAAGATTGGGGCTGTGATGGGAGAATTGCTACCTATTGATTATTTAATGGGTGAAATACAAATTGATGCAGTCACACGTTCTAAAGCACCAAAGGAGGTGGTGCAGTGGAGTCATGACACGCCAGACCAAGATTTGATTGAGGCACAAAAGAATGATCAAATTTTGGGAATCTATTATAATCATTTGATAGATCCTGAACAAAATCCTTTAACAGAAAAAGATTGCATGGGAAAAGAAGAGTTGAGGGTGTTATTAAAGAACAAAACACGAATCAGATTACAGGATGGACTCATGATCAGAGAGTCCATAACAGGACAAATACAGTGGGTAGTACCCCTTTCATTCAGAGGACTAATGCTACACCATGCACATGATGCCATAACTGCAGGCCATAGAGGTTCACAAAAAACATTAGAAATACTAAAAGATTATGCTTACTGGCCTCATATGTCCCAAGATGTGGAATTATATACTAGAGGATGTCTAGTATGCGCCCAATTTAAACCTGCTTCACCAATGCATAGAGCACCATTGATGAAAAGAGGCCTAACTCTCCCATGGTCAGATTTGCAAATAGACTATGTAGGTCCTTTAATAAGGTCGAGCAGGGGACACCGTTATATTTTGAGTGTGGTATGTTTGATGTCGGAGTGGATTGAGTGCATCCCTGCACCAGATTGTAGTGCGCAAACAGCAGCCACATTACTGGTGAACCATGTGTTCTCAAGGTTTGGGTTGCCACAAAGAATTGAGTCAGACAGAGGAAGTCATTTCACAAGTACTCTAATGAGTAAGGTATGGCAAATACTAGGTGTGAAAAGGAAACTACATATCGCATATCGGGCGGCGTCTTCAGGTACAGTTGAAAGAAGCAATAGGTCTGTTGTGGATATTTTAAAGAAATTTGTGGCAGAAGCAGGTTCCAGCTGGGATTTACGTTTACCGTTGGTTCTGATGGCAATCAGGTCGACTCCTGCCAAAGCAACAGGTGTTAGCCCCCATGAGGTCTTAACAGGTAGGAAAATGGTGTTACCACAACACCTACTATACAGAACACATGAGCAAACTCTAGTGAGTGCATCCACAGTTCATGAATATATTGATGAACTGAGGAGGCATTTGCAACATGCATTTGCTTTTGTGCAGAGAAATCTGGAAAGGGCTGCTGACAGTGCTAAGTCATATTATGACAAAAAGACATCAGTAAAGGAATACAATGTAGGGGATCAGGTGTACAAGTTTCATTTTGGAAAAAGTAAACAGAAAAATTCTAAATTTCTAGCAGCCTGGCAGGGGCCATTTCGAATTATAGATAAGGTTTCTCCTGTAGTGTATAAAATTTTGAAAAATGAAGGTGAAACAGCAATAGAGCAGTTTGTCCATGTAAATCAAATCAAACCATGCCATCCCAGACATGAGATCAGGCGGCTTGAGCATGTAGAAACAGATAAAATCAATTAAACACAAAAAGAGAAAATAAATGGATACAATCAGGAGGCAGTTACAAAGAAGTTAAAAAGTTGATTGTTATGATGGCACATAAACACTGTAGTATATGTAAAATATAATATAAAATAAATATAAATAAATGAATAAATAAATAAATGCACATATAATGGAAGCTCATGGTTGGTGTGCAGAGAGAAAGTGTATTAAATATTGAATGCTGTTTTATATGTGTTTGTTTTCTTTTAACTTGTGTTTAATTTCAGAAAAAAGAAAAAAAAACGAAGTATTTTTACCAAGCATGTTTTATTTTTGGCAAAAGGATGAAGTTAGTATTGTGCTATGTACTTAATCTGTTTATTTTCTATTTTGATTTAGACAATTAACATTATTTGGTCGGAGGTTCCGGGATCAGAGGCCACGGGAGACGATGGAGTCCTGGAGTCCCCTGGATGAAGACCAAAAGATGCCTGCCTCCAGGTGGAGGTGAAGACAAAATAACCGGAATGCCAAAAGAGATGACTACTGTGGATTCAAGATTGCCAAGATGAAAGAGTACTCGAATGAACCGAATAACATCGCTGGTCGGGACATACCAAAAGAGACAAAACAAGAGTTCCGGCATATGAAGTTCCACGTATTTATTATTTTAATTATTTATTTTAACTTGTTATATTACTTATTTGTTTTAGTTAGTTGTTTTATTTCATTGTTTTTAATTGACTTGGAAAATTTAAACTTAAAGTAATGCCACTTCCACTGAGAAGGCAAATGTGGAACATTTTATGAACTGATGGACTCAGATGAAATGTTGATTGCAAATTTTCATTGATGCACATGAATATTCATTTTGTTGGATTGCTATATTGTAAAAAAAAAAATAGAACAAGTTGTTTTTAGGAATTGGCTTGGATTATAGCCAAGTTCTAAAAACAAAAGGAGGGTATATGTAAGGAGATTTGGCGTGTTACAGTACAGAGTACAGCAATACTGCACAAGTAGCACAAATTTTTTGCAGCACCACCACAAGGGTGCGGTGCATTGCTATATGGGTTGCCAGATTAACAAGGAAAGACAGGCTATTCAGTCAAAAACGATTTTAACATATAAGATGCAAATCTATTTTTACAGTTAAAAGCACACGTGCTCATTTAAAAATGCACACTATTTTTCACCTGAAATGCCTATATTGCTAGAGACACATTTGAAAATTAACAGCTAACCTATTAACAATTAACCTGACTAATAAAACCTTATTTAACATAACCCAATAATAAAATGTGTTCTCCACTGCAGAATTAGGCATACTATGAAAACCATTTAAATGCGTGTGCAGATTTTTTTCTTCTCTTCTCTGCCTGATTCTCCGTGTTTTTGTGCACAGTAACTGCAGGAAGAAGGAAGTCAGATTTGCAACAATTGCAAATGTATAAGCGAAGCTATTGTTGAAGAGTAGGAGGATGAGAGATGATGGATTTCATTGGGACACGTCATACAGAGGGCTGAGAGGAAAGTTTTAGTGGGCAGTATCAGGGAAAAAGACAGGCAGACATCTTTCTGCACTACTGGGGAGAAGACCTGGCTGTGGGGTCCTGACTGAATGCAGATTCCTGTGTCCTGCTGCAGTCGAGATTGGGGAGAGCTGAAAGAAAAACCTTTCCACTGGCTGAGGCATTCCTATCTGAAAAAGCTGAGAATTCCAGGCAATGACCCCGGCTTGAGAAGGCAAGCGTTCCTTTTTGCTGGAGTTAATCCAAGAGAGCCACATTCACAAAGAGAACAACTAAAAAGATAAGGTAATGAGAAGTGTGGGAGCTGAGTGTGTACGGTAATATGCAGTCAGTGTAGGATTCCTGTGCGTGTCTTAAACAAATACCAATGTTGCAATTTGAGTTCTGTTCTCCGCCACGCTCTTTGCAGTGTGTCATAGACAATGCTTTGACTGTACCATTTTATTTATTTCTGTAAAGAATGAGATCGTGTCTAAATGCAGCTTTTATAATACAGAAAATATTTGAAAACAGACGGGTGTTTTATTTTCTATTTACCATTACAATGCCGATGATGTGGGGAGATTTTTAAACAGTGCAATGGTCATTTTAAGACAGATGTGTGCATGTCAGAATCAGTATGAATAATTGTGAGTGACTGTAGCATAGCTTGTTGGAGGTACATGAGCCAACAGGAAGAGAGACTCTCTGAACATAGCTCCCTACCGTATATAAGGTAGTGGAAATTACCACAAGACTACCACATATAGCTCTCTGTCGTAAATAAGTCAGTGAGTTCGCCCATGGTGGCACACCAACACTATCACTGGAAATGTGGTATTCCTAGAATGCAGGTCTGAGGTCTCTCTAGTGATCACACGAAAAATCTAAGCAAAGATAAGGGATTCTGGACATTGGGGCCACAAATAAAACAAGGGAATTATGCTCACCAAAATACCACCAACCACGTATACCAAATATGCAGGTCTGGGTGCTGAAATAATGCATGTCCATTGTATTATTGTTGCACATGGCCAAATCTGAATACAAAGAGTGATTATTGCTAAGTTATTTTTCGGCGGTAATAAAATACCGTCAGGCCCCAAATCTCCACAAAATACCCTACAGGTCTCTAGCCTTCTACAGGCCCTAGATACTCTTCTAGGATGGTATTTGATCGGTGCAAGTCATTCAGGGACTGGAATGGTGGCAGCGATTGTTTTGTTTATTTTGAGCTCCTTTTGGCGTTCTGAGCACGTTTTTCGCACTGAACCCAAAATGGTGGCCTGGCTCCCAAAATGGCCAGACCACGAGGCTCCTTTGTCTTGTCCACTGACCGTCTTGCTCCCTTCACCTTCCCCAGGTCGAGCGACCCGGGGCCTTCCTTATTTGGGCATGTACTTTCCCGCGAAACGTGGTTGCTTTCGCGGGCTTCTACATGTCGTTTGTGTGCCTCCAGGGTGTGGGCTGGGATGTCTGGTCCCAATACACATCCTGGGTGCCAGAGAGTCTAGGGTGGTGTGAATGCCTGGGACCACCGTGGTCCGTGATTGGTCCACGTATGGTATGTGTGTTGATGAGCGGATATCCCATTGGCTCCCCTCCGTTTTGGCGCGAAGGGAACCGTGGATAAGAGGGGGCTGGAAACACCACTACCATGTCGATCTCCTGAGTTCTCACGAATGAAGGAATACAGGAGCCAAGTATCCTGCAACCACGAGGCTGGACCGAGGAATCGCTGGTGACCCGCAGAAGGAATCCTCCTTTGCACTGCTGTCGTCCTGTGAAACCCTTTCCTCCTTTGATCGAACCAGAAGGCCTGTACTGGTGCTTCGACCTTTGGAATAGCAGGAACAGCTATTCCCTATAAGCAGTGAGATATCACATCTCATGCTATAGGAAGTGTCTCAGGATTGGAATGGGAAGGAGTTGGATATCACATCTCATGTTATAGGACGGGTCTCAGGTTTGGTATTAGAAGCATTGAGATATCAAGTCTCATGGTATAGGAAGGATCTCAGAATTGGAATGGGAAGGAGTTGGATATCACATCTCAAGCTATAGGAAGGGTCTCAGGATTGGAATGGGAATGAGTTTGATATCACATCTCATGCCATAGTATGGGTCTCAGGTTTGGTAGAAGCATTGGGATATCACATCTCATGCTATCGGAAGGGTATCAGTATTGGATTTGGAAGGAGTTGGATATCCCATCTCATGCTATAGGAAGGGTCTCAGGTTGGAATGGGAAGGAGTTGGATATCACATCTCATGTTATAGGAAGGGTCTCAGGATTGGTATTAGAGGCATTGAGATATCACATCTCATGCTATCAGAAGGGTCTCAGGATTGGAATGGGAAGGAGTTGGATATCACATCTCATGCTAAAGGGAGGGTCTCAGGTTTGGAAGGGGAAGGATTTGGATATCACATCTCATGCTAAAGGGAGGGTCTCAGGTTTGGAAGGGGAAGGAGTTTGATATCACATCTCATGTTATAGGAAGGATCTCAGGTTTGGTATTAGAAGCATTGAGATATCACATCTCATGCTATAGGAAGGGTCTCAGGATTTGAATGGGAAGGAGTTGGATATCACATCTCATGCTCTAGGAAGGGTCTCAGGATTGGAATCGAAAGGAGTTGTATATGACATCTCATGCCATAGGAAGGGTCTCAGGTTTGGTATAGGCATTGAGTTATCACATCTCTGCTATCGGAAGGGTCTCAGGATTGGAATGGGAAGGAGTTGGATATCCCATCTCGTTATAAGAAGGGTCTCAGGTTTGGTATTAGAAGCATTGCGATATCACATCTCATGCTATAGGAAGGGTCTAAGGTTTGGAAGCGGAAGGATTTGTATATCACATCTCATGGTGTAGGACCGGTCTCAGGTTTGGCATTAGAAGCATTGAGATATCAAGTCTCATGGTATAGGACGGGTCTCAGAATTGGAATGGGAAGGAGTTGGATATCACATCTCAAGCTATAGGAAGGGTCTCCGGATTGTAATGGGAAGGACTTGGATATCACATCGACATGTTATAGGAAGGGTCTCAGGTTTGGTATTAGAAGCATTGAGATATCAAGTCTCATGGTATAGGACGGGTCTCAGAATTGGAATGGGAAGGAGTTGGATATCACATCTCAAGCTATAGGAAGGGTCTCAGGATTGGAATGTGAAGGAGTTGGATATCACATCTCAAGCTATAGGATGAGTCTCAGGATTGGAATGGGAAGGAGTTTGATATCACATCTCATGCCATGGTATGGGTCTCAGGTTTTGTAGAAGCATTGGGATAACACATCTCATGCTATCGGAAGGGTATCAGGATTGGATTTGGAAGGAGTTGGATATCCCATCTCATGCTATAGGAAGGGTCTAAGGTTGGAATGGGAAGGAGTTGGATATCACATCTCATGTTATAGGAAGGGTCTCAGGATTGGAATGGGAAGGACTTGGATATCACATCTCATGCTGTAGGAAGGCTCTCAGGTTTGGAAAGGGAAGGAGTGGGCTATCACATTTCATGTTAGAGGTAGGATCTCAGGTTTGGTATTAGAGGCATTGAGATATCACATCTCATGCTATCAGAAGGGTATCAGGATTGGAATGGGAAGGAGTTGGATATCACATCTCATGCTAAAGGGAGGGTCTCAGGTTTGGAAGGGGAAGGATTTGGATATCACATCTCATGTTATAGGAAGGATCTCAGGTTTGGTATTAGAAGCATTGAGATATCACAACTCATGCTATCGGAAGGATCTCAGGTTTGGTATTAGAAGCATTGAGATATCACATCTCATGCTATAGGAAGGGTCTCAGGATTGGAATGGGAAGGAGTTGGATATCACATCTCATGTTATAGGAAGGATCTCAGGTTTGGTATTAGAAGCATTGAGATATCAAATCTCATGCTATAGGAAGGGTCTCAGGATTGGAATGGGAAGGAGTTGGATATCACATCTCATGCTAAAGGAAGGGTCTCAGTTTTGGTAGAAGCATTGAGATATCACATCTCATGCTATAGGAAGGGTCTAAGGTTTTTTATTAGAAACATTGAGATATCACATCTCATGCTATAGGAAGGGTTTTAGGATTGGAATGGGAAGGATTTGGATATCACATCTCATGCTAAAGGAAGGGTCTCAGGTTTGGAAGGGGAAGGATTTGGATATCATATCTCATGTTATAGGACGGGTCCCAGGTTTGGTATTAGAAGCATTGAGATATCACATCTCATGGTATAGGAAGGGTCTCAGGGTTGGAATGGGAAGGAGTTGGAGATCACATCTCATCCAATAGGAAGGGTCTCAGGTTTGGAATGGGAAGGAATTGGCTATCACATCTCATGTTATAGGAAGGATCTCAGGTTTGGTATTAGAAGCATTGAGATATCACATCTCATGCTATAGGAAGGGCCTCAGGATTGGAATATGAAGGATTTGGATATCACATCTCATGCTAAAGGAAGGGTCTCAGGTTTGGTAGAAGCATTGAGATGTCACATCTCATGCTTTAGTAGGGGTCTCAGGATTTGAATGGCAAGGAGTTGGATATCACATCTCATGCCATAGGAAGGGTCTCAGGTTTGGTATAAGCATTGTGATATCACATCTCTGCTATCGGAAGGGTCTCAGGATTGGATTGGGAAGGAGTTGGATATCCCTTCTTATGCTATAGGAAGGGTCTCAGGTTGGAATGGGAAGAAATTGGATATCACAACTCATGTTATAGGAAGGGTCTCATGATTGGAATGGGAAGGATTTGGATATCACATCTCTTGCTATAGGAAGGGTCTCAGGATTGGAATGGGAAGGATTTGGATATCAAATCTCATGTCATAGGAAGGATCTCAGGTTTGGTATTAGAAGCATTGATATATCACATCTCATGCTATAGGAATGGTCTCAGGATTGGAATGGGTAGGAGTTGGATATTACATTCTTGCTATAGGAAGGGTCTAATGTTTGGAATGGGAAGGAGTTGGATATCACATATGCTATAGGAAGTGTCTCAGGTTTGGAACGGGAAGGAGTTGCATATCACATCTCATGTTATAGGAAGGGTCTCAGGTTTGGTATAAGCATTGAGATATCACATCTCTACTATTGAAAGTGGCTCAGGATTGGAATGGGAAGGAGTTGGATATCCCATCTCATGTTATAGGACGGGTCTCTGGTTTGGTATTAGAATCATTGAGATATCACATCGCATGCTGTAGGAAGGGTCTAAGGATTGGAATGGGATGGACTTGGATATCACATCTCATGCTATAGATAGGCACTCAGGATTGGGATAAGCATTGAGATATTACATCTCATGCTATAGGAAGGGTCTCAGGATTGGAATGGGAAGGAGTTGGATATCACATCTCATGCTTTAGGAAGGGTCTCAGATTTGGTATAAGCATTGAGATATCACATCCCATGCTATAGGAAGGGTCTCAGGATTGGAATGGGAAGGAGTTGTATATGACATCTCAGGCCATAGGAAGGGTCTCAGGTTTGGTATAAGCATTGAGATATCACATCTCTGCTATCGGAAGGGTCTCAGGATTGGAATGGGAAGGAGTTGGATATCCCATCTCATGTTATAGGAAGGGTCTCAGGTTTGGTATTAGAAACACTGAGATATCACATCTCATGCTATAGGATGGGTCTCAGGATTGGAATGGGAAGGACTTAGATGTCACATCTCATGCTATAGGGAGGGTCTCAAGTTTGATATTAGAAGCATTGAGATAACAAATCTCATGATATCGGAAGGGTCTCAGGATTGGAATGGGAAGGAGTTGGATATCACATCTCATGATAAAGGAAGGGTCTAAGGTTTGGAAGGGGAAGGATTTGGATATCACATCTCATGTTATAGGAAGGGTCTCAGGATTGGAATGGGAAGGAGTTGGATATCACATCTCATGTTATAGGAAGGGTCTCAGGATTGGAATGGGAAGGACTTGGATATCATATCTCATGCTATGGGAAGGCTCTCAGGTTTGGAAGGGGAAGGAGTTGGATATCACATTTCATGGTATAGGAAGGATCTCAGGTTTGGTATTAGAAGCATTCAGACATCACATCTCATGCTATAGGAAGGGTCTCAGGATTGGAATGGGAAGGAGTTGGATATCCCATCTCATGCTATAGGAAGGGTCTCAGGTTGGAATGGGAAGGAGTTGGATATCACATCTCATGCTATAGGAAGGGTCTCAGGATTGGAATGGGAAGGAGTTGTATATGAAATCTCAGGCCATAGGAAGGGTCTCAGGTTTGGTATAAGCATGGAGATATCACTTCTCATGCTATAGGAAGGGTCTCAGGATTGGAATGGGAAGGAGTTGGATATCACATCTCATGTTATAGGAAGGATCTCAGGTTTGGTATTAGAAGCATTCAGACATCAGATCTCATGCTATAGGAAGGGTCTCAGGATTGGAATGGGAAGGAGTTGGATATCACATCTCATGCTATAGGAAGGGTCTCAGATTTGGTATAAGCATTGAGATATCACATCTCATGCTATAGGAAGGGTCTCAGGATTTTAATGGGAAGGAGTTGTATATGACATCTCAGGCCATAGGAAGGGTCTCAAGTTTGATATTAGAAGCATTGAGATAACAAATCTCATGATATCGTAAGGGTCTCAGGATTGGAAAGGGAAGGAGTTGGATATCACATCTCATGATAAAGGAAGGGTGTAAGGTTTGGAAGGGGAAGGATTTGGATATCACATCCCACGTTATAGGATGGGTCTCAGGTTTGGTATTAGAAGCATTGAGATATCAAGTCTCATGGTATAGGAAGGGTCTCAGAATTGGAATGGGAAGGAGTTGGATATCACATTTCAAGCTATAGGAAGGGTCTCAGTATTGGAATGGGAAGGAGTTTGATATCACATCTCATGCCATAGTATGGGTCTCAGGTTTGGTAGAAGCATTGGGATATCACATCTCATGCTATCGGAAGGGTATCAGTATTGGATTTGGAAGGAGTTGGATATCCCATCTCATGCTATAGGAAGGGTCTCATGTTGGAATGGGAAGGAGTTGGATATCACATCTCATTTTATAGGAAGGGTCTCAGGATTGGAATGGGAAGGACTTGGATATCATATCTCATGCTATGGGAAGGCTCTCAGGTTTGGAAGGGGAAGGAGTTGGATATCACATTTCATGTTAGAGGAAGGATCTCAGGTTTGGTATTAGAGGCATTGAGATATCACATCTCACGCTATAGGAAGGGTCTCAGGATTGGAATGGGAAGGAGTTGGATATCACATCTCAAGCTATAGGAAGGGTCTCAGGTTTGGTATAAGCATTGAGATATCACATCTCATGCTATTGGAAGGGTCTCAGAATTGGAATGGGAAGGAGTTGGATATCACATCTCATGTTATAGGAAAGATCTCAGGTTTGGTATTAGAAGCATTGAGACATCACATCTCATGTCATAGGAAGGATCTCAGGTTTGGTATTAGAAGCATTGATATATCACATCTCATGCTATAGGAATGGTCTCAGGATTGGAATGGGTAGGAGTTGGATATTACATTCTTGCTATACGAAGGGTCTCATGTTTGGAATGGGAAGGAGTTGGATATCACATATGCTATAGGAAGTGTCTCAGGTTTGGAACGGGAAGGAGTTGGATATCACATCTTATGTTATAGGAAGGGTCTCAGGTTTGGTATAAGCATTGAGATATCACATCTCTGCTATCGGAAGTGGCTCAGGATTGGAATGGGAAGGAGTTGGATATCCCATCTCATGTTATAGGACGGGTCTCTGGTTTGGTATTAGAATCATTGAGATATCACATCGCATGCTGTAGGAAGGGTCTAAGGATTGGAATGGGATGGACTTGGATATCACATCTCATGCTATAGGTAGGCTCTCAGGTTTGGTATAAGCATTGAGATATCACATCTCATGCTATAGGAAGGGTCTCAGGATTGGAATGGGAAGGATTTGGATATCACATCTCATGCTATAGGAAGGGTCTCAGGTTTGGTATAACCATGGAGATAGCACTTCTCATGCTACAGGAATTGTCTCAGGATTGGAATGGGAAGGAGTTGGATATCACATCTCATGTTATAGGAAGGATCTCAGGTTTGGTATTAGAAGCATTGAGACGTCACATCTCATGCTATAGGAAGGGTCTCAGGATTGGAATGGGAAGGAGTTGGATATCACATCTCATGCTATAGGAAGGGTCTCAGATTTGGTATAAGCATTGAGATATCACATCTCATGCTATAGGAAGGGTCTCAGGATTGGAATGGGAAGGAGTTGTATATGACATCTCAGGCCATAGGAAGGGTCTCAGGTTTGGTATAAGCATTGAGATATCACATCTCTGCTATCGGAAGGGTCTCAGGATTTTAATGGGAAGGACTTGGATGTCACATCTCATGCTATAGGGAGGGTCTCAAGTTTGATATTAGAAGCATTGAGATATCACATCTCATGCTATCGGAAGGATCTCAGGTTTGGTATTAGAAGCATTGAGATATCACATCTCATGCTATCAGAAGGGTCTCAGGATTGGAATGGGAAGGAGTTGGATATCACATCTCATGCTAAAGGGAGGGTCTCAGGTTTGGAAGGGGAAGGATTTGGATATCACATCTCATGTTATCGGAAGGATCTCAGGTTTGGTATTAGAAGTATTGAGATATCACATCTCATGCTATAGGAAGGGTCTCAGGATTGGAATGGGAAGGAGTTGTATATGACATCTCAGGCCATAGGAAGGGTCTCAGGTTTGGTATAAGCATTGAGATATCACATCTCTGCTATCGGAAGGATCTCAGGATTTTAATGGGAAGGACTTGGATGTCACATCTCATGCTATAGGGAGGGTCTCAAGTTTGATATTAGAAGCATTGAGATATCACATCTCATGCTAAAGGAAAAGTCTCAGGTTTGGTAGAATCATTGAGATATCACATCTCATGCTATCGGAAATGTCTCAGGATTGGAATGGGAAGGAGCTGGATATCACATCTCATGCTAAAGGAAGGGTCTCAGGTTTGGAACGGGAAGGAGTTGGATATCACATCTCATGTTATAGGAAGGGTCTCAGGTTTGGTATAAGCATTGAAATATCATATCTCTGCTATCGGAAGTGTCTCAGGATTGGAATGGGAAGGAGTTGGATATCCCATCTCATGTTATAGGACGGGTCTCAGGTTTGTTATTAGAATCATTGAGATATCATATTGCATGCTGTAGGAAGGGTCTAAGTATTGGAATGGGAAGGACTTGGATATCACATCTCATGCTATAGATAGGCTCTCAGGTTTGGAAAGGGAAGGAGTTGGATATCACATTTCATGTTAGAGGAAGGATCTCAGGTTTGGTATTAGAGGCATTGAGACATCACATCTCATGCTATAGGAAGGGTTTTAGGATTGGAATGGGAAGGAGTTGGATATCACATCTCATGCTATAGGAAGGGTCTCAGGTTAGGTATAAGCATTGAGATATCACATCTCATGCTATAGGAAGGGTCTCAGGATTGGAATGGGAAGGAGTTGTATATCCCATCTCATGTTATAGGAAGAGTCTCAGGTTTGGTATTAGAAGCATTGAGATATTACATCTCATGCTATAGGAAGTGTCTCAGGATTGGAATGGGAAGGACTTGGATATCACATCTCATGCTATATGGAGGGTCTCAAGTTTGATATTAGAAGCATTGAGATATCACATCTCATGCTATAGGAAGGGTCTCAGGATTAGAATGGGAAGGAGTTGGATATCACATCTCATGCTATAGGAAGGGTCTCAGGTTTGGTATAAGCATTGAGATATCACATCTCTGCAATTGAAAGGGTCTCAGGATTGGAATGGGAAGGAGTTGGATATCCCATCTCATGTTATAGGAAGAGTCTCAGGTTTGGTATTAGAAGCATTGAGATATTACATCTCATGCTATAGGAAGTGTCTCAGGATTGGAATGGGAAGGACTTGGATATCACATCTCATGCTATAGGGAGGGTCTCAAGTTTGATATTAGAAGCATTGAGATATCACATCTCATGCTATAGGAAGGGTCTCAGGATTAGAATGGGAAGGAGTTGGATATCACATCTCATGCTATAGGAAGGGTCTCAGGTTTGGTATAAGCAGTGAGATATCACATCTCATGCTATAGGAAGTGTCTCAGGATTGGAATGGGAAGGAGTTGGATATCACATCTCATGTTATAGGAAGGATCTCAGGTGTGGTATAAGCATTGAGATATCACATCTCTGCTATCGGAATGGTCTCAGGATTGGAATGGAAAGGAGTTGGATATTCCCATCTCATGTTATAGGAAGGGTCTCAGGTTTGGTATTAGAAGCATTGAGATATCACTTCTCATGCTATAGGAAGGGTCTCATGATTGGAATGGGAAGGACTTGGATATCACATCTCATGCTATAGGGAGGGTCTGAAGTTTGATATTAGAAGCATTGAGATATCACATCTCATGATATCGGAAGGGTCTCAGGATTGGAATGGGAAGGAGTTGGATATCACATCTCATGATAAAGGAAGGGTCTAAGGTTTGGAAGGGGAAGGATTTGGATATCACATCTCATGTTATAGGACGGGTCTCAGGTTTGGTATTAGAAGCATTGAGATATCAAGTCTCATGGTATAGGAAGGGTCTCAGAATTGGAATGGGAAGGAGTTGGATATCACATCTCAAGCTATAGTAAGGGTCTCAGGATTTGAATGGGAAGGAGTTTGATATCACATCTCATGCCATAATATGGGTCTCATGTTTGGTAGAAGCATTGGGATATCACATCTCATGCTATCGGAAGGGTATCAGTATTGGATTTGGAAGGAGTTGGATATCCCATCTCATGCTATAGGAAGGGTCTCAGGATTGGAATGGGAAAGAGTTGGATATCACATCTCATGTTATAGGAAGGATCTCAGGTTTGGTATTAGAAGCATTGAGACATCACATCTCATGTTATAGGAAGGGTCTCAGGATTGGAATGGGAAGGAGTTGGATATCAAATCTCATGCTATAGGAAGGGTCTCAGGATTTTAATAAGAAGGAGTTGTATATGACATCTCAGGCCATAGGAAGGGTCTCAGGTTTGGTATAAGCATTGAGATATCACATCTCTGCTATCCGAAGGGTCTCAGGATTCTAATGGGAAGGACTTGGGTGTCACATCTCATGCTATAGGGAGGGTCTCAAGTTTGATATTAGAAGCATTGAGATAACAAATCTCATGATATCGGAAGGGTCTCAGGATTGGAATGGGAAGGAGTTGGATATCACATCTCATGATAAAGGAAGGGTCTAAGGTTTGGAAGGGGAAGGATTTGGATATCACATCCCATGTTATAGGATGGGTCTCAGGTTTGGTATTAGAAGCATTGAGATATCAAGTCTCATGGTATAGGAAGGGTCTCAGAATTGGAATGGGAAGGAGTTGGATATCACATCTCAAGCTATAGGAAGGGTCTCAGGATTGGAATGGGAAGGAGTTTGATATCACATCTCATGCCATAGTATGGGTCTCAGGTTTGGTAGAAGCATTGGGATATCACATCTCATGCTATCGGAAGGGTCTCAGGTTGGAATGGGAAGGAGTTGGATATCACATCTCATGTTATAGGAAGGGTCTCAGGATTGGAATGGGAAGGACTTGGATATCATATCTCATGCTATGGGAAGGCTCTCAGGTTTGGAAGGGGAAGGAGTTGGATATCACATTTCATGTTATAGGAAGGATCTCAGGTTTGGTATTAGAATCATTCAGACATCACATCTCATGCTATAGGAAGGGTCTCAGGATTGGAATGCGAAGGAGTTGGATATCCCATCTCATGCTATAGGAAGGGTCTCAAGTTGGAATGGGAAGGAGTTGGATATCACATCTCATGCTATAGGAAGTGTCTCAGGATTGGAATGGGAAGGAGTTGTATATGACATCTCAGGCCATAGGAAGGGTCTCAGGTTTGGTATAAGCATGGAGATATCAATTCTCATGCTATAGGAAGGGTCTCAGGATTGGAATGGGAAGGAGTTGGATATCACATCTCATGTTATAGGCAGGATCTCAGGTTTGGTATTAGAAGCATTCAGACATCAGATCTCATGCTATAGGAAGGGTCTCAGGATTGGAATGGGAAGAAGTTGGATATCACATCTCATGCTATAGGAAGGGTCTCAGATTTGGTATAAGCATTGAGATATCACATCTCATGCTATAGGAAGGGTCTCAGGATTTTAATGGGAAGGAGTTGTATATGACATCTTAGGCCATAGGAAGGGTCTCAGGTTTGGTATAAGCATTGAGATATCACATCTCTGCTATCGGACGTGTCCCAGGATTTTAATGGGAAGGACTTGGATGTCACATCTCATGCTATAGGGAGGGTCTCAAGTTTGATATTAGAAGCATTGAGATAACAAATCTCATGATATCGTAAGGGTCTCAGGATTGGAAAGGGAAGGAGTTGGATATCACATCTCATGATAAAGGAAGGGTCTAAGGTTTGGAAGGGGAAGGATTTGGATATCACATCCCATGTTATAGGATGGGTCTCAGGTTTGGTATTAGAAGCATTGAGATATCAAGTCTCATGGTATAGGAAGGGTCTCAGAATTGGAATGGGAAGGAGTTGGATATCACATTTCAAGCTATAGGAAGGGTCTCAGGTTTGGTATAAGCATGGAGATATCACTTCTCATGCTATAGGAAGGGTCTCAGGATTGGAATGGGAAGGAGTTGGATATCACATCTCATGTTATAGGAAGGATCTCGGGTTTGGTATTAGAAGCATTGAGACATCACATCTCATGTTATAGGAAGGGTCTCAGGATTTTAATAAGAAGGAGTTGTATATGACATCTGAGGCCATAGGAAGGGTCTCAGGTTTGGTATAAGCATTGAGATATCACATCTCTGCTATCGGAAGGGTCTCAGGATTCTAATGGGAAGGACTTGGGTATCACATCTCATGCTATAGGGAGGGTCTCAAGTTTGATATTAGAAGCATTGAGATAACAAATCTCATGATATCGGAAGGGTCTCAGGATTGGAATGGGAAGGAGTTGGATATCACATCTCATGATAAAGGAAGGGTCTAAGGTTTGGAAGGGGAAGGATTTGGATATCACATCCCATGTTATAGGATGGGTCTCAGGTTTGGTATTAGAAGCATTGAGATATCAAGTCTCATGGTATAGGAAGGGTCTCAGAATTGGAATGGGAAGGATTTGGATATCACATCTCATGCTAAAGGAAGGGTCTCAGGTTTGGTAGAAGCATTGAGATATCACATCTCATGCTATAGTAGGGGTCTCAGGATTTGAATGGCAAGGAGTTGGATATCACATCTCATGCCATAGGAAGGGTCTCAGGTTTGGTATAAGCATTGTGATATCATATCTCTGCTATCGGAAGGGTCTCAGGATTAGATTGGGAAGGAGTTGGATATCCCTTCTCATGCTATAGGAAGGGTCTCAGGTTGGAATGGGAAGGAGTTGGATATCACAACTCATGTTATAGGAAGGGTCTCAGGATTGGAATGGGAAGGATTTGGATATCACATCTCTTGCTATAGGAAGGGTCTCAGGATTGGAATGGGAAGGATTTGGATATCACATCTCATGTCATAGGAAGGATCTCAGGTTTGATATAAGAAGCATTGATATATCAAATCTCATGCTATAGGAATGGTCTCAGGATTGGAATGGGTAGGAGTTGGATATTACATTCTTGCTATAGGAAGGGTCTAATGTTTGGAATGGGAAGGAGTTGGATATCACATATGCTATAGGAAGTGTCTCAGGTTTGGAACGGGAAGGAGTTGGATATCACATCTCATGTTATAGGAAGGGTCTCAGGTTTGGTATTAGAATCATTG
The DNA here is from genome assembly GCF_040938575.1 of Ambystoma mexicanum. NCBI lineage: Eukaryota > Metazoa > Chordata > Amphibia > Caudata > Ambystomatidae > Ambystoma > Ambystoma mexicanum. The sequence goes on from NC_090938.1 coordinate 296,572,264, forward strand.
AGATATCACATCGCATGCTGTAGGAAGGGTCTAAGGATTGGAATGGGATGGACTTGGATATCACATCTCATGCTATAGGTAGGCTCTCAGGTTTGGGATAAGCATTGAGATATTACATCTCATGCTATAGGAAGGGTCTCAGGATTGGAATGGGAAGGATTTGGATATCACATCTCATGCTATAGGAAGGGTCTCCGGTTTGGTATAAGCATGGAGATATCACTTCTCATGCTATAGGAAGGGTCTCAGGATTGGAATGGGAAGGACTTGGATATCACATCTCATGCTATAGGAAGGCTCTCAGGTTTGCAAGGGGAAAGAGTTGGATATCACATTTCATGCTATCAGAAGGATCTCAGGTTTGGTATAGAAGCATTGAGATATCATATCTTATGCTATCAGAAGAGTCTCAGGATTGGAATGGGAAGGAGTTGGATATCACATCTCATGCTAAAGGGAGGTGCTCAGGTTTGGAAGATAAGGATTTGGATATCACATCTCATGTTATAGGAAGGATCTCAGGTTTGGTATTAGAAGTATTGAGACATCACATCTCATGCTATAGGAAGGGTCTCAGGATTGGAATAGGAAGGAGTTGGATATCACATCTCATGCTATAGGAAGGGTCTCAGGATTGGAATGGGAAGGAGTTGTATATGACATCTCATGCCGTAGGGAGGGTCTCAGGTTTGGTATAAACATTGAGATATCACATCTCTGCTATCGAAAGGGAATCAGGATTGGAATGGGAAGGAGTTGGATATCCCATCTCATGTTATAGGAAGAGTCTCAGGTTTGGTATTAGAAGCATTGAGATATCACATCTCATGCTATAGGAAGTGTCTCAGGATTGGAATGGGAAGGACTTGGGTATCACATCTCATGCTATAGGGAGGGTCTCAAGTTTGATATTAGAAGCATTGAGATATCACATCTCATGCTATAGGAAGGGTCTCTGGTTTGGTATAAGCAGTGAGATATCACATCTCATGCTATAGGAAGTGTCTCAGGATTGGAATGGGAAGGAGTTGGATATCACATCTCATGTTATAGGAATGATCTCAGGTTTGGTATAAGCATTGAGATATCACATCTCTGCTATCGGAAGGGTCTCAGGATTGGAATGGGAAGGAGTTGGATATTCCCATCTCATGTTATAGGAAGGGTCTCAGGTTTGGTATTAGAAGCATTGAGATATCACATCTCATGCTATAGGAAGGGTCTCAGGATTGGAATGGGAAGGACTTGGATATCACATCTCTTGCTATAGGGAGGGTCTCAAGTTTGATATTAGAAGCATTGAGGTATCACATTTCATGATATCGGAAGGGTCTCAAGATTGGAATGGGAAGGAGTTGGATATCACATCTCATGCTATAGGAAGGGTCTCAGGATTGGAATGGGAAGGAGTTGTATATGACATCTCATGCCGTAGGGAGGGTCTCAGGTTTGGTATAAACATTGAGATATCACATCTCTGCTATCGAAAGGGAATCAGGATTGGAATGGGAAGGAGTTGGATATCCCATCTCATGTTATAGGAAGAGTCTCAGGTTGGGTATTAGAAGCATTGAGATATCACATCTCATGCTATAGGAAGTGTCTCAGGATTGGAATGGGAAGGAGTTGGATATCACATCTCATGTTATAGGAAGGATCTCAGGTTTGGTATAAGCATTGAGATATCACATCTCTGCTATCGGAAGGGTCTCAGGATTGGAATGGGAAGGAGTTGGATATTCCCATCTCATGTTATAGGAAGGGTCTCAGGTTTGGTATTAGAAGCATTGAGATATCACATCTCATGCTATAGGAAGGGTCTCAGGATTGGAATGGGAAGGACTTGGATATCACATCTCTTGCTATAGGGAGGGTCTCAAGTTTGATATTAGAAACATTGAGGTATCACATTTCATGATATCGGAAGGGTCTCAAGATTGGAATGGGAAGGAGTTGGATATCACATCTCATGATAAAGGAAGGGTCTAAGGTTTGGAAGGGGAAGGATTTGGATATCACATCTCATGTTATAGGACGGGTCTCAGGTTTGGTATTAGAAGCATTGAGATATCAAATATCATGGTATAGGAAGGGTCTCAGAATTGGAATGGGAAGGAGTTGGATATCACATCTCAAGCTATAGGAAGGGTCTCAGGATTAGAATGGGAAGGAGTTTGATATCACATCTCATGCCATAGTATGGGTCTCAGGTTTGGTAGAAGCATTGGAATATCACATCTCATGTTATCGGAAGGGTATCGGGATTGGATTTGGAAGGAGTTGTATATCCCATCTCATGCTATAGGAAGGGTCTCAGGTTGGAATGGGAAGGAGTTGAATATCACATCTCATGTTATAGGAAGGGTCTCAGGATTGGAATGGGAAGGACTTGGATATCACATCTCATGCTATAGGAAGGCTCTCAGGTTTGCAAGGGGAAAGAGTTGGATATCACATTTCATGCTATCAGAAGGATCTCAGGTTTGGTATAGAAGCATTGAGATATCATATCTTATGCTATCAGAAGAGTCTCAGGATTGGAATGGGAAGGAGTTGGATATCACATCTCATGCTAAAGGGAGGGTCTCAGGTTTGGAAGATAAGGATTTGGATATCACATCTCATGTTATAGGAAGGATCTCAGGTTTGGTATTAGAAGTATTGAGACATCACATCTCATGCTATAGGAAGGGTCTCAGGATTGGAATAGGAAGGAGTTGGATATCACATCTCATGCTATAGGAAGGGTCTCAGGATTGGAATGGGAAGGAGTTGTATATGACATCTCATGCCGTAGGGAGGGTCTCAGGTTTGGTATAAACATTGAGATATCACATCTCTGCTATCGAAAGGGAATCAGGATTGGAATGGGAAGGAGTTGGATATCCCATCTCATGTTATAGGAAGAGTCTCAGGTTTGGTATTAGAAGCATTGAGATATCACATCTCATGCTATAGGAAGTGTCTCAGGATTGGAATGGGAAGGACTTGGGTATCACATCTCATGCTATAGGGAGGGTCTCAAGTTTGATATTAGAAGCATTGAGATATCACATCTCATGCTATAGGAAGGGTCTCTGGTTTGGTATAAGCAGTGAGATATCACATCTCATGCTATAGGAAGTGTCTCAGGATTGGAATGGGAAGGAGTTGGATATCACATCTCATGTTATAGGAAGGATCTCAGGTTTGGTATAAGCATTGAGATATCACATCTCTGCTATCGGAAGGGTCTCAGGATTGGAATGGGAAGGAGTTGGATATTCCCATCTCATGTTATAGGAAGGGTCTCAGGTTTGGTATTAGAAGCATTGAGATATCACATCTCATGCTATAGGAAGGGTCTCAGGATTGGAATGGGAAGGACTTGGATATCACATCTCTTGCTATAGGGAGGGTCTCAAGTTTGATATTAGAAGCATTGAGGTATCACATTTCATGATATCGGAAGGGTCTCAAGATTGGAATGGGAAGGAGTTGGATATCACATCTCATGATAAAGGAAGGGTCTAAGGTTTGGAAGGGGAAGGATTTGGATATCACATCTCATGTTATAGGACGGGTCTCAGGTTTGGTATTAGAAGCATTGAGATATCAAGTCTCATGGTATAGGAAGGGTCTCAGAATTGGAATGGGAGGAGTTGGATATCACATCTCAAGCTATAGGAAGGGTCTCAGGATTAGAATGGGAAGGAGTTTGATATCACATCTCATGCCATAGTATGGGTCTCAGGTTTGGTAGAAGCATTGGGATATCACATCTCATGTTATCGGAATGGTATCGGGATTGGATTTGGAAGGAGTTGGATATCCCATCTCATGCTATAGGAAGGGTCTCAGGTTGGAATGGGAAGGAGTTGGATATCACATCGCATGTTATAGGAAGGGTCTCAGGATTGGAATGGGAAGGACTTGGATATCACATCTCATGCTATAGGAAGGCTCTCAGGTTTGCAAGGGGAAAGAGTTGGATATCACATTTCATGCTATCAGAAGGATCTCAGGTTTGGTATAGAAGCATTGAGATATCATATCTTATGCTATCAGAAGAGTCTCAGGATTGGAATGGGAAGGAGTTGGATATCACATCTCATGCTAAAGGGAGGGTCTCAGGTTTGGAAGATAAGGATTTGGATATCACACCTCATGTTATAGGAAGGATCTCAGGTTTGGTATTAGAAGTATTGAGATATCACATCTCATGCTATCGGAAGGATCTCAGGTTTGGTATAGAAGCATTGAGATATCATATCTTATGCTATCAGAAGGGTCTCAGGATTGGAATGGGAAGGAGTTGGATATCACATCTCATGCTAAAGGGAGGGTCTCAGGTTTGGAAGGGGAAGGATTTGGATATCACATCTCATGTTATAGGATGGATCTCAGGTTTGGTATTAGAAGTATTGAGATATCACATCTCATGTTATCGGAAGGATCTCAGGTTTGGTATTAGAAGTATTGAGATATCACATCTCATGCTGTGGGAAGGGTCTCAGGATTGGAATGGGAAGGAGTTGGATATCACATCTCATGCTAAAGGAAGGGTCTCAGGTTTGGTAGAAGCATTGAGATATCACATCTCATGCTATCGAAAGGGAATCAGGATTGGAATGGGAAGGAGTTGGATATCCCATCTCATGTTATAGGAAGAGTCTCAGGTTTGGTATTAGAAGCATTGAGATATCACATCTCATGCTATAGGAAGTGTCTCAGGATTGGAATGGGAAGGACTTGGGTATCCCATCTCATGTTATAGGGAGGGTCTCAAGTTTGATATTAGAAGCATTGAGATATCACATCTCATGCTATAGGAAGGGTCTCAGGTTTGGTATAAGCAGTGAGATATCACATCTCATGCTATAGGAAGTGTCTCAGGATTGGAATGGGAAGGAGTTGGATATCACATCTCATGTTATAGGAAGGATCTCAGGTTTGGTATAAGCATTGAGATATCACATCTCTGCTATAGGAAGTGTCTCAGGATTGGAATGGGAAGGACTTGGATATCACATCTCTTGCTATAGGGAGGGTCTCAAGTTTGGAACGGGAAGGAGTTGGATATCACATCTCATGTTATAGGAAGGGTCTCAGGTTTGGTATAAACATTGAGATATCATATCTTATGCTATCAGAAGAGTCTCAGGTTTGGAAGATAAGGATTTGGATATCACATCTCATGTTATAGGAAGGATCTCAGGTTTGGTATTAGAAGTATTGAGACATCACATCTCATGCTATAGGAAGGGTCTCAGGATTGGAATAGGAAGGAGTTGGATATCACATCTCATGCTATAGGAAGGGTCTCAGGATTGGAATGGGAAGGAGTTGTATATGACATCTCATGCCGTAGGGAGGGTCTCAGGTTTGGTATAAACATTGAGATATCACATCTCTGCTATCGAAAGGGAATCAGGATTGGAATGGGAAGGAGTTGGATATCCCATCTCATGTTATAGGAAGAGTCTCAGGTTTGGTATTAGAAGCATTGAGATATCACATCTCATGCTATAGGAAGTGTCTCAGGATTGGAATGGGAAGGACTTGGGTATCACATCTCATGCTATAGGGAGGGTCTCAAGTTTGATATTAGAAGCATTGAGATATCACATCTCATGCTATAGGAAGGGTCTCAGGTTTGGTATAAGCAGTGAGATATCACATCTCATGCTATAGGAAGTGTCTCAGGATTGGAATGGGAAGGAGTTGGATATCACATCTCATGTTATAGGAAGGATCTCAGGTTTGGTATAAGCATTGAGATATCACATCTCTGCTATCGGAAGGGTCTCAGGATTGGAATGGGAAGGAGTTGGATATTCCCATCTCATGTTATAGGAAGGGTCTCAGGTTTGGTATTAGAAGCATTGAGATATCACATCTCATGCTATAGGAAGGGTCTCAGGATTGGAATGGGAAGGACTTGGATATCACATCTCTTGCTATAGGGAGGGTCTCAAGTTTGATATTAGAAGCATTGAGGTATCACATTTCATGATATCGGAAGGGTCTCAAGATTGGAATGGGAAGGAGTTGGATATCACATCTCATGATAAAGGAAGGGTCTAAGGTTTGGAAGGGGAAGGATTTGGATATCACATCTCATGTTATAGGACGGGTCTCAGGTTTGGTATTAGAAGCATTGAGATATCAAGTCTCATGGTATAGGAAGGGTCTCAGAATTGGAATGGGAAGGAGTTGGATATCACATCTCAAGCTATAGGAAGGGTCTCAGGATTAGAATGGGAAGGAGTTTGATATCACATCTCATGCCATAGTATGGGTCTCAGGTTTGGTAGGAGCATTGGGATATCACATCTCATGTTATCGGAAGGGTATCGGGATTGGATTTGGAAGGAGTTGGTTATCCCATCTCATGCTATAGGAAGGGTCTCAGGTTGGAATGGGAAGGAGTTGGATATCACATCGCATGTTATAGGAAGGGTCTCAGGATTGGAATGGGAAGGACTTGGATATCACATCTCATGCTATAGGAAGGCTCTCAGGTTTGCAAGGGGAAAGAGTTGGATATCACATTTCATGCTATCAGAAGGATCTCAGGTTTGGTATAGAAGCATTGAGATATCATATCTTATGCTATCAGAAGAGTCTCAGGATTGGAATGGGAAGGAGTTGGATATCACATCTCATGCTAAAGGGAGGGTCTCAGGTTTGGAAGATAAGGATTTGGATATCACATCTCATGTTATAGGAAGGATCTAAGGTTTGGTATTAGAAGTATTGAGATATCACATCTCATGCTATCGGAAGGATCTCAGGTTTGGTATAGAAGCATTGAGATATCATATCTTATGCTATCAGAAGGGTCTCAGGATTGGAATGGGAAGGAGTTGGATATCACATCTCATGCTAAAGGGAGGGTCTCAGGTTTGGAAGGGGAAGGATTTGGATATCACATCTCATGTTATAGGATGGATCTCAGGTTTGGTATTAGAAGTATTGAGATATCACATCTCATGTTATCGGAAGGATCTCAGGTTTGGTATTAGAAGTATTGAGATATCACATCTCATGCTATAGGAAGGGTCTCAGGATTGGAATGGGAAGGAGTTGGATATCACATCTCATGCTATAGGGAGGGTCTCAGTTTTGATATTAGAAGCATTGAGATATCACATCTCATGCTATCGGAAGTGTCTCAGGATTGGAATGGGAAGGAGCTGGATATCACATCTCATGCTAAAGGAAGGGTCTCAGGTTTGGAACGGGAAGGAGTTGGATATCACATCTCATGTTATAGGAAGGGTCTCAGGTTTGGTATAAACATTGAGATATCACATCTCTGCTATAGGAAGTGTCTCAGGATTGGAATGGGAAAGACTTGGATATCACATCTCATGCTATAGGTAGGGTCTCAAGTTTGTTATTAGAAGCATTGAGATATCACATCTCATGCTATAGGAAGGGTCTGAGGATTGGAATGGGAAGGAGTTGGATATCACATCTCATGCTATGGGAAGGGTCTCAGGTTTGGTATAAGCAGTGAGATATCACATCTCATGCTATAGGAAGTGTCTCAGGATTGGAATGGGAAGGAGTTGGATATCACATCTCATGTTATAGGAAGGATCTCAGGTTTGGTATAAGCATTGAGATATCACATCTCTGCTATCGGAAGGGTCTCAGGATTGGAATGGGAAGGAGTTGGATATTCCCATCTCATGTTATAGGAAGGGTCTCAGGTTTGGTATTAGAAGCATTGAGATATCACATCTCATGCTATAGGAAGGGTCTCAGGATTGGAATGGGAAGGACTTGGATATCACATCTCATGCTATAGGGAGGGTCTCAAGTTTGATATTAGAAGCTTTGAGATATCACATCTCATGATATCGGAAGGGTCTCAGGATTGGAATGGGAAGGAGTTGGATATCACATCTCATGATAAAGGAAGGGTCTAAGGTTTGGAAGGGGAAGGATTTGGATATCACATCTCATGCTATAGGGAGGGTCTCAAGTTTGATATTAGAAGCTTTGAGATATCACATCTCATGATATCGGAAGGGTCTCAGGATTGGAATGGGAAGGAATTGGATATCACATCTCATGATAAAGGAAGGGTCTAAGGTTTGGAAGGGGAAGGATTTGGATATCACATCTCATGTTATATTACGGGTCTCAGGTTTGGTATTAGAAGCATTGAGATATCAAGTCTCATAGTATAGGAAGGGTCTCAGAATTGGAATGGGAAGGAGTTGGATATCACATCTCAAGCTATAGGAAGGGTCTCAGGATTGGAATGGGAAGGACTTGGCTATCACATCTCATGCTATAGGAAGGCTCTCAGGTTTGGAAGGGGAAAGAGTTGGATATCACATTTCATGTTAGAGGTGGGATCTCAGGTTTGGTATTAGAGGCATTGAGATATCACATCTCATGCTATCAGAAGGGTCTCAGGAATGGAATGGGAAGGAGTTGGATATCACATCTCATGCTAAAGGGAGGGTCTCAGGTTTGAAAGGGGAAGGATTCGGATATCACATCTCATGTTATAGGAAGGATCTCAGGTTTGGTATTAGAAGCATTGAGATATCACATCTCATGCTATCGGAAGGATCTCAGGTTTGGTATTAGAAGCATTGAGATATCACATCTCATGCTATCAGAAGAGTCTCAGGATTGGAATAGGAAGGAGTTGGATATCACATCTCATGCTAAAGGGAGGGTCTCAGGTTTGGAAGGGGAAGGATTTGGATATCACATCTCATGTTATCGGAAGGATCTCACGTTTGGTATTAGAAGTATTGAGATATCATATCTCATGCTATAGGAAGGGTCTCAGGATTGGAATGGGAAGGAGTTGGATATCACATCTCATGCTATAGGGAGGGTCTCAGGATTGGAATGGGAAGGACTTAGATATCACATATCATGCTATAGGGAGGGTCTCAGTTTTGATATTAGAAGCATTGAGATATCACATCTCATGCTATCGGAAGTGTCTCAGGATTGGAATGGGAAGGAGCTGGATATCACATCTCATGCTAAAGGAAGGGTCTCAGGTTTGGAACGGGAAGGATTTGGATATCACATCTCATGTTATAGTAAGGGTCTCAGGTTTGGTATAAGCATTGAGATATCACATCTCTGCTATCGGAAGTGTCTCGGGATTGGAATGGGAAGGAGTTGGATATCCCATCTCATGTTATAGGACTGGTCTCAGGTTTGTTATTAGAATCATTGAGATATCATATTGCATGCTGTAGGAAGTGTCTAAGGGTTGGAATGTGAAGGACTTGGATATCACATCTCATGCTATAGATAGGCTCTTAGGTTTGGAAAGGGAAGGAGTTGGATATCACATTTCATGTTAGAGGAAGGATCTCAGGTTTGGTATTAGAAGCATTGAGATATCACATATCATGCTATAGGAAGGGTCTCAGGATTGGAATGGGAAGCAGTTGGATATCACATCTCATGCTATAGGAAGGGTCTCAGGTTTGGTATAAGCATTGAGATATCACATCTCATGCTATAGGACGGGTCTCAGGATTGGAATGGAAGGAGTTGGATATCACATCTCATGTTATAGGAAGGATCTCAGGTTTGGTGTTAGAAGCATTGAGACATCACATCTCATGCTATAGGAAGGGTCTCAGGGTTGGAATGGGAAGGAGTTGGATATCACATCTCATCCAATAGGAAGGGTCTCAGGTTTGGAATGGGAAGGAATTGGATATCGCATCTCATGTTATAGTAAGGATCTCAGGTTTGGTATTAGAAGCATTGTGATATCACATCTCATGCTATAGGAAGGGTCTCAGGATTGGAATGGGAAGGAGTTGGATATCACATCTCATGCTAAAGGGAGGGTCTCAGGTTTGGAATGGGAAGGATTTGGATATCACATCTCATGTTATAGGATGGATCTCAGGTTTGGTATTAGAAGTATTGAGATATCACATCTCATGTTATCGGAAGGATCTCAGGTTTGGTATTAGAAGTATTGAGATATCACATCTCATGCTATAGGAAGGGTCTCAGGATTGGAATGGGAAGGAGTTGGATATCACATCTCATGCTAAAGGAAGGGTCTCAGGTTTGATAGAAGCATTGGGATATCACATCTCATGCTATAGGAAGGGTCTCAGGATTGGAATGGGAAGGACGTAGATATCACATATCATGCTATAGGGAGGGTCTCAGTTTTGATATTAGAAGCATTGAGATATCACATCTCATGCTATCGGAAGTGTCTCAGGATTGGAATGGGAAGGAGTGGATATCACATCTCATGCTAAAGGAAGGGTCTCAGGTTTGGAACGGGAAGGAGTTGGATATCACATCTCATGTTATAGGAAGGGTCTCAGGTTTGGTATAAACATTGAGATATCACATCTCTGCTATAGGAAGTGTCTCAGGATTGGAATGGGAAAGACTTGGATATCACATCTCATGCTATAGGTAGGGTCTCAAGTTTGTTATTAGAAGCATTGAGATATCACATCTCATGCTATCGGAAGGGTCTGAGGATTGGAATGGGAAGGAGTTGGATATCACATCTCATGCTATGGGAAGGGTCTCAGGTTTGGTATAAGCAGTGAGATATCACATCTCATGCTATAGGAAGTGTCTCAGGATTGGAATGGGAAGGAGTTGGATATCACATCTCATGTTATAGGAAGGATCTCAGGTTTGGTATAAGCATTGAGATATCACATCTCTGCTATCGGAAGGGTCTCAGGATTGGAATGGGAAGGAGTTGGATATTCCCATCTCATGTTATAGGAAGGGTCTCAGGTTTGGTATTAGAAGCATTGAGATATCACATCTCATGCTATAGGAAGGGTCTCAGGAGTGGAATGGGAAGGACTTGGATATCACATCTCATGCTATAGGGAGGGTCTCAAGTTTGATATTAGAAGCTTTGAGATATCACATCTCATGATATCGGAAGGGTCTCAGGATTGTAATGGGAAGGAGTTGGATATCACATCTCATGATAAAGGAAGGGTCTAAGGTTTGGAAGGGGAAGGATTTGGATATCACATCTCATGTTATATTACGGGTCTCAGGTTTGGTATTAGAAGCATTGAGATATCAAGTCTCATAGTATAGGAAGGGTCTCAGAATTGGAATGGGAAGGAGTTGGATATCACATCTCAAGCTATAGGAAGGGTCTCAGGATTGGAATGGGAAGGACTTGGCTATCACATCTCATGCTATAGGAAGGCTCTCAGGTTTGGAAGGGGAAAGAGTTGGATATCACATTTCATGTTAGAGGTAGGATCTCAGGTTTGGTATTAGAGGCATTGAGATATCACATCTCATGCTATCAGAAGGGTCTCAGGAATGGAATGGGAAGGAGTTGGATATCACATCTCATGCTAAAGGGAGGGTCTCAGGTTTGGAAGGGGAAGGATTTGGATATCACATCTCATGTTATAGGAAGGATCTCAGGTTTGGTATTAGAAGCATTGAGATATCACATCTCATGCTATCGGAAGGATCTCAGGTTTGGTATTAGAAGCATTGAGATATCACATCTCATGCTATCAGAAGAGCCTCAGGATTGGAATAGGAAGGAGTTGGATATCACATCTCATGCTAAAGGGAGGGTCTCAGGTTTGGAAGGGGAAGGATTTGGATATCACATCTCATGTTATCGGAAGGATCTCACGTTTGGTATTAGAAGTATTGAGATATCATATCTCATGCTATAGGAAGGGTCTCAGGATTGGAATGGGAAGGAGTTGGATATCACATCTCATGCTATAGGGAGGGTCTCAGGATTGGAATGGGAAGGACTTAGATATCACGTATCATGCTATAGGGAGGGTCTCAGTTTTGATATTAGAAGCATTGAGATATCACATCTCATGCTATCGGAAGTGTCTCAGGATTGGAATGGGAAGGAGCTGGATATCACATCTCATGCTAAAGGAAGGGTCTCAGGTTTGGAACGGGAAGGATTTGGATATCACATCTCATGTTATAGGAAGTGTCTCAGGTTTGGTATAAGCATTGAGATATCACATCTCTGCTATCGGAAGTGTCTCAGGATTGGAATGGGAAGGAGTTGGATATCCCATCTCATGTTATAGGACGGGTCTCAGGTTTGTTATTAGAATCATTGAGATATCATATTGCATGCTGTAGGAAGGGTCTAAGGGTTGGAATGTGAAGGACTTGGATATCACATCTCATGCTATAGATAGGCTCTTAGGTTTGGAAAGGGAAGGAGTTGGATATCACATTTCATGTTAGAGGAAGGATCTCAGGTTTGGTATTAGAAGCATTGAGATATCACATCTCATGCTATAGGAAGGGTCTCAGGATTGGAATGGGAAGCAGTTGGATATCACATCTCATGCTATAGGAAGGGTCTCAGGTTTGGTATAAGCATTGAGATATCACATCTCATGCTATAGGACGGGTCTCAGGATTGGAATGGAAGGAGTTGGATATCACATCTCATGTTATAGGAAGGATCTCAGATTTGGTATTAGAAGCATTGAGACATCACATCTCATGCTATAGGAAGGGTCTCAGGGTTGGAATGGGAAGGAGTTGGATATCACATCTCATCCAATAGGAAGGGTCTCAGGTTTGGAATGGGAAGGAATTGGATATCACATCTCATGTTATAGGAAGGATCTCAGGTTTGGTATTAGAAGCATTGAGATATCACATCTCATGCTATAGGAAGTGTCTCAGGATTGGAATGGGAAGGAGTTGGATATCACATCTCATGTTATAGGAAGGATCTCAGGTTTGGTATAAGCATTGAGATATCACATCTCTGCTATCGGAAGGGTCTCAGGATTGGAATGGGAAGGAGTTGGATATTCCCATCTCATGTTATAGGAAGGGTCTCAGGTTTGGTATTAGAAGCATTGAGATATCACATCTCATGATATCGGAAGGGTCTCAGGATTGGAATGGGAAGGAGTTGGATATCACATCTCATGATAAAGGAAGGGTCTAAGGTTTGGAAGGGGAAGGATTTGGATATCACATCTCATGCTATAGGGAGGGTCTCAAGTTTGATATTAGAAGCTTTGAGATATCACATCTCATGATATCGGAAGGGTCTCAGGATTGGAATGGGAAGGAGTTGGATATCACATCTCATGATAAAGGAAGGGTCTAAGGTTTGGAAGGGGAAGGATTTGGATATCACATCTCATGTTATATTACGGGTCTCAGGTTTGGTATTAGAAGCATTGAGATATCAAGTCTCATAGTATAGGAAGGGTCTCAGAATTGGAATGGGAAGGAGTTGGATATCACCTCTCAAGCTATAGGAAGGGTCTCAGGATTGGAATGGAAAGGACTTGGCTATCACATCTCATGCTATCGGAAGGCTCTCAGGTTTGGAAGGGGAAAGAGTTGGATATCACATTTCATGTTAGAGGTAGGATCTCAGGTTTGGTATTAGAGGCATTGAGATATCACCTCATGCTATCAGAAGGGTCTCAGGAATGGAATGGGAAGGAGTTGGATATCACATCTCATGCTAAAGGGAGGGTCTCAGGTTTGGAAGGGGAAGGATTTGGATATCACATCTCATGTTATAGGAAGGATCTCAGGTTTGGTATTAGAAGCATTGAGATATCACATCTCATGCTATCAGAAGGGTCTCAGGTTGGAATGGGAAGGAGTTGGATATCACATCTCATGTTATAGGAAGGGTCTCAGGATTGGAATGGGAAGGACTTGGATATCACATCTCATGCTATAGGAAGGCTCTCAGGTTTGCAAGGGGAAAGAGTTGGATATCACATTTCATGCTATCAGAAGGATCTCAGGTTTGGTATAGAAGCATTGAGATATCATATCTTATGCTATCAGAAGAGTCTCAGGATTGGAATGGGAAGGAGTTGGATATCACATCTCATGCTAAAGGGAGGGTCTCAGGTTTGGAAGATAAGGATTTGGATATCACATCTCATGTTATAGGAAGGATCTCAGGTTTGGTATTAGAAGTATTGTGACATCACATCTCATGCTATAGGAAGGGTCTCAGGATTGGAATAGGAAGGAGTTGGATATCACATCTCATGCTATAGGAAGGGTCTCAGGATTGGAATGGGAAGGACTTGGGTATCACATCTCATGCTATAGGGAGGGTCTCAAGTTTGATATTAGAAGCATTGAGATATCACATCTCATGCTATAGGAAGGGTCACAGGTTTGGTATAAGCAGTGAGATATCACATCTCATGCTATAGGAAGTGTCTCAGGATTGGAATGGGAAGGAGTTGGATATCACATCTCATGTTATAGGAAGGATCTCAGGTTTGGTATAAGCATTGAGATATCACATCTCTGCTATCGGAAGGGTCTCAGGATTGGAATGGGAAGGAGTTGGATATTCCCATCTCATGTTATAGGAAGGGTCTCAGGTTTGGTATTAGAAGCATTGAGATATCACATCTCATGCTATAGGAAGGGTCTCAGGATTGGAATGGGAAGGACTTGGATATCACATCTCTTGCTATAGGGAGGGTCTCAAGTTTGATATTAGAAGCATTGAGGTATCACATTTCATGATATCGGAAGGGTCTCAAGATTGGAATGGGAAGGAGTTGGATATCACATCTCATGATAAAGGAAGGGTCTAAGGTTTGGAAGGGGAAGGATTTGGATATCACATCTCATGTTATAGGACGGGTCTCAGGTTTGGTATTAGAAGCATTGAGATATCAAGTCTCATGGTATAGGAAGGGTCTCAGAATTGGAATGGGAAGGAGTTGGATATCACATCTCAAGCTATAGGAAGGGTCTCAGGATTAGAATGGGAAGGAGTTTGATATCACATGTCATGCCATAGTATGGGTCTCAGGTTTGGTAGGAGCATTGGGATATCACATCTCATGTTATCGGAAGGGTATCGGGATTGGATTTGGAAGGAGTTGGTTATCCCATCTCATGCTATAGGAAGGGTCTCAGGTTGGAATGGGAAGGAGTTGGATATCACATCGCATGTTATAGGAAGGGTCTCAGGATTGGAATGGGAAGGACTTGGATATCACATCTCATGCTATAGGAAGGCTCTCAGGTTTGCAAGGGGAAAGAGTTGGATATCACATTTCATGCTATCAGAAGGATCTCAGGTTTGGTATAGAAGCATTGAGATATCATATCTTATGCTATCAGAAGAGTCTCAGGATTGGAATGGGAAGGAGTTGGATATCACATCTCATGCTAAAGGGAGGGTCTCAGGTTTGGAAGATAAGGATTTGGATATCACATCTCATGTTATAGGAAGGATCTCAGGTTTGGTATTAGAAGTATTGAGATATCACATCTCATGCTATCGGAAGGATCTCAGGTTTGGTATAGAAGCATTGAGATATCATATCTTATGCTATCAGAAGGGTCTCAGGATTGGAATGGGAAGGAGTTGGATATCACATCTCATGCTAAAGGGAGGGTCTCAGGTTTGGAAGGGGAAGGATTTGGATATCACATCTCATGTTATAGGATGGATCTCAGGTTTGGTATTAGAAGTATTGAGATATCACATCTCATGTTATCGGAAGGATCTCAGGTTTGGTATTAGAAGTATTGAGATATCACATCTCATGCTATAGGAAGGGTCTCAGGATTGGAATGGGAAGGAGTTGGATATCACATCTCATGCTAAAGGAAGGGTCTCAGGTTTGGTAGAAACATTGAGATATCACATCTCATGCTATAGGAAGGGTCTCAGGATTGGAATGGGAAGGACGTAGATATCACATATCATGCTATAGGGAGGGTCTCAGTTTTGATATTAGAAGCATTGAGATATCACATCTCATGCTATCGGAAGTGTCTCAGGATTGGAATGGGAAGGAGCTGGATATCACATCTCATGCTAAAGGAAGGGTCTCAGGTTTGGAACGGGAAGGAGTTGGATATCACATCTCATGTTATAGGAAGGGTCTCAGGTTTGGTATAAACATTGAGATATCACATCTCTGCTATAGGAAGTGTCTCAGGATTGGAATGGGAAAGACTTGGATATCACATCTCATGCTATAGGTAGGGTCTCAAGTTTGTTATTAGAAGCATTGAGATATCACATCTCATGCTATAGGAAGGGTCTGAGGATTGGAATGGGAAGGAGTTGGATATCACATCTCATGCTATGGGAAGGGTCTCAGGTTTGGTATAAGCAGTGAGATATCACATCTCATGCTATAGGAAGTGTCTCAGGATTGGAATGGGAAGGAGTTGGATATCACATCTCATGTTATAGGAAGGATCTCAGGTTTGGTATAAGCATTGAGATATCACATCTCTGCTATCGGAAGGGTCTCAGGATTGGAATGGGAAGGACTTGGATATCACATCTCATGCTATAGGGAGGGTCTCAAGTTTGATATTAGAAGCTTTGAGATATCACATCTCATGATATCGGAAGGGTCTCAGGATTGGAATGGGAAGGAGTTGGATATCACATCTCATGATAAAGGAAGGGTCTAAGGTTTGGAAGGGGAAGGATTTGGATATCACATCTCATGCTATAGGGAGGGTCTCAAGTTTGATATTAGAAGCTTTGAGATATCACATCTCATGATATCGGAAGGGTCTCAGGATTGGAATGGGAAGGAATTGGATATCACATCTCATGATAAAGGAAGGGTCTAAGGTTTGGAAGGGGAAGGATTTGGATATCACATCTCATGTTATATTACGGGTCTCAGGTTTGGTATTAGAAGCATTGAGATATCAAGTCTCATAGTATAGGAAGGGTCTCAGAATTGGAATGGGAAGGAGTTGGATATCACATCTCAAGCTATAGGAAGGGTCTCAGGATTGGAATGGGAAGGACTTGGCTATCACATCTCATGCTATAGGAAGGCTCTCAGGTTTGGAAGGGGAAAGAGTTGGATATCACATTTCATGTTAGAGGTGGGATCTCAGGTTTGGTATTAGAGGCATTGAGATATCACATCTCATGCTATCAGAAGGGTCTCAGGAATGGAATGGGAAGGAGTTGGATATCACATCTCATGCTAAAGGGAGGGTCTCAGGTTTGAAAGGGGAAGGATTTGGATATCACATCTCATGTTATAGGAAGGATCTCAGGTTTGGTATTAGAAGCATTGAGATATCACATCTCATGCTATCGGAAGGATCTCAGGTTTGGTATTAGAAGCATTGAGATATCACATCTCATGCTATCAGAAGAGTCTCAGGATTGGAATAGGAAGGAGTTGGATATCACATCTCATGCTAAACGGAGGGTCTCAGGTTTGGAAGGGGAAGGATTTGGATATCACATCTCATGTTATCGGAAGGATCTCACGTTTGGTATTAGAAGTATTGAGATATCATATCTCATGCTATAGGAAGGGTCTCAGGATTGGAATGGGAAGGAGTTGGATATCACATCTCATGCTATAGGGAGGGTCTCAGGATTGGAATGGGAAGGACTTAGATATCACATATCATGCTATAGGGAGGGTCTCAGTTTTGATATTAGAAGCATTGAGATATCACATCTCATGCTATCGGAAGTGTCTCAGGATTGGAATGGGAAGGAGCTGGATATCACATCTCATGCTAAAGGAAGGGTCTCAGGTTTGGAACGGGAAGGATTTGGATATCACATCTCATGTTATAGTAAGGGTCTCAGGTTTGGTATAAGCATTGAGATATCACATCTCTGCTATCGGAAGTGTCTCAGGATTGGAATGGGAAGGAGTTGGATATCCCATCTCATGTTATAGGACTGGTCTCAGGTTTGTTATTAGAATCATTGAGATATCATATTGCATACTGTAGGAAGGGTCTAAGGGTTGGAATGTGAAGGACTTGGATATCACATCTCATGCTATAGATAGGCTCTTAGGTTTGGAAAGGGAAGGAGTTGGATATCACATTTCATGTTAGAGGAAGGATCTCAGGTTTGGTATTAGAAGCATTGAGATATCACATATCATGCTATAGGAAGGGTCTCAGGATTGGAATGGGAAGCAGTTGGATATCACATCTCATGCTATAGGAAGGGTCTCAGGTTTGGTATAAGCATTGAGATATCACATCTCATGCTATAGGACGGGTCTCAGGATTGGAATGGAAGGAGTTGGATATCACATCTCATGTTATAGGAAGGATCTCAGGTTTGGTGTTAGAAGCATTGAGACATCACATCTCATGCTATAGGAAGGGTCTCAGGGTTGGAATGGGAAGGAGTTGGATATCACATCTCATCCAATAGGAAGGGTCTCAGGTTTGGAATGGGAAGGAATTGGATATCGCATCTCATGTTATAGTAAGGATCTCAGGTTTGGTATTAGAAGCATTGTGATATCACATCTCATGCTATAGGAAGGGTCTCAGGATTGGAATGGGAAGGAGTTGGATATCACATCTCATGCTAAAGGGAGGGTCTCAGGTTTGGAAGGGGAAGGATTTGGATATCACATCTCATGTTATAGGATGGATCTCAGGTTTGGTATTAGAAGTATTGAGATATCACATCTCATGTTATCGGAAGGATCTCAGGTTTGGTATTAGAAGTATTGAGATATCACATCTCATGCTATAGGAAGGGTCTCAGGATTGGAATGGGAAGGAGTTGGATATCACATCTCATGCTAAAGGAAGGGTCTCAGGTTTGATAGAAGCATTGAGATATCACATCTCATGCTATAGGAAGGGTCTCAGGATTGGAATGGGAAGGACGTAGATATCACATATCATGCTACAGGGAGGGTCTCAGTTTTGATATTAGAAGCATTGAGATATCACATCTCATGCTATCGGAAGTGTCTCAGGATTGGAATGGGAAGGAGCTGGATATCACATCTCATGCTAAAGGAAGGGTCTCAGGTTTGGAACGGGAAGGAGTTGGATATCACATCTCATGTTATAGGAAGGGTCTCAGGTTTGGTATAAACATTGAGATATCACATCTCTGCTATAGGAAGTGTCTCAGGATTGGAATGGGAAAGACTTGGATATCACATCTCATGCTATAGGTAGGGTCTCAAGTTTGTTATTAGAAGCATTGAGATATCACATCTCATGCTATAGGAAGGGTCTGAGGATTGGAATGGGAAGGAGTTGGATATCACATCTCATGCTATGGGAAGGGTCTCAGGTTTGGTATAAGCAGTGAGATATCACATCTCATGCTATAGGAAGTGTCTCAGGATTGGAATGGGAAGGAGTTGGATATCACATCTCATGTTATAGGAAGGATCTCAGGTTTGGTATAAGCATTGAGATATCACATCTCTGTTATCGGAAGGGTCTCAGGATTGGAATGGGAAGGAGTTGGATATTCCCATCTCATGTTATAGGAAGGGTCTCAGGTTTGGTATTAGAAGCATTGAGATATCACATCTCATGCTATAGGAAGGGTCTCAGGAGTGGAATGGGAAGGACTTGGATATCACATCTCATGCTATAGGGAGGGTCTCAAGTTTGATATTAGAAGCTTTGAGATATCACATCTCATGATATCGGAAGGGTCTCAGGATTGTAATGGGAAGGAGTTGGATATCACATCTCATGATAAAGGAAGGGTCTAAGGTTTGGAAGGGGAAGGATTTGGATATCACATCTCATGTTATATTACGGGTCTCAGGTTTGTTATTAGAAGCATTGAGATATCAAGTCTCATAGTATAGGAAGGGTCTCAGAATTGGAATGGGAAGGAGTTGGATATCACATCTCAAGCTATAGGAAGGGTCTCAGGATTGGAATGGGAAGGACTTGGCTATCACATCTCATGCTATAGGAAGGCTCTCAGGTTTGGAAGGGGAAAGAGTTGGATATCACATTTCATGTTAGAGGTAGGATCTCAGGTTTGGTATTAGAGGCATTGAGATATCACATCTCATGCTATCAGAAGGGTCTCAGGAATGGAATGGGAAGGAGTTGGATATCACATCTCATGCTAAAGGGAGGGTCTCAGGTTTGGAAGGGGAAGGATTTGGATATCACATCTCATGTTATAGGAAGGATCTCAGGTTTGGTATTAGAAGCATTGAGATATCACATCTCATGCTATCGGAAGGATCTCAGGTTTGGTATTAGAAGCATTGAGATATCACATCTCATGCTATCAGAAGAGCCTCAGGATTGGAATAGGAAGGAGTTGGATATCACATCTCATGCTAAAGGGAGGGTCTCAGGTTTGGAAGGGGAAGGATTTGGATATCACATCTCATGTTATCGGAAGGATCTCACGTTTGGTATTAGAAGTATTGAGATATCATATCTCATGCTATAGGAAGGGTCTCAGGATTGGAATGGGAAGGAGTTGGATATCACATCTCATGCTATAGGGAGGGTCTCAGGATTGGAATGGGAAGGACTTAGATATCACATATCATGCTATAGGGGGGGTCTCAGTTTTGATATTAGAAGCATTGAGATATCACATCTCATGCTATCGGAAGTGTCTCAGGATTGGAATGGGAAGGAGCTGGATATCACATCTCATGCTAAAGGAAGGGTCTCAGGTTTGGAACGGGAAGGATTTGGATATCACATCTCATGTTATAGGAAGTGTCTCAGGTTTGGTATAAGCATTGAGATATCACATCTCTGCTATCGGAAGTGTCTCAGGATTGGAATGGGAAGGAGTTGGATATCCCATCTCATGTTATAGGACGGGTCTCAGGTTTGTTATTAGAATCATTGAGATATCATATTGCATGCTGTAGGAAGGGTCTAAGGGTTGGAATGTGAAGGACTTGGATATCACATCTCATGCTATAGATAGGCTCTTAGGTTTGGAAAGGGAAGGAGTTGGATATCACATTTCATGTTAGAGGAAGGATCTCAGGTTTGGTATTAGAAGCATTGAGATATCACATCTCATGCTATAGGAAGGGTCTCAGGATTGGAATGGGAAGCAGTTGGATATCACATCTCATGCTATAGAAGGGTCTCAGGTTTGGTATAAGCATTGAGATATCACATCTCATGCTATAGGACGGGTCTCAGGATTGGAATGGAAGGAGTTGGATATCACATCTCATGTTATAGGAAGGATCTCAGATTTGGTATTAGAAGCATTGAGACATCACATCTCATGCTATAGGAAGGGTCTCAGGGTTGGAATGGGAAGGAGTTGGATATCACATCTCATCCAATAGGAAGGGTCTCAGGTTTGGAATGGGAAGGAATTGGATATCGCATCTCATGTTATAGGAAGGATCTCAGGTTTGGTATTAGAAGCATTGAGATATCACATCTCATGCTATAGGAAGGGTCTCAGGATTGGAATGTGAAGGATTTGGATATCACATCTCATGCTAAAGGAAGGGTCTCAGGTTTGGTAGAAGCATTGAGATATCACGTCTCTGCTATCGGAATGGTCTCAGGATTGGATTGGGAAGGAGTTGGATATCCCTTCTCATGCTATAGGAAGGGTCTCAGGATTTGAATGGCAAGGAGTTGGATATCACATCTCATGCCATAGGAAGGGTCTCAGGTTTGGTATAAGCATTGAGATATCACATCTCTGCTATCGGAAGGGTCTCAGGATTGGATTGGGAAGGAGTTGGATATCCCTTCTCATGCTATAGGAAGTGTCTCAGGTTGGAATGGGAAGGAGTTGGATATCACATCTCATGTTATAGGAAGGGTCTCAGGTTTGGAATGGGAAGGATTTGGATATCACATCTCTTGCTATAGGAAGGGTCTCAGGATTGGAATGGGTAGGAGTTGGATATTACTTTCTTGCTATAGGAAGGGTCTCATGTTTGGAATGGGAAGGAGTTGGATATCACATATGCTATAGTTAGTGTCTCAGGTTTGGAACGGGAAGGAGTTGGATATCACATCTCATGTTATAGGAAGGGTCTCAGGTTTGGTATAAGCATTGAGATATCACATCTCTGCTATCGGAAGCGGCTCAGGATTGGAATGGGAAGGAGTTGGATATCCCATCTCATGTTATAGGAAGAGTCTCTGGTTTGGTATTAGAATCATTGAGATATCACATCGCATGCTGTAGGAAGGGTCTAAGGATTGGAATGGGATGGACTTGGATATCACATCTCATGCTATAGGTAGGCTCTCAGGTTTGGTATAAGCATTGAGATATCACATCTCATGCTATAGGGAGGGTCTCAAGTTTGATATTAGAAGCATTGAGATAACAAATCTCATGATATCGGAAGGGTCTCAGGATTGGAATGGGAAGGAGTTGGATATCACATCTCATGATAAAGGAAGGGTCTAAGGTTTGGAAGGGGAAGGATTTGGATATCACATCTCATGTTATAGGACGGGTCTCAGGTTTGGTATTAGAAGCATTGAGATATCAAGTCTCATGGTATAAGAAGGGTCTCAGAATTGGAATGGGAAGGAGTTGGATATCACACCTCAAGCTATAGGAAGGGTCTCAGGATTGGAATGGGAAGGAGTTTGATATCACATCTCATGCCATAGTATGGGTCTCAGGTTTGGTAGAAGCATTGGGATATCACATCTCATGCTATCGGAAGGGTATCAGTATTGGATTTGGAAGAAGTTGGATATCCCATCTCATGCTATAGGAAGGGTCTCAAGTTGGAATGGGAAGGAGTTGGATATCACATTTCATGTTATAGGAAGGGTCTCAGGATTGGAATGGGAAGGACTTGGATATCATATCTCATGCTATAGGACGGGTCTCAGGTTTGTTATTAGAATCATTGAGATATCATATTGCATGCTGTAGGAAGGGTCTAAGGATTGGAATGGGAAGGACCTGGATATCACATCTCATGCTATAGATAGGCTCTTAGGTTTGGAAAGGGAAGGAGTTGGATATCACATTTCATGTTAGAGGAAGGATCTCAGGTTTGGTATTAGAAGCATTGAGATATCACATCTCATGCTATAGGAAGGGTCTCAGGATTGGAATGGGAAGTAGTTGGATATCACATCTCATGCTATAGGAAGGGTCTCAGGTTTGGTATAAGCATTGAGATATCACATCTCATGCTATAGGACGGGTCTCAGGATTGGAATGGAAGGAGTTGGATATCACATCTCATGTTATAGGAAGGATCTCAGGTTTGGTATTAGAAGCATTGAGATATCACATCTCATGCTATAGGAAGGGTCTCAGGATTGGAATGGGAAGTAGTTGGATATCACATCTCATGCTATAGGAAGGGTCTCAGGTTTGGTATAATTATTGAGATATCACATCTCATGCTATAGGACGGGTCTCAGGGTTGGAATGGGAAGGAGTTGGATATCACAACTCATCCCATAGGAAGGGTCTCAGGTTTGGAATGGGAAGGAATTGGATATCACATCTCATGTTATAGGAAGGATCTCAGGTTTGGTATTAGAAGCATTGAGATATCACATCTCATGCTATCGGAAGGGTCTCAGGATTGGAATGTGAAGGATTTGGATATCACATCTCATGCTAAAGGAAGGGTCTCAGGTTTGGTAGAAGCATTGAGATATCACGTCTCTGCTATCGGAAGGTTCTCAGGATTGGATTGGGAAGGAGTTGGATATCCCTTCTCATGCTATAGGAAGGGTCTCAGGATTTGAATGGCAAGGAGTTGGATATCACATCTCATGCCATAGGAAGGGTCTCAGGTTTGGTATAAGCATTGAGATATCACATCTCTGCTATCGGAAGGGTCTCAGGATTGGAATGGGAAGGAGTTGGTGTTAAGACGGATTTCTGAACTCTGTCCTGGTGGCGCAGAAGTTCAGAAGGCCAACCTAATTACTTGGAACAGGGTAACCTCTGGACGAGCCAGACCAATCAAGGTAGCGATCGCGGCGGTCAAGACTAGGTCTCAAGAGGGGTGAGGGTGACTGAAAGCCCGCAATGAGCACACAAAGCAAGAGCGCTTACAAACTACTCCAAACAGTTGTTATATCAAAAATATATACACATTTATTTTAAGGCCTTTAAAATAATGACCGTAGCGAAAAAATCACAATATCACAGTATTAAACCAACACATACCATATCAACACAATATATATACAAATACAACAGTCTTAAGCATTAGAGGCACGAAATGTGTAGTCCACCTGCCAGGGAAGGAAAACAGGCAGTGCGATAACGCTTTAGACTCAGTTCGCCTTCAGAGGCACCTAACTAGATGGAAGTCCGAGCCCTGCGAAGAGTGGAGCCTTGTGCTCAAAGTACCTGCCACGCCGGTGCCAACGGGCAAAAGGAGAAGCTCTTCGGAGGAAGTCAGGCAGTTCGGGTTAGTGCACAGCAGAAGGAGAACAGGTTCCGCAACTCAAGCGCAGCCTCCACAGCGAGCAGAAGCAGAGCGCGAGTACGGCAAAAGGGTGCTGTTTTTACACAGCAGGGAAAAGCAATGGGATACTGCAGGAGGGCGACCAGATCCTAGCTATACTACTCACCGGTCCCCGAAGCAAGCAGACCCAGGCTTCTCCACGTTAGTTTCAGCAGCTGGCAGGTTCAGAAGAGCAGGGAACGCCTCGTAGTCGTGTAGAGCAAAAAGACGTCCCAATCGACGAAACCGGCACAGTTTGTTGCCGCAGCAGGACAACGGAGCGGCCGTGTGTATTCGAGCCAAATGTACACTCCTCCCTTCAGACTTGGGAACGCCAAGTGTACGAAGCGTGGGAGAGTGACAAGGACTCGAAATACAACACAACCTGGCGGCGGTTACAGAGCAGGACTCCCTTGTAAGCTGGTCAGTCAACTGGATGGCCCAGAGACACTTCCGAAGGCTTACTTGGCAGGAGATGATGAAGTCGCCGGGAATAGCTGTTCCTGCTATTCCAAAGGTCGAAGCACCAGTACAGGCCTTCTGGTTCGATCAAAGGAGGAAAGGGTTTCACAGGACGACAGCAGTGCAAAGGAGGATTCCTTCAGCGGGTCACCAGCGATTCCTCGGTCCAGCCTCGTGGTTGCAGGATACTTGGCTCCTGTATTCCTTCGTTCGTGAGAACTCAGGAGATCGACATGGTAGTGGTGTTTCCAGCCCCCTCTTATCCACGGTTCCCTTCGCGCCAAAACGGAGGGGAGCCAATGGGAGATCCGCTCATCAACACACATACCATACGTGGACCAATCACGGACCACGGTGGTCCCAGGCATTCACACCACCCTAGACTCTCTGGCACCCAGGATGTGTATTGGGACCAGACATCCCAGCCCACACCCTGGAGGCACACAAACGACATGTAGAAGCCCGCGAAAGCAACCACGTTTCGCGGGAAAGTACATGCCCAAATAAGGAAGGCCCCGGGTCGCTCGACCTGGGGAAGGTGAAGGGAGCAAGACGGTCAGTGGACAAGACAAAGGAGCCTCGTGGTCTGGCCATTTTGGGAGCCAGGCCACCATTTTGGGTTCAGTGCGAAAAACGTGCTCAGAACGCCAAAAGGAGCTCAAAATAAACAAAACGATCGCTGCCACCATTCCAGTCCCTGAATGACTTGCACCGATCAAATACCATCCTAAAAGAGTATCTAGGGCCTGTAGAAGGCTAGAGACCCAAGAGAGCTGTAACTTAGCTTACAGTGCCCTCTTGTGTCATGTTGCACTAAAGCCGCAACATGATAAAAGAAACTATGGGAAACAGCGTTCCCCGGTACTGGCTGTCTTAAGGGCATGTCAGTTTCCCCGTAAGAAAGGAGCGAAAGCCCAGAGGAGTGCGGCAGAAGGCTGCACTTCTCTGGCAAAGTCAAGAACAAGGTGAAAACAACAGCAAAAAGTTTAGGGGTTGCCACATGGAAGGAAAATTACCTACAATTACGAAATCTTTCCTAACACTCACCCCTCCCAGACTATGGACAGGGGGAACTAATCCACCCCTGGATGAGTCTCTTGTTCAGGTCGGTTAAACATTCTGGACAACCCATCAGCATTGCTATGTTGGACACCTGGCCTATGCTCAATAGTGAAGTCGAAGCCTTGTAGACTTATGGACCACCTAAGCAACTTTGGATTCTCCCCCTTCATGTTCATTAGCCACTTTAACGGCTTATGGTCAGTTTGCACAGTGAAGTGGGTCCCATAGAGGTAGGGCCTCAGCTTCCTTAGGGCCCACACAACAGAGAAACATTCTTTCTCTACCGTGGACCATCTGAGCTCTCTGTCCTTAAGCTGGCGACTAATAAAACCGATAGGGTGTTCCTTACCCTTCTCATCTACTTGTGATAGTACAGCTCCTATCCCAGTGTCAGAGGCGTCCGTCTGCACGATAAAAGGTCTTTGATAATCAGGGGCCCTAAGGACAGGGGCCTGGCACAAGGAGTCTTTTAAGCCATTGAAGGCCTTCTCACACTCGTCGGTCCAAGTTACCTTCTTGGGTTTCTTCGGAGTTGTGAGGGCAGTCAGAGGAGCAGCTATGGTGCCATAGTCTGCCACAAAATTGCGGTAATACCCCGTGAGTCCTAAAAAGGCTCTCACTTGGGTTTGCGTAGTGGGGGTAGGCCAGTCTTGTACTGCTTGTACCTGACTGAGTAGAGGCTGTCTCCTCCCTCCACCTACTTCATGTCCAAGGTAAACCACTGAGCCTTGTCCATTTTGGTGAGGGGCCACTCGGACCCCCTCAAAAGAGCTATCTGAAGGACTGCTTGGGAACAGGTCGGGGAGAGGTTCAGACTCCTCTCCCGCAACGTCTGAAGCCAGTAGCAGTGCTGCGATTTCGACGCTTGGGCCGAAAGCCTTCAGCCTATTCGCGTGAAACACTTTTGGAGCCTGTCCAGGCCTTCCAAGGTCCACTGAATAGTTAACCTCACCCAGAGGCTCCACCACTGGGTAAGGGCCTGACCATTTGTCCTGTAAAGCTCGAGGCCTTATGGGATTCATGATCAGGACTTGCTGACCAAGTGTAAAGTTGATGAGGGAAGCTTTCTGGTCGTACCAATGTTTCACCAGCGCTTGCCCTGCCTTCAATTTATCACTAGCCAAGCCCATCAGAAGTACCATCCCTTTTCTGAGCCCTAGCACATAATCAACTACGTTGGTAGTAACAGGGGGAGTGGGCATCTCCCATCCCTCTTTGACGATGGCTAAGGGTCCCCGTACGGGATGACCGAACAGAAGTTCGAAGGGGCTGAAGCCAACATCCTCCTGTGGTACCTCTCGGTAGGCAAACAGTAAGCATGAAACAAGAAGATCCCATTTTCTTCTCTGAGGCTCCTCCAGAGCCCCAATCATGCTCTTTAACGTCCTGTTGAAACGCCCCCCCAGACCATTGGTCTGGGGGTGGTATGCAGAAGAGAACCTGTCGGTGACCCCACATTCTTTCCACATAGCCTGCCTATACTTCGACATAAAGTTGCTGCCATCATCCGGCACAACTTCTTTAGGGAAGCCAACCCTAGTAAATATGCCGAGTAAAGCTTCTGCAACTGACTTGGCAGTTACAGTTTTCCATGGGATGGCCTCAGGATACCTGGTTGCATGGTCGACCAGCACCAGGATAAACCTATTGCCCGAGGATGTTTGCGGGTCAAGGGGACCAACCATGTCGATCCCTACCCTTTCAAATGGTACCCCCACAACTGGGAGCGGTACCAACGGAGCTTGGATTGTCGCGCCAACCTTACCAGACAACTGGCAGGAGGCACAACTCCTGCAGTGACTTTCTACTTGCACCCCCATCTTGGGCCAGTAGAAGTGCATGGATAACCTTTGCTTGGTCCTCTTCATACCAAGGTGACCAGCAAGGGGAACTTCATGCGCCAACTGCAGGAGGAAGGGCCTAACAGCAAGGGGAACCACCAACCTCCTATGGTCTCCTTCTGTAGACTCTGTGGGCTCACTATACAGGAGTCCACCTTCCCAATAAATCCTATGCTTCCCAGGAGGTTCACCCTCAAGCTGGGAGCAGGCCTGTCTCCTTAGGCCTTCCAGAGATGGGCACTCACGTTGGCCTTTACTGAATTCGTCCCTATCAGGACCTCCTTCAACTAACAAGTCTTTTAGTTCAGGATGATCGTTGGGGTCGAATACTTCAGGCATCGCCACCTCCTCGTCAGGCCCGGGCGATTGACCAACTTCCTCCACCGCAGTGGTAGGCGAGCTCGGGGGAATATTCTCTTTCCCTCGTTTTGACTTGTAGACTCCTTTCGCCTTGGGTTTCCCCTTCGGCTGGGGCGGCGTATTGGACTTGGCCAATGCTGCCCGTGCTTGAGACCGTGTGTAGGGTCTTTCGGCAGTGTCTCCTACGAGCCCTAAAGCTCTGAGATCATTACCTAACAAGACCTTTCCCGGGACGTTTCTCTGAATGCTCACTGGAATCCTGACTGCTGTACTATTTAAAGTAAGATTTACAGGTATTACTGGAAACATACGGAGGGGGCCGTCAGCCAACTTAGTGGGCATCAGAGTAGCTCTGGCAACTTCCTCTGAGTCTACCAAGGTAGAATCCACTACAGTGCGACTGCACCCACTATCCCTAAGAGCTGGAGTATCCACTCCAGTGATCAGCACACTGTCTTTAAAGTAGTGCTTGGTATTATCCGGAATCCTAGCATAAGCCTCTGCGACTTTCGGCTCCCAGGAACCTAGGGACACTAAAACTACCTCAGCCTCTATTCCGCTGGGAAACGAGTCTGAGGAGAAGGATGCTCCTGTAATCTCTTCTTCCTCGTAGGAGGAGAAGGCCAGATTAGCGGAGTGGACCCCCAAAGGTCTAATCATGTTATAGGACGGGTCTCAGGTTTGGTATTAGAAGCATTGAGATATCAAGTCTCATGGTATAGGAAGGGTCTCAGAATTGGAATGGGAAGGAGTTGGATAACACATCTCAAGCTATAGCAAGGGTCTCAGGATTGGAATGGGAAGAAGTTTGATATCACATCTCATGCCATAGTATGGGTCTCATGTTTGGTAGAAGCATTGGGATATCACATCTCATGCTATCGGAAGGGTATCAGTATTGGATTTGGAAGGAGTTGGATATCCCATCATGCTATAGGAAGGGTCTCAGGTTGGAATGGGAAGGAGTTGGATATCACATCTCATGTTATAGGAAGGGTCTCAGGATTGGAATGGGAAGGACTTGGATATCATATCTCATGCTATGGGAAGGCTCTCAGGTTTGGAAGGGGAAGGAGTTGGATATCACATCTCAAGCTATAGGAAGGGTCTCAGGTTTGGTATTAGAAGCATTGAGATATCACATCTCATGCTATAGGAAGGGTCTCAGGATTGGAATGGGAAGGAGTTGGATATCACATCTCAAGCTATAGGAAGGGTCTCAGGTTTGGTATAAGCATTGAGATATCACATCTCATGCTATAGGAAGGGTGTCAGAATTGGAATGGGAAGGAGTTGGATATCACATCTCATGTTATAGGAAAGATCTCAGGTTTGGTATTAGAAGCATTGAGACATCAAATCTCATGTTATAGGAAGGGTCTCAGGATTGGAATGGGAAGAAGTTGGATATCACATCTCATGCTATAGGAAGGGTCTCAGGATTGGAATGGGAAGGAGTTGTATATGACGTCTCATGCCATAGGAAGGGTCTCAGGTTTGGTATAAGCATTGAGATATCACATCACATGCTATAGGAAGGGTCTCAGGATTGGAATGGGAAGGACTTGGATATCACATCTCATGCTATAGGCAGGGTCTCAGGTTTGGAAAGGGAAGGAGTTGGATATCACATTTCATGTTAGAGGTAGGATCTCAGTTTTGGTATTAGAGGCATTGAGATATCACATCTCATACTATCAGAAGGGTCTCAGGATTGGAATGGGAAGGAGTTGGATATCACATCTCATGCTAAAGGGAGGGTCTCAGGTTTGGAAGGGGAAGGAGTTTGATATCACATCTCATGCCATAGTATGGGTCTCAGGTTTGGTAGAAGCATTGGGATATCACATCTCATGCTATCGGAAGGGTATCAGTATTGGATTTGGAAGGAGTTGGATATCCCATCTCATGCTATAGGAAGGGTCTCAGGTTGGAATGGGAAGGAGTTGGATATCACATCTCATGTTATAGGAAGGGTTTCAGGATTGGAATGGGAAGGACTTGGATATCATATCTCACGCTAGAGGAAGGGTCTCAGAATTGGAATGGGAAGGAGTTGGATATCACATCTCATGTTATAGGAAAGATCTCAGGTTTGGTATTAGAAGCATTGAGGCTTCAAATCTCATGTTATAGGAAGGGTCTCAGGATTGGAATGGGAAGAAGTTGGATATCACATCTCATGCTATAGGAAGGGTCTCAGGTTTGGTATAAGCATTGAGATATCACATCTCATACTATAGGAAGGGTCTCAGGATTGGAATGGGAAGGAGTTGTATATGACATCTCATGCCATAGGAAGGGTCTCAGGTTTGGTATAAGCATTGAGATATCACATCACATGCTATAGGAAGGGTCTCAGGATTGGAATGGGAAGGACTTGGATATCACATCTCATGCTATAGGCAGGGTCTCAGGTTTGTAAAGGGAAGGAGTTGGATATCACATTTCATGTTAGAGGTAGGATCTCAGGTTTGGTATTAGAGGCATTGAGATATCACATCTCATGCTATCAGAAGGGTCTCAGGATTGGAATTGGAAGGAGTTTGGATATCACATCTCATGCTAAAGGGAGGGTCTCAGGTTTGGGAGGGGAAGGAGTTTGATATCACATCTCATGCCATAGTATGGGTCTCAGGTTTGGTAGAAGCTTTGGGATATCACATCTCATGCTATCGGAAGGGTATCAGTATTGGATTTGGAAGGAGTTGGATATCCCATCTCATGCTATAGGAAGGGTCTCAGGTTGGAATGGGAAGGAGTTGGATATCACATCTCATGTTATAGGAAGGGTCTCAGGATTGGAATGGGAAGGACTTGGATATCATATCTCATGCTATAGGAAGGGTCTCAGAATTGGAATGGGAAGGAGTTGGATATCACATCTCATGTTATAGGAAAGATCTCAGGTTTGGTATTAGAAGCATTGAGACATCACATCTCATGTTATAGGAAGGGTCTCAGGATTGGAATGGGAAGAAGTTGGATATCACATCTCATGCTATAGGAAGGGTCTCAGGTTTGGTATAAGCATTGAGATATCACATCTCATGCTATAGGAAGGATCTCAGGATTGGAATGGGAAGAAGTTGGATATCACATCTCATGCTATAGGAAGGATCTCAGATTTGGTATTAGAAGCATTGAGATATCACATCTCATGCTATCGGAAGGGTCTCAGGATTGGAATGGGAAGGATTTGGATATCACATCTCATGTCATAGGAAGGATCTCAGGTTTGGTATTAGAAGCATTGATATATCACATCTCATGCTATAGGAATGGTCTCAGGATTGGAATGGGTAGGAGTTGGATATTACATTCTTGCTATAGGAAGGGTCTCATGTTTGGAATGGGAAGGAGTTGGATATCACATATGCTATAGGAAGGATCTCAGGTTTGGTATTAGAAGCATTGAGATATCACATCTCATGCTATCGGAAGGGTCTCAGGATTGGAATGGGAATGATTTGGATATCACATCTCATGTTATAGGAAGGGTCTCAGGTTTGGTATAAGCATTGAGATATCACATCTCTGCTATCGGAAGTGGCTCAGGATTGGAATGGGAAGGAGTTGGATATCCCATCTCATGTTATAGGACGGGTCTCTGGTTTGGTATTAGAATCATTGAGAGATCACATCGCATGCTGTAGGAAGGGTCTAAGGATTGGAATGGGATGGACTTGGACATCACATCTCATGCTATAGGTAGGCTTTCAGGTTTGGTATAAGCATTGAGATATCACATCTCATGCTATAGGAAGGGTCTCAGGATTGGAATGGGACCGATTTGGATATCACATCTCATGCTATAGGAAGGGTCTCAGGTTTGGTATACGCATGGAGAAATCACTTCTCAGGCTATAGGAAGGGTCTCAGGATTGGAATGGGAAGGAGTTGGATATCACATCTCATGCTATAGGAAGGGTCTCAGATTTGGTATAAGCATTGAGATATCACATCTCATGCTATAGGAAGGGTCTCAGGATTGGAATGGGAAGGAGTTGTATATGACATCTCAGGCCATAGGAAGGGTCTCAGGTTTGGTATAAGCATTGAGATATCACATCTCTGCTATCGGAAGGGTCTCAGGATTGGAATGGGAAGGACTTGGATGTCACATCTCATGCTATAAGGGAGGGTCTCAAGTTTGATATTAGAAGCATTGAGATAACAAATCTCATGATATCGGAATAGTCTCACATTGGAATGGGAAGGAGTTGGATATCACATCTCATGATATAGGAAGGGTCTAAGGTTTGGAAGGGGAAGGATTTGGATATCACATCTCATGTTATAGGACGGGTCTCTGGTTTGGTATTAGAAGCATTGAGATATCAAGTCTCATGGTATAGGAAGGGTCTCAGAATTGGAATGGGAAGGAGTTGGATAACACATCTCAAGCTATAGGAAGGGTCTCAGGATTGGAATGGGAAGAAGTTTGATATCACATCTCATGCCATAGTATGGGTCTCAGGTTTGGTAGAAGCATTGGGATATCACATCTCATGCTATCGGAAGGGTATCAGTATTGGATTTGGAAGGAGTTGGATATCCCATCATGCTATAGGAAGGGTCTCAGGTTGGAATGGGAAGGAGTTGGATATCACATCTCCTGTTATAGGAAGGGTCTCAGGATTGGAATGGGAAGGAGTTGGATATCACATCTCATGTTATAGGAAGGGTCTCAGGATTGGAATGGGAAGGACTTGGATATCATATCTCATGCTATAGGAAGGGTCTCAGAATTGGAATGGGAAGGAGTTGGATATCACATCTCATGCTATAGGCAGGGTCTCAGGTTTGTAAAGGGAAGGAGTTGGATATCACATTTCATGTTAGAGGTAGGATCTCAGGTTTGGTATTAGAGGCATTGAGATATCACATCTCATGCTATCAGAAGGGTCTCAGGATTGGAATGGGAAGGAGTTGGATATCACATCTCATGCTAAAGGGAGGGTCTCAGGTTTGGAAGGGGAAGGAGTTTGATATCACATCTCATGCCATAGTATGGGTCTCAGGTTTGGTAGAAGCTTTGGGATATCACATCTCATGCTATCGGAAGGGTATCAGTATTGGATTTGGAAGGAGTTGGATATCCCATCTCATGCTATAGGAAGGGTCTCAGGTTGGAATGGGAAGGAGTTGGATATCACATCTCATGTTATAGGAAGGGTCTCAGGATTGGAATGGGAAGGACTTGGATATCATATCTCATGCTATAGGAAGGGTCTCAGAATTGGAATGGGAAGGAGTTGGATATCACATCTCATGTTATAGGAAAGATCTCAGGTTTGGTATTAGAAGCATTGAGACATCACATCTCATGTTATAGGAAGGGTCTCAGGATTGGAATGGGAAGAAGTTGGATATCACATCTCATGCTATAGGAAGGGTCTCAGGTTTGGTATAAGCATTGAGATATCACATCTCATGCTATAGGAAGGGTCTCAGGATTGGAATGGGAAGAAGTTGGATATCACATCTCATGCTATAGGAAGGATCTCAGATTTGGTATTAGAAGCATTGAGATATCACATCTCATGCTATCGGAAGGGTCTCAGGATTGGAATGGGAAGGATTTGGATATCACATCTCATGTCATAGGAAGGATCTCAGGTTTGGTATTAGAAGCATTGATATATCACATCTCATGCTATAGGAATGGTCTCAGGATTGGAATGGGTAGGAGTTGGATATTACATTCTTGCTATAGGAAGGGTCTCATGTTTGGAATGGGAAGGAGTTGGATATCACATATGCTATAGGAAGGATCTCAGGTTTGGTATTAGAAGCATTGAGATATCACATCTCATGCTATCGGAAGGGTCTCAGGATTGGAATGGGAATGATTTGGATATCACATCTCATGTTATAGGAAGGGTCTCAGGTTTGGTATAAGCATTGAGATATCACATCTCTGCTATCGGAAGTGGCTCAGGATTGGAATGGGAAGGAGTTGGATATCCCATCTCATGTTATAGGACGGGTCTCTGGTTTGGTATTAGAATCATTGAGAGATCACATCGCATGCTGTAGGAAGGGTCTAAGGATTGGAATGGGATGGACTTGGACATCACATCTCATGCTATAGGTAGGCTTTCAGGTTTGGTATAAGCATTGAGATATCACATCTCATGCTATAGGAAGGGTCTCAGGATTGGAATGGGACCGATTTGGATATCACATCTCATGCTATAGGAAGGGTCTCAGGTTTGGTATAAGCATTGAGATATCACATCTCTGCTATCGGAAGGGTCTCAGGATTGGAATGGGAAGGACTTGGATGTCACATCTCATGCTATAAGGGAGGGTCTCAAGTTTGATATTAGAAGCATTGAGATAACAAATCTCATGATATCGGAATAGTCTCACATTGGAATGGGAAGGAGTTGGATATCACATCTCATGATATAGGAAGGGTCTAAGGTTTGGAAGGGGAAGGATTTGGATATCACATCTCATGTTATAGGACGGGTCTCTGGTTTGGTATTAGAAGCATTGAGATATCAAGTCTCATGGTATAGGAAGGGTCTCAGAATTGGAATGGGAAGGAGTTGGATAACACATCTCAAGCTATAGGAAGGGTCTCAGGATTGGAATGGGAAGAAGTTTGATATCACATCTCATGCCATAGTATGGGTCTCAGGTTTGGTAGAAGCATTGGGATATCACATCTCATGCTATCGGAAGGGTATCAGTATTGGATTTGGAAGGAGTTGGATATCCCATCATGCTATAGGAAGGGTCTCAGGTTGGAATGGGAAGGAGTTGGATATCACATCTCCTGTTATAGGAAGGGTCTCAGGATTGGAATGGGAAGGAGTTGGATATCACATCTCATGTTATAGGAAGGGTCTCAGGATTGGAATGGGAAGGACTTGGATATCATATCTCATGCTATAGGAAGGGTCTCAGAATTGGAATGGGAAGGAGTTGGATATCACATCTCATGCTATAGGCAGGGTCTCAGGTTTGTAAAGGGAAGGAGTTGGATATCACATTTCATGTTAGAGGTAGGATCTCAGGTTTGGTATTAGAGGCATTGAGATATCACATCTCATGCTATCAGAAGGGTCTCAGGATTGGAATGGGAAGGAGTTGGATATCACATCTCATGCTAAAGGGAGGGTCTCAGGTTTGGAAGGGGAAGGAGTTTGATATCACATCTCATGCCATAGTATGGGTCTCAGGTTTGGTAGAAGCTTTGGGATATCACATCTCATGCTATCGGAAGGGTATCAGTATTGGATTTGGAAGGAGTTGGATATCCCATCTCATGCTATAGGAAGGGTCTCAGGTTGGAATGGGAAGGAGTTGGATATCACATCTCATGTTATAGGAAGGGTCTCAGGATTGGAATGGGAAGGACTTGGATATCATATCTCATGCTATAGGAAGGGTCTCAGAATTGGAATGGGAAGGAGTTGGATATCACATCTCATGTTATAGGAAAGATCTCAGGTTTGGTATTAGAAGCATTGAGACATCACATCTCATGTTATAGGAAGGGTCTCAGGATTGGAATGGGAAGAAGTTGGATATCACATCTCATGCTATAGGAAGGGTCTCAGGTTTGGTATAAGCATTGAGATATCACATCTCATGCTATAGGAAGGGTCTCAGGATTGGAATGGGAAGAAGTTGGATATCACATCTCATGCTATAGGAAGGATCTCAGATTTGGTATTAGAAGCATTGAGATATCACATCTCATGCTATCGGAAGGGTCTCAGGATTGGAATGGGAAGGATTTGGATATCACATCTCATGTCATAGGAAGGATCTCAGGTTTGGTATTAGAAGCATTGATATATCACATCTCATGCTATAGGAATGGTCTCAGGATTGGAATGGGTAGGAGTTGGATATTACATTCTTGCTATAGGAAGGGTCTCATGTTTGGAATGGGAAGGAGTTGGATATCACATATGCTATAGGAAGGATCTCAGGTTTGGTATTAGAAGCATTGAGATATCACATCTCATGCTATCGGAAGGGTCTCAGGATTGGAATGGGAATGATTTGGATATCACATCTCATGTTATAGGAAGGGTCTCAGGTTTGGTATAAGCATTGAGATATCACATCTCTGCTATCGGAAGTGGCTCAGGATTGGAATGGGAAGGAGTTGGATATCCCATCTCATGTTATAGGACGGGTCTCTGGTTTGGTATTAGAATCATTGAGAGATCACATCGCATGCTGTAGGAAGGGTCTAAGGATTGGAATGGGATGGACTTGGACATCACATCTCATGCTATAGGTAGGCTTTCAGGTTTGGTATAAGCATTGAGATATCACATCTCATGCTATAGGAAGGGGCTCAGGATTGGAATGGGACCGATTTGGATATCACATCTCATGCTATAGGAAGGGTCTCAGGTTTGGTATACGCATGGAGAAATCACTTCTCAGGCTATAGGAAGGGTCTCAGGATTGGAATGGGAAGGAGTTGGATATCACATCTCATGCTATAGGAAGGGTCTCAGATTTGGTATAAGCATTGAGATATCACATCTCATGCTATAGGAAGGGTCTCAGGATTGGAATGGGAAGGAGTTGTATATGACATCTCAGGCCATAGGAAGGGTCTCAGGTTTGGTATAAGCATTGAGATATCACATCTCTGCTATCGGAAGGGTCTCAGGATTGGAATGGGAAGGACTTGGATGTCACATCTCATGCTATAAGGGAGGGTCTCAAGTTTGATATTAGAAGCATTGAGATAACAAATCTCATGATATCGGAATAGTCTCACATTGGAATGGGAAGGAGTTGGATATCACATCTCATGATATAGGAAGGGTCTAAGGTTTGGAAGGGGAAGGATTTGGATATCACATCTCATGTTATAGGACGGGTCTCGGGTTTGGTATTAGAAGCATTGAGATATCAAGTCTCATGGTATAGGAAGGGTCTCAGAATTGGAATGGGAAGGAGTTGGATAACACATCTCAAGCTATAGGAAGGGTCTCAGGATTGGAATGGGAAGAAGTTTGATATCACATCTCATGCCATAGTATGGGTCTCAGGTTTGGTAGAAGCATTGGGATATCACATCTCATGCTATCGGAAGGGTATCAGTATTGGATTTGGAAGGAGTTGGATATCCCATCATGCTATAGGAAGGCTCTCAGGTTGGAATGGGAAGGAGTTGGATATCACATCTCATGTTATAGGAAGGGTCTCAGGATTGGAATGGGAAGGACTTGGATATCATATCTCATGCTATGGGAAGGCTCTCAGGTTTGGAAGGGGAAGGAGTTGGATATCACATCTCAAGCTATAGGAAGGGTCTCAGGTTTGGTATTAGAAGCATTGAGATATCACATCTCATGCTATAGGAAGGGTCTCAGGATTGGAATGGGAAGGAGTTGGATATCACATCTCAAGCTATAGGAAGGGTCTCAGGTTTGGTATAAGCATTGAGATATCACATCTCATGCTATAGGAAGGGTCTCAGAATTGGAATGGGAAGGAGTTGGATATCACATCTCATGTTATAGGAAAGATCTCAGGTTTGGTATTAGAAGCATTGAGACATCAAATCTCATGTTATAGGAAGGTTCTCAGGATTGGAATTTGAAGAAGTTGGATATCACATCTCATGCTATAGGAAGGGTCTCAGGTTTGGTATAAGCATTGAGATATCACATCTCATGCCATAGGAAGGGTCTCAGGATTGGAATGGGAAGGAGTTGTATATGAAATCTCATGCCATAGGAAGGGTCTCAGGTTTGGTATAAGCATTGAGATATCACATCACATGCTATAGGAAGGGTCTCAGGATTGGAATGGGAAGGACTTGGATATCACATCTCATGCTATAGGCAGGGTCTCAGGTTTGGAAAGGGAAGGAGTTGGATATCACATTTCATGTTAGAGGTAGGATCTCAGGTTTGGTATTAGAGGCATTGAGATATCACATCTCATGCTATCAGAAGGGTCTCAGGATTGGAATGGGAAGGAGTTGGATATCACATCTCATGCTAAAGGGAGGGTCTCAGGTTTGGAAGGGGAAGGATTTGGATATCACATCTCATGTTATAGGAAGGATCTCAGGTTTGGTATTAGAAGCATTGAGATATCACATCTCATGCTATCGGAAGTATCTCAGGTTTGGTATTAGAGGCATTGAGATATCACATCTCATGCTATCATAAGAGTCTCAGGATTGGAATGGGAAGGAGTTGGATTTCACATCTCATGCTAAAGGGAGGGTCTCAGGTTTGGAAGGGGAAGGATTTGGATATCACATCACATGTTATAGGAAGGATCTCAGGCTTGGTATTAGAAGCATTGAGATATCACATCTCATGCTATAAGAAGGGTCTCAGGATTGGAATGGGATGGAGTTGGATATCACATCTCATGCTAAAGGAAGGGTCTCAGGTTTGGTAGAAGCATTGGGATATCACATCTCATGCTATC
Organism: Ambystoma mexicanum; assembly: GCF_040938575.1. Classification (NCBI taxonomy): domain Eukaryota; kingdom Metazoa; phylum Chordata; class Amphibia; order Caudata; family Ambystomatidae; genus Ambystoma; species Ambystoma mexicanum. The sequence continues at coordinate 296,610,608 of NC_090938.1, forward strand.
GGAAGGGTATCAGAATTGGATTTGGAAGGAGTTGGATATCCCATCTCATGCTATAGGAAGGGTCTCAGGTTGAAATGGGAAGGAGTTGGATATCACATCTCATGTTATAGGAAGGGTCTCAGGATTGGTTTTAGAGGCATTGAGATATCACATCTCATGCTATCAGAAGGGTCTCAGGATTGGAATGGGAAGGAGTTGGATTTCACATCTCATGCTAAAGGGAGGGTCTCAGGTTTGGAAGGGGAAGGATTTGGATATCACATCTCATGTTATAGGAAGGATCTCAGGTTTGGTATTAGAAGCATTGAGATATCACATCTCATGCTATCGGAAGGATCTCAGGTTTGGTATTAGAAGCATTGAGATATCACATCTCATGCTATCAGAAGGGTCTCAGGATTGGAATGGGAAGGAGTTGGATATCACATCTCATGCTAAAGGGAGGGTCTCAGGTTTGGAAGGGGAAGGATTTGGATATCACATCTCATGTTATCGGAAGGATCTCAGGTTTGGTATTAGAAGTATTGAGATATCACATCTCATGCTATAAGAAGGGTCTCAGGATTGGAATGGGATGGAGTTGGATATCGCATCTCATGCTAAAGGAAGGGTGTCAGGTTTGGTAGAATCATTGAGATATCACATCTCATGCTATCGGAAATGTCTCAGGATTGGAATGGGAAGGAGCTGGATATCACATCTCATGCTAAAGGAAGGGTCTCAGGTTTGGAACGGGAAGGAGTTGGATATCACATCTCATGTTATAGGAAGGGTCTCAGGTTTGGTATAAGCATTGAGATATCATATCTCTGCTATCGGAAGTGTCTCAGGATTGGAATGGGAAGGAGTTGGATATCCCATCTCATGTTATAGGATGGGTCTCAGGTTTGTTATTAGAATCATTGAGATATCATATTGCATGCTGTAGGAAGGGTCTAAGTATTGGAATGGGAAGGACTTGGATATCACATCTCATGCTATAGATAGGCTCTCAGGTTTGGAGGAAAGGGAAGGAGTTGGATATCACATTTCATGTTAGAGGAAGGATCTCAGGTTTGGTATTAGAGGCATTGAGACATCACATCTCATGCTATAGGAAGGGTCTCAGGATTGGAATGGGAAGGAGTTGGATATCACATCTCATGCTATAGGAAGGGTCTCAGGTTAGGTATAAGCATTGAGATATCACATCCCATGCTATAGGAAGGGTCTCAGGATTGGAATGGGAAGGAGTTGTATATGACATCTCATGCCGTAGGAAGGGTCTCAGGTTTGATATAAGCATTGAGATATCACATCTCTGCAATCGAAAGGGTCTCGGGATTGGAATCGGAAGGAGTTGGATATCCCATCTCATGTTATAGGAAGAGTCTCAGGTTTGGTATTAGAAGCATTGAGATATTACATCTCATGCTATAGGAAGTGTCTCAGGATTGGAATGGGAAGGACTTGGATATCACATCTCATGCTATAGGGAGGGTCTCAAGTTTGATATTAGAAGCATTGAGATATCACATCTCATGCTATAGGAAGGGTCTCAGAATTAGAATGGGAAGGAGTTGGATATCACATCTCATGCTATAGGAAGGGTCTCAGGTTTGGTATAAGCAGTGAGATATCACATCTCATGCTATAGGAAGTGTCTCAGGATTGGAATGGGAAGGAGTTGGATATCACATCTCATGTTATAGGAAGGATCTCAGGTTTGGTATAAGCATTGAGATATCACATCTCTGCTATCGGAATGGTCTCAGGATTGGAATGGGAAGGAGTTGGATATTCCCATCTCATGATAAAGGAAGGGTCTAAGGTTTGGAAGGGGAAGGATTTGGATATCACATCTCATGTCATAGGACGGGTCTCAGGTTTGGTATTAGAAGCATTGAGATATCACTTCTCATGCTATAGGAAGGGTCTCAGGATTGGAATGGGAAGGACTTGGATATCACATCTCATGCTATAGGGAGGGTCTGAAGTTTGATATTAGAAGCATTGAGATATGACATCTCATGATATCGGAAGGGTCTCAGGATTGGAATGGGAAGGAGTTGGATATCACATCTCATGATAAAGGAAGGGTCTAAGGTTTGGAAGGGGAAGGATTTGGATATCACATCTCATGTTATAGGACGGGTCTCAGGTTTGGTATTAGAAGCATTGAGATATCAAGTCTCATGGTATAGGAAGGGTCTCAGAATTGGAATGGGAAGGAGTTGGATATCACATCTCAAGCTATAGTAAGGGTCTCAGGATTGGAATGGGAAGGAGTTTGATATCACATCTCATGCCATAGTATGGGTCTCAGGTTTGGTAGAAGCATTGGGATATCACATCTCATGCTATCGGAAGGGTATCAGTATTGGATTTGGAAGGAGTTGGATATCTCATCTCATGCTATAGGAAGGGTCTCAGGTTGGAATGGGAAGGAGTTGGATATCACATCTCATGTTATAGGAAGGGTCTCAGGATTGGAATGGGAAGGACTTGGATATCATATCTCATGCTATAGGAAGGCTCTCAGGTTTGGAAGGGGAAGGAGTTGGATATCACATTTCATGGTAGAGGAAGGATCTCAGGTTTGGTATAAGAGGCATTGAGATATCACATCTCATGCTATAGGAAGGGTCTCAGGTTTGGTATAAGCAGTGAGATATCACATCTCATGCTATAGGAAGTGTCTCAGGATTGGAATGGGAAGGAGTTGGATATCACATCTCATGCCATAGTATGGGTCTCAGGTTTGGTAGAAGCATTGGGATATCACATCTCATGCTATCGGAAGGGTATCAGTATTGGATTTGGAAGGAGTTGGATATCCCATCTCATGTTATAGGAAGGGTCTCAGGATTGGAATGGGAAGGCCTTGGATATCATATCTCATGCTATAGGAAGGCTCTCAGGTTTGGAAGGGAAAGGAGTTGGATATCACATCTCATGTTATAGGAAGGGTCTCAGGATTGGAATGGGAAGGACTTGGATATCATATCTCATGCTATAGGAAGGCTCTCAGGTTTGGAAGGGGAAGGAGTTGGATATCACATCTCATGCTATAGGAAGAGTCTCAGGTTTGGTATAAGCATTGAGATATCACATCTCATGCTATAGGAATGGTCTCAGGATTGGAATGGGTAGGAGTTGGATATTACATTCTTGCTATAGGAAGGGTCTCATGTTTGGAAAGGGAAGGAGTTGGATATCTCATATGCTATAGGAAGGATCTCAGGTTTGGTATTAGAAGCATTGAGATGTCACATCTCATGCTATCGGAAGGGTCTCAGGATTGCAATGGGAATGATTTGGATATCACATCTCATGTTATAGGAAGGGTCTCAGGTTTGGTATAAGCATTGAGATATCACATCTCTGCTATCGGAAGTGGCTCAGGATTGGAATGGGAAGGATTTGGATATCCCATCTCATGTTATAGGACGGGTCTCTGGTTTGGTATTAGAATCATTGAGATATCACATCGCATGCTGTAGGAAGGGTCTAAGGATTGGAATGGGATGGACTTGGACATCACATCTCATGCTATAGGTAGGCTCTCAGGTTTGGTATAAGCATTGAGATATCACATCTCATGCTATAGGAAGGGTCTCAAGATTGGAATGGGACGGATTTGGATATCACATCTCATGCTATAGGAAGGGTCTCAGGTTTGGTATACGCATGGAGATATCACTTCTCATGCTATAGGAAGGGTCTCAGGATTGGAATGAGAAGGAGTTGGATATCACATCTCATGCTATAGGAAGGGTCTCAGATTTGGTATAAGCATTGAGATATCACATCTCATGCTATAGGAAGGGTCTCAGGATTGGAATGGGAAGGAGTTGTATATGACATCTCAGGCCATAGGAAGGGTCTCAGGTTTGGTATAAGCATTGAGATATCACATCTCTGCTATCGGAAGGGTCTCAGGATTGGAATGGGAAGGACTTGGATGTCAAATCTCATGCTATAGGGAGGGTCTCAAGTTTGATATTAGAAGCATTGAGATAACAAATCTCATGATATCGGAAGGGTCTCAAGATTGGAATGGGAAGGAGTTGGATATCACATCTCATGATATATGAAGGGTCTCAGGTTTGGAAGGGGAAGGATTTGGATATCACATCTCATGTTATAGGACGGGTATCAGGTTTGGTATTAGAAGCATTGAGATATCAAGTCTCATGGTATAGGAAGGGTCTCAGAATTGGAATGGGAAGGAGTTGGATAACACATCTCAAGCTATAGCAAGGGTCTCAGGATTGGAATGGGAAGAAGTTTGATATCACATCTCATGCCATAGTATGGGTCTCATGTTTGGTAGAAGCATTGGGATATCACATCTCATGCTATCGGAAGGGTATCAGTATTGGATTTGGAAGGAGTTGGATATCCCATCATGCTATAGGAAGGGTCTCAGGTTGGAATGGGAAGGAGTTGGATATCACATCTCATGTTATAGGAAGGGTCTCAGGATTGGAATGGGAAGGACTTGGATATCATATCTCATGCTATGGGAAGGCTCTCAGGTTTGGAAGGGGAAGGAGTTGGATATCACATCTCAAGCTATAGGAAGGGTCTCAGGTTTGGTATTAGAAGCATTGAGATATCACATCTCATGCTATAGGAAGGGTCTCAGGATTGGAAGGGGAAGGAGTTGGATATCACATCTCATGCTAAAGGAAGGGTCTCAGGTTTGGAACGGGAAGGAGTTGGATATCACATCTCATGTTATAGGAAGGGTCTCAGGTTTGGTATAAGCATTGAGATATCATATCTCTGCTATCGGAAGTGTCTCAGGATTGGAATGGGAAGGAGTTGGATATCCCATCTCATGTTATAGGATGGGTCTCAGGTTTGTTATTAGAATCATTGAGATATCATATTGCATGCTGTAGGAAGGGTCTAAGTATTGGAATGGGAAGGACTTGGATATCACATCTCATGCTATAGATAGGCTCTCAGGTTTGGAGGAAAGGGAAGGAGTTGGATATCACATTTCATGTTAGAGGAAGGATCTCAGGTTTGGTATTAGAGGCATTGAGACATCACATCTCATGCTATAGGAAGGGTCTCAGGATTGGAATGGGAAGGAGTTGGATATCACATCTCATGCTATAGGAAGGGTCTCAGGTTAGGTATAAGCATTGAGATATCACATCTCATGCTATAGGAAGGGTCTCAGGATTGGAATGGGAAGGAGTTGTATATGACATCTCATGCCGTAGGAAGGGTCTCAGGTTTGGTATAAGCATTGAGATATCACATCTCTGCAATCGAAAGGGTCTCAGGATTGGAATCGGAAGGAGTTGGATATCCCATCTCATGTTATAAGAAGAGTCTCAGGTTTGGTATTAGAAGCATTGAGATATTACATCTCATGCTATAGGAAGTGTCTCAGGATTGGAATGGGAAGGACTTGGATATCACATCTCATGCTATAGGGAGGGTCTCAAGTTTGATATTAGAAGCATTGAGATATCACATCTCATGCTATAGGAAGGGTCTCAGGATTAGAATGGGAAGGAGTTGGATATCACATCTCATGCTATAGGAAGGGTCTCAGGTTTGGTATAAGCAGTGAGATATCACATCTCATGCTATAGGAAGTGTCTCAGGATTGGAATGGGAAGGAGTTGGATATCACATCTCATGTTATAGGAAGGATCTCAGGTTTGGTATAAGCATTGAGATATCACATCTCTGCTATCGGAATGGTCTCAGGATTGGAATGGGAAGGAGTTGGATATTCCCATCTCATGATAAAGGAAGGGTCTAAGGTTTGGAAGGGGAAGGATTTGGATATCACATCTCATGTTATAGGACGGGTCTCAGGTTTGGTATTAGAAGCATTGAGATATCACTTCTCATGCTATAGGAAGGGTCTCAGGATTGGAATGGGAAGGACTTGGATATCACATCTCATGCTATAGGGAGGGTCTGAAGTTTGATATTAGAAGCATTGAGATATGACATCTCATGATATCGGAAGGGTCTCAGGATTGGAATGGGAAGGAGTTGGATATCACATCTCATGATAAAGGAAGGGTCTAAGGTTTGGAAGGGGAAGGATTTGGATATCACATCTCATGTTATAGGACGGGTCTCAGGTTTGGTATTAGAAGCATTGAGATATCAAGTCTCATGGTATAGGAAGGTTCTCAGAATTGGAATGGGAAGGAGTTGGATAACACATCTCAAGCTATAGGAAGGGTCTCAGGATTGGAATGGGAAGAAGTTTGATATCACATCTCATGCCATAGTATGGGTCTCAGGTTTGGTAGAAGCATTGGGATATCACATCTCATGCTATCGGAAGGGTATCAGTATTGGATTTGGAAGGAGTTGGATATCCCATCATGCTATAGGAAGGCTCTCAGGTTGGAATGGGAAGGAGTTGGATATCACATCTCATGTTATAGGAAGGGTCTCAGGATTGGAATGGGAAGGACTTGGATATCATATCTCATGCTATGGGAAGGCTCTCAGGTTTGGAAGGGGAAGGAGTTGGATATCACATCTCAAGCTATAGGAAGGGTCTCAGGTTTGGTATTAGAAGCATTGAGATATCACATCTCATGCTATAGGAAGGGTCTCAGGATTGGAATGGGAAGGAGTTGGATATCACATTTCAAGCTATAGGAAGGGTCTCAGGTTTGGTATAAGCATTGAGATATCACATCTCATGCTATAGGAAGGGTCTCAGAATTGGAATGGGAAGGAGTTGGATATCACATCTCATGCTATAGGAAGGGTCTCAGGTTTGGTATAAGCAGTGAGATATCACATCTCATGCTATAGGAAGTGTCTCAGGATTGGAATGGGAAGGAGTTGGATATCACATCTCATGTTATAGGAAGGATCTCAGGTTTGGTATAAGCATTGAGATATCACATCTCTGCTATCGGAATGGTCTCAGGATTGGAATGGGAAGGAGTTGGATATTCCCATCTCATGATAAAGGAAGGGTCTAAGGTTTGGAAGGGGAAGGATTTGGATATCACATCTCATGTCATAGGACGGGTCTCAGGTTTGGTATTAGAAGCATTGAGATATCACTTCTCATGCTATAGGAAGGGTCTCAGGATTGGAATGGGAAGGACTTGGATATCACATCTCATGCTATAGGGAGGGTCTGAAGTTTGATATTAGAAGCATTGAGATATGACATCTCATGATATCGGAAGGGTCTCAGGATTGGAATGGGAAGGAGTTGGATATCACATCTCATGATAAAGGAAGGGTCTAAGGTTTGGAAGGGGAAGGATTTGGATATCACATCTCATGTTATAGGACGGGTCTCAGGTTTGGTATTAGAAGCATTGAGATATCAAGTCTCATGGTATAGGAAGGGTCTCAGAATTGGAATGGGAAGGAGTTGGATATCACATCTCAAGCTATAGTAAGGGTCTCAGGATTGGAATGGGAAGGAGTTTGATATCACATCTCATGCCATAGTATGGGTCTCAGGTTTGGTAGAAGCATTGGGATATCACATCTCATGCTATCGGAAGGGTATCAGTATTGGATTTGGAAGGAGTTGGATATCTCATCTCATGCTATAGGAAGGGTCTCAGGTTGGAATGGGAAGGAGTTGGATATCACATCTCATGTTATAGGAAGGGTCTCAGGATTGGAATGGGAAGGACTTGGATATCATATCTCATGCTATAGGAAGGCTCTCAGGTTTGGAAGGGGAAGGAGTTGGATATCACATTTCATGGTAGAGGAAGGATCTCAGGTTTGGTATAAGAGGCATTGAGATATCACATCTCATGCTATAGGAAGGGTCTCAGGTTTGGTATAAGCAGTGAGATATCACATCTCATGCTATAGGAAGTGTCTCAGGATTGGAATGGGAAGGAGTTGGATATCACATCTCATGCCATAGTATGGGTCTCAGGTTTGGTAGAAGCATTGGGATATCACATCTCATGCTATCGGAAGGGTATCAGTATTAGATTTGGAAGGAGTTGGATATCCCATCTCATGTTATAGGAAGGGTCTCAGGATTGGAATGGGAAGGCCTTGGATATCATATCTCATGCTATAGGAAGGCTCTCAGGTTTGGAAGGGAAAGGAGTTGGATATCACATCTCATGTTATAGGAAGGGTCTCAGGATTGGAATGGGAAGGACTTGGATATCATATCTCATGCTATAGGAAGGCTCTCAGGTTTGGAAGGGGAAGGAGTTGGATATCACATCTCATGCTATAGGAAGAGTCTCAGGTTTGGTATAAGCATTGAGATATCACATCTCATGCTATAGGAATGGTCTCAGGATTGGAATGGGTAGGAGTTGGATATTACATTCTTGCTATAGGAAGGGTCTCATGTTTGGAAAGGGAAGGAGTTGGATATCTCATATGCTATAGGAAGGATCTCAGGTTTGGTATTAGAAGCATTGAGATTTCACATCTCATGCTATCGGAAGGGTCTCAGGATTGGAATGGGAATGATTTGGATATCACATCTCATGTTATAGGAAGGGTCTCAGGTTTGGTATAAGCATTGAGATATCACATCTCTGCTATCGGAAGTGGCTCAGGATTGGAATGGGAAGGATTTGGATATCCCATCTCATGTTATAGGACGGGTCTCTGGTTTGGTATTAGAATCATTGAGATATCACATCGCATGCTGTAGGAAGGGTCTAAGGATTGGAATGGGATGGACTTGGACATCACATCTCATGCTATAGGTAGGCTCTCAGGTTTGGTATAAGCATTGAGATATCACATCTCATGCTATAGGAAGGGTCTCAAGATTGGAATGGGACGGATTTGGATATCACATCTCATGCTATAGGAAGGGTCTCAGGTTTGGTATACGCATGGAGATATCACTTCTCATGCTATAGGAAGGGTCTCAGGATTGGAATGAGAAGGAGTTGGATATCACATCTCATGCTATAGGAAGGGTCTCAGATTTGGTATAAGCATTGAGATATCACATCTCATGCTATAGGAAGGGTCTCAGGATTGCAATGGGAAGGAGTTGTATATGACATCTCAGGCCATAGGAAGGGTCTCAGGTTTGGTATAAGCATTGAGATATCACATCTCTGCTATCGGAAGGGTCTCAGGATTGGAATGGGAAGGACTTGGATGTCAAATCTCATGCTATAGGGAGGGTCTCAAGTTTGATATTAGAAGCATTGAGATAACAAATCTCATGATATCGGAAGGGTCTCAAGATTGGAATGGGAAGGAGTTGGATATCACATCTCATGATATATGAAGGGTCTCAGGTTTGGAAGGGGAAGGATTTGGATATCACATCTCATGTTATAGGACGGGTATCAGGTTTGGTATTAGAAGCATTGAGATATCAAGTCTCATGGGATAGGAAGGGTCTCAGAATTGGAATGGGAAGGAGTTGGATAACACATCTCAAGCTATAGCAAGGGTCTCAGGATTGGAATGGGAAGAAGTTTGATATCACATCTCATGCCATAGTATGGGTCTCATGTTTGGTAGAAGCATTGGGATATCACATCTCATGCTATCGGAAGGGTATCAGTATTGGATTTGGAAGGAGTTGGATATCCCATCATGCTATAGGAAGGGTCTCAGGTTGGAATGGGAAGGAGTTGGATGTCACATCTCATGTTATAGGAAGGGTCTCAGGATTGGAATGGGAAGGACTTGGATATCATATCTCATGCTATGGGAAGGCTCTCAGGTTTGGAAGGGGAAGGAGTTGGATATCACATCTCAAGCTATAGGAAGGGTCTCAGGTTTGGTATTAGAAGCATTGAGATATCACATCTCATGCTATAGGAAGGGTCTCAGGATTGGAAGGGGAAGGAGTTGGATATCACATCTCATGCTAAAGGAAGGGTCTCAGGTTTGGAACGGGAAGGAGTTGGATATCACATCTCATGTTATAGGAAGGGTCTCAGGTTTGGTATAAGCATTGAGATATCATATCTCTGCTATCGGAAGTGTCTCAGGATTGGAATGGGAAGGAGTTGGATATCCCATCTCATGTTATAGGATGGGTCTCAGGTTTGTTATTAGAATCATTGAGATATCATATTGCATGCTGTAGGAAGGGTCTAAGTATTGGAATGGGAAGGACTTGGATATCACATCTCATGCTATAGATAGGCTCTCAGGTTTGGAGGAAAGGGAAGGAGTTGGATATCACATTTCATGTTAGAGGAAGGATCTCAGGTTTGGTATTAGAGGCATTGAGACATCACATCTCATGCTATAGGAAGGGTCTCAGGATTGGAATGGGAAGGAGTTGGATATCACATCTCATGCTATAGGAAGGGTCTCAGGTTAGGTATAAGCATTGAGATATCACATCTCATGCTATAGGAAGGGTCTCAGGATTGGAATGGGAAGGAGTTGTATATGACATCTCATGCCGTAGGAAGGGTCTCAGGTTTGGTATAAGCATTGAGATATCACATCTCTGCAATCGAAAGGGTCTCAGGATTGGAATCGGAAGGAGTTGGATATCCCATCTCATGTTATAAGAAGAGTCTCAGGTTTGGTATTAGAAGCATTGAGATATTACTTCTCATGCTATAGGAAGTGTCTCAGGATTGGAATGGGAAGGACTTGGATATCACATCTCATGCTATAGGGAGGGTCTCAAGTTTGATATTAGAAGCATTGAGATATCACATCTCATGCTATAGGAAGGGTCTCAGGATTAGAATGGGAAGGAGTTGGATATCACATCTCATGCTATAGGAAGGGTCTCAGGTTTGGTATAAGCAGTGAGATATCACATCTCATGCTATAGGAAGTGTCTCAGGATTGGAATGGGAAGGAGTTGGATATCACATCTCATGTTATAGGAAGGATCTCAGGTTTGGTATAAGCATTGAGATATCACATCTCTGCTATCGGAATGGTCTCAGGATTGGAATGGGAAGGAGTTGGATATTCCCATCTCATGATAAAGGAAGGGTCTAAGGTTTGGAAGGGGAAGGATTTGGATATCACATCTCATGTTATAGGACGGGTCTCAGGTTTGGTATTAGAAGCATTGAGATATCACTTCTCATGCTATAGGAAGGGTCTCAGGATTGGAATGGGAAGGACTTGGATATCACATCTCATGCTATAGGGAGGGTCTGAAGTTTGATATTAGAAGCATTGAGATATGACATCTCATGATATCGGAAGGGTCTCAGGATTGGAATGGGAAGGAGTTGGATATCACATCTCATGATAAAGGAAGGGTCTAAGGTTTGGAAGGGGAAGGATTTGGATATCACATCTCATGTTATAGGACGGGTCTCAGGTTTGGTATTAGAAGCATTGAGATATCAAGTCTCATGGTATAGGAAGGGTCTCAGAATTGGAATGGGAAGGAGTTGGATAACACATCTCAAGCTATAGGAAGGGTCTCAGGATTGGAATGGGAAGAAGTTTGATATCACATCTCATGCCATAGTATGGGTCTCAGGTTTGGTAGAAGCATTGGGATATCACATCTCATGCTATCGGAAGGGTATCAGTATTGGATTTGGAAGGAGTTGGATATCCCATCATGCTATAGGAAGGCTCTCAGGTTGGAATGGGAAGGAGTTGGATATCACATCTCATGTTATAGGAAGGGTCTCAGGATTGGAATGGGAAGGACTTGGATATCATATCTCATGCTATGGGAAGGCTCTCAGGTTTGGAAGGGGAAGGAGTTGGATATCACATCTCAAGCTATAGGAAGGGTCTCAGGTTTGGTATTAGAAGCATTGAGATATCACATCTCATGCTATAGGAAGGGTCTCAGGATTGGAATGGGAAGGAGTTGGATATCACATCTCAAGCTATAGGAAGGGTCTCAGGTTTGGTATAAGCATTGAGATATCACATCTCATGCTATAGGAAGCGTCTCAGAATTGGAATGGGAAGGAGTTGGATATCACATCTCATGTTATAGGAAAGATCTCAGGTTTGGTATTAGAAGCATTGAGACATCAAATCTCATGTTATAGGAAGGGTCTCAGGATTGGAATTTGAAGAAGTTGGATATCACATCTCATGCTATAGGAAGGGTCTCAGGTTTGGTATAAGCATTGAGATATCACATCTCATGCTATAGGAAGGGTCTCAGGATTGGAATGGGAAGGAGTTGTATATGAAATCTCATGCCATAGGAAGGGTCTCAGGTTTGGTATAAGCATTGAGATATCACATCACATGCTATAGGAAGGGTCTCAGGATTGGAATGGGAAGGACTTGGATATCACATCTCATGCTATAGGCAGGGTCTCAGGTTTGGAAAGGGAAGGAGTTGGATATCACATTTCATGTTAGAGGTAGGATCTCAGGTTTGGTATTAGAGGCATTGAGATATCACATCTCATGCTATCAGAAGGGTCTCAGGATTGGAATGGGAAGGAGTTGGATATCACATCTCATGCTAAAGGGAGGGTCTCAGGTTTGGAAGGGGAAGGATTTGGATATCACATCTCATGTTATAGGAAGGATCTCAGGTTTGGTATTAGAAGCATTGAGATATCACATCTCATGCTATCGGAAGTATCTCAGGTTTGGTATTAGAGGCATTGAGATATCACATCTCATGCTATCATAAGAGTCTCAGGATTGGAATGGGAAGGAGTTGGATTTCACATCTCATGCTAAAGGGAGGGTCTCAGGTTTGGAAGGGGAAGGATTTGGATATCACATCACATGTTATAGGAAGGATCTCAGGCTTGGTATTAGAAGCATTGAGATATCACATCTCATGCTATAAGAAGGGTCTCAGGATTGGAATGGGATGGAGTTGGATATCACATCTCATGCTAAAGGAAGGGTCTCAGGTTTGGTAGAAGCATTGGGATATCACATCTCATGCTATCGGAAGGGTATCAGAATTGGATTTGGAAGGAGTTGGATATCCCATCTCATGCTATAGGAAGGGTCTCAGGTTGAAATGGGAAGGAGTTGGATATCACATCTCATGTTATAGGAAGGGTCTCAGGATTGGTTTTAGAGGCATTGAGATATCACATCTCATGCTATCAGAAGGGTCTCAGGATTGGAATGGGAAGGAGTTGGATTTCACATCTCATGCTAAAGGGAGGGTCTCAGGTTTGGAAGGGGAAGGATTTGGATATCACATCTCATGTTATAGGAAGGATCTCAGGTTTGGTATTAGAAGCATTGAGATATCACACCTCATGCTATCGGAAGGATCTCAGGTTTGGTATTAGAAGCATTGAGATATCACATCTCATGCTATCAGAAGGGTCTCAGGATTGGAATGGGAAGGAGTTGGATATCACATCTCATGCTAAAGGGAGGGTCTCAGGTTTGGAAGGGGAAGGATTTGGATATCACATCTCATGTTATCGGAAGGATCTCAGGTTTGGTATTAGAAGCATTGAGATATCACATCTCATGCTATCGGAAGGATCTCAGGTTTGGTATTAGAAGTATTGAGATATCACATCTCATGCTATAAGAAGGGTCTCAGGATTGGAATGGGATGGAGTTGGATATCACATCTCATGCTAAAGGAAGGGTCTCAGGTTTGGTAGAATCATTGAGATATCACATCTCATGCTATCGGAAATGTCTCAGGATTGGAATGGGAAGGAGCTGGATATCACATCTCATGCTAAAGGAAGGGTCTCAGGTTTGGAACGGGAAGGAGTTGGATATCACATCTCATGTTATAGGAAGGGTCTCAGGTTTGGTATAAGCATTGAGATATCATATCTCTGCTATCGGAAGTGTCTCAGGATTGGAATGGGAAGGAGTTGGATATCCCATCTCATGTTACAGGATGGGTCTCAGGTTTGTTATTAGAATCATTGAGATATCATATTGCATGCTGTAGGAAGGGTCTAAGTATTGGAATGGGAAGGACTTGGATATCACATCTCATGCTATAGATAGGCTCTCAGGTTTGGAGGAAAGGGAAGCAGTTGGATATCACATTTCATGTTAGAGGAAGGATCTCAGGTTTGGTATTAGAGGCATTGAGACATCACATCTCATGCTATAGGAAGGGTCTCAGGATTGGAATGGGAAGGAGTTGGATATCACATCTCATGCTATAGGAAGGGTCTCAGGTTAGGTATATGCATTGAGATATCACATCTCATGCTATAGGAAGGGTCTCAGGATTGGAATGGGAAGGAGTTGTATATGACATCTCATGCCGTAGGAAGGGTCTCAGGTTTGATATAAGCATTGAGATATCACATCTCTGCAATCGAAAGGGTCTCAGGATTGGAATCGGAAGGAGTTGGATATCCCATCTCATGTTATAGGAAGAGTCTCAGGTTTGGTATTAGAAGCATTGAGATATTACATCTCATGCTATAGGAAGTGTCTCAGGATTGGAATGGGAAGGACTTGGATATCACATCTCATGCTATAGGGAGGGTCTCAAGTTTGATATTAGAAGCATTGAGATATCACATCTCATGCTATAGGAAGGGTCTCAGGATTAGAATGGGAAGGAGTTGGATATCACATCTCATGCTATAGGAAGGGTCTCAGGTTTGGTATAAGCAGTGAGATATCACATCTCATGCTATAGGAAGTGTCTCAGGATTGGAATGGGAAGGAGTTGGATATCACATCTCATGTTATAGGAAGGATCTCAGGTTTGGTATAAGCATTGAGATATCACATCTCTGCTATCGGAATGGTCTCAGGATTGGAATGGGAAGGAGTTGGATATTCCCATCTCATGATAAAGGAAGGGTCTAAGGTTTGGAAGGGGAAGGATTTGGATATCACATCTCATGTTATAGGACGGGTCTCAGGTTTGGTATTAGAAGCATTGAGATATCACTTCTCATGCTATAGGAAGGGTCTCAGGATTGGAATGGGAAGGACTTGGATATCACATCTCATGCTATAGGGAGGGTCTGAAGTTTGATATTAGAAGCATTGAGATATGACATCTCATGATATCGGAAGGGTCTCAGGATTGGAATGGGAAGGAGTTGGATATCACATCTCATGATAAAGGAAGGGTCTAAGGTTTGGAAGGGGAAGGATTTGGATATCACATCTCATGTTATAGGACGGGTCTCAGGTTTGGTATTAGAAGCATTGAGATATCAAGTCTCATGTTATAGGAAGGGTCTCAGAATTGCAATGGGAAGGAGTTGGATATCACATCTCAAGCTATAGTAAGGGTCTCAGGATTGGAATGAGAAGGAGTTTGATATCACATCTCATGCCATAGTATGGGTCTCAGGTTTGGTAGAAGCATTGGGATATCACATCTCATGCTATCGGAAGGGTATCAGTATTGGATTTGGAAGGAGTTGGATATCTCATCTCATGCTATAGGAAGGGTCTCAGGTTGGAATGGGAAGGAGTTGGATATCACATCTCATGTTATAGGAAGGGTCTCAGGATTGGAATGGGAAGGACTTGGATATCATATCTCATGCTATAGGAAGGCTCTCAGGTTTGGAAGTTTGGAAGGGGAAGGAGTTGGATATCACATTTCATGGTAGAGGAAGGATCTCAGGTTTGGTATAAGAGGCATTGATATATCACATCTCATGCTATAGGAAGGGTCTCAGGTTTGGTATAAGCAGTGAGATATCACATCTCATGCTATAGGAAGTGTCTCAGGATTGGAATGGGAAGGAGTTGGATATCATATCTCATGCCATAGTATGGGTCTCAGGTTTGGTAGAAGCATTGGGATATCACATCTCATGCTATCGGAAGGGTATCAGTATTGGATTTGGAAGGAGTTGGATATCCCATCTCATGTTATAGGAAGGGTCTCAGGATTGGAATGGGAAGGCCTTGGATATCATATCTCATGCTATAGGAAGGCTCTCAGGTTTGGAAGGGAAAGGAGTTGGATATCACATCTCATGTTATAGGAAGGGTCTCAGGATTTAAATGGGAAGGACTTGGATATCATATCTCATGCTATAGGAAGGCTCTCAGGTTTGGAAGGGGAAGGAGTTGGATATCACATCTCATGCTATAGGAAGAGTCTCAGGTTTGGTATAAGCATTGAGATATCACATCTCATGCTATAGGAATGGTCTCAGGATTGGAATGGGTAGGAGTTGGATATTACATTCTTGCTATAGGAAGGGTCTCATGTTTGGAATGGGAAGGAGTTGGATATCTCATATGCTATAGGAAGGATCTCAGGTTTGGTATTAGAAGCATTGAGATGTCACATCTCATGCTATCGGAAGGGTCTCAGGATTGGAATGGGAATGATTTGGATGTCACATCTCATGTTATAGGAAGGGTCTCAGGTTTGGTATAAGCATTGAGATATCACATCTCTGCTATCGGAAGTGGCTCAGGATTGGAATGGGAAGGAGTTGGATATCCCATCTCATGTTATAGGACGGGTCTCTGGTTTGGTATTAGAATCATTGAGATATCACATCGCATGCTGTAGGAAGGGTCTAAGGATTGGAATGGGATGGACTTGGACATCACATCTCATGCTATAGGTAGGCTCTCAGGTTTGGTATAAGCATTGAGATATCACATCTCATGCTATAGGAAGGGTCTCAAGATTGGAATGGGACGGATTTGGATATCACATCTCATGCTATAGGAAGGGTCTCAGGTTTGGTATACGCATGGAGATATCACTTCTCATGCTATAGGAAGGGTCTCAGGATTGGAATGAGAAGGAGTTGGATATCACATCTCATGCTATAGGAAGGGTCTCAGATTTGGTATAAGCATTGAGATATCACATCTCATGCTATAGGAAGGGTCTCAGGATTGGAATGGGAAGGAGTTGTATATGACATCTCAGGCCATAGGAAGGGTCTCAGGTTTGGTATAAGCATTGAGATATCACATCTCTGCTATCGGAAGGGTCTCAGGATTGGAATGGGAAGGACTTGGATGTCAAATCTCATGCTATAGGGAGGGTCTCAAGTTTGATATTAGAAGCATTGAGATAATAAATCTCATGATATCGGAAGGGTCTCAGGATTGGAATGGGAAGGAGTTGGATATCACATCTCATGATATATGAAGGGTCTCAGGTTTGGAAGGGGAAGGATTTGGATATCACATCTCATGTTATAGGACGGGTATCAGGTTTGGTATTAGAAGCATTGAGATATCAAGTCTCATGGTATAGGAAGGGTCTCAGAATTGGAATGGGAAGGAGTTGGATAACACATCTCAAGCTATAGCAAGGGTCTCAGGATTGGAATGGGAAGAAGTTTGATATCACATCTCATGCCATAGTATGGGTCTCATGTTTGGTAGAAGCATTGGGATATCACATCTCATGCTATCGGAAGGGTATCAGTATTGGATTTGGAAGGAGTTGGATATCCCATCATGCTATAGGAAGGGTCTCAGGTTGGAATGGGAAGGAGTTGGATATCACATCTCATGTTATAGGAAGGGTCTCAGGATTGGAATGGGAAGGACTTGGATATCATATCTCATGCTATGGGAAGGCTCTCAGGTTTGGAAGGGGAAGGAGTTGGATATCACATCTCAAGCTATAGGAAGGGTCTCAGGTTTGGTATTAGAAGCATTGAGATATCACATCTCATGCTATAGGAAGGGTCTCAGGATTGGAAGGGGAAGGAGTTGGATATCACATCTCATGCTAAAGGAAGGGTCTCAGGTTTGGAACGGGAAGGAGTTGGATATCACATCTCATGTTATAGGAAGGGTCTCAGGTTTGGTATAAGCATTGAGATATCATATCTCTGCTATCGGAAGTGTCTCAGGATTGGAATGGGAAGGAGTTGGATATCCCATCTCATGTTATAGGATGGGTCTCAGGTTTGTTATTAGAATCATTGAGATATCATATTGCATGCTGTAGGAAGGGTCTAAGTATTGGAATGGGAAGGACTTGGATATCACATCTCATGCTATAGATAGGCTCTCAGGTTTGGAGGAAAGGGAAGGAGTTGGATATCACATTTCATGTTAGAGGAAGGATCTCAGGTTTGGTATTAGAGGCATTGAGACATCACATCTCATGCTATAGGAAGGGTCTCAGGATTGGAATGGGAAGGAGTTGGATATCACATCTCATGCTATAGGAAGGGTCTCAGGTTAGGTATAAGCATTGAGATATCACATCTCATGCTATAGGAAGGGTCTCAGGATTGGAATGGGAAGGAGTTGTATATGACATCTCATGCCGTAGGAAGGGTCTCAGGTTTGGTATAAGCATTGAGATATCACATCTCTGCAATCGAAAGGGTCTCAGGATTGGAATCGGAAGGAGTTGGATATCCCATCTCATGTTATAGGAAGAGTCTCAGGTTTGGTATTAGAAGCATTGAGATATTACATCTCATGCTATAGGAAGTGTCTCAGGATTGGAATGGGAAGGACTTGGATATCACATCTCATGCTATAGGGAGGGTCTCAAGTTTGATATTAGAAGCATTGAGATATCACATCTCATGCTATAGGAAGGGTCTCAGGATTAGAATGGGAAGGAGTTGGATATCACATCTCATGCTATAGGAAGGGTCTCAGGTTTGGTATAAGCAGTGAGATATCACATCTCATGCTATAGGAAGTGTCTCAGGATTGGAATGGGAAGGAGTTGGATATCACATCTCATGTTATAGGAAGGATCTCAGGTTTGGTATAAGCATTGAGATATCACATCTCTGCTATCGGAATGGTCTCAGGATTGGAATGGGAAGGAGTTGGATATTCCCATCTCATGATAAAGGAAGGGTCTAAGGTTTGGAAGGGGAAGGATTTGGATATCACATCTCATGTTATAGGACGGGTCTCAGGTTTGGTATTAGAAGCATTGAGATATCACTTCTCATGCTATAGGAAGGGTCTCAGGATTGGAATGGGAAGGACTTGGATATCACATCTCATGCTATAGGGAGGGTCTGAAGTTTGATATTAGAAGCATTGAGATATGACATCTCATGATATCGGAAGGGTCTCAGGATTGGAATGGGAAGGAGTTGGATATCACATCTCATGATAAAGGAAGGGTCTAAGGTTTGGAAGGGGAAGGATTTGGATATCACATCTCATGTTATAGGACGGGTCTCAGGTTTGGTATTAGAAGCACTGAGATATCAAGTCTCATGGTATAGGAAGGGTCTCAGAATTGGAATGGGAAGGAGTTGGATATCACAACTCAAGCTAAAGTAAGGGTCTCAGGATTGGAATGGGAAGGAGTTTTATATCACATCTCATGATATATGAAGGGTCACAGGTTTGGAAGGGGAAGGATTTGGATATCACATCTCATGTTATAGGACGGGTCTCAGGTTTGGTATTAGAAGCATTGAGATATCAAGTCTCATGGTATAGGAAGGGTCTCAGAATTGGAATGGGAAGGAGTTGGATAACACATCTCAAGCTATAGCAAGGGTCTCAGGATTGGAATGGGAAGAAGTTTGATATCACATCTCATGCCATAGTATGGGTCTCATGTTTGGTAGAAGCATTGGGATATCACATCTCATGCTATCGGAAGGGTATCAGTATTGGATTTGGAAGGAGTTGGATATCCCATCATGCTATAGGAAGGGTCTCAGGTTGGAATGGGAAGGAGTTGGATATCACATCTCATGTTATAGGAAGGGTCTCAGGATTGGAATGGGAAGGACTTGGATATCATATCTCATGCTATGGGAAGGCTCTCAGGTTTGGAAGGGGAAGGAGTTGGATATCACATCTCAAGCTATAGGAAGGGTCTCAGGTTTGGTATTAGAAGCATTGAGATATCACATCTCATGCTATAGGAAGGATCTCAGGATTGGAATGGGAAGGAGTTGGATATCACATCTCAAGCTATAGGAAGGGTCTCAGGTTTGGAATAAGCATTGAGATATCACATCTCATGCTATAGGAAGGGTGTCAGAATTGGAATGGGAAGGAGTTGGATATCACATCTCATGTTATAGGAAAGATCTCAGGTTTGGTATTAGAAGCATTGAGACATCAAATCTCATGTTATAGGAAGGGTCTCAGGATTGGAATGGGAAGAAGTTGGATATCACATCTCATGCTATAGGAAGGGTCTCAGGATTGGAATGGGAAGGAGTTGTATATGACGTCTCATGCCATAGGAAGGGTCTCAGGTTTGGTATAAGCATTGAGATATCACATCACATGCTATAGGAAGGGTCTCAGGATTGGAATGGGAAGGACTTGGATATCACATCTCATGCTATAGGCAGGGTCTCAGGTTTGGAAAGGGAAGGAGTTGGATATCACATTTCATGTTAGAGGTAGGATCTCTGTTTTGGTATTAGAGGCATTGAGATATCACATCTCATGCTATCAGAAGGGTCTCAGGATTGGAATGGGAAGGAGTTGGATATCACATCTCATGCTAAAGGGAGGGTCTCAGGTTTGGAAGGGGAAGGAGTTTGATATCACATCTCATGCCATAGTATGGGTCTCAGGTTTGGTAGAAGCATTGGGATATCACATCTCATGCTATCGGAAGGGTATCAGTATTGGATTTGGAAGGAGTTGGATATCCCATCTCATGCTATAGGAAGGGTCTCAGGTTGGAATGGGAAGGAGTTGGATATCACATCTCATGTTATAGGAAGGGTTTCAGGATTGGAATGGGAAGGACTTGGATATCATATCTCATGCTATAGGAAGGGTCTCAGAATTGGAATAGGAAGGAGTTGGATATCACATCTCATGTTATAGGAAAGATCTCAGGTTTGGTATTAGAAGCATTGAGACATCAAATCTCATGTTATAGGAAGGGTCTCAGGATTGGAATGGGAATAAGTTGGATATCACATCTCATGCTATAGGAAGGGTCTCAGGTTTGGTATAAGCATTGAGATATCACATCTCATACTATAGGAAGGGTCTCAGGATTGGAATGGGAAGGAGTTGTATGTGACATCTCATGCCATAGGAAGGGTCTCAGGTTTGGTATAAGCATTGAGATATCACATCACATGCTATAGGAAGGGTCTCAGGATTGGAATGGGAAGGACTTGGATATCACATCTCATGCTATAGGCAGGGTCTCAGGTTTGTAAAGGGAAGGAGTTGGATATCACATTTCATGTTAGAGGTAGGATCTCAGGTTTGGTATTAGAGGCATTGAGATATCACATCTCATGCTATCAGAAGGGTCTCAGGATTGGAATGGGAAGGAGTTGGATATCACATCTCATGCTAAAGGGAGGGTCTCAGGTTTGGAAGGGGAAGGAGTTTGATATCACATCTCATGCCATAGTATGGGTCTCAGGTTTGGTAGAAGCTTTGGGATATCACATCTCATGCTATCGGAAGGGTATCAGTATTGGATTTGGAAGGAGTTGGATATCCCATCATGCTATAGGAAGGGTCTCAGGTTGGAATGGGAAGGAGTTGGATATCACATCTCATGTTATAGGAAGGGTCTCAGGATTGGAATGGGAAGGACTTGGATATCATATCTCATGCTATGGGAAGGCTCTCAGGTTTGGAAGGGGAAGGAGTTGGATATCACATCTCAAGCTATAGGAAGGGTCTCAGGTTTGGTATTAGAAGCATTGAGATATCACATCTCATGCTATAGGAAGGGTCTCAGGATTGGAAGGGGAAGGAGTTGGATATCACATCTCATGCTAAAGGAAGGGTCTCAGGTTTGGAACGGGAAGGAGTTGGATATCACATCTCATGTTATAGGAAGGGTCTCAGGTTTGGTATAAGCATTGAGATATCATTTCCCTGCTATCGGAAGTGTCTCAGGATTGGAATGGGAAGGAGTTGGATATCCCATCTCATGTTATAGGATGGGTCTCAGGTTTGTTATTAGAATCATTGAGATATCATATTGCATGCTGTAGGAAGGGTCTAAGTATTGGAATGGGAAGGACTTGGATATCACATCTCATGCTATAGATAGGCTCTCAGGTTTGGAGGAAAGGGAAGGAGTTGGATATCACATTTCATGTTAGAGGAAGGATCTCAGGTTTGGTATTAGAGGCATTGAGACATCACATCTCATGCTATAGGAAGGGTCTCAGGATTGGAATGGGAAGGAGTTGGATATCACATCTCATGCTATAGGAAGGGTCTCAGGTTTGGTATAAGCATTGAGATATCATATCTCTGCTATCGGAAGTGTCTCAGGATTGGAATGGGAAGGAGTTGGATATCCCATCTCATGTTATAGGATGGGTCTCAGGTTTGTTATTAGAATCATTGAGATATCATATTGCATGCTGTAGGAAGGGTCTAAGTATTGGAATGGGAAGGACTTGGATATCACATCTCATGCTATAGATAGGCTCTCAGGTTTGGAGGAAAGGGAAGGAGTTGGATATCACATTTCATGTTAGAGGAAGGATCTCAGGTTTGGTATTAGAGGCATTGAGACATCACATCTCATGCTATAGGAAGGGTCTCAGGATTGGAATGGGAAGGAGTTGGATATCACATCTCATGCCGTAGGAAGGGTCTCAGGTTTGGTATAAGCATTGAGATATCACATCTCTGCAATCGAAAGGGTCTCAGGATTGGAATCGGAAGGAGTTGGATATCCCATCTCATGTTATAGGAAGAGTCTCAGGTTTGGTATTAGAAGCATTGAGATATTACATCTCATGCTATAGGAAGTGTCTCAGGATTGGAATGGGAAGGACTTGGATATCACATCTCATGCTATAGGGAGGGTCTCAAGTTTGATATTAGAAGCATTGAGATATCACATCTCATGCTATAGGAAGGGTCTCAGGATTAGAATGGGAAGGAGTTGGATATCACATCTCATGCTATAGGAAGGGTCTCAGGTTTGGTATAAGCAGTGAGATATCACATCTCATGCTATAGGAAGTGTCTCAGGATTGGAATGGGAAGGAGTTGGATATCACATCTCATGTTATAGGAAGGATCTCAGGTTTGGTATAAGCATTGAGATATCACATCTCTGCTATCGGAATGGTCTCAGGATTGGAATGGGAAGGAGTTGGATATTCCCATCTCATGATAAAGGAAGGGTCTAAGGTTTGGAAGGGGAAGGATTTGGATATCACATCTCATGTTATAGGACGGGTCTCAGGTTTGGTATTAGAAGCATTGAGATATCACTTCTCATGCTATAGGAAGGGTCTCAGGATTGGAATGGGAAGGACTTGGATATCACATCTCATGCTATAGGGAGGGTCTGAAGTTTGATATTAGAAGCAGTGAGATATGACATCTCATGATATCGGAAGGGTCTCAGGATTGGAATGGGAAGGAGTTGGATATCACATCTCATGATAAAGGAAGGGTCTAAGGTTTGGAAGGGGAAGGATTTGGATATCACATCTCATGTTATAGGACGGGTCTCAGGTTTGGTATTAGAAGCATTGAGATATCAAGTCTCATGGTATAGGAAGGGTCTCAGAATTGGAATGGGAAGGAGTTGGATATCACAACTCAAGCTATAGTAAGGGTCTCAGGATTGGAATGGGAAGGAGTTTGATATCACATCTCCTGCCATAGTATGGGTCTCAGGTTTGGTAGAAGCATTGGGATATCACATCTCATGCTATCGGAAGGGTATCAGTATTGGATTTGGAAGGAGTTGGATATCCCATCTCATGCTATAGGAAGGGTCTCAGGTTGGAATGGGAAGGAGTTGGATATCACATCTCATGTTATAGGAAGGGTCTCAGGATTGGAATGGGAAGGACTTGGATATCATATCTCATGCTATAGGAAGGCTCTCAGGTTTGGAAGGGGAAGGAGTTGGATATCACATTTCATGTTAGAGGAAGGATCTCAGGTTTGGTATAAGAGGCATTGAGATATCACATCTCATGCTATAGGAAGGGTCTCAGGTTTGGTATAAGCAGTGAGATATCACATCTCATGCTATAGGAAGTGTCTCAGGATTGGAATGGGAAGGAGTTGGATATCACATCTCATGCCATAGTATGGGTCTCAGGTTTGGTAGAAGCATTGGGATATCACATCTCATGCTATCGGAAGGGTATCAGTATTGGATTTGGAAGGAGTTGGATATCCCATCTCATGTTATAGGAAGGGTCTCAGGATTGGAATGGGAAGGCCTTGGATATCATATCTCATGCTATAGGAAGGCTCTCAGGTTTGGAAGGGAAAGGAGTTGGATATCACATCTCATGTTATAGGAAGGGTCTCAGGATTGGAATGGGAAGGACTTGGATATCATATCTCATGCTATAGGAAGGCTCTCAGGTTTGGAAGGGGAAGGAGTTGGATATCACATCTCATGCTATAGGAAGAGTCTCAGGTTTGGTATAAGCATTGAGATATCACATCTCATGCTATAGGAATGGTCTCAGGATTGGAATGGGTAGGAGTTGGATATTACATTCTTGCTATAGGAAGGGTCTCATGTTTGGAATGGGAAGGAGTTGGATATCACATATGCTATAGGAAGGATCTCAGGTTTGGTATTAGAAGCATTGAGATGTCACATCTCATGCTATCGGAAGGGTCTCAGGATTGGAATGGGAATGATTTGGATATCACATCTCATGTTATAGGAAGGGTCTCAGGTTTGGTATAAGCATTGAGATATCACATCTCTGCTATCGGAAGTGGCTCAGGATTGGAATGGGAAGGAGTTGGATATCCCATCTCATGTTATAGGACGGGTCTCTGGTTTGGTATTAGAATCATTGAGATATCACATCGCATGCTGTAGGAAGGGTCTAAGGATTGGAATGGGATGGACTTGGACATCACATCTCATGCTATAGGTAGGCTCTCAGGTTTGGTATAAGCATTGAGATATCACATCTCATGCTATAGGAAGGGTCTCAAGATTGGAATGGGACGGATTTGGATATCACATCTCATGCTATAGGAAGGGTCTCAGGTTTGGTATACGCATGGAGATATCACTTCTCATGCTATAGGAAGGGTCTCAGGATTGGAATGAGAAGGAGTTGGATATCACATCTCATGCTATAGGAAGGGTCTCAGATTTGGTATAAGCATTGAGATATCACATCTCATGCTATAGGAAGGGTCTCAGGATTGGAATGGGAAGGAGTTGTGTATGACATCTCAGGCCATAGGAAGGGTCTCAGGTTTGGTATAAGCATTGAGATATCACATCTCTGCTATCGGAAGGGTCTCAGGATTGGAATGGGAAGGACTTGGATGTCAAATCTCATGCTATAGGGAGGGTCTCAAGTTTGATATTAGAAGCATTGAGATAACAAATCTCATGATATCGGAAGGGTCTCAGGATTGGAATGGGAAGGAGTTGGATATCACATCTCATGATATATGAAGGGTCTCAGGTTTGGAAGGGGAAGGATTTGGATATCACATCTCATGTTATAGGACGGGTCTCAGGTTTGGTATTAGAAGCATTGAGATATCAAGTCTCATGGTATAGGAAGGGTCTCAGAATTGGAATGGGAAGGAGTTGGATAACTCATCTCAAGCTATAGCAAGGGTCTCAGGATTGGAATGGGAAGAAGTTTGATATCACATCTCATGCCATAGTATGGGTCTCATGTTTGGTAGAAGCATTGGGATATCACATCTCATGCTATCGGAAGGGTATCAGTATTGGATTTGGAAGGAGTTGGATATCCCATCATGCTATAGGAAGGGTCTCAGGTTGGAATGGGAAGGAGTTGGATATCACATCTCATGTTATAGGAAGGGTCTCAGGATTGGAATGGGAAGGACTTGGATATAATATCTCATGCTATGGGAAGGCTCTCAGGTTTGGAAGGGGAAGGAGTTGGATATCACATCTCGAGCTATAGGAAGGGTCTCAGGTTTGGTATTAGAAGCATTGAGATATCACATCTCATGCTATAGGAAGGATCTCAGGATTGGAATGGGAAGGAGTTGGATATCACATCTCAAGCTATAGGAAGGGTCTCAGGTTTGGTATAAGCATTGAGATATCACATCTCATGCTATAGGAAGGGTGTCAGAATTGGAATGGGAAGGAGTTGGATATCACATCTCATGTTATAGGAAAGATCTCAGGTTTGGTATTAGAAGCATTGAGACATCAAATCTCATGTTATAGGAAGGGTCTCAGGATTGGAATGGGAAGAAGTTGGATATCACATCTCATGCTATAGGAAGGGTCTCAGGATTGGAATGGGAAGGAGTTGTATATGACGTCTCATGCCATAGGAAGGGTCTCAGGTTTGGTATAAGCATTGAGATATCACATCACATGCTATAGGAAGGGTCTCAGGATTGGAATGGGAAGGACTTGGATATCACATCTCATGCTATAGGCAGGGTCTCAGGTTTGGAAAGGGAAGGAGTTGGATATCACATTTCATGTTAGAGGTAGGATCTCTGTTTTGGTATTAGAGGCATTGAGATATCACATCTCATGCTATCAGAAGGGTCTCAGGATTGGAATGGGAAGGAGTTGGATATCACATCTCATGCTAAAGGGAGGGTCTCAGGTTTGGAAGGGGAAGGAGTTTGATATCACATCTCATGCCATAGTATGGGTCTCAGGTTTGGTAGAAGCATTGGGATATCACATCTCATGCTATCGGAAGGGTATCAGTATTGGATTTGGAAGGAGTTGGATATCCCATCTCATGCTATAGGAAGGGTCTCAGGTTGGAATGGGAAGGAGTTGGATATCACATCTCATGTTATAGGAAGGGTTTCAGGATTGGAATGGGAAGGACTTGGATATCATATCTCATGCTATAGGAAGGGTCTCAGAATTGGAATAGGAAGGAGTTGGATATCACATCTCATGTTATAGGAAAGATCTCAGGTTTGGTATTAGAAGCATTGAGACATCAAATCTCATGTTATAGGAAGGGTCTCAGGATTGGAATGGGAATAAGTTGGATATCACATCTCATGCTATAGGAAGGGTCTCAGGTTTGGTATAAGCATTGAGATATCACATCTCATACTATAGGAAGGGTCTCAGGATTGGAATGGGAAGGAGTTGTATATGACATCTCATGCCATAGGAAGGGTCTCAGGTTTGGTATAAGCATTGAGATATCACATCACATGCTATAGGAAGGGTCTCAGGATTGGAATGGGAAGGACTTGGATATCACATCTCATGCTATAGGCAGGGTCTCAGGTTTGTAAAGGGAAGGAGTTGGATATCACATTTCATGTTAGAGGTAGGATCTCAGGTTTGGTATTAGAGGCATTGAGATATCACATCTCATGCCATCAGAAGGGTCTCAGGATTGGAATGGGAAGGAGTTGGATATCACATCTCATGCTAAAGGGAGGGTCTCAGGTTTGGAAGGGGAAGGAGTTTGATATCACATCTCATGCCATAGTATGGGTCTCAGGTTTGGTAGAAGCTTTGGGATATCACATCTCATGCTATCGGAAGGGTATCAGTATTGGATTTGGAAGGAGTTGGATATCCCATCTCATGCTATAGGAAGGGTCTCAGGTTGGAATGGGAAGGAGTTGGATATCACATCTCATGTTATAGGAAGGGTCTCAGGATTGGAATGGGAAGGACTTGGATATCATATCTCATGCTATAGGAAGGGTCTCAGAATTGGAATGGGAAGGAGTTGGATATCACATCTCATGTTATAGGAAAGATCTCAGGTTTGGTATTAGAAGCATTGAGACATCACATCTCATGCTATAGGAAGGGTCTCAGGATTGGAATGGGAAGGAGTTGGATATCACATCTCATGCTATAGGAAGGGTCTCAGGTTAGGTATAAGCATTGAGATATCACATCTCATGCTATAGGAAGGGTCTCAGGATTGGAATGGGAAGGAGTTGTATATGACATCTCATGCCGTAGGAAGGGTCTCAGGTTTGATATAAGCATTGAGATATCACATCTCTGTAATCGAAAGGGTCTCAGGATTGGAATCGGAAGGAGTTGGATATCCCATCTCATGTTATAGGAAGAGTCTCAGGTTTGGTATTAGAAGCATTGAGATATTACATCTCATGCTATAGGAAGTGTCTCAGGATTGGAATGGGAAGGACTTGGATATCACATCTCATGCTATAGGGAGGGTCTCAAGTTTGATATTAGAAGCATTGAGATATCACATCTCATGCTATGGGAAGGGTCTCAGGATTAGAATGGGAAGGAGTTGGATATCACATCTCATGCTATAGGAAGGGTCTCAGGTTTGGTATAAGCAGTGAGATATCACATCTCATGCTATAGGAAGTGTCTCAGGATTGGAATGGGAAGGAGTTGGATATCACATCTCATGTTATAGGAAGGATCTCAGGTTTGGTATAAGCATTGAGATATCACATCTCTGCTATCGGAATGGTCTCAGGATTGGAATGGGAAGGAGTTGGATATTCCCATCTCATGATAAAGGAAGGGTCTAAGGTTTGGAAGGGGAAGGATTTGGATATCACATCTCATGTTATAGGACGGGTCTCAGGTTTGGTATTAGAAGCATTGAGATATCACTTCTCATGAGATAGGAAGGGTCTCAGTATTGGAATGGGAAGGACTTGGATATCACATCTCATGCTATAGGGAGGGTCTGAAGTTTGATATTAGAAGCATTGAGATATGACATCTCATGATATCGGAAGGGTCTCAGGATTGGAATGGGAAGGAGTTGGATATCACATCTCATGATAAAGGAAGGGTCTAAGGTTTGGAAGGGGAAGGATTTGGATATCACATCTCATGTTATAGGACGGGTCTCAGGTTTGGTATTAGAAGCATTGAGATATCAAGTCTTATGGTATAGTAAGGGTCTCAGGATTGGAATGGGAAGGAGTTTGATATCACATCTCATGCCATAGTATGGGTCTCAGGTTTGGTAGAAGCATTGGGATATCACATCTCATGCTATCGGAAGGGTATCAGTATTGGATTTGGAAGGAGTTGGATATCTCATCTCATGCTATAGGAAGGGTCTCAGGTTGGAATGGGAAGGAGTTGGATATCACATCTCATGTTATAGGAAGGGTCTCAGGATTGGAATGGGAAGGACTTGGATATCATATCTCATGCTATAGGAAGGCTCTCAGGTTTGGAAGGGGAAGGAGTTGGATATCACATTTCATGGTAGAGGAAGGATCTCAGGTTTGGTATAAGAGGCATTGAGATATCACATCTCATGCTATAGGAAGGGTCTCAGGTTTGGTATAAGCAGTGAGATATCACATCTCATGCTATAGGAAGTGTCTCAGGATTGGAATGGGAAGGAGTTGGATATCACATCTCATGCCATAGTATGGGTCTCAGGTTTGGTAGAAGCATTGGGATATCACATCTCATGCTATCGGAAGGGTATCAGTATTGGATTTGGAAGGAGTTGGATATCCCATCTCATGTTATAGGAAGGGTCTCAGGATTGGAATGGGAAGGCCTTGGATATCATATCTCATGCTATAGGAAGGCTCTCAGGTTTGGAAGGGAAAGGAGTTGGATATCACATCTCATGTTATAGGAAGGGTCTCAGGATTGGAATGGGAAGGACTTGGATATCATATCTCATGCTATAGGAAGGCTCTCAGGTTTGGAAGGGGAAGGAGTTGGATATCACATCCCATGCTATAGGAAGAGTCTCAGGTTTGGTATAAGCATTGAGATATCACATCTCATGCTATAGGAATGGTCTCAGGATTAGAATGGGTAGGAGTTGGATATTACATTCTTGCTATAGGAAGGGTCTCATGTTTGGAATGGGAAGGAGTTGGATATCTCATATGCTATAGGAAGGATCTCAGGTTTGGTATTAGAAGCATTGAGATGTCACATCTCATGCTATCGGAAGGGTCTCAGGATTGGAATGGGAATGATTTGGATATCACATCTCATGTTATAGGAAGGGTATAAGGTTTGGTATAAGCATTGAGATATCACATCTCTGCTATCGGAAGTGGCTCAGGATTGGAATGGGAAGGAGTTGGATATCCCATCTCATGTTATAGGACGGGTCTCTGGTTTGGTATTAGAATCATTGAGATATCACATCGCATGCTGTAGGAAGGGTCTAAGGATTGGAATGGGATGGACTTGGACATCACATCTCATGCTATAGGTAGGCTCTCAGGTTTGGTATAAGCATTGAGATATCACATCTCATGCTATAGGAAGGGTCTCAAGATTGGAATGGGACGGATTTGGATATCACATCTCATGCTATAGGAAGGGTCTCAGGTTTGGTATACGCATGGAGATATCACTTCTCATGCTATAGGAAGGGTCTCAGGATTGGAATGAGAAGGAGTTGGATATCACATCTCATGCTATAGGAAGGGTCTCAGATTTGGTATAAGCATTGAGATATCACATCTCATGCTATAGGAAGGGTCTCAGGATTGGAATGGGAAGGAGTTGTATATGACATCTCAGGCCATAGGAAGGGTCTCAGGTTTGGTATAAGCATTGAGATATCACATCTCTGCTATCGGAAGGGTCTCAGGATTGGAATGGGAAGGACTTGGATGTCAAATCTCATGCTATAGGGAGGGTCTCAAGTTTGATATTAGAAGCATTGAGATAACAAATCTCATGATATCGGAAGGGTCTCAGGATTGGAATGGGAAGGAGTTGGATATCACATCTCATGATATATGAAGGGTCTCAGGTTTGGTATTAGAAGCATTGAGATATTACATCTCATGCTATAGGAAGTGTCTCAGGATTGGAATGGGAAGGACTTGGATATCACATCTCATGCTATAGGGAGGGTCTCAAGTTTGATATTAGAAGCATTGAGATATCACATCTCATGCTATGGGAAGGGTCTCAGGATTAGAATGGGAAGGAGTTGGATATCACATCTCATGCTATAGGAAGGGTCTCAGGTTTGGTATAAGCAGTGAGATATCACATCTCATGCTATAGGAAGTGTCTCAGGATTGGAATGGGAAGGAGTTGGATATCACATCTCATGTTATAGGAAGGATCTCAGGTTTGGTATAAGCATTGAGATATCACATCTCTGCTATCGGAATGGTCTCAGGATTGGAATGGGAAGGAGTTGGATATTCCCATCTCATGATAAAGGAAGGGTCTAAGGTTTGGAAGGGGAAGGATTTGGATATCACATCTCATGTTATAGGACGGGTCTCAGGTTTGGTATTAGAAGCATTGAGATATCACTTCTCATGAGATAGGAAGGGTCTCAGTATTGGAATGGGAAGGACTTGGATATCACATCTCATGCTATAGGGAGGGTCTGAAGTTTGATATTAGAAGCATTGAGATATGACATCTCATGATATCGGAAGGGTCTCAGGATTGGAATGGGAAGGAGTTGGATATCACATCTCATGATAAAGGAAGGGTCTAAGGTTTGGAAGGGGAAGGATTTGGATATCACATCTCATGTTATAGGACGGGTCTCAGGTTTGGTATTAGAAGCATTGAGATATCAAGTCTTATGGTATAGTAAGGGTCTCAGGATTGGAATGGGAAGGAGTTTGATATCACATCTCATGCCATAGTATGGGTCTCAGGTTTGGTAGAAGCATTGGGATATCACATCTCATGCTATCGGAAGGGTATCAGTATTGGATTTGGAAGGAGTTGGATATCTCATCTCATGCTATAGGAAGGGTCTCAGGTTGGAATGGGAAGGAGTTGGATATCACATCTCATGTTATAGGAAGGGTCTCAGGATTGGAATGGGAAGGACTTGGATATCATATCTCATGCTATAGGAAGGCTCTCAGGTTTGGAAGGGGAAGGAGTTGGATATCACATATCATGGTAGAGGAAGGATCTCAGGTTTGGTATAAGAGGCATTGAGATATCACATCTCATGCTATAGGAAGGGTCTCAGGTTTGGTATAAGCAGTGAGATATCACATCTCATGCTATAGGAAGTGTCTCAGGATTGGAATGGGAAGGAGTTGGATATCACATCTCATGCCATAGTATGGGTCTCAGGTTTGGTAGAAGCATTGGGATATCACATCTCATGCTATCGGAAGGGTATCAGTATTGGATTTGGAAGGAGTTGGATATCCCATCTCATGTTATAGGAAGGGTCTCAGGATTGGAATGGGAAGGCCTTGGATATCATATCTCATGCTATAGGAAGGCTCTCAGGTTTGGAAGGGAAAGGAGTTGGATATCACATCTCATGTTATAGGAAGGGTCTCAGGATTGGAATGGGAAGGACTTGGATATCATATCTCATGCTATAGGAAGGCTCTCAGGTTTGGAAGGGGAAGGAGTTGGATATCACATCCCATGCTATAGGAAGAGTCTCAGGTTTGGTATAAGCATTGAGATATCACATATCATGCTATAGGAATGGTCTCAGGATTAGAATGGGTAGGAGTTGGATATTACATTCTTGCTATAGGAAGGGTCTCATGTTTGGAATGGGAAGGAGTTGGATATCTCATATGCTATAGGAAGGATCTCAGGTTTGGTATTAGAAGCATTGAGATGTCACATCTCATGCTATCGGAAGGGTCTCAGGATTGGAATGGGAATGATTTGGATATCACATCTCATGTTATAGGAAGGGTATAAGGTTTGGTATAAGCATTGAGATATCACATCTCTGCTATCGGAAGTGGCTCAGGATTGGAATGGGAAGGAGTTGGATATCCCATCTCATGTTATAGGACGGGTCTCTGGTTTGGTATTAGAATCATTGAGATATCACATCGCATGCTGTAGGAAGGGTCTAAGGATTGGAATGGGATGGACTTGGACATCACATCTCATGCTATAGGTAGGCTCTCAGGTTTGGTATAAGCATTGAGATATCACATATCATGCTATAGGAAGGGTCTCAAGATTGGAATGGGACGGATTTGGATATCACATCTCATGCTATAGGAAGGGTCTCAGGTTTGGTATACGCATGGAGATATCACTTCTCATGCTATAGGAAGGGTCTCAGGATTGGAATGAGAAGGAGTTGGATATCACATCTCATGCTATAGGAAGGGTCTCAGATTTGGTATAAGCATTGAGATATCACATCTCATGCTATAGGAAGGGTCTCAGGATTGGAATGGGAAGGAGTTGTATATGACATCTCAGGCCATAGGAAGGGTCTCAGGTTTGGTATAAGCATTGAGATATCACATCTCTGCTATCGGAAGGGTCTCAGGATTGGAATGGGAAGGACTTGGATGTCAAATCTCATGCTATAGGGAGGGTCTCAAGTTTGATATTAGAAGCATTGAGATAACAAATCTCATGATATCGGAAGGGTCTCAGGATTGGAATGGGAAGGAGTTGGATATCACATCTCATGATATATGAAGGGTCTCAGGTTTGGAAGGGGAAGGATTTGGATATCACATCTCATGTTATAGGACGGGTCTCAGGTTTGGTATTAGAAGCATTGAGATATCAAGTCTCATGGTATAGGAAGGGTCTCAGAATTGGAATGGGAAGGAGTTGGATAACACATCTCAAGCTATAGCAAGGGTCTCAGGATTGGAATGGGAAGAAGTTTGATATCACATCTCATGCCATAGTATGGGTCTCATGTTTGGTAGAAGCATTGGGATATCACATCTCATGCTATCTGAAGGGTATCAGTATTGGATTTGGAAGGAGTTGGATATCCCATCATGCTATAGGAAGGGTCTCAGGATTGGAATGGGAAGGACTTGGATATCATATCTCATGCTATGGGAAGGCTCTCAGGTTTGGAAGGGGAAGGAGTTGGATATCACATCTCAAGCTATAGGAAAGGTCTCAGGTTTGGTATTAGAAGCATTGAGATATCACATCTCATGCTATAGGAAGGGTCTCAGGATTGGAATGGGAAGGAGTTGGATATCACATCTCAAGCTATAGGAAGGGTCTCAGGTTTGGTATAAGCATTGAGATATCACATCTCATGCTATAGGAAGGGTGTCAGAATTGGAATGGGAAGGAGTTGGATATCACATCTCATGTTATAGGAAAGATCTCAGGTTTGGTATTAGAAGCATTGAGACATCAAATCTCATGTTATAGGAAGGGTCTCAGGATTGGAATGGGAAGAAGTTGGATATCACATCTCATGCTATAGGAAGGGTCTCAGGATTGGAATGGGAAGGAGTTGTATATGACGTCTCATGCCATAGGAAGGGTCTCAGGTTTGGTATAAGCATTGAGATATCACATCACATGCTATAGGAAGGGTCTCAGGATTGGAATGGGAAGGACTTGGATATCACATCTCATGCTATAGGCAGGGTCTCAGGTTTGGAAAGGGAAGGAGTTGGATATCACATTTCATGTTAGAGGTAGGATCTCTGTTTTGGTATTAGAGGCATTGAGATATCACATCTCATGCTATCAGAAGGGTCTCAGGATTGGAATGGGAAGGAGTTGGATATCACATCTCATGCTAAAGGGAGGGTCTCAGGTTTGGAAGGGGAAGGAGTTTGATATCACATCTCATGCCATAGTATGGGTCTCAGGTTTGGTAGAAGCATTGGGATATCACATCTCATGCTATCGGAAGGGTATCAGTATTGGATTTGGAAGGAGTTGGATATCCCATCTCATGCTATAGGAAGGGTCTCAGGTTGGAATGGGAAGGAGTTGGATATCACATCTCATGTTATAGGAAGGGTTTCAGGATTGGAATGGGAAGGACTTGGATATCATATCTCATGCTATAGGAAGGGTCTCAGAATTGGAATAGGAAGGAGTTGGATATCACATCTCATGTTATAGGAAAGATCTCAGGTTTGGTATTAGAAGCATTGAGACATCAAATCTCATGTTATAGGAAGGGTCTCAGGATTGGAATGGGAATAAGTTGGATATCACATCTCATGCTATAGGAAGGGTCTCAGGTTTGGTATAAGCATTGAGATATCACATCTCATACTATAGGAAGGGTCTCAGGATTGGAATGGGAAGGAGTTGTATATGACATCTCATGCCATAGGAAGGGTCTCAGGTTTGGTATAAGCATTGAGATATCACATCACATGCTATAGGAAGGGTCTCAGGATTGGAATGGGAAGGACTTGGATATCACATCTCATGCTATAGGCAGGGTCTCAGGTTTGTAAAGGGAAGGAGTTGGATATCACATTTCATGTTAGAGGTAGGATCTCAGGTTTGGTATTAGAGGCATTGAGATATCACATCTCATGCTATCAGAAGGGTCTCAGGATTGGAATGGGAAGGAGTTGGATATCACATCTCAAGCTAAAGGGAGGGTCTCAGGTTTGGAAGGGGAAGGAGTTTGATATCACATCTCATGCCATAGTATGGGTCTCAGGTTTGGTAGAAGCTTTGGGACATCACATCTCATGCTATCGGAAGGGTATCAGTATTGGATTTGGAAGGAGTTGGATATCCCATCTCATGCTATAGGAAGGGTCTCAGGTTGGAATGGGAAGGAGTTGGATATCACATCTCATGTTATAGGAAGGGTCTCAGGATTGGAATGGGAAGGACTTGGATATCATATCTCATGCTATAGGAAGGGTCTCAGAATTGGAATGGGAAGGAGTTGGATATCACATCTCATGTTATAGGAAAGATCTCAGGTTTGGTATTAGAAGCATTGAGACATCACATCTCATGTTATAGGAAGGGTCTCAGGATTGGAATGGGAAGAAGTTGGATATCACATCTCATGCTATAGGAAGGGTCTCAGGTTTGGTATAAGCATTGAGATATCACATCTCATGCTATAGGAAGGGTCTCAGGATTGGAATGGGAAGAAGTTGGATATCACATCTCATGCTATAGGAAGGATCTCAGATTTGGTATTAGAAGCATTGAGATATCACATCTCATGCTATCGGAAGGGTCTCAGGATTGGAATGGGAAGGATTTGGATATCACATCTCATGTCATAGGAAGGATCTCAGGTTTGGTATTAGAAGCATTGATATATCACATCTCATGCTATAGGAATGGTCTCAGGATTGGAATGAGTAGGAGTTGGATATTACATTCTTGCTATAGGAAGGGTCTCATGTTTGGAATGGGAAGGAGTTGGATATCACATATGCTATAGGAAGGATCTCAGGTTTGGTATTAGAAGCATTGAGATATCACATCTCATGCTATCGGAAGGGTCTCAGGATTGGAATGGGAATGATTTGGATATCACATCTCATGTTATAGGAAGGGTCTCAGGTTTGGTATAAGCATTGAGATATCACATCTCTGCTATCGGAAGTGGCTCAGGATTGGAATGGGAAGGAGTTGGATATCCCATCTCATGTTATAGGACGGGTCTCTGGTTTGGTATTAGAATCATTGAGAGATCACATCGCATGCTGTAGGAAGGGTCTAAGGATTGGAATGGGATGGACTTGGACATCACATCTCATGCTATAGGTAGGCTTTCAGGTTTGGTATAAGCATTGAGATATCACATCTCATGCTATAGGAAGGGTCTCAGGATTGGAATGGGACGGATTTGGATATCACATCTCATGCTATAGGAAGGGTCTCAGGTTTGGTATACGCATGGAGATATCACTTCTCATGCTATAGGAAGGGTCTCAGGATTGGAATGGGAAGGAGTTGGATATCACATCTCATGCTATAGGAAGGGTCTCAGATTTGGTATAAGCATTGAGATATCACATCTCATGCTATAGGAAGGGTCTCAGGATTGGAATGGGAAGGAGTTGTATATGACATCTCAGGCCATAGGAAGGGTCTCAGGTTTGGTATAAGCATTGAGATATCACATCTCTGCTATCGGAAGGGTCTCAGGATTGGAATGGGAAGGACTTGGATGTCACATCTCATGCTATAAGGGAGGGTCTCAAGTTTGATATTAGAAGCATTGAGATAACAAATCTCATGATATCGGAATAGTCTCACATTGGAATGGGAAGGAGTTGGATATCACATCTCATGATATAGGAAGGGTCTAAGGTTTGGAAGGGGAAGGATTTGGATATCACATCTCATGTTATAGGACGGGTCTCGGGTTTGGTATTAGAAGCATTGAGATATCAAGTCTCATGGTATAGGAAGGGTCTCAGAATTGAAATGGGAAGGAGTTTGATAACACATCTCAAGCTATAGGAAGGGTCTCAGGATTGGAATGGGAAGAAGTTTGATATCACATCTCATGCCATAGTATGGGTCTCAGGTTTGGTAGAAGCATTTGGATATCCCATCATGCTATAGGAAGGGTCTCAGGTTGGAATGGGAAGGAGTTGGATATCACATCTCATGTTATAGGAAGGGTCTCAGGATTGGAATGGAAGGACTTGGATATCATATCTCATGCTATGGGAAGGCTCTCAGGTTTGGAAGGGGAAGGAGTTGGATATCACATCTCAAGCTATAGGAAGGGTCTCAGGTTTGGTATTAGAAGCATTGAGATATCACATCTCATGCTATAGGAAGGGTCTCAGGATTGGAATGGGATGGAGTTGGATATCACATCTCATGCTAAAGGAAGGGTCTCAGGTTTGTTAGAAGCATTGGGATATCACATCTCATGCTATCGGAAGGGTATCAGAATTGGATTTGGAAGGAGTTGGATATCCCATCTCATGCTATAGGAAGGGTCTCAGGTTGAAATGGGAAGGAGTTGGATATCACATCTCATGTTATAGGAAGGGTCTCAGGATTCGTTTTAGAGGCATTGAGATATCACATCTCATGCTATCAGAAGGGTCTCAGGATTGGAATGGGAAGGAGTTGGATTTCACATCTCATGCTAAAGGGAGGGTCTCAGGTTTGGAAGGGGAAGGATTTGGATATCACATCTCATGTTATAGGAAGGATCTCAGGTTTGGTATTAGAAGCATTGAGATATCACATCTCATGCTATCGGAAGGATCTCAGGTTTGGTATTAGAAGCATTGAGATATCACATCTCTTGCTATCAGAAGGGTCTCAGGATTGGAATGGGAAGGAGTTGGATATCACATCTCATGCTAAAGGGAGGGTCTCAGGTTTGGAAGGGGAAGGATTTGGATATCACATCTCATGTTATCGGAAGGATCTCAGGTTTGGTATTAGAAGTATTGAGATATCACATCTCATGCTATAAGAAGGGTCTCAGGATTGGAATGGGATGGAGTTGGATATCACATCTCATGCTAAAGGAAGGGTCTCAGGTTTGGTAGAATCATTGAGATATCACATCTCATGCTATCGGAAATGTCTCAGGATTGGAATGGGAAGGAGCTGGATATCACATCTCATGCTAAAGGAAGGGTCTCAGGTTTGGAACGGGAAGGAGTTGGATATCACATCTCATGTTATAGGAAGGGTCTCAGGTTTGGTATAAGCATTGAGATATCATATCTCTGCTATCGGAAGTGTCTCAGGATTGGAATGGGAAGGAGTTGGATATCCCATCTCATGTTATAGGACGGGTCTCAGGTTTGTTATTAGAATCATTGAGATATCATATTGCATGCTGTAGGAAGGGTCTAAGTATTGGAATGGGAAGGACTTGGATATCACATCTCATGCTATAGATAGGCTCCCAGGTTTGGAAAGGGAAGGAGTTGGATATCACATTTCATGTTAGAGGAAGGATCTCAGGTTTGGTATTAGAGGCATTGAGACATCACATCTCATGCTATAGGAAGGGTCTCAGGATTGGAATGGGAAGGAGTTGGATATCACATCTCATGCTATAGGAAGGGTCTCAGGTTAGGTATAAGCATTGAGATATCACATCTCATGCTATAGTAAGGGTCTCAGGATTGGAATGGGAAGGAATTGTATATGACATCTCATGCCGTAGGAAGGGTCTCAGGTTTGGTATAAGCATTGAGATATCACATCTCTGCAATCGAAAGGGTCTCAGGATTGGAATGGGAAGGAGTTGGATATCCCATCTCATGTTATAGGAAGAGTCTCAGGTTTGGTATTAGAAGCATTGAGATATTACATCTCATGCTATAGGAAGTGTCTCAGGATTGGAATGGGAAGGACTTGGATATCACATCTCATGCTATAGGGAGGGTCTCAAGTTTGATATTAGAAGCTTTGAGATATCACATCTCATGCTATAGGAAGGGTCTCAGGATTAGAATGGGAAGGAGTTGGATATCACATCTCATGCTATAGGAAGGGTCTCAGGTTTGGTATAAGCAGTGAGATATCACATCTCATGCTATAGGAAGTGTCTCAGGATTGGAATGGGAAGGAGTTGGATATCACATCTCATGTTATAGGAAGGATCTCAGGTTTGGTATAAGCATTGAGATATCACATCTCTGCTATCGGAATGGTCTCAGGATTGGAATGGGAAGGAGTTGGATATTCCCATCTCATGATAAAGGAAGGGTCTAAGGTTTGGAAGGGGAAGGATTTGGATATCACATCTCATGTTATAGGACGGGTCTCAGGTTTGGTATTAGAAGCATTGAGATATCACTTCTCATGCTATAGGAAGGGTCTCAGGATTGGAATGGGAAGTGCTTGGATATCACATCTCATGCTATAGGGAGGGTCTGAAGTTTGATATTAGAAGCATTGAGATATGACATCTCATGATATCGGAAGGGTCTCAGGATTGGAATGGGAAGGAGTTGGATATCACATCTCATGATAAAGGAAGGGTCTAAGGTTTGGAAGGGGAAGGATTTGGATATCACATCTCATGTTATAGGACGGGTCTCAGGTTTGGTATTAGAAGCATTGAGATATCAAGTCTCATGGTATAGGAAGGGTCTCAGAATTGGAATGGGAAGGAGTTGGATATCACATCTCAAGCTATAGTAAGGGTCTCAGGATTGGAATGGGAAGGAGTTTGATATCACATCTCATGCCATAGTATGGGTCTCAGGTTTGGTAGAAGCATTGGGATATCACATCTCATGCTATCGGAAGGGTATCAGTATTGGATTTGGAAGGAGTTGGATATCCCATCTCATGCTATAGGAAGGGTCTCAGGTTGGAATGGGAAGGAGTTGGATATCACATCTCATGTTATAGGAAGGGTCTCAGGATTGGAATGGGAAGGACTTGGATATCATATCTCATGCTATAGGAAGGCTCTCAGGTTTGGAAGGGGAAGGAGTTGGATATCACATTTCATGGTAGAGGAAGGATCTCAGGTTTGGTATAAGAGGCATTGAGATATCACATCTCATGCTATAGGAAGGGTCTCAGGTTTGGTATAAGCAGTGAGATATCACATCTCATGCTATAGGAAGTGTCTCAGGATTGGAATGGGAAGGAGTTGGATATCACATCTCATGCCATAGTATGGGTCTCAGGTTTGGTAGAAGCATTGGGATATCACATCTCATGCTATCGGAAGGGTATCAGTATTGGATTTGGAAGGAGTTGGATATCCCATCTCATGTTATAGGAAGGGTCTCAGGATTGGAATGGGAAGGCCTTGGATATCATATCTCATGCTATAGGAAGGGTCTCAGGTTTGGAAGGGAAAGGAGTTGGATATCACATCTCATGTTATAGGAAGGGTCTCAGGATTGGAATGGGAAGGACTTGGATATCATATCTCATGCTATAGGAAGGCTCTCAGGTTTGGAAGGGGAAGGAGTTGGATATCACATCTCATGCTATAGGAAGAGTCTCAGGTTTGGTATAAGCATTGAGATATCACATCTCATGCTATAGGAATGGTCTCAGGATTGGAATGGGTAGGAGTTGGATATTACATTCTTGCTATATGAAGGGTCTCATGTTTGGAATGGGAAGGAGTTGGATATCTCATATGCTATAGGAAGGATCTCAGGTTTGGTATTAGAAGCATTGAGATGTCACATCTCATGCTATTGGAAGGGTCTCAGGATTGGAATGGGAATGATTTGGCTATCACATCTCATGTTATAGGAAGGGTCTCAGGTTTGGTATAAGCATTGAGATATCACATCTCTGCTATCGGAAGTGGCTCAGGATTGGAATGGGAAGGAGTTGGATATCCCATCTCATGTTATAGGACGGGTCTCTGGTTTGGTATTAGAATCATTGAGATATCACATCGCATGCTGTAGGAAGGGTCTAAGGATTGGAATGGGATGGACTTGGACATCACATCTCATGCTATAGGTAGGCTCTCAGGTTTGGTATAAGCATTGAGATATCACATCTCATGCTATAGGAAGGGTCTCAAGATTGGAATGGGACGGATTTGGATATCACATCTCATGCTATAGGAAGGGTCTCAGGTTTGGTATACGCATGGAGATATCACTTCTCATGCTATAGGAAGGGTCTCAGGATTGGAATGAGAAGGAGTTGGATATCACATCTCATGCTATAGGAAGGGTCTCAGATTTGGTATAAGCATTGAGATATCACATCTCATGCTATAGGAAGGGTCTCAGGATTGGAATGGGAAGGAGTTGTATATGACATCTCAGGCCATAGGAAGGGTCTCAGGTTTGGTATAAGCATTGAGATATCACATCTCTGCTATCGGAAGGGTCTCAGGATTGGAATGGGAAGGACTTGGATGTCAAATCTCATGCTATAGGGAGGGTCTCAAGTTTGATATTAG
Organism: Ambystoma mexicanum; assembly: GCF_040938575.1. NCBI lineage: Eukaryota > Metazoa > Chordata > Amphibia > Caudata > Ambystomatidae > Ambystoma > Ambystoma mexicanum. The sequence continues at coordinate 296,651,854 of NC_090938.1, forward strand.
AAGCATTGAGATAACAAATCTCATGATATCGGAAGGGTCTCAGGATTGGAATGGGAAGGAGTTGGATATCACATCTCATGATATATGAAGGGTCTCAGGTTTGGAAGGGGAAGGATTTGGATATCACATCTCATGTTATAGGACGGGTCTCAGGTTTGGTATTAGAAGCATTGAGATATCAAGTCTCATGGTATAGGAAGGGTCTCAGAATTGGAATGGGAAGGAGTTGGATAACACATCTCAAGCTATAGCAAGGGTCTCAGGATTGGAATGGGAAGAAGTTTGATATCACATCTCATGCCATAGTATGGGTCTCATGTTTGGTAGAAGCATTGGGATATCACATCTCATACTATCGGAAGGGTATCAGTATTGGATTTGGAAGGAGTTGGATATCCCATCATGCTATAGGAAGGGTCTCAGGTTGGAATGGGAAGGAGTTGGATATCACATCTCACGTTATAGGCGGGTCTCAGGTTTGGTATTAGAAGCATTGAGATATCACTTCTCATGCTATAGGAAGGGTCTCAGGATTGGAATGGGAAGGACTTGGATATCACATCTCATGCTATAGGGAGGGTCTGAAGTTTGATATTAGACGCATTGAGATATGACATCTCATGATATCGGAAGGGTCTCAGGATTGGAATGGGAAGGAGTTGGATATCACATCTCATGATAAAGGAAGGGTCTAAGGTTTGGAAGGGGAAGGATTTGGATATCACATCTCATGTTATAGGACGGGTCTCAGGTTTGGTATTAGAAGCATTGAGATATCAAGTCTCATGGTATAGGAAGGGTCTCAGAATTGGAATGGGAAGGAGTTGGATATCACAACTCAAGCTATAGTAAGGGTCTCAGGATTGGAATGGGAAGGAGTTTGATATCACATCTCATGCCATAGTATGGGTCTCAGGTTTGGTAGAAGCATTGGGATATCACATCTCATGCTATCGGAAGGGTATCAGTATTGGATTTGGAAGGAGTTGGATATCCCATCTCATGCTATAGGAAGGGTCTCAGGTTGGAATGGGAAGGAGTTGGATATCACATCTCATGTTATAGGAAGGGTCTCAGGATTGGAATGGGAAGGACTTGGATATCATATCTCATGCTATAGGAAGGCTCTCAGGTTTGGAAGGGGAAGGAGTTGGATATCACATTTCATGTTAGAGGAAGGATCTCAGGTTTGGTATAAGAGGCATTGAGATATCACATCTCATGCTATAGGAAGGGTCTCAGGTTTGGTATAAGCAGTGAGATATCACATCTCATGCTATAGGAAGTGTCTCAGGATTGGAATGGGAAGGAGTTGGATATCACATCTCATGCCATAGTATGGGTCTCAGGTTTAGTAGAAGCATTGGGATATCACATCTCATGCTATCGGAAGGGTATCAGTATTGGATTTGGAAGGAGTTGGATATCCCATCTCATGTTATAGGAAGGGTCTCAGGATTGGAATGGGAAGGCCTTGGATATCATATCTCATGCTATAGGAAGGCTCTCAGGTTTGGAAGGGAAAGGAGTTGGATATCACATCTCATGTTATAGGAAGGGTCTCAGGATTGGAATTGGAAGGACTTGGATATCATATCTCATGCTATAGGAAGGCTCTCAGGTTTGGAAGGGGAAGGAGTTGGATATCACATCTCATGCTATAGGAAGAGTCTCAGGTTTGGTATAAGCATTGAGATATCACATCTCATGCTATAGGAATGGTCTCAGGATTGGAATGGGTAGGAGTTGGATATTACATTCTTGCTATAGGAAGGGTCTCATGTTTGGAATGGGAAGGAGTTGGATATCACATATGCTATAGGAAGGATCTCAGGTTTGGTATTAGAAGCATTGAGATGTCACATCTCATGCTATCGGAAGGGTCTCAGGATTGGAATGGGAATGATTTGGATATCACATCTCATGTTATAGGAAGGGTCTCAGGTTTGGTATAAGCATTGAGATATCACATCTCTGCTATCGGAAGTGGCTCAGGATTGGAATGGGAAGGAGTTGGATATCCCATCTCATGTTATAGGACGGGTCTCTGGTTTGGTATTAGAATCATTGAGATATCACATCGCATGCTGTAGGAAGGGTCTAAGGATTGGAATGGGATGGACTTGGACATCACATCTCATGCTATAGGTAGGCTCTCAGGTTTGGTATAAGCATTGAGATATCACATCTCATGCTATAGGAAGGGTCTCAAGATTGGAATGGGACGGATTTGGATATCACATCTCATGCTATAGGAAGGGTCTCAGGTTTGGTATACGCATGGAGATATCACTTCTCATGCTATAGGAAGGGTCTCAGGATTGGAATGAGAAGGAGTTGGATAACACATCTCATGCTATAGGAAGGGTCTCAGATTTGGTATAAGCATTGAGATATCACATCTCATGCTATAGGAAGGGTCTCAGGATTGGAATGGGAAGGAGTTGTATATGACATCTCAGGCCATAGGAAGGGTCTCAGGTTTGGTATAAGCATTGAGATATCACATCTCTGCTATCGGAAGGGTCTCAGGATTGGAATGGGAAGGACTTGGATGTCAAATCTCATGCTATAGGGAGGGTCTCAAGTTTGATATTAGAAGCATTGAGATAACAAATCTCATGATATCGGAAGGGTCTCAGGATTGGAATGGGAAGGAGTTGGATATCACATCTCATGATATATGAAGGGTCTCAGGTTTGGAAGGGGAAGGATTTGGATATCACATCTCATGTTATAGGACGGGTCTCAGGTTTGGTATTAGAAGCATTGAGATATCAAGTCTCATGGTATAGGAAGGGTCTCAGAATTGGAATGGGAAGGAGTTGGATAACACATCTCAAGCTATAGCAAGGGTCTCAGGATTGGAATGGGAAGAAGTTTGATATCACATCTCATGCCATAGTATGGGTCTCATGTTTGGTAGAAGCATTGGGATATCACATCTCATGCTATCGGAAGGGTATCAGTATTGGATTTGGAAGGAGTTGGATATCCCATCATGCTATAGGAAGGGTCTCAGGTTGGAATGGGAAGGAGTTGGATATCACATCTCATGTTATAGGAAGGGTCTCAGGATTGGAATGGGAAGGACTTGGATATCATATCTCATGCTATGGGAAGGCTCTCAGGTTTGGAATGGGAAGGAGTTGGATATCACATCTCAAGCTATAGGAAGGGTCTCAGGTTTGGTATAAGCATTGAGATATCACATCTCATGCTATAGGAAGGGTGTCAGAATTGGAATGGGAAGGAGTTGGATATCACATCTCATGTTATAGGAAAGATCTCAGGTTTGGTATTAGAAGCATTGAGACATCAAATCTCATGTTATAGGAAGGGTCTCAGGATTGGAATGGGAAGAAGTTGGATATCACATCTCATGCTATAGGAAGGGTCTCAGGATTGGAATGGGAAGGAGTTGTATATGACGTCTCATGCCATAGGAAGGGTCTCAGGTTTGGTATAAGCATTGAGATATCACATCACATGCTATAGGAAGGGTCTCAGGATTGGAATGGGAAGGATTTGGATATCACATCTCATGCTATAGGCAGGGTCTCAGGTTTGGAAAGGGAAGGAGTTGGATATCACATTTCATGTTAGAGGTAGGATCTCAGTTTTGGTATTAGAGGCATTGAGATATCACATCTCATGCTATCAGAAGGGTCTCAGGATTGGAATGGGAAGGAGTTGGATATCACATCTCATGCTAAAGGGAGGGTCTCAGGTTTGGAAGGGGAAGGAGTTTGATATCACATCTCATGCCATAGTATGGGTCTCAGGTTTGGTAGAAGCATTGGGATATCACATCTCATGCTATCGGAAGGGTATCAGTATTGGATTTGGAAGGAGTTGGATATCCCATCTCATGCTATAGGAAGGGTCTCAGGTTGGAATGGGAAGGAGTTGGATATCACATCTCATGTTATAGGAAGGGTTTCAGGATTGGAATGGGAAGGACTTGGATATCATATCTCATGCTATAGGAAGGGTCTCAGAATTGGAATAGGAAGGAGTTGGATATCACATCTCATGTTATAGGAAAGATCTCAGGTTTGGTATTAGAAGCATTGAGACATCAAATCTCATGTTATAGGAAGGGTCTCAGGATTGGAATGGGAATAAGTTGGATATCACATCTCATGCTATAGGAAGGGTCTCAGGTTTGGTATAAGCATTGAGATATCACATCTCATACTATAGGAAGGGTCTCAGGATTGGAATGGGAAGGAGTTGTATATGACATCTCATGCCATAGGAAGGGTCTCAGGTTTGGTATAAGCATTGAGATATCACATCACATGCTATAGGAAGGGTCTCAGGATTGGAATGGGAAGGACTTGGATATCACATCTCATGCTATAGGCAGGGTCTCAGGTTTGTAAAGGGAAGGAGTTGGATATCACATTTCATGTTAGAGGTAGGATCTCAGGTTTGGTATTAGAGGCATTGAGATATCACATCTCATGCTATCAGAAGGGTCTCAGGATTGGAATGGGAAGGAGTTGGATATCACATCTCATGCTAAAGGGAGGGTCTCAGGTTTGGAAGGGGAAGGAGTTTGATATCACATCTCATGCCATAGTATGGGTCTCAGGTTTGGTAGAAGCTTTGGGATATCACATCTCATGCTATCGGAAGGGTATCAGTATTGGATTTGGAAGGAGTTGGATATCCCATCTCATGCTATAGGAAGGGTCTCAGGTTGGAATGGGAAGGAGTTGGATATCACATCTCATGTTATAGGAAGGGTCTCAGGATTGGAATGGGAAGGACTTGGATATCATATCTCATGCTATAGGAAGGGTCTCAGAATTGGAATGGGAAGGAGTTGGATATCACATCTCATGTTATAGGAAAGATCTCAGGTTTGGTATTAGAAGCATTGAGACATCACATCTCATGTTATAAGAAGGGTCTCAGGATTGGAATGGGAAGAAGTTGGATATCACATCTCATGCTATAGGAATGGTCTCAGGTTTGGTATAAGCATTGAGTTATCACATCTCATGCTATAGGAAGGGTCTCAGGATTGGAATGGGAAGAAGTTGGATATCACATCTCATGCTATAGGAAGGATCTCAGATTTGGTATTAGAAGCATTGAGATATCACATCTCATGCTATCGGAAGGGTCTCAGGATTGGAATGGGAAGGATTTGGATATCACATCTCATGTCATAGGAAGGATCTCAGGTTTGGTATTAGAAGCATTGATATATCACATCTCATGCTATAGGAATGGTCTCAGGATTGGAATGAGTAGGAGTTGGATATTACATTCTTGCTATAGGAAGGGTCTCATGTTTGGAATGGGAAGGAGTTGGATATCACATATGCTATAGGAAGGATCTCAGGTTTGGTATTAGAAGCATTGAGATATCACATCTCATGCTATCGGAAGGGTCTCAGGATTGGAATGGGAATGATTTGGATATCACATCTCATGTTATAGGAAGGGTCTCAGGTTTGGTATAAGCATTGAGATATCACATCTCTGCTATCGGAAGTGGCTCAGGATTGGAATGGGAAGGAGTTGGATATCCCATCTCATGTTATAGGACGGGTCTCTGGTTTGGTATTAGAATCATTGAGAGATCACATCGCATGCTGTAGGAAGGGTCTAAGGATTGGAATGGGATGGACTTGGACATCACATCTCATGCTATAGGTAGGCTTTCAGGTTTGGTATAAGCATTGAGATATCACATCTCATGCTATAGGAAGGGTCTCAGGATTGGAATGGGACGGATTTGGATATCACATCTCATGCTATAGGAAGGGTCTCAGGTTTGGTATACGCATGGAGATATCACTTCTCATGCTATAGGAAGGGTCTCAAGATTGGAATGGGAAGGAGTTGGATATCACATCTCATGCTATAGGAAGGGTCTCAGATTTGGTATAAGCATTGAGATATCACATCTCATGCTATAGGAAGGGTCTCAGGATTGGAATGGGAAGGAGTTGTATATGACATCTCAGGCCATAGGAAGGGTCTCAGGTTTGGTATAAGCATTGAGATATCACATCTCTGCTATCGGAAGGGTCTCAGGATTGGAATGGGAAGGACTTGGATGTCACATCTCATGCTATAAGGGAGGGTCTCAAGTTTGATATTAGAAGCATTGAGATAACAAATCTCATGATATCGGAATAGTCTCACATTGGAATGGGAAGGAGTTGGATATCACATCTCATGATATAGGAAGGGTCTAAGGTTTGGAAGGGGAAGGATTTGGATATCACATCTCATGTTATAGGACGGGTCTCGGGTTTGGTATTAGAAGCATTGAGATATCAAGTCTCATGGTATAGGAAGGGTCTCAGAATTGAAATGGGAAGGAGTTGGATAACACATCTCAAGCTATAGGAAGGGTCTCAGGATTGGAATGGGAAGAAGTTTGATATCACATCTCATGCCATAGTATGGGTCTCAGGTTTGGTAGAAGCATTGGGATATCACATCTCATGCTATCGGAAGGGTATCAGTATTGGATTTGGAAGGAGTTGGATATCCCATCATGCTATAGGAAGGGTCTCAGGTTGGAATGGGAAGGAGTTGGATATCACATCTCATGTTATAGGAAGGGTCTCAGGATTGGAATGGGAAGGACTTGGATATCATATCTCATGCTATGGGAAGGCTCTCAGGTTTGGAAGGGGAAGGAGTTGGATATCACATCTCAAGCTATAGGAAGGGTCTCAGGTTTGGTATTAGAAGCATTGAGATATCACATCTCATGCTATAGGAAGGGTCTCAGGATTGGAATGGGAAGGAGTTGGATATCACATCTCAAGCTATAGGAAGGGTCTCAGGTTTGGTATAAGCATTGAGATATCACATCTCATGCTATAGGAAGGGTCTCAGAATTGGAATGGGAAGGAGTTGGATATCACATCTCATGTTATAGGAAAGATCTCAGGTTTGGTATTAGAAGCATTGAGACATCAAATCTCATGTTATAGGAAGGGTCTCGGGATTGGAATGGGAAGAAGTTGGATATCACATCTCATGCTATAGGAAGGGTCTCAGGTTTGGTATAAGCATTGACATATCACATCTCATGCTATAGGAAGGCTCTCAGGATTGGAATGGGAAGGAGTTGTATATGAAATCTCATGCCATAGGAAGGGTCTCAGGTTTGGTATAAGCATTGAGATATCACATCACATGCTATAGGAAGGGTCTCAGGATTGGAATGGGAAGGACTTGGATATCACATCTCATGTTATAGGAAGGATCTCAGGTTTGGTATTAGAAGCATTGAGATATCACATCTCATGCTATCGGAAGTATCTCAGGTTTGGTATTAGAGGCATTGAGATATCACATCTCATGCTATCATAAGAGTCTCAGGATTGGAATGGGAAGGAGTTGGATTTCACATCTCATGCTAAAGGGAGGGTCTCAGGTTTGGAAGGGGAAGGATTTGGATATCACATCACATGTTATAGGAAGGATCTCAGGCTTGGTATTAGAAGCATTGAGATATCACATCTCATGCTATAAGAAGGGTCTCAGGATTGGAATGGGATGGAGTTGGATATCACATCTCATGCTAAAGGAAGGGTCTCAGGTTTGGCAGAAGCATTGGGATATCACATCTCATGCTATCGGAAGGGTATCAGAATTGGATTTGGAAGGAGTTGGATATCCCATCTCATGCTATAGGAAGGGTCTCAGGTTGAAATGGGAAGGAGTTGGATATCACATCTCATGTTATAGGAAGGGTCTCAGGATTCGTTTTAGAGGCATTGAGATATCACATCTCATGCTATCAGAAGGGTCTCAGGATTGGAATGGGAAGGAGTTGGATTTCACATCTCATGCTAAAGGGAGGGTCTCAGGTTTGGAAGGGGAAGGATTTGGATATCACATCTCATGTTATAGGAAGGATCTCAGGTTTGGTATTAGAAGCATTGAGATATCACATCTCATGCTATCGGAAGGATCTCAGGTTTGGTATTAGAAGCATTGAGATATCACATCTCATGCTATCAGAAGGGTCTCAGGATTGGAATGGGAAGGAGTTGGATATCACATCTCATGCTAAAGGGAGGGTCTCAGGTTTGGAAGGGGAAGGATTTGGATATCACATCTCATGTTATCGGAAGGATCTCAGGTTTGGTATTAGAAGTATTGAGATATCACATCTCATGCTATAAGAAGGGTCTCAGGATTGGAATGGGATGGAGTTGGATATCACATCTCATGCTAAAGGAAGGGTCTCAGGTTTGGTAGAATCATTGAGATATCACATCTCATGCTATCGGAAATGTCTCAGGATTGGAATGGGAAGGAGCTGGATATCACATCTCATGCTAAAGGAAGGGTCTCAGGTTTGGAACGGGAAGGAGTTGGATATCACATCTCATGTTATAGGAAGGGTCTCAGGTTTGGTATAAGCATTGAGATATCATATCTCTGCTATCGGAAGTGTCTCAGGATTGGAATGGGAAGGAGTTGGATATCCCATCTCATGTTATAGGACGGGTCTCAGGTTTGTTATTAGAATCATTGAGATATCATATTGCATGCTGTAGGAAGGGTCTAAGTATTGGAATGGGAAGGACTTGGATATCACATCTCATGCTATAGATAGGCTCCCAGGTTTGGAAAGGGAAGGAGTTGGATATCACATTTCATGTTAGAGGAAGGATCTCAGGTTTGGTATTAGAGGCATTGAGCCATCACATCTCATGCTATAGGAAGGGTCTCAGGATTGGAATCGGAAGGAGTTGGATATCACATCTCATGCTATAGGAAGGGTCTCAGGTTAGGTAAAAGCATTGAGATATCACATCTCATGCTATAGGAAGGGTCTCAGGATTGGAATGGGAAGGAGTTGTATATGACATCTCATGCCGTAGGAAGGGTCTCAGGTTTGGTATAAGCATTGAGATATCACATCTCTGCAATCGAAAGGGTCTCAGGATTGGAATGGGAAGGAGTTGGATATCCCATCTCATGTTATAGGAAGAGTCTCAGGTTTGGTATTAGAAGCATTGAGATATTACATCTCATGCTATAGGAAGTGTCTCAGGATTGGAATGGGAAGGACTTGGATATCACATCTCATGCTATAGGGAGGGTCTCAAGTTTGATATTAGAAGCATTGAGATATCACATCTCATGCTATAGGAAGGGTCTCAGGATTAGAATGGGAAGGAGTTGGATATCACATCTCATGCTATAGGAAGGGTCTCAGGTTTGGTATAAGCAGTGAGATATCACATCTCATGCTATAGGAAGTGTCTCAGGATTGGAATGGGAAGGAGTTGGATATCACATCTCATGTTATAGGAAGGATCTCAGGTTTGGTATAAGCATTGAGATATCACATCTCTGCTATCGGAATGGTCTCAGGATTGGAATGGGAAGGAGTTGGATATTCCCATCTCATGATAAAGGAAGGGTCTAAGGTTTGGAAGGGGAAGGATTTGGATATCACATCTCATGTTATAGGACGGGTCTCAGGTTTGGTATTAGAAGCATTGAGATATCACTTCTCATGCTATAGGAAGGGTCTCAGGATTGGAATGGGAAGGACTTGGATATCACATCTCATGCTATAGGGAGGGTCTGAAGTTTGATATTAGAAGCATTGAGATATGACATCTCATGATATCGGAAGGGTCTCAGGATTGGAATGGGAAGGAGTTGGATATCACATCTCATGATAAAGGAAGGGTCTAAGGTTTGGAAGGGGAAGGATTTGGATATCACATCTCATGTTATAGGAAGGGTCTCAGGTTTGGTATTAGAAGCATTGAGATATCAAGTCTCATGGTATAGGAAGGGTCTCAGAATTGGAATGGGAAGGAGTTGGATATCACATCTCAAGCTATAGTAAGGGTCTCAGGATTGGAATGGGAAGGAGTTTGATATCACATCTCATGCCATAGTATGGGTCTCAGGTTTGGTAGAAGCATTGGGATATCACATCTCATGCTATCGGAAGGGTATCAGTATTGGATTTGGAAGGAGTTGGATATCCCATCTCATGCTATAGGAAGGGTCTCAGGTTGGAATGGGAAGGAGTTGGATATCACATCTCATGTTATATGAAGATTCTCAGGATTGGAATGGGAAGGACTTGGATATCATATCTCATGCTATAGGAAGGCTCTCAGGTTTGGAAGGGGAAGGAGTTGGATATCACATTTCATGTTAGAGGAAGGATCTCAGGTTTGGTATAAGAGGCATTGAGATATCACATCTCATGCTATAGGAAGGGTCTCAGGTTTGGTATAAGCAGTGAGATATCACATCTCATGCTATAGGAAGTGTCTCAGGATTGGAATGGGAGGGAGTTGGATATCACATCTCATGCCATAGTATGGGTCTCAGGTTTGGTAGAAGCATTGGGATATCACATCTCATGCTATCGGAAGGGTATCAGTATTGGATTTGGAAGGAGTTGGATATCCCATCTCATGTTATAGGAAGGGTCTCAGGATTGGAATGGGAAGGCCTTGGATATCATATCTCATGCTATAGGAAGGCTCTCAGGTTTGGAAGGGAAAGGAGTTGGATATCACATCTCATGTTATAGGAAGGGTCTCAGGATTGGAATGGGAAGGACTTGGATATCATATCTCATGCTATAGGAAGGCTCTCAGGTTTGGAAGGGGAAGGAGTTGGATATCACATTTCATGTTAGAGGAAGGATCTCAGGTTTGGTATAAGAGGCATTGAGATATCACATCTCATGCTATAGGAAGGGTCTCAGGATTGGAATGGGAAGGAGTTGGATATCACATCTCAAGCTATAGGAAGGGTCTCAGGTTTGGTATAAGCATTGATATATCACATCTCATGCTATAGGAAGGGTCTCAGAATTGGAATGGGAAGGAGTTGGATATCACATCTCATGTTATAGGAAAGATCTCAGGTTTGGTATTAGAAGCATTGAGACATCACATCTCATGTTATAGGAAGGGTCTCAGGATTGGAATGGGAAGAAGTTGGATATCACATCTCATGCTATAGGAAGGGTCTCAGGTTTGGTATAAGCATTGAGATATCACATCCCATGCTATAGGAAGGGTCTCAGGATTGGAATGGGAAGGAGTTGTATATGACATCTCATGCCATAGGAAGGGTATCAGGTTTGGTATAAGCATTGAGATATCACATCACATGCTATAGGAAGGGTCTCAGGATTGGAATGGGAAGGACTTGGATATCACATCTCATGCTATAGGCAGGGTCTCAGGTTTGGAAAGGGAAGCAGTTGGATATAACATTTCATGTTAGAGGTAGGATCTCAGGTTTGGTATTAGAGGCATTGAGATATCACATCTCATGCTATCAGAAGGGTCTCAGGATTGGAACGGGAAGGAGTTGGATATCACATCTCATGCTAAAGGGAGGGTCTCAGGTTTGGAACGGGAAGGAGTTGGATATCACATCTCATGCTATAGGAAGGGTCTCAGGTTTGGAATGGGAAGGAATTGGATATCACATCTCATGTCATAGGAAGGATCTCAGGTTTGGTATTAGAAGCATTGAGATATCACATCTCATGCTATAGGAATGGTCTCAGGATTGGAATGGGAAGGAGTTGGATATTACATTCTTGCTATAGGAAGGGTCTCATGTTTGGAATGGGAATGAGTTGGATATCACATATGCTATAGGAAGGGTCACAGGTTTGGAACGGGAAGGAGTTGGATATCACATCTCATGTTATAGGAAGGGTCTCAGGTTTGGTATAAGCATTGAGATATCACATCTCTGCTATCGGAAGTGTCTCAGGATTGGAATGGGAAGGAGTTGGATATCCCATCTCATGTTATAGGACGGGTCTCAGGTTTGTTATTAGAATCATTGAGATATCATATTGCATGCTGTAGGAAGGGTCTAAGGATTGGAATGGGAAGGACTTGGATATCACATCTCATGCTATAGGTAGGCTCTCAGGATTGGAAAGGAAAGGAGTTGGATATCACATTTCATGTTAGAGGAAGGATCTCAGGTTTGGTATTAGAGGCATTGAGATATCACATCTCATGCAATAGGAAGGGTCTCAGGATTGGAATGGGAAGGAGTTGGATATCACATCTCATGCTATAGGAAGGGTCTCGGGTTTGGTATAAGCATTGAGATATCACATCTCATACTATAGGAAGGGTCTCTGGATTGGAATGGGAAGGAGTTGGATATCACATCTCATGTTATAGGAAGGATCTCAGGTTTGGTATTAGAAGCATTGAGACATCACATCTCATGCTATAGGAAGGGTCTCAGGATTATAATGGGAAGGAGTTGTATATGACATCTCATGCCATAGGAAGGGTCTCAGGTTTGGTATAAGCATTGAGATATCACATCTCTGCTATCGGAAGGGTCTCAGGATTGGAATGGGAAGGAGTTGGATATCCCATCTCATGTTATAGGAAGAGTCTCAGGTTTGGTATTAGAAGCATTGAGATATCACATCTCATGCTATAGGAAGTGTCTCAGGATTGGAATGGGAAGAACTTGGATATCACATCTCATGCTATAGTGAGGGTCTCAAGTTTGATATTAGAAGCATTGAGATATCACATCTCATGCTATAGGAAGGGTCTCAGGATTGGAATGGGAAGGAGTTGGATATCACAACTCATGCTATAGGAAGGGTCTCAGGTTTGGTATAAGCAGTGAGATATCACATCTCATGCTATAGGAAGTGTCTCAGGATTGGAATGGGAAGGAGTTGGATATCGCATCTCATGTTATAGGAAGGATCTCAGGTTTGGTATAAGCATTCAGATATCACATCTCTGCTATCGGAAGGGTCTCAGGATTGGAATGGGAAGGAGTTGGATATTCCCATCTCATGTTATAGGAAGGGTCTCAGGTTTGGTATTAGAAGCATTGAGATATCACATCTCATGCTATAGGAAGGGTCTCAGGATTGGAATGGGAAGGACTTGGATATCACATCTCATGCTATAGGGAGGGTCTCAAGTTTGATATTAGAAGCATTGAGATATCACATCTCATGATATCGGAAGGGTCTCAGGATTGGAATAGGAAGGAGTTGGATATCACATCTCATGATAAAGGAAGGGTCTTAGGTTTGGAAGGGGAAGGATTTGGATATCACATCTCATGTTATAGGACGGGTCTCAGGTTTGGTATTAGAAGCATTGAGATATCAAGTCTCATGGTATAGGAAGGATCTCAGAATTGGAATGGGAAGGAGTTGGATATCACATCTCAAGCTATAGGAAGGGTCTCAGGATTGGAATGGGAATGAGTTTGATATCACATCTCATGCCATAGTATGGGTCTCAGGTTTGGTAGAAGCATTGGGATATCACATCTCATGCTATCGGAAGGGTATCAGTATTGGATTTGGAAGGAGTTGGATATCCCATCTCATGCTATAGGAAGGGTCTCAGGTTGGAATGGGAAGGAGTTGGATATCACATCTCATGTTATATGAAGATTCTCAGGATTGGAATGGGAAGGACTTGGATATCATATCTCATGCTATAGGAAGGCTCTCAGGTTTGGAAGGGGAAGGAGTTGGATATCACATTTCATGTTAGAGGAAGGATCTCAGGTTTGGTATAAGAGGCATTGAGATATCACATCTCATGCTATAGGAAGGGTCTCAGGTTTGGTATAAGCAGTGAGATATCACATCTCATGCTATAGGAAGTGTCTCAGGATTGGAATGGGAGGGAGTTGGATATCACATCTCATGCCATAGTATGGGTCTCAGGTTTGGTAGAAGCATTGGGATATCACATCTCATGCTATCGGAAGGGTATCAGTATTGGATTTGGAAGGAGTTGGATATCCCATCTCATGTTATAGGAAGGGTCTCAGGATTGGAATGGGAAGGCCTTGGATATCATATCTCATGCTATAGGAAGGCTCTCAGGTTTGGAAGGGAAAGGAGTTGGATATCACATCTCATGTTATAGGAAGGGTCTCAGGATTGGAATGGGAAGGACTTGGATATCATATCTCATGCTATAGGAAGGCTCTCAGGTTTGGAAGGGGAAGGAGTTGGATATCACATTTCATGTTAGAGGAAGGATCTCAGGTTTGGTATAAGAGGCATTGAGATATCACATCTCATGCTATAGGAAGGGTCTCAGGATTGGAATGGGAAGGAGTTGGATATCACATCTCAAGCTATAGGAAGGGTCTCAGGTTTGGTATAAGCATTGATATATCACATCTCATGCTATAGGAAGGGTCTCAGAATTGGAATGGGAAGGAGTTGGATATCACATCTCATGTTATAGGAAAGATCTCAGGTTTGGTATTAGAAGCATTGAGACATCACATCTCATGTTATAGGAAGGGTCTCAGGATTGGAATGGGAAGAAGTTGGATATCACATCTCATGCTATAGGAAGGGTCTCAGGTTTGGTATAAGCATTGAGATATCACATCCCATGCTATAGGAAGGGTCTCAGGATTGGAATGGGAAGGAGTTGTATATGACATCTCATGCCATAGGAAGGGTATCAGGTTTGGTATAAGCATTGAGATATCACATCACATGCTATAGGAAGGGTCTCAGGATTGGAATGGGAAGGACTTGGATATCACATCTCATTCTATAGGCAGGGTCTCAGGTTTGGAAAGGGAAGCAGTTGGATATAACATTTCATGTTAGAGGTAGGATCTCAGGTTTGGTATTAGAGGCACTGAGATATCACATCTCATGCTATCAGAAGGGTCTCAGGATTGGAACGGGAAGGAGTTGGATATCACATCTCATGCTAAAGGGAGGGTCTCAGGTTTGGAACGGGAAGGAGTTGGATATCACATCTCATGCTATAGGAAGGGTCTCAGGTTTGGAATGGGAAGGAATTGGATATCACATCTCATGTCATAGGAAGGATCTCAGGTTTGGTATTAGAAGCATTGAGATATCACATCTCATGCTATAGGAATGGTCTCAGGATTGGAATGGGAAGGAGTTGGATATTACATTCTTGCTATAGGAAGGGTCTCATGTTTGGAATGGGAATGAGTTGGATATCACATATGCTATAGGAAGGGTCACAGGTTTGGAACGGGAAGGAGTTGGATATCACATCTCATGTTATAGGAAGGGTCTCAGGTTTGGTATAAGCATTGAGATATCACATCTCTGCTATCGGAAGTGTCTCAGGATTGGAATGGGAAGGAGTTGGATATCCCATCTCATGTTATAGGACGGGTCTCAGGTTTGTTATTAGAATCATTGAGATATCATATTGCATGCTGTAGGAAGGGTCTAAGGATTGGAATGGGAAGGACTTGGATATCACATCTCATGCTATAGGTAGGCTCTCAGGATTGGAAAGGAAAGGAGTTGGATATCACATTTCATGTTAGAGGAAGGATCTCAGGTTTGGTATTAGAGGCATTGAGATATCACATCTCATGCAATAGGAAGGGTCTCAGGATTGGAATGGGAAGGAGTTGGATATCACATCTCATGCTATAGGAAGGGTCTCGGGTTTGGTATAAGCATTGAGATATCACATCTCATACTATAGGAAGGGTCTCTGGATTGGAATGGGAAGGAGTTGGATATCACATCTCATGTTATAGGAAGGATCTCAGGTTTGGTATTAGAAGCATTGAGACATCACATCTCATGCTATAGGAAGGGTCTCAGGATTATAATGGGAAGCAGTTGTATATGACATCTCATGCCATAGGAAGGGTCTCAGGTTTGGTATAAGCATTGAGATATCACATCTCTGCTATCGGAAGGGTCTCAGGATTGGAATGGGAAGGAGTTGGATATCCCATCTCATGTTATAGGAAGAGTCTCAGGTTTGGTATTAGAAGCATTGAGATATCACATCTCATGCTATAGGAAGTGTCTCAGGATTGGAATGGGAAGAACTTGGATATCACATCTCATGCTATAGTGAGGGTCTCAAGTTTGATATTAGAAGCATTGAGATATCACATCTCATGCTATAGGAAGGGTCTCAGGATTGGAATGGGAAGGAGTTGGATATCACAACTCATGCTATAGGAAGGGTCTCAGGTTTGGTATAAGCAGTGAGATATCACATCTCATGCTATAGGAAGTGTCTCAGGATTGGAATGGGAAGGAGTTGGATATCGCATCTCATGTTATAGGAAGGATCTCAGGTTTGGTATAAGCATTCAGATATCACATCTCTGCTATCGGAAGGGTCTCAGGATTGGAATGGGAAGGAGTTGGATATTCCCATCTCATGTTATAGGAAGGGTCTCAGGTTTGGTATAAGAAGCATTGAGATATCACATCTCATGCTATAGGAAGGGTCTCAGGATTGGAATGGGAAGGACTTGGATATCACATCTCATGCTATAGGGAGGGTCTCAAGTTTGATATTAGAAGCATTGAGATATCACATCTCATGATATCGGAAGGGTCTCAGGATTGGAATAGGAAGGAGTTGGATATCACATCTCATGATAAAGGAAGGGTCTTAGGTTTGGAAGGGGAAGGATTTGGATATCACATCTCATGTTATAGGACGGGTCTCAGGTTTGGTATTAGAAGCATTGAGATATCAAGTCTCATGGTATAGGAAGGATCTCAGAATTGGAATGGGAAGGAGTTGGATATCACATCTCAAGCTATAGGAAGGGTCTCAGGATTGGAATGGGAATGAGTTTGATATCACATCTCATGCCATAGTATGGGTCTCAGGTTTGGTAGAAGCATTGGGATATCACATCTCATGCTATCGGAAGGGTATCAGTATTGGATTTGGAAGGAGTTGGATATCCCATCTCATGCTATAGGAAGGGTCTCAGGTTGGAATGGGAAGGAGTTGGATATCACATCTCATGTTATAGGAAGGGTCTCAGGATTGGTATTAGAGGCATTGAGATATCACATCTCATGCTATCAGAAGGGTCTCAGGATTGGAATGGGAAGGAGTTGGATATCACATCTCATGCTAAAGGGAGGGTCTCAGGTTTGGAAGGGGAAGGATTTGGATATCACATCTCATGCTAAAGGGAGGGTCTCAGGTTTGTTAGGGGAAGGAGTTTGATATCACATCTCATGTTATAGGAAGGATCTCAGGTTTGGTATTAGAAGCATTGAGATATCACATCTCATGCTATAGGAAGGGTCTCAGGATTTGAATGGGAAGGAGTTGGATATCACATCTCATGCTCTAGGAAGGGTCTCAGGATTGGAATCGAAAGGAGTTGTATATGACATCTCATGCCATAGGAAGGGTCTCAGGTTTGGTATAGGCATTGAGTTATCACATCTCTGCTATCGGAAGGGTCTCAGGATTGGAATGGGAAGGAGTTGGATATCCCATCTCGTTATAAGAAGGGTCTCAGGTTTGGTATTAGAAGCATTGCGATATCACATCTCATGCTATAGGAAGGGTCTAAGGTTTGGAAGGGGAAGGATTTGTATATCACATCTCATGGTGTAGGACCGGTCTCAGGTTTGGCATTAGAAGCATTGAGATATCAAGTCTCATGGTATAGGACGGGTCTCAGAATTGGAATGGGAAGGAGTTGGATATCACATCTCAAGCTATAGGAAGGGTCTCAGGATTGTAATGGGAAGGACTTGGATATCACATCGACATGTTATAGGAAGGGTCTCAGGTTTGGTATTAGAAGCATTGAGATATCAAGTCTCATGGTATAGGACGGGTCTCAGAATTGGAATGGGAAGGAGTTGGATATCACATCTCAAGCTATAGGAAGGGTCTCAGGATTGGAATGTGAAGGAGTTGGATATCACATCTCAAGCTATAGGATGAGTCTCAGGATTGGAATGGGAAGGAGTTTGATATCACATCTCATGCCATGGTATGGGTCTCAGGTTTTGTAGAAGCATTGGGATAACACATCTCATGCTATCGGAAGGGTATCAGGATTGGATTTGGAAGGAGTTGGATATCCCATCTCATGCTATAGGAAGGGTCTAAGGTTGGAATGGGAAGGAGTTGGATATCACATCTCATGTTATAGGAAGGGTCTCAGGATTGGAATGGGAAGGACTTGGATATCACATCTCATGCTGTAGGAAGGCTCTCAGGTTTGGAAAGGGAAGGAGTGGGCTATCACATTTCATGTTAGAGGTAGGATCTCAGGTTTGGTATTAGAGGCATTGAGATATCACATCTCATGCTATCAGAAGGGTATCAGGATTGGAATGGGAAGGAGTTGGATATCACATCTCATGCT
The DNA here is from genome assembly GCF_040938575.1 of Ambystoma mexicanum. Classification (NCBI taxonomy): domain Eukaryota; kingdom Metazoa; phylum Chordata; class Amphibia; order Caudata; family Ambystomatidae; genus Ambystoma; species Ambystoma mexicanum. The sequence goes on from NC_090938.1 coordinate 296,670,028, forward strand.
AAAGGGAGGGTCTCAGGTTTGGAAGGGGAAGGATTTGGATATCACATCTCATGTTATAGGAAGGATCTCAGGTTTGGTATTAGAAGCATTGAGATATCACAACTCATGCTATCGGAAGGATCTCAGGTTTGGTATTAGAAGCATTGAGATATCACATCTCATGCTATAGGAAGGGTCTCAGGATTGGAATGGGAAGGAGTTGGATATCACATCTCATGTTATAGGAAGGATCTCAGGTTTGGTATTAGAAGCATTGAGATATCAAATCTCATGCTATAGGAAGGGTCTCAGGATTGGAATGGGAAGGAGTTGGATATCACATCTCATGCTAAAGGAAGGGTCTCAGTTTTGGTAGAAGCATTGAGATATCACATCTCATGCTATAGGAAGGGTCTCAGGATTGGAATGGGAAGGAGTTGGATATCACATCTCATGCTATAGGAAGGGTCTCAGGTTTGGTATAAGCATTGAGATATCACATCTCTGCTATCGGAAGGGTCTCAGGATTGGAATGGGAAGGACTTAGATATCACATCTCATGCTATAGGGAGGGTCTCAGTTTTGATATTAGAAGCATTGAGATATCACATCTCATGCTATCGGAAGGGTCTCAGGATTGGAATGGGAAGGAGTTGGATATCACATCTCATGCTGTAGGAAAGCTCTCAGGTTTGGAAAGGGAAGGAGTGGGCTATCACATTTCATGTTAGAGGTAGGATCTCAGGTTTGGTATTAGAGGCATTGAGATATCACATCTCATGCTATCAGAAGGGTATCAGGATTGGAATGGGAAGGAGTTGGATATCACATCTCATGCTAAAGGGAGGGTCTCAGGTTTGGAAGGGGAAGGATTTGGATATCACATCTCATGTTATAGGAAGGATCTCAGGTTTGGTATTAGAAGCATTGAGATATCACAACTCATGCTATCGGAAGGATCTCAGGTTTGGTATTAGAAGCATTGAGATATCACATCTCATGCTATAGGAAGGGTCTCAGGATTGGAATGGGAATGAGTTGGATATCACATCTCATGTTATAGGAAGGGTCTCAGGTTTGGTATTAGAAGCATTGAGATATCACATCTCATGCTATAGGAAGGGTCTCAGGATTGGAATGGGAAGGAGTTGGATATCACATCTCATGCTAAAGGAAGGGTCTCAGTTTTGGTAGAAGCATTGAGATATCACATCTCATGCTATAGGAAGGGTCTCAGGATTGGAATGGGAAGGAGTTGGATATCACATCTCATGCTATAGGAAGGGTCTCAGGTTTGGTATAAGCATTGAGATATCACATCTCTGCTATCGGAAGGGTCTCAGGATTGGAATGGGAAGGACTTAGATATCACATCTCATGCTATAAGGAGGGTCTCAATTTTGATATTAGAAGCATTGAGATATCACATCTCATGCTATCGGAAGGGTCTCAGGATTGGAATGGGAGGAGCTGGATATTACATCTCATGCTAAAGGAAGGGTCTCAGGTTTGGTATTAGAAGCATTGAGATATCACATCTCATGCTATAGGAAGGGTCTCAGGATTGGAATGGGAAGGAGTTGGATATCACATCTCATGCTATAGGAAGGGTTTCAGGTTTGGTAGAAGCATTGAGATATCACATCTCATGCTATAGGAAGAGTCTCAGGTTTGGGAAGGAAGGGATTTGGATTTCACATCTCATGTTATAGGATGGTTCTCATGTTTGGTTTTTGAAGCATTGAGATATCACATCTCATGCTATCGGAAGGGTCTCAGGTTTGGAATGGGAAGTAGTTGGATATCACATCTCATGTTATAGGAAGGATCTCAGGTTTGGTATTAGAAGCATTGAGATATCACATCTCATGCTATAGGAAGGGTCTCAGGATTGGAATGTGAAGGATTTGGATATCACATCTCATGCTAAAGGAAGGGTCTCAGGTTTGGAATGGGAAGGAGTTGGATATGACATCTCTTGTTATAGGGAGGGTCTCAGGATTTGAATGACAAGGAGTTGGATATCACATCTCATGCCATAGGAAGGGTCTCAGGTTTGCTATAAGCATTGAGATATCACATCTCTGCTATGGGAAGGGTCTCAGGATTGGATTGGGAAGGAGTTGGATATCCCTTCTCATACTATAGGGTCTCAGGTTGGAATGGGAAGGAGTTGGATATCACATCTCATGTTATAGGAAGGGTCTCAGGATTGGAATGGGAAGGAATTGGATATCACATCTCTTGCTATAGGAAGGGTCTAAGGTTTTTTATTAGAAACATTGAGATATCACATCTCATGCTATAGGAAGGGTTTTAGGATTGGAATGGGAAGGATTTGGATATCACATCTCATGCTAAAGGAAGGGTCTCAGGTTTGGAAGGGGAAGGATTTGGATATCATATCTCATGTTATAGGACGGGTCCCAGGTTTGGTATTAGAAGCATTGAGATATCACATCTCATGGTATAGGAAGGGTCTCAGGGTTGGAATGGGAAGGAGTTGGAGATCACATCTCATCCAATAGGAAGGGTCTCAGGTTTGGAATGGGAAGGAATTGGCTATCACATCTCATGTTATAGGAAGGATCTCAGGTTTGGTATTAGAAGCATTGAGATATCACATCTCATGCTATAGGAAGGGCCTCAGGATTGGAATATGAAGGATTTGGATATCACATCTCATGCTAAAGGAAGGGTCTCAGGTTTGGTAGAAGCATTGAGATGTCACATCTCATGCTTTAGTAGGGGTCTCAGGATTTGAATGGCAAGGAGTTGGATATCACATCTCATGCCATAGGAAGGGTCTCAGGTTTGGTATAAGCATTGTGATATCACATCTCTGCTATCGGAAGGGTCTCAGGATTGGATTGGGAAGGAGTTGGATATCCCTTCTCATGCTATAGGAAGGGTCTCAGGTTGGAATGGGAAGAAATTGGATATGACAACTCATGTTATAGGAAGGGTCTCAGGATTGGAATGGGAAGGATTTGGATATCACATCTCTTGCTATAGGAAGGGTCTCAGGATTGGAATGGGAAGGATTTGGATATCACATCTCATGTCATAGGAAGGATCTCAGGTTTGGTATTAGAAGCATTGATATATCACATCTCATGCTATAGGAATGGTCTCAGGATTGGAATGGGTAGGAGTTGGATATTACATTCTTGCTATAGGAAGGGTCTAATGTTTGGAATGGGAAGGAGTTGGATATCACATATGCTATAGGAAGTGTCTCAGGTTTGGAACGGGAAGGAGTTGCATATCACATCTCATGTTATAGGAAGGGTCTCAGGTTTGGTATAAGCATTGAGATATCACATCTCTACTATTGAAAGTGGCTCAGGATTGGAATGAGAAGGAGTTGGATATCCCATCTCATGTTATAGGACGGGTCTCTGGTTTGGTATTAGAATCATTGAGATATCACATCGCATGCTGTAGGAAGGGTCTAAGGATTGGAATGGGATGGACTTGGATATCACATCTCATGCTATAGATAGGCACTCAGGATTGGGATAAGCATTGAGATATTACATCTCATGCTATAGGAAGGGTCTCAGGATTGGAATGGGAAGGAGTTGGATATCAAATCTCATGCTATAGGAAGGGTCTCAGATTTGGTATAAGCATTGAGATATCACATCCCATGCTATAGGAAGGGTCTCAGGATTGGAATGGGAAGGAGTTGTATATGACATCTCAGGCCATAGGAAGGGTCTCAGGTTTGGTATAAGCATTGAGATATCACATCTCTGCTATCGGAAGGGTCTCAGGATTGGAATGGGAAGGAGTTGGATATCCCATCTCATGTTATAGGAAGGGTCTCAGGTTTGGTATTAGAAGCACTGAGATATCACATCTCATGCTATAGGATGGGTCTCAGGATTGGAATGGGAAGGACTTAGATGTCACATCTCATGCTATAGGGAGGGTCTCAAGTTTGATATTAGAAGCATTGAGATAACAAATCTCATGATATCGGAAGGGTCTCAGGATTGGAATGGGAAGGATTTGGATATCACATCTCATGATAAAGGAAGGGTCTAAGGTTTGGAAGGGGAAGGATTTGGATATCACATCTCATGTTATAGGAAGGGTCTCAGGATTGGAATGGGAAGGAGTTGGATATCACATCTCATGTTATAGGAAGGGTCTCAGGATTGGAATGGGAAGGACTTGGATATCATATCTCATGCTATGGGAAGGCTCTCAGGTTTGGAAGGGGAAGGAGTTGGATATCACATTTCATGTTATAGGAAGGATCTCAGGTTTGGTATTAGAAGCATTCAGACATCACATCTCATGCTATAGGAAGGGTCTCAGGATTGGAATGGGAAGGAGTTGGATATCCCATCTCATGCTATAGGAAGGGTCTCAGGTTGGAATGGGAAGGAGTTGGATATCACATCTCATGCTATAGGAAGGGTCTCAGGATTGGAATGGGAAGGAGTTGTATATGAAATCTCAGGCCATAGGAAGGGTCTCAGGTTTGGTATAAGCATGGAGATATCACTTCTCATGCTATAGGAAGGGTCTCAGGATTGGAATGGGAAGGAGTTGGATATCACATCTCATGTTATAGGAAGGATCTCAGGTTTGGTATTAGAAGCATTCAGACATCAGATCTCATGCTATAGGAAGGGTCTCAGGATTGGAATGGGAAGGAGTTGGATATCACATCTCATGCTATAGGAAGGGTCTCAGATTTGGTATAAGCATTGAGATATCACATCTCATGCTATAGGAAGGGTCTCAGGATTTTAATGGGAAGGAGTTGTATATGACATCTCAGGCCATAGGAAGGGTCTCAAGTTTGATATTAGAAGCATTGAGATAACAAATCTCATGATATCGTAAGGGTCTCAGGATTGGAAAGGGAAGGAGTTGGATATCACATCTCATGATAAAGGAAGGGTGTAAGGTTTGGAAGGGGAAGGATTTGGATATCACATCCCACGTTATAGGATGGGTCTCAGGTTTGGTATTAGAAGCATTGAGATATCAAGTCTCATGGTATAGGAAGGGTCTCAGAATTGGAATGGGAAGGAGTTGGATATCACATTTCAAGCTATAGGAAGGGTCTCAGTATTGGAATGGGAAGGAGTTTGATATCACATCTCATGCCATAGTATGGGTCTCAGGTTTGGTAGAAGCATTGGGATATCACATCTCATGCTATCGGAAGGGTATCAGGATTGGATTTGGAAGGAGTTGGATATCCCATCTCATGCTATAGGAAGGGTCTCATGTTGGAATGGGAAGGAGTTGGATATCACATCTCATTTTATAGGAAGGGTCTCAGGATTGGAATGGGAAGGACTTGGATATCATATCTCATGCTATGGGAAGGCTCTCAGGTTTGGAAGGGGAAGGAGTTGGATATCACATTTCATGTTAGAGGAAGGATCTCAGGTTTGGTATTAGAGGCATTGAGATATCACATCTCACGCTATAGGAAGGGTCTCAGGATTGGAATGGGAAGGAGTTGGATATCACATCTCAAGCTATAGGAAGGGTCTCAGGTTTGGTATAAGCATTGAGATATCACATCTCATGCTATTGGAAGGGTCTCAGAATTGGAATGGGAAGGAGTTGGATATCACATCTCATGTTATAGGAAAGATCTCAGGTTTGGTATTAGAAGCATTGAGACATCACATCTCATGTCATAGGAAGGATCTCAGGTTTGGTATTAGAAGCATTGATATATCACATCTCATGCTATAGGAATGGTCTCAGGATTGGAATGGGTAGGAGTTGGATATTAAATTCTTGCTATACGAAGGGTCTCATGTTTGGAATGGGAAGGAGTTGGATATCACATATGCTATAGGAAGTGTCTCAGGTTTGGAACGGGAAGGAGTTGGATATCACATCTTATGTTATAGGAAGGGTCTCAGGTTTGGTATAAGCATTGAGATATCACATCTCTGCTATCGGAAGTGGCTCAGGATTGGAATGGGAAGGAGTTGGATATCCCATCTCATGTTATAGGACGGGTCTCTGGTTTGGTATTAGAATCATTGAGATATCACATCGCATGCTGTAGGAAGGGTCTAAGGATTGGAATGGGATGGACTTGGATATCACATCTCATGCTATAGGTAGGCTCTCAGGTTTGGTATAAGCATTGAGATATCACATCTCATGCTATAGGAAGGGTCTCAGGATTGGAATGGGAAGGATTTGGATATCACATCTCATGCTATAGGAAGGGTCTCAGGTTTGGTATAACCATGGAGATAGCACTTCTCATGCTACAGGAAGGGTCTCAGGATTGGAATGGGAAGGAGTTGGATATCACATCTCATGTTATAGGAAGGATCTCAGGTTTGGTATTAGAAGCATTGAGACGTCACATCTCATGCTATAGGAAGGGTCTCAGGATTGGAATGGGAAGGAGTTGGATATCACATCTCATGCTATAGGAAGGGTCTCAGATTTGGTATAAGCATTGAGATATCACATCTCATGCTATAGGAAGGGTCTCAGGATTGGAATGGGAAGGAGTTGTATATGACATCTCAGGCCATAGGAAGGGTCTCAGGTTTGGTATAAGCATTGAGATATCACATCTCTGCTATCGGAAGGGTCTCAGGATTTTAATGGGAAGGACTTGGATGTCACATCTCATGCTATAGGGAGGGTCTCAAGTTTGATATTAGAAGCATTGAGATATCACATCTCATGCTATCGGAAGGATCTCAGGTTTGGTATTAGAAGCATTGAGATATCACATCTCATGCTATCAGAAGGGTCTCAGGATTGGAATGGGAAGGAGTTGGATATCACATCTCATGCTAAAGGGAGGGTCTCAGGTTTGGAAGGGGAAGGATTTGGATATCACATCTCATGTTATCGGAAGGATCTCAGGTTTGGTATTAGAAGTATTGAGATATCACATCTCATGCTATAGGAAGGGTCTCAGGATTGGAATGGGAAGGAGTTGTATATGACATCTCAGGCCATAGGAAGGGTCTCAGGTTTGGTATAAGCATTGAGATATCACATCTCTGCTATCGGAAGGATCTCAGGATTTTAATGGGAAGGACTTGGATGTCACATCTCATGCTATAGGGAGGGTCTCAAGTTTGATATTAGAAGCATTGAGATATCACATCTCATGCTAAAGGAAAAGTCTCAGGTTTGGTAGAATCATTGAGATATCACATCTCATGCTATCGGAAATGTCTCAGGATTGGAATGGGAAGGAGCTGGATATCACATCTCATGCTAAAGGAAGGGTCTCAGGTTTGGAACGGGAAGGAGTTGGATATCACATCTCATGTTATAGGAAGGGTCTCAGGTTTGGTATAAGCATTGAAATATCATATCTCTGCTATCGGAAGTGTCTCAGGATTGGAATGGGAAGGAGTTGGATATCCCATCTCATGTTATAGGACGGGTCTCAGGTTTGTTATTAGAATCATTGAGATATCATATTGCATGCTGTAGGAAGGGTCTAAGTATTGGAATGGGAAGGACTTGGATATCACATCTCATGCTATAGATAGGCTCTCAGGTTTGGAAAGGGAAGGAGTTGGATATCACATTTCATGTTAGAGGAAGGATCTCAGGTTTGGTATTAGAGGCATTGAGACATCACATCTCATGCTATAGGAAGGGTTTTAGGATTGGAATGGGAAGGAGTTGGATATCACATCTCATGCTATAGGAAGGGTCTCAGGTTAGGTATAAGCATTGAGATATCACATCTCATGCTATAGGAAGGGTCTCAGGATTGGAATGGGAAGGAGTTGTATATGACATCTCATGCCGTAGGAAGGGTCTCAGGTTTGGTATAAGCATTGAGATATCACATCTCTGCAATTGAAAGGGTCTCAGGATTGGAATGGGAAGGAGTTGGATATCCCATCTCATGTTATAGGAAGAGTCTCAGGTTTGGTATTAGAAGCATTGAGATATTACATCTCATGCTATAGGAAGTGTCTCAGGATTGGAATGGGAAGGACTTGGATATCACATCTCATGCTATAGGGAGGGTCTCAAGTTTGATATTAGAAGCATTGAGATATCACATCTCATGCTATAGGAAGGGTCTCAGGATTAGAATGGGAAGGAGTTGGATATCACATCTCATGCTATAGGAAGGGTCTCAGGTTTGGTATAAGCAGTGAGATATCACATCTCATGCTATAGGAAGTGTCTCAGGATTGGAATGGGAAGGAGTTGGATATCACATCTCATGTTATAGGAAGGATCTCAGGTGTGGTATAAGCATTGAGATATCACATCTCTGCTATCGGAATGGTCTCAGGATTGGAATGGAAAGGAGTTGGATATTCCCATCTCATGTTATAGGAAGGGTCTCAGGTTTGGTATTAGAAGCATTGAGATATCACTTCTCATGCTATAGGAAGGGTCTCAGGATTGGAATGGGAAGGCCTTGGATATCATATCTCATGCTATAGGAAGGCTCTCAGGTTTGGAAGGGAAAGGAGTTGGATATCACATCTCATGTTATAGGAAGGGTCTCAGGATTGGAATGGGAAGGACTTGGATATAATATCTCATGCTATAGGAAGGCTCTCAGGTTTGGAAGGGGAAGGAGTTGGATATCACATCTCATGCTATAGGAAGAGTCTCAGGTTTGGTATAAGCATTGAGATATCACATCTCATGCTATAGGAATGGTCTCAGGATTGGAATGGGTAGGAGTTGGATATTACATTCTTGCTATAGGAAGGGTCTCATGTTTGGAATGGGAAGGAGTTGGATATCTCATATGCTATAGGAAGGATCTCAGGTTTGGTATTAGAAGCATTGAGATGTCACATCTCATGCTATCGGAAGGGTCTCAGGATTGGAATGGGAATGATTTGGATATCACATCTCATGTTATAGGAAGGGTCTCAGGTTTGGTATAAGCATTGAGATATCACATCTCTGCTATCGGAAGTGGCTCAGGATTGGAATGGGAAGGAGTTGGATATCCCATCTCATGTTATAGGACGGGTCTCTGGTTTGGTATTAGAATCATTGAGATATCACATCGCATGCTGTAGGAAGGGTCTAAGGATTGGAATGGGATGGACTTGGACATCACATCTCATGCTATAGGTAGGCTCTCAGGTTTGGTATAAGCATTGAGATATCACATCTCATGCTATAGGAAGGGTCTCAAGATTGGAATGGGACGGATTTGGATATCACATCTCATGCTATAGGAAGGGTCTCAGGTTTGGTATACGCATGGAGATATCACTTCTCATGCTATAGGAAGGGTCTCAGGATTGGAATGAGAAGGAGTTGGATATCACATCTCATGCTATAGGAAGGGTCTCAGATTTGGTATAAGCATTGAGATATCACATCTCATGCTATAGGAAGGGTCTCAGGATTGGAATGGGAAGGAGTTGTATATGACATCTCAGGCCATAGGAAGGGTCTCAGGTTTGGTATAAGCATTGAGATATTACATCTCTGCTATCGGAAGGGTCTCAGGATTGGAATGGGAAGGACTTGGATGTCAAATCTCATGCTATAGGGAGGGTCTCAAGTTTGATATTAGAAGCATTGAGATAACAAATCTCATGATATCGGAAGGGTCTCAGGATTGGAATGGGAAGGAGTTGGATATCACATCTCATGATATATGAAGGGTCTCAGGTTTGGAAGGGGAAGTATTTGGATATCACATCTCATGTTATAGGACGGGTATCAGGTTTGGTATTAGAAGCATTGAGATATCAAGTCTCATGGTATAGGAAGGGTCTCAGAATTGGAATGGGAAGGAGTTGGATAACACATCTCAAGCTATAGCAAGGGTCTCAGGATTGGAATGGGAAGAAGTTTGATATCACATCTCATGCCATAGTATGGGTCTCATGTTTGGTAGAAGCATTGGGATATCACATCTCATGCTATCGGAAGGGTATCAGTATTGGATTTGGAAGGAGTTGGATATCCCATCATGCTATAGGAAGGGTCTCAGGTTGGAATGGGAAGGAGTTGGATATCACATCTCATGTTATAGGAAGGGTCTCAGGATTGGAATGGGAAGGACTTGGATATCATATCTCATGCTATGGGAAGGCTCTCAGGTTTGGAAGGGGAAGGAGTTGGATATCACATCTCAAGCTATAGGAAGGGTCTCAGGTTTGGTATTAGAAGCATTGAGATATCACATCTCATGCTATAGGAAGGGTCTCAGGATTGGAATGGGAAGGAGTTGGATATCACATCTCATGCTAAAGGAAGGGTCTCAGGTTTGGAACGGGAAGGAGTTGGATATCACATCTCATGTTATAGGAAGGGTCTCATGTTTGGTATAAGCATTGAGATATCATATCTCTGCTATCGGAAGTGTCTCAGGATTGGAATGGGAAGGAGTTGGATATCCCATCTCATGTTATAGGATGGGTCTCAGGTTTGTTATTAGAATCATTGAGATATCAAATTGCATGCTGTAGGAAGGGTCTAAGTATTGGAATGGGAAGGACTTGGATATCACATCTCATGCTATAGATAGGCTCTCAGGTTTGGAGGAAAGGGAAGGAGTTGGATATCACATTTCATGTTAGAGGAAGGATCTCAGGTTTGGTATTAGAGGCATTGAGACATCACATCTCATGCTATAGGAAGGGTCTCAGGATTGGAATGGGAAGGAGTTGGATATCACATCTCATGCTATAGGAAGGGTCTCAGGTTAGGTATAAGCATTGAGATATCACATCTCATGCTATAGGAAGGGTCTCAGGATTGGAATGGGAAGGAGTTGTATATGACATCTCATGCCGTAGGAAGGGTCTCAGGTTTGGTATAAGCATTGAGATATCACATCTCTGCAATCGAAAGGGTCTCAGGATTGGAATCGGAAGGAGTTGGATATCCCATCTCATGTTATAGGAAGAGTCTCAGGTTTGGTATTAGAAGCATTGAGATATTACATCTCATGCTATAGGAAGTGTCTCAGGATTGGAATGGGAAGGACTTGGATATCACATCTCATGCTATAGGGAGGGTCTCAAGTTTGATATTAGAAGCATTGAGATATCACATCTCATGCTATAGGAAGGGTCTCAGGATTAGAATGGGAAGGAGTTGGATATCACATCTCATGCTATAGGAAGGGTCTCAGGTTTGGTATAAGCAGTGAGATATCACATCTCATGCTATAGGAAGTGTCTCAGGATTGGAATGGGAAGGAGTTGGATATCACATCTCATGTTATAGGAAGGATCTCAGGTTTGGTATAAGCATTGAGATATCACATCTCTGCTATCGGAATGGTCTCAGGATTGGAATGGGAAGGAGTTGGATATTCCCATCTCATGATAAAGGAAGGGTCTAAGGTTTGGAAGGGGAAGGATTTGGATATCACATCTCATGTTATAGGACGGGTCTCAGGTTTGGTATTAGAAGCATTGAGATATCACTTCTCATGCTATAGGAAGGGTCTCAGGATTGGAATGGGAAGGACTTGGATATCACATCTCATGCTATAGGGAGGGTCTGAAGTTTGATATTAGAAGCATTGAGATATGACATCTCATGATATCGGAAAGGGTCTCAGGATTGGAATGGGAAGGAGTTGGATATCACATCTCATGATAAAGGAAGGGTCTAAGGTTTGGAAGGGGAAGGATTTGGATATCACATCTCATGTTATAGGACGGGTCTCAGGTTTGGTATTAGAAGCATTGAGATATCAAGTCTCATGGTATAGGAAGGGTCTCAGAATTGGAATGGGAAGGAGTTGGATATCACAACTCAAGCTATAGTAAGGGTCTCAGGATTGGAATGGGAAGGAGTTTGATATCACATCTCCTGCCATAGTATGGGTCTCAGGTTTGGTAGAAGCATTGGGATATCACATCTCATGCTATCGGAAGGGTATCAGTATTGGATTTGGAAGGAGTTGGATATCCCATCTCATGCTATAGGAAGGGTCTCAGGTTGGAATGGGAAGGAGTTGGATATCACATCTCATGTTATAGGAAGGGTCTCAGGATTGGAATGGGAAGGACTTGGATATCATATCTCATGCTATAGGAAGGCTCTCAGGTTTGGAAGGGGAAGGAGTTGGATATCACATTTCATGGTAGAGGAAGGATCTCAGGTTTGGTATAAGAGGCATTGAGATATCACATCTCATGCTATAGGAAGGGTCTCAGGTTTGGTATAAGCAGTGAGATATCACATCTCATGCTATAGGAAGTGTCTCAGGATTGGAATGGGAAGGACTTGGATATCATATCTCATGCTATAGGAAGGCTCTCAGGTTTGGAAGGGGAAGGAGTTGGATATCACATCTCATGCTATAGGAAGGGTCTCAGGTTTGGAAGGGAAAGGAGTTGGATATCACATCTCATGTTATAGGAAGGGTCTCAGGATTGGAATGGGAAGGACTTGGATATCATATCTCATGCTATAGGAAGGCTCTCAGGTTTGGAAGGGGAAGGAGTTGGATATCACATCTCATGCTATAGGAATGGTCTCAGGATTGGAATGGGTAGGAGTTGGATATTACATTCTTGCTATAGGAAGGGTCTCATGTTTGGAATGGGAAGGAGTTGGATATCTCATATGCTATAGGAAGGATCTCAGGTTTGGTATTAGAAGCATTGAGATGTCACATCTCATGCTATCGGAAGGGTCTCAGGATTGGAATGGGAATGATTTGGCTATCACATCTCATGTTATAGGAAGGGTCTCAGGTTTGGTATAAGCATTGAGATATCACATCTCTGCTATCGGAAGTGGCTCAGGATTGGAATGGGAAGGAGTTGGATATCCCATCTCATGTTATAGGACGGGTCTCTGGTTTGGTATTAGAATCATTGAGATATCACATCGCATGCTGTAGGAAGGGTCTAAGGATTGGAATGGGATGGACTTGGACATCACATCTCATGCTATAGGTAGGCTCTCAGGTTTGGTATAAGCATTGAGATATCACATCTCATGCTATAGGAAGGGTCTCAAGATTGGAATGGGACGGATTTGGATATCACATCTCATGCTATAGGAAGGGTCTCAGGTTTGGTATACGCACGGAGATATCACTTCTCATGCTATAGGAAGGGTCTCAGGATTGGAATGAGAAGGAGTTGGATATCACATCTCATGCTATAGGAAGGGTCTCAGATTTGGTATAAGCATTGAGATATCACATCTCATGCTATAGGAAGGGTCTCAGGATTGGAATGGGAAGGAGTTGTATATGACATCTCAGGCCATAGGAAGGGTCTCAGGTTTGGTATAAGCATTGAGATATCATACCAAACCAGACATCCTTCCGATAGCATGAGATGTGATATCTCAATGCCTCTAATACCAAACCAGAGATCCTTCCTATAACATGAGATGTGATATCCAAATCCTTCCCCTTCCAAACCTGAGACCCTCCCTTTAGCATGAGATGCGATATCCAACTCCTTCCCATTCCAATCCTGAGACCCTTCTGATAGAATGAGATGTGATATCTCAATGCCTCTTATACCAAACCTGAGATCCTACCTCTAACATGAAATGTGATATCCAACTCTTTCCCCTTCCAAACCTGAGAGCCTTCCTATAGCATGAGATGTGATATCCAAGTCCTTCCCATTCCAATCCTGAGACCCTTCCTATAACATGAGATGTGATATCTCAATGCTTCTAATACCAAACCTGAGACCCGTCCTATAACATGAGATGTGATATCCAAATCCTTCCCCTTCCAAACCTTAGACCCTTCCTTTATCATGAGATGTGATATCCAACTCCTTCCCATTCCAATCCTGAGACCCTTCCGATATCATGAGATGTGATATCTCAATGCTTCTAATACCAAACCTGAGATCCTTCCGATAGCATGAGATGTGATATCTCAATGCTTCTAATACCAAACCTGAGATCCTTCCTATAGCATGAGATGTGATATCCAAATCCTTCCCCTTCCAAACCTGAGACCCTCCCTTTAGCATGGGATGTGACATCCAACTCCTTCCCATTCCAATCCTGAGACCCTTCTGATAGCATGAGATCTGATATCTCAATGCCTCTAATACCAAACCTGAGATCCTACCTCTAACATGAAATGTGATATCCAACTCCTTCCCTTTCCAAACGTGAGACCCTCCCTATAGCATGAGATGTGATATCCAAGTCCTTCCCATTCCAATCCTGAGACCCTTCCTATAGCATGAGATGTGATATCTCAATGCTTCTAATACCAAACCCGAGACCCTTCCTATAACATAAGATGGGATATCCAACTCCTTCCCATTCCAATCCTGAGACCCTTCCGATAGCAGAGATGTGATATCTCAATGCTTATACCAAACCTGAGACCCTTCTTGTGGCATGAGATGTCATATATAACTCCGTCCCATTCCAATCCTGAGACTACTTCCTATAGCATGAGATGTGATATCTCAAAGCTTATACCAAACCTGAGACCTTTCCTATAGCATGAGATGTGATATCCAACTCCTTCCCATTCCAATCCTGAGACCCTTCCTATAACATGAGATGTGATGTCTCAATGCTTCTAATACCAAACCTGAGATCCTTCCCATGGCATGAGATGTCATATAAAACTTCTTCCCATTCCAATCCTGAGACCCTTCCTATAGCATGAGATGTGATATCCAACTCCTTCCCATTCCAATCCTGAGACCCTTCCGATAGCATGAGATGTGATATCTCAATGCTTCTAATACCAAACCTGAGATCCTTCCTATAACATGTGATGTGATATCCAAATCCTTCCCCTTCCAAACCTGAGACCCTCCCTTTAGCATGAGATGTGATATCCAACTCCTTCCCATTCCAATCCTGAGACCCTTCTGATAGCATGAGATGTGATATCTCAATGCCTCTAATACCAAACCTGAGATCCTACCTCTAACATGAAATGTGATACCCAACTCCTTCCCTTTCCGAACTTGAGACCCTGCCTATAGCATGACATGTCATATACAACTTCTTCCCATTCCAATCCTGAGACCCTTCCTATAGCATGAGATGTGATATCTCAATGCTTATACCAAACCTGAGACCCTTCCTATTGCATGAGATGTGATATCCAACTTCTTCCCATTCCAATCCTGAGACCCTTCCTATAACATGAGATGTGATGTCTCAATGCTTCTAATACCAAACCTGAGATCTTTCCTATAGCTTGAGATGTGATATCCAACTCCTTCCCATTCCAATCCTGAGACCCTTCCTATAGCATGAGATGTGATATCTCAATGCCTCTAATACCAAACCTGAGATCCTTCCTCTAACATGAAATGTGATATCCAACTCCTTCCCCTTCCAAACCTAAGAGCCTTCCTATAGCATGAGATATGATATCCAAGTCCTTCCCATTCCAATCCTGAGACCCTTCCTATAACATGAGATGTGATATCCAACTCCTTCCCATTCCAACCTGAGACCCTTCCTATAGCATGAGATGGGATATCCAACTCCTTCCAAATCCAATCCTGATACCCTTCCGATAGCATGAGATGTGATATCCCAATGCTTGTACCAAACCTGAGACCCTTACTATGGCATGCGATGTGATATCAAACTCCTTCCCATTCCAATCCTGAGACCCTTCCTATAGCTTGAGATGTGATATCCAACTCCTTCCCATTCCAATTCTGAGACTCTTCCTATACCATGAGACTTGATATCTCAATGCTTCTAATACCAAACCTGAGACCCGTCCTATAACATGAGATGTGATATCCAAATCCTTCCCCTTCCAAACCTTAAACCCTTCCTTTATCATGAGATGTGAAATCCAACTCCTTCCCATTCCAATCCTGAGACCCTTCCGATATCATGAGATTTGTTATCTCAATGCTTCTAATATCAAACTTGAGACCCTCTCTATAGCATGAGATGTGACATCCAAGTCCTTCCCATTCCAATCCTGAGACCCTTCCTATAGCATGAGATGTGATATCTCAATGCTTCTAATACCAAACCTGAGATCCTTCCGATAGCATGAGATGTGATATCTCAATGCTTCTAATACCAAACCTGAGATCCTTCCTATAACATGAGATGTGATATCCAAATCCTTCCCCTTCCAAACCTGAGACCCTCCCTTTAGCATGAGATGTGATATCCAACTCCTTCCCATTCCAATCCTGAGACCCCTCTGATAGCATGAGATGTGATATCTCAATGCCTCTAATACCAAACCTGAGATCCTACCTCTAACATGAAATGTGATATCCAACTCCTTCCCTTTCCAAACGTGAGACCCTCCCTATAGCATGAGATGTGATATCCAAGTCCTTCCCATTCCAATCCTGAGACCCTTCCTATAGCATGAGATGTGATATCTCAATGCTTCTAATACCAAACCTGAGACCCTTCCTATAACATAAGATGGGATATCCAACTCCTTCCCATTCCAATCCTGAGACCCTTCCGATAGCAGAGATGTGATATCTCAATGCTTATACCAAACCTGAGACCCTTCCTGTGGCATGAGATGTCATATACAACTCCTTCCCATTCCAATCCTGAGACCCTTCCTATAGCATGGAATGTGATATCTCAATGCTTATACCAAACCTGAGACCCTTCCTATAGCATGAGATGTGATATCCAACTCCTTCCCATTCCAATCCTGAGACCCTTCCTATAGCATGAGATGTGATATCCAACTCCTTCCCATTCCAATCCTGAGACCCTTCCTATAGCATGAGATTTGATATCTCAATGCTTCTAATACCAAACCTGAGATCCTTCCGATAGCATGAGATGTGATATCTCAATGCTTCTAATACCAAACCTGAGATCCTTCCTATAACATGAGATGTGATATCCAACTCCTTCCCATTCCAATCCTGAGACACTTCCTATAGCATGAGAAGTGATATCTCCATGCTTATACCAAACCTGAGACCCTTCCTATAGCATGGGATGTGATATCCAAATCCTTCCCATTCCAATCCTTAGACCCTTCCTATAGCATGAGATGTGATATCTCAATGCTTATACCAAACCTGAGAGCCTACCTATAGCATGAGATGTGATATCCAAGTCCATCCCATTCGAATCCTTAGACCCTTCCTACAGCATGCGATGTGATATCTCAATGATTCTAATACCAAACCAGAGACCCGTCATATAACATGAGATGGGATATCCAACTCCTTCCCATTCCAATCCTGAGCCACTTCCGATAGCAGCGATGTGATATTTCAATGCTTATACCAAACCTGAGACCCTTCCTATAACATGAGATGTGATATCCAACTCCTTCACGTTCCAAACCTGAGACCCTTCCTATAGCATATGTGATATCCAACTCCTTCCCATTCCAAACATGAGACCCTTCCTATAGCAAGAATGTAATATCCAACTCCTACCCATTCCAATCCTGAGACCATTCCTATAGCATGAAATGTGATATCTCAATGCTTCTAATACCAAACCTGAGATACTTCCTATGACATGAGATGTGATATCCAATTCCTTCCCATTCCAAACCTGAGATCCTTCCTACAGCATGCGATGTGATATCTCAATGCTTCTAATACCAAACCTGAGACCCGTCCTATAACATGAGATGGGATATCCAACTCATTCCCGTTCCAAACCTGAGACCCTTCCTATAGCATGAGATGTGATATCCAACTCCTTCCCATTCCAATCCTGAGACCCTTCCGATAGCATGAGATGTGATATCTCAATGCTTCTAATACCAAACCTGTGATCCTTCCTATAACATGAGATGGGAATATCCAACTCCTTCCCATTCCAATCCTGAGACCCTTCCGATAGCACAGATGTAATATCTCAATGCTTATACCAAACCTGAGATCCTTCCTATAACATGAGATGTGATATCCAACCTCTTCCCATTCCATTCCTGAGACCCTTCCTATAGCATGAGATGTGATATCTCACTGCTTATACCAAACCTGAGACCCTTCCTATAGCATGAGATGTGATATCCAACTCCTTCCCATTCCAATCCTGAGACCCTTCCTATAGCATGAGATGTGATATCTCAATGCTTCTAATATCAAACTTGAGACCCTCCCTATAGCATGAGATGTGATATCCAAGTCCTTCCCATTCCAATCCTGAGACACTTCCTATAGCATGAGATGTGATATCTCAATGCTTCTAATACCAAACCTGAGACTCTTCCTATAACATGAGATGGGATATCCAACTCCTTCCCATTCCAATCCTGAGACCCCTCTGATAGCTTGAGATGTGATATCTCAATGCCTCTAATACCAAACCTGAGATCCTACCTCTAACATGAAATGTGATATCCAACTCCTTCCCTTTCCAAACGCGAGACCCTCCCTATAGCATGAGATGTGATATCCAAGTCCTTCCCATTCCAATCCTGAGACCCTTCCTATAGTATGAGATGTGATATCTCAATGCTTCTAATACCAAACCTGAGACCCTTCCTATAACATAAGATGGGATATCCAACTCCTTCCCATTCCAATCCTGAGACCCTTCTGATAGCAGAGATGTGATATCTCAATGCTTATACCAAACCTGAGACCCTTCCTATGGCATGAGATGACATATACACCTCCTTCCCATTCCAATCCTGAGACCCTTCCTATAGCATGAGATGTGATATATCAATGCTTATACCAAACCTGAGACCATTCCTATAGCATACGATGTGATATCCAACTCCTTCCCATTCCAATCCTGAGACCCTTCCTATAGCATGAGATGTGATATCCAACTCCTTCCCATTCCAATCCTGAGACCCTTCCTATAGCATGAGATTTGATATCTCAATGCTTCTAATACCAAACCTGAGATCCTTCCGATAGCATGAGATGTGATATCTCAATGCTTCTAATACCAAACCTGAGATCCTTCCTATAACATGAGATGTGATATCCAACTCCTTCCCATTCCAATCCTGAGACACTTCCTATAGCATGAGAAGTGATATCTCCATGCTTATACCAAACCTGAGACCCTTCCTATAGCATGGGATGTGATATCCAAATCCTTCCCATTCCAATCCTTAGACCCTTCCTATAGCATGAGATGTGATATCTCAATGCTTATACCAAACCTGAGAGCCTACCTATAGCATGAGATGTGATATCCAAGTCCATCCTATTCCAATCCTTAGACCCTTCCTACAGCATGCGATGTGATATCTCAATGATTCTAATACCAAACCAGAGACCCGTCCTATAACATGAGATGTGATATCCAAATCCTTCCCCTTCCAAACCTGAGACCCTCCCTTTAGCATGAGATGTGATATCCAACTCCTTCCCATTCCAATCCTGAGACCCCTCTGATAGCATGAGATGTGATATCTCAATGCCTCTAAATCCAAACCTGAGATCCTACCTCTAACATGAAATGTGATATCCAACTCCTTCCCTTTCCAAACGCGAGACCCTCCCTATAGCATGAGATGTGATATCCAAGTCCTTCCCATTCCAATCCTGAGACCCTTCCTATAGCATGAGATGTGATATCTCAATGCTTCTAATACCAAACCTGAGACCCTTCCTATAACATAAGATGGGATATCCAACTCCTTCCCATTCCAATCCTGAGACCCTTCCGATAGCAGAGATGTGATATCTCAATGCTTATACCAAACCTGAGACCCTTCCTGTGGCATGAGATGTCATATACAACTCCTTCCCATTCCAATCCTGAGACCCTTCCTATAGCATGGAATGTGATATCTCAATGCTTATACCAAACCTGAGACCCTTCCTATAGCATGAGATGTGATATCCAACTCCTTCCCATTCCAATCCTGAGACCCTTCCTATAGCATGAGATGTGATATCCAACTCATTCCCATTCCAATCCTGAGACCCATCCTATAGCATGAGATTTGATATCTCAATGCTTCTAATACCAAACCTGAGATCCTTCCGATAGCATGAGATGTGATATCTCAATGCTTCTAATACCAAACCTGAGATCCTTCCTATAACATGAGATGTGATATACAACTCCTTCCCATTCCAATCCTGAGACACTTCCTAGAGCATGAGAAGTGATATCTCCATGCTTATACCAAACCTGAGACCCTTCCTATAGCATGGGATGTGATATCCAAATCCTTCGCATTCCAATCCTTAGACCCTTCCTATAGCATGAGATGTGATATCTCAATGCTTATACAAAACCTGAGAGCCTACCTATAGCATGAGATGTGATATCCAAGTCCATCCCATTCCAATCCTTAGACCCTTCCTACAGCATGCGATGTGATATCTCAATGATTCTAATACCAAACCAGAGACCCGTCCTATAACATGAGATGGGATATCCAACTCCTTCCCATTCCAATCCTGAGCCACTTCCGATAGCAGAGATGTGATATTTCAATGCTTATACCAAACCTGAGACCCTTCCTATAACATGAGATGTGATATCCAACTCCTTCACGTTCCAAACCTGAGACCCTTCCTATAGCATATGTGATATCCAACTCCTTCCCATTCCAAACATGAGACCCTTCCTATAGCAAGAATGTAATATCCAACTCCTACCCATTCCAATCCTGAGACCATTCCTATAGCATGAGATGTGATATCTCAATGCTTCTAATACCAAACCTGAGATACTTCCTATGACATGAGATGTGATATCCAATTCCTTCCCATTCCAAACCTGAGATCCTTCCTACAGCATGCGATGTGATATCTCAATGCTTCTAATACCAAACCTGAGACCCGTACTATAACATGAGATGGGATATCCAACTCCTTCCCGTTCCAAACCTGAGACCCTTCCTATAGCATGAGATGTGATATCCAACTCCTTCCCATTCCAATCCTGAGACCCTTCCGATAGCATGAGATGTGATATCTCAATGCTTCTAATACCAAACCTGTGATCCTTCCTATAACATGAGATGGGAATTTCCAACTCCTTCCCATTCCAATCCTGAGACCCTTCCGATAGCACAGATGTGATATCTCAATGCTTACACCAAACCTGAGATCCTTCCTATAACATGAGATGTGATATCCAACCTCTTCCCATTCCATTCCTGAGACCCTTCCTATAGCATGAGATGTGATATCTCACTGCTTATACCAAACCTGAGACCCTTCCTATAGCATGAGATGTGATATCTAACTCCTTCCCATTCCAATCCTGAGACCCTTCCTATAGCATGAGATGTGATATCTCAATGCTTCTAATATCAAACTTGAGACCCTCCCTATAGCATGAGATGTGATATCCAAGTCCTTCCCATTCCAATCCTGAGACACTTCCTATAGCATGAGATGTGATATCTCAATGCTTCTAATACCAAACCTGAGACTCTTCCTATAACATGAGATGGGATATCCAACTCCTTCCCATTCCAATCCTGAGACCCCTCTGATAGCATGGGATGTGATATCTCAATGCCTCTAATACCAAACCTGAGATCCTACCTCTAACATGAAATGTGATATCCAACTCCTTCCCTTTCCAAACGCGAGACCCTCCCTATAGCATGAGATGTGATATCCAAGTCCTTCCCATTCCAATCCTGAGACCCTTCCTATAGTATGAGATGTGATATCTCAATGCTTCTAATACCAAACCTGAGACCCTTCCTATAACATAAGATGGGATATCCAACTCCTTCCCATTCCAATCCTGAGACCCTTCTGATAGCAGAGATGTGATATCTCAAAGCTTATACCAAACCTGAGACCCTTCCTATGGCATGAGATGACATATACACCTCCTTCCCATTCCAATCCTGAGACCCTTCCTATAGCATGAGATGTGATATATCAATGCTTATACCAAACCTGAGACCATTCCTATAGCATAAGATGTGATATCCAACTCCTTCCCATTCCAATCCTGAGACCCTTCCTATAGCATGAGATGTGATATCCAACTCCTTCCCATTCCAATCCTGAGACCCTTCCTATAGCATGAGATTTGATATCTCAATGCTTCTAATACCAAACCTGAGATCCTTCCGATAGCATGAGATGTGATATCTCAATGCTTCTAATACCAAACCTGAGATCCTTCCTATAACATGGGATGTGATATCCAAATCCTTCCCATTCCAATCCTTAGACCCTTCCTATAGCATGAGATGTGATATCTCAATGCTTATACCAAACCTGAGAGCCTACCTATAGCATGAGATGTGATATCCAAGTCCATCCCATTCCAATCCTTAGACCCTTCCTACAGCATGCGATGTGATATCTCAATGATTCTAATACCAAACCAGAGACCCGTCCTATAACATGAGATGTGATATCCAAATCCTTCCCCTTCCAAACCTGAGAGCCTCCCTTTAGCATGAGATGTGATATCCAACTCCTTCCCATTCCAATCCTGAGACCCCTCTGATAGCATGAGATGTGATATCTCAATGCCTCTAATACCAAACCTGAGATCCTACCTCTAACATGAAATGTGATATCCAACTCCTTCTCTTTCCAAACGCGAGACCCTCCCTATAGCATGAGATGTGATATCCAAGTCCTTCCCATTCCAATCCTGAGACCCTTCCTTTAGCATGAGATGTGATATCTCAATGCTTCTAATACCAAACCTGAGACCCTTCCTATAACATAAGATGGGATATCCAACTCCTTCCCATTCTAATCCTGAGACCCTTCCGATAGCAGAGATGTGATATCTCAATGCTTATACCAAACCTGAGACCCTTCCTGTGGCATGAGATGTCATATACAACTCCTTCCCATTCCAATCCTGAGACCCTTCCTATAGCATGGAATGTGATATCTCAATGCTTATACCAAACCTGAGACCCTTCCTATAGCATGAGATGTGATATCCAACTCCTTCCCATTCCAATCCTGAGACCCTTCCTATAGCATGAGATGTGATATCCAACTCCTTCCCATTCCAATCCTGAGACCCTTCCTATAGCATGAGAATTGATATCTCAATGCTTCTAATACCAAACCTGAGATCCTTCCGATAGCATGAGATGTGATAGATCAATGCTTCTAATACCAAACCTGAGATCCTTCCTATAACATGAGATGTGATATCCAACTCCTTCCCATTCCAATCCTGAGACACTTCCTATAGCATGAGAAGTGATATCTCCATGCTTATACCAAACCTGAGACCCTTCCTATAGCATGGGATGTGATATCCAAATCCTTCCCATTCCAATCCTTAGACCCTTCCTATAGCATGAGATGTGATATCTCAATGCTTATACCAAACCTGAGAGCCTACCTATAGCATGAGATGTGATATCCAAGTCCATCCCATTCCAATCCTTAGACCCTTCCTACAGCATGCAATGTGATATCTCAATGATTCTAATACCAAACCAGAGACCCGTCCTATAACATGAGATGGGATATCCAACTCCTTCCCATTCCAATCCTGAGCCACTTCCGATAGCAGAGATGTGATATTTCAATGCTTATACCAAACCTGAGACCCTTCCTATAACATGAGATGTGATATCCAACTCCTTCACGTTCCAAACCTGAGACCCTTCCTATAGCATATGTGATATCCAACTCCTTCCCATTCCAAACATGAGACCCTTCCTATAGCAAGAATGTAATATCCAACTCCTACCCATTCCAATCCTGAGACCATTCCTATAGCATGAGATGTGATATCTCAATGCTTCTAATACCAAACCTGAGATACTTCCTATGACATGAGATGTGATATCCAATTCCTTCCCATTCCAAACCTGAGATCCTTCCTACAGGATGCGATGTGATATCTCAATGCTTCTAATACCAAACCTGAGACCCGTCCTATAACATGAGATGGGATATCCAACTCCTTCCCGTTCCAAACCTGAGACCCTTCCTATAGCATGAGATGTGATATCCAACTCCTTCCCATTCCAATCCTGAGACCCTTCCGATAGCATGAGATGTGATATCTCAATGCTTCTAATACCAAACCTGTGATCCTTCCTATAACATGAGATGGGAATATCCAACTCCTTCCCATTCCAATCCTGAGACCCTTCCGATAGCACAGATGTGATATCTCAATGCTTATACCAACCTGAGATCCTTCTTATAACATGAGATGTGATATCCAACCTCTTCCCATTCCAATCCTGAGACCCTTCCTATAGCATGAGATGTGATATCTCACTGCTTATACCAAACCTGAGACCCTTCCTATAGCATGAGATGTGATATCCAACTCCTTCCCATTCCAATCCTGAGACCCTTCCTATAGCATGAGATGTGATATCTCAATGCTTCTAATATCAAACTTGAGACCCTCCCTATAGCATGAGATGTGATATCCAAGTCCTTCCCATTCCAATCCTGAGACCCTTCCTATAGCATGAGATGTGATATCCAACTCCTTCCCATTCCAATCCTGAGACCCTTCCTATAGCATGAGATGTGATATCCAACTCCTTCCCGTTCCAAACCTGAGACCCTTCCTATAGCATGAGATGTGATATCCAACTCCTTCCCATTCCAATCCTGAGACCCTTCCGATAGCATGAGATGTGATATCTCAATGCTTCTAATACCAAACCTGTGATCCTTCCTATAACATGAGATGGGAATTTCCAACTCCTTCCCATTCCAATCCTGAGACACCTCCGATAGCACAGATGTGATATCTCAATGCTTATACCAAACCTGAGATCCTTCCTATAACATGAGATGTGATATCCAACCTCTTCCCATTCCATTCCTGAGACCCTTCCTATAGCATGAGATGTGATATCTCACTGCTTATACCAAACCTGAGACCCTTCCTATAGCATGAGATGTGATATCTAACTCCTTCCCATTCCAATCCTGAGACCCTTCCTATAGCATGAGATGTGATATCTCAATGCTTCTAATATCAAACTTGAGACCCTCCCTATAGCATGAGATGTGATATCCAAGTCCTTCCCATTCCAATCCTGAGACACTTCCTATAGCATGAGATGTGATATCTCAATGCTTCTAATACCAAACCTGAGACTCTTCCTATAACATGAGATGGGATATCCAACTCCTTCCCATTCCAATCCTGAGACCCCTCTGATAGCATGGGATGTGATATCTCAATGCCTCTAATACCAAACCTGAGATCCTACCTCTAACATGAAATGTGATATCCAACTCCTTCCCTTTCCAAACGCGAGACCCTCCCTATAGCATGAGATGTGATATCCAAGTCCTTCCCATTCCAATCCTGAGACCCTTCCTATAGTATGAGATGTGATATCTCAATGCTTCTAATACCAAACCTGAGACCCTTCCTATAACATAAGATGGGATATCCAACTCCTTCCCATTCCAATCCTGAGACCCTTCTGATAGCAGAGATGTGATATCTCAATGCTTATACCAAACCTGAGACCCTTCCTATGGCATGAGATGACATATACACCTCCTTCCCATTCCAATCCTGAGACCCTTCCTATAGCATGAGATGTGATATATCAATGCTTATACCAAACCTGAGACCATTCCTATAGCATAAGATGTGATATCCAACTCCTTCCCATTCCAATCCTGAGACCCTTCCTATAGCATGAGATGTGATATCCAACTCCTTCCCATTCCAATCCTGAGACCCTTCCTATAGCATGAGATTTGATATCTCAATGCTTCTAATACCAAACCTGAGATCCTTCCGATAGCATGAGATGTGATATCTCAATGCTTCTAATACCAAACCTGAGATCCTTCCTATAACATGAGATGTGATATCCAACTCCTTCCCATTCCAATCCTGAGACACTTCCTATAGCATGAGAAGTGATATCTCCATGCTTATACCAAACCTGAGACCCTTCCTATAGCATGGGATGTGATATCCAAATCCTTCCCATTCCAATCCTTAGACCCTTCCTATAGCATGAGATGTGATATCTCAATGCTTATACCAAACCTGAGAGCCTACCTATAGCATGAGATGTGATATCCAAGTCCATCCCATTCCAATCCTTAGACCCTTCCTACAGCATGCGATGTGATATCTCAATGATTCTAATACCAAACCAGAGACCCGTCCTATAACATGAGATGTGATATCCAAATCCTTCCCCTTCCAAACCTGAGACCCTCCCTTTAGCATGAGATGTGATATCCAACTCCTACCCATTCCAATCCTGAGACCATTCCTATAGCATGAGATGTGATATCTCAATGCTTCTAATACCAAACCTGAGATACTTCCTATGACATGAGATGTGATATCCAATTCCTTCCCATTCCAAACCTGAGATCCTTCCTACAGGATGCGATGTGATATCTCAATGCTTCTAATACTAAACCTGAGACCCGTCCTATAACATGAGATGGGATATCCAACTCCTTCCCGTTCCAAACCTGAGACCCTTCCTATAGCATGAGATGTGATATCCAACTCCTTCCCATTCCAATCCTGAGACCCTTCCGATAGCATGAGATGTGATATCTCAATGCTTCTAATACCAAACCTGTGATCCTTCCTATAACATGAGATGGGAATATCCAACTCCTTCCCATTCCAATCCTGAGACCCTTCCGATAGCACAGATGTGATATCTCAATGCTTATACCAAACCTGAGATCCTTCTTATAACATGAGATGTGATATCCAACCTCTTCCCATTCCAATCCTGAGACCCTTCCTATAGCATGAGATGTGATATCTCACTGCTTATACCAAACCTGAGACCCTTCCTATAGCATGAGATGTGATATCCAACTCCTTCCCATTCCAATCCTGAGACCCTTCCTATAGCATGAGATGTGATATCTCAATGCTTCTAATATCAAACTTGAGACCCTCCCTATAGCATGAGATGTGATATCCAAGTCCTTCCCATTCCAATCCTGAGACACTTCCTATAGCATGAGATGTGATATCTCAATGCTTCTAATACCAAACCTGAGACTCTTCCTATAACATGAGATGGGATATCCAACTCCTTCCCATTCCAATCCTGAGACCCCTCTGATAGCATGAGATGTGATATCTCAATGCCTCTAATACCAAACCTGAGATCCTACCTCTAACATGAAATGTGATATCCAACTCCTTCCCTTTCCAAACGCGAGACCCTCCCTATAGCATGAGATGTGATATCCAAGTCCTTCCCATTCCAATCCTGAGACCCTTCCTATAGTATGAGATGTGATATCTCAATGCTTCTAATACCAAACCTGAGAACCTTCCTATAACATAAGATGGGATATCCAACTCCTTCCCATTCCAATCCTGAGACCCTTCTGCTAGCAGAGATGTGATATCTCAATGCTTATACCAAACCTGAGACCCTTCCTATGGCATGAGATGACATATACACCTCCTTCCCATTCCAATCCTGAGACCCTTCCTATAGCATGAGATGTGATATATCATTGCTTATACCAAACCTTAGACCATTCCTATAGCATAAGATGTGATATCCAACTCCTTCCCATTCCAATCCTGAGACCCTTCCTATAGCATGAGATGTGATATCCAACTCCTTCCCATTCCAATCCTGAGACCCTTCCTATAGCATGAGATTTGATATCTCAATGCTTCTAATACCAAACCTGAGATCCTTCCGATAGCATGAGATGTGATATCTCAATGCTTCTAATACCAAACCTGAGATCCTTCCTATAACATGAGATGTGATATCCAACTCCTTCCCATTCCAATCCTGAGACACTTCCTATAGCATGAGAAGTGATATCTCCATGCTTATACCAAACCTGAGACCCTTCCTATGGCATGAGATGACATATACACCTCCTTCCCATTCCAATCCTGAGACCCTTCCTATAGCATGAGATGTGATATATCAATGCTTATACCAAACCTGAGACCATTCCTATAGCATAAGATGTGATATCCAACTCCTTCCCATTCCAATCCTGAGACCCTTCCTATAGCATGAGATGTGATATCCAACTCCTTCCCATTCCAATCCTGAGACCCTTCCTATAGCATGAGATTTGATATCTCAATGCTTCTAATACCAAACCTGAGATCCTTCCGATAGCATGAGATGTGATATCTCAATGCTTCTAATACCAAACCTGAGATCCTTCCTATAACATGAGATGTGATATCCAACTCCTTCCCATTCCAATCCTGAGACACTTCCTATAGCATGAGAAGTGATATCTCCATGCTTATACCAAACCTGAGACCCTTTCTATAGCATGGGATGTGATATCCAAATCCTTCCCATTCCAATCCTTAGACCCTTCCTATAGCATGAGATGTGATATCTCAATGCTTATACCAAACCTGATAGCCTACCTATAGCATGAGATGTGATATCCAAGTCCATCCCATTCCAATCCTTAGACCCTTCCTACAGCATGCGATGTGATATCTCAATGATTCTAATACCAAACCAGAGACCCGTCCTATAACATGAGATGGGATATCCAACTCCTTCCCATTCCAATCCTGAGCCACTTCCGATAGCAGAGATGTGATATTTCAATGCTTATACCAAACCTGAGACCCTTCCTATAACATGAGATGTGATATCCAACTCCTTCACGTTCCAATCCTGAGACACTTCCTATAGCATGAGATGTGATATCTCAATGCTTCTAATACCAAACCTGAGACTCTTCCTATAACATGAGATGGGATATCCAACTCCTTCCCATTCCAATCCTGAGACCCCTCTGATAGCATGAGATGTGATATCTCAATGCTTCTAATACCAAACCTGAGACCCTTCCTATAACATAAGATGGGATATCCAACTCCTTCCCATTCCAATCCTGAGACCCTTCCGATAGCAGAGATGTGATATCTCAATGCTTATACCAAACCTGAGACCCTTCCTGTGGCATGAGATGTCATATACAACTCCTTCCCATTCCAATCCTGAGACCCTTCCTATAGCATGAAATGTGATATCTCAATGCTTATACCAAACCTGAGACCCTTCCTATAGCATGAGATGTGATATCCAACTCCTTCCCATTCCAATCCTGAGACCCTTCCTATAACATGAGATGTGATGTCTCAATGCTTCTATTACCAAACCTGAGATCCTTCCTATGGCATGAGATGTCATATAAAACTCCTTCCCATTCCAATCCTGAGACCCTTCCTATAGCATGAGATGTGATATCCAACTCCTTCCCATTCCAATCCTGAGACCCTTCCTATAGCATGAGATTTGATATCTCAATGCTTCTAATACCAAACCTGAGATCCTTCCGATAGCATGAGATGTGATATCTCAATGCTTCTAATACCAAACCTGAGATCCTTCCTATAACATGAGATGTGATATCCAACTCCTTCCCATTCCAATCCTGAGGCACTTCCTATAGCATGAGAAGTGATATCTCCAAGCTTATACCAAACCTGAGACCCTTCCTATAGCATGGGATGTGATATCCAAATCCTTCCCATTCCAATCCTTAGACCCTTCCTATAGCATGAGATGTGATATCTCAATGCTTATACCAAACCTGAGAGCCTACCTATAGCATGAGATGTGATATCCAAGTCCATCCCATTCCAATCCTTAGACCCTTCCTACAGCATGCGATGTGATATCTCAATGATTCTAATACCAAACCAGAGACCCGTCCTATAACATGAGATGGGATATCCAACTCCTTCCCATTCCAATCCTGAGCCACTTACGATAGCAGAGATGTGATATCTCAATGCTTATACCAAACCTGAGACCCTTCCTATAACATGAGATGTGATATCCAACTCCTTCACGTTCCAAACCTGAGACCCTTCCTATAGCATATGTGATATCCAAGTCCTTCCCATTCCAAACATGAGACCCTTCCTATAGCAAGAATGTAATATCCAACTCCTACCCATTCCAATCCTGAGACCATTCCTATAGCATGAGATGTGATATCTCAATGCTTCTAATACCAAACCTGAGATACCTCCTATGACATGAGATGTGATATCCAATTCCTTCCCATTCCAAACCTGAGATCCTTCCTACAGCATGCGATGTGATATCTCAATGCTTCTAATACCAATCCTGAGACCCATCCTATAACATGAGATGGGATATCCAACTCCTTCCCGTTCCAAACCTGAGACCCTTCCTATAGCATGAGATGTGATATCCAACTCCTTCCCATTCCAATCCTGAGACCCTTCCGATAGCATGAGATGTGATATCTCAATGCTTCTAATACCAAACCTGTGATCCTTCCTATAACATGAGATGGGAATATCCAACTCCTTCCCATTCCAATCCTGAGACCCTTCCGATAGCATAGATGTGATATCTCAATGCTTATACCAAACCTGAGATCCTTCCTATAACATGAGATGTGATATCCAACCTCTTCCCATTCCAATCCTGAGACCCTTCCTATAGCAGGAGATGTGATATCTCACTGCTTATACCAAACCTGAGACCCTTCCTATAGCATGAGATGTGATATCCAACTCCTTCCCATTCCAATCCTGAGACCCTTCCTATAGCATGAGATGTGATATCTCAATGCTTCTAATATCAAACTTGAGACCCTCCCTATAGCATGAGATGTGATATCCAAGTCCTTCCCATTCCAATCCTGAGACCCTTCTGATAGCAGAGATGTGATATCTCAATGCTTATACCAAACCTGAGACCCTTCCTATGGCATGAGATGACATATACACCTCCTTCCCATTCCAATCCTGAGACCCTTCCTATAGCATGAGATGTGATATATCATTGCTTATACCAAACCTTAGACCATTCCTATAGCATAAGATGTGATATCCAACTCCTTCCCATTCCAATCCTGAGACCCTTCCTATAGCATGAGATGTGATATCCAACTCCTTCCCATTCCAATCCTGAGACCCTTCCTATAGCATGAGATTTGATATCTCAATGCTTCTAATACCAAACCTGAGATCCTTCCGATAGCATGAGATGTGATATCTCAATGCTTCTAATACCAAACCTGAGATCCTTCCTATAACATGAGATGTGATATCCAACTCCTTCCCATTCCAATCCTGAGACACTTCCTATAGCATGAGAAGTGATATCTCCATGCTTATACCAAACCTGAGACCCTTCCTATGGCATGAGATGACATATACACCTCCTTCCCATTCCAATCCTGAGACCCTTCCTATAGCATGAGATGTGATATATCAATGCTTATACCAAACCTGAGACCATTCCTATAGCATAAGATGTGATATCCAACTCCTTCCCATTCCAATCCTGAGACCCTTCCTATAGCATGAGATGTGATATCCAACTCCTTCCCATTCCAATCCTGAGACCCTTCCTATAGCATGAGATTTGATATCTCAATGCTTCTAATACCAAACCTGAGATCCTTCCGATAGCATGAGATGTGATATCTCAATGCTTCTAATACCAAACCTGAGATCCTTCCTATAACATGAGATGTGATATCCAACTCCTTCCCATTCCAATCCTGAGACACTTCCTATAGCATGAGAAGTGATATCTCCATGCTTATACCAAACCTGAGACCCTTCCTATAGCATGGGATGTGATATCCAAATCCTTCCCATTCCAATCCTTAGACCCTTCCTATAGCATGAGATGTGATATCTCAATGCTTATACCAAACCTGATAGCCTACCTATAGCATGAGATGTGATATCCAAGTCCATCCCATTCCAATCCTTAGACCCTTCCTACAGCATGCGATGTGATATCTCAATGATTCTAATACCAAACCAGAGACCCGTCCTATAACATGAGATGGGATATCCAACTCCTTCCCATTCCAATCCTGAGCCACTTCCGATAGCAGAGATGTGATATTTCAATGCTTATACCAAACCTGAGACCCTTCCTATAACATGAGATGTGATATCCAACTCCTTCACGTTCCAATCCTGAGACACTTCCTATAGCATGAGATGTGATATCTCAATGCTTCTAAACCAAACCTGAGACTCTTCCTATAACATGAGATGGGATATCCAACTCCTTCCCATTCCAATCCTGAGACCCCTCTGATAGCATGAGATGTGATATCTCAATGCTTCTAATACCAAACCTGAGACCCTTCCTATAACATAAGATGGGATATCCAACTCCTTCCCATTCCAATCCTGAGACCCTTCCGATAGCAGAGATGTGATATCTCAATGCTTATACCAAACCTGAGACCCTTCCTGTGGCATGAGATGTCATATACAACTCCTTCCCATTCCAATCCTGAGACCCTTCCTATAGCATGAAATGTGATATCTCAATGCTTATACCAAACCTGAGACCCTTCCTATAGCATGAGATGTGATATCCAACTCCTTCCCATTCCAATCCTGAGACCCTTCCTATAACATGAGATGTGATGTCTCAATGCTTCTATTACCAAACCTGAGATCCTTCCTATGGCATGAGATGTCATATAAAACTCCTTCCCATTCCAATCCTGAGACCCTTCCTATAGCATGAGATGTGATATCCAACTGCTTCCCATTCCAATCCTGAGACCCTTCCTATAGCATGAGATTTGATATCTCAATGCTTCTAATACCAAACCTGAGATCCTTCCGATAGCATGAGATGTGATATCTCAATGCTTCTAATACCAAACCTGAGATCCTTCCTATAACATGAGATGTGATATCCAACTCCTTCCCATTCCAATCCTGAGGCACTTCCTATAGCATGAGAAGTGATATCTCCAAGCTTATACCAAACCTGAGACCCTTCCTATTGCATGGGATGTGATATCCAAATCCTTCCCATTCCAATCCTTAGACCCTTCCTATAGCATGAGATGTGATATCTCAATGCTTATACCAAACCTGAGAGCCTACCTATAGCATGAGATGTGATATCCAAGTCCATCCCATTCCAATCCTTAGACCCTTCCTACAGCATGCGATGTGATATCTCAATGATTCTAATACCAAACCAGAGACCCGTCCTATAACATGAGATGGGATATCCAACTCCTTCCCATTCCAATCCTGAGCCACTTACGATAGCAGAGATGTGATATCTCAATGCTTATACCAAACCTGAGACCCTTCCTATAACATGAGATGTGATATCCAACTCCTTCACGTTCCAAACCTGAGACCCTTCCTATAGCATATGTGATATCCAACTCCTTCCCATTCCAAACATGAGACCCTTCCTATAGCAAGAATGTAATATCCAACTCCTACCCATTCCAATCCTGAGACCATTCCTATAGCATGAGATGTGATATCTCAATGCTTCTAATACCAAACCTGAGATACCTCCTATGACATGAGATGTGATATCCAATTCCTTCCCATTCCAAACCTGAGATCCTTCCTACAGCATGCGATGTGATATCTCAATGCTTCTAATACCAATCCTGAGACCCATCCTATAACATGAGATGGGATATCCAACTCCTTCCCGTTCCAAACCTGAGACCCTTCCTATAGCATGAGATGTGATATCCAACTCCTTCCCATTCCAATCCTGAGACCCTTCCGATAGCATGAGATGTGATATCTCAATGCTTCTAATACCAAACCTGTGATCCTTCCTATAACATGAGATGGGAATATCCAACTCCTTCCCATTCCAATCCTGAGACCCTTCCGATAGCACAGATGTGATATCTCAATGCTTATACCAAACCTGAGATCCTTCCTATAACATGAGATGTGATATCCAACCTCTTCCCATTCCAATCCTGAGACCCTTCCTATAGCAGGAGATGTGATATCTCACTGCTTATACCAAACCTGAGACCCTTCCTATAGCATGAGATGTGATATCCAACTCCTTCCCATTCCAATCCTGAGACCCTTCCTATAGCATGAGATGTGATATCTCAATGCTTCTAATATCAAACTTGAGACCCTCCCTATAGCATGAGATGTGATATCCAAGTCCTTCCCATTCCAATCCTGAGACACTTCCTATAGCATGAGATGTGATATCTCAATGCTTCTAATACCAAACCTGAGACTCTTCCTATAACATGAGATGGGATATCCAACTCCTTCCCATTCCAATCCTGAGACCCTTCTGATAGCAGAGATGTGATATCTCAATGCTTATACCAAACCTGAGACCCTTCCTACGGCATGAGATGTCATATACAACTCCCTCCCATTCCAATCCTGAGACCCTTCCTATAGCATGAGATGTGATATCTCAATGCTTATACCAAACCTGAGACCCTTCCTATAGCATGAGATGTGATATCCAACTCCTTCCCATTCCAATCCTGAGACCCTTCTGATAGCATGAGATGTGATATATCAATGCCTCTAATACCAAATCTGAGATCCTACCTCTAACATGAAATGTGATATCCAACTCCTTCCCTTTCCAAACCTGAGACCCTGCCTATAGCATGAGATGTCATATACAACTCCTTCCCATTCCAATCCTGAGACCCTTCCTATAGCATGAGATGTGATATCTCAATGCTTATACCAAACCTGAGACCCTTCCTATAGCATGAGATGTGATATCCAACTTCTTCCCATTCCAATCCTGTGGCCCTTCCTATAACATGAGATGTGATGTCTCAATGCTTCTACTATCAAACCTGAGATCTTTCCTATAGCTTGAGATGTGATATCCAACTCCTTCCCATTCCAATCCTGAGACCCTTCCTATAGCATGAGATGTGATATCTCAATGCCTCTAATACCAAACCTGAGATCCTTCCTCTAACATGAAATGTGATATCCAACTCCTTCCCCTTCCAAACCTGAGAGCCTTCCTATAGCATGAGATATGATATCCAAGTCCTTCCCATTCCAATCCTGAGACCCTTCCTATAACATGAGATGTGATATCCAACTCCTTCCCATTCCTACCTGAGACCCTTCCTATAGCATGAGATGGGATATCCAACTCCTTCCAAATCCAATCCTGATACCCTTCCGATAGCATGAGATGTGATATCCCAATGCTTCTACCAAACCTGAGACCCATACTATGGCATGAGATGTGATATCAAACTCCTTCCCATTCCAATCCTGAGACCCTTCCTACAGCTTGAAATGTGATATCCAACTCCTTCCCCTTCCAAACCTTAGACCCTTCCTTTATCATGAGATGTGATATCCAACTCCTTCCCATTCCAATCCTGAGACCCTTCCGATATCATGAGATTTGTTATCTCAATGCTTCTAATACCAAACCTGAGATCCTTCCGATAGCATGAGATGTGATATCTCAATGCTTCTAATACCAAACCTGAGACCCTTCCTATAACATAAGATGGGATATCCAACTCCTTCCCATTCCAATCCTGAGACCCTTTCGATAGCAGAGATGTGATATCTCAATGCTTATACCAAACCTGAGACCCTTCCTGTGGCATGAGATGCCATATAAAACTCCTTCCCATTCCAATCCTGAGACTACTTCCTATAGCATGAGATGTGATATCTCAAAGCTTATACCAAACCTGAGACCTTTCCTATAGCATGAGATGTGATATCAAACTCCTTCCCATTCCAATCCTGAGACCCTTCCTATAACATGAGATGTGATGTCTCAATGCTTCTAATACCAAACCTGAGATCCTTCCTATGGCATGAGATGTCATATAAAACTCCTTCCCATTCCAATCCTGAGACCCTTCCTATAGCATGAGATGTGATATCCAACTCCTTCCCATTCCAAACCTGAGAGCCTTCCTATAGCATGAGATATGATATCCAAGTCCTTCCCATTCCAATCCTGAGACCCTTCCTATAACATGAGATGTGATATCCAACTCCTTCCCATTCCTACCTGAGACCCTTCCTATAGCATGAGATGGGATATCCAACTCCTTCCAAATCCAATCCTGATACCCTTCCGATAGCATGAGATGTGATATCCCAATGCTTCTACCAAACCTGAGACCCATACTATGGCATGAGATGTGATATCAAACTCCTTCCCATTCCAATCCTGAGACCCTTCCTACAGCTTGAAATGTGATATCCAACTCCTTCCCCTTCCAAACCTTAGACCCTTCCTTTATCATGAGATGTGATATCCAACTCCTTCCCATTCCAATCCTGAGACCCTTCCGATATCATGAGATTTGTTATCTCAATGCTTCTAATACCAAACCTGAGATCCTTCCGATAGCATGAGATGTGATATCTCAATGCTTCTAATACCAAACCTGAGACCCTTCCTATAACATAAGATGGGATATCCAATTCCTTCCCATTCCAATCCTGAGACCCTTTCGATAGCAGAGATGTGATATCTCAATGCTTATACCAAACCTGAGACCCTTCCTGTGGCATGAGATGCCATATACAACTCCTTCCCATTCCAATCCTGAGACTACTTCCTATAGCATGAGATGTGATATATCAAAGCTTATACCAAACCTGAGACCTTTCCTATAGCATGAGATGTGATATCAAACTCCTTCCCATTCCAATCCTGAGACCCTTCCTATAACATGAGATGTGATGTCTCAATGCTTCTAAAACCAAACATGAGATCCTTCCTATGGCATGAGATGTCATATAAAACTCCTTCCCATTCCAATCCTGAGACCCTTCCTATAACATGAGATGTGATATCCAACTCCTTCCCATTCCAATCCTGAGACCCTTCCTATAGCATGAGATTTGATATCTCAATGCTTCTAATACCAAACCTGAAATCCTTCCGATAGCATGAGATGTGATATCTCACTGCTTATACCAAACCTGAGACCCTTCCTATAGCATGAGATGTGATATCCAACTCCTTCCCATTCCAATCCTGAGACCCTTCCTATAGCATGAGATGTGATATCTCAATGCTTCTAATATCAAACTTGAGACCCTCCCTATAGCATGAGATGTGATATCCAAGTCCTTCCCATTCCAATCCTGAGACACTTCCTATAGCATGAGATGTGATATCTCAATGCTTATACCAAAACCTGAGACCCTTCCTGTGGCATGAGATGTCATATACAACTCCTTCCCATTCCAATCCTGAGACCCTTCCTATAGCATGAGATGTGATATCTCAATGCTTATACCAAACCTGATACCCTTCCTATAGCATGAGATGTGATATCCAACTCCTTCCCATTCCAATCCTGAGACCCTTCCTATAACATGAGATGTGATGTCTCAATGCTTCTAATACCAAACCTGAGATCCTTCCTATGGCATGTGATGTCATATAAAACTCCTTCCCATTCCAATCCTGAGACCCTTCCTATAGCATGAGATGTGATATCCAACTCCTTCCCATTCCAATCCTGAGACCCTTCCTATAGCATGAGATTTGATATCTCAATGCTTCTAATACCAAACCTGAGATCCTTCCGATAGCATGAGATGTGATATCTCAATGCTTCTAATACCAAACCTGAGATCATTCCTATAACACGAGATGTAATATCCAAATCCTTCCCCTTCCAAACCTGAGACCCTCCCTTTAGCATGAGATGTGATATCCAACTCCTTCCCATTCCAATCCTGAGACCCTTCCTATAGCATGAGATTTGATATCTCAATGCTTCTAATACCAAACCTGAGATCCTTCCTATAGCATGAGATATGATGTCTCAATGCTTCTAATACCAAACCTGAGATCCTTCCTATAACATGAGATGTGATATCCAACTCCTTCCCATTCCAATCCTGAGACACTTCCTATAGCATGAGAAGTGATATCTCCATGCTTATACCAAACCTGAGACCCTTCCTATAGCATGAGATGTGATAGCCAAATCCTTCCCATTCCAATCCTTGGATATTACATCTCTTGCTATAGGAAGGGTCTCGGGTTTTTTATTAGAAACATTGAGATATCACATCTCATGCTATAGGAAGGGTTTCAGGATTGGAATGGGAAGGATTTGGATATCACATCTCATGCTAAAGGAAGGGTCTCAGGTTTGGAAGGGGAAGGATTCGGATATCATATCTGATGTTATAGGACGGGTCCCAGGTTTGGTATTAGAAGCATTGAGATATCACATCTCATGGTATAGGAAGGGTCTCAGGATTGGAATGGGAAGGAGTTGGATATCCCTTCTCATGCTATAGGAAGGGTCTCAGGTTGGAATGGGAAGGAGTTGGATATCACATCTCGTTATAGGAAGGGTCTCAGGATTTGAATGGGAAGGATTTGGATATCACATCTCTTGCTATAGGAAGGTCTCAGGTATTTTATTAGAAACATTGAGATATCACATCTCATGCTATAGGAAGGGTTTCAGGATTGGAATGGGAAGGATTTGGATATCACATCTCATGCTAAAGGAAGGGTCTCAGGTTTGGAAGGGGAAGGATTCGGATATCATATCTGATGTTATAGGACGGGTCCCAGGTTTGGTATTAGAAGCATTGAGATATCACATCTCATGCTATAGGAAGGGTTTCAGGATTGGAATGGGAAGGATTTGGATATCACATCTCATGCTAAAGGAAGAGTCTCAGGATTGGAATGGGAAGGAGTTGGATATCACGTCTATAGGAAGGGTCTCAGGATTGGAATGGGAAGGAGTTGGATATCACATCTCATGCTAAAGGAAGGGTCTCAGGATTGGAATGGGAGGAGCTGGATATCACATCTCTTGCTAAAAGAAGTGTCTCAGGTTTGGAAGGGGAAGGATTTGGATAGCACATCTCATGTTATAGGACGGGTCTCAGGTTTGGTATTAGAAGCATTGAGATATCACATCTCATGCTATAGGAAGTGTCTCAGGATTGGAATGGGAAGGAGTTGGATATCACATCTCATGCTACAGGAAGGGTTTCAGGTTTGGTAGAAGCATTGAGATATCACATCTCATGCTATAGGAAGAGTCTCAGGTTTGGGAAGGGAAGGATTTGGATTTCACATCTCATGTTATAGGATGGTTCTCATGTTTGGTTTTTGAAGCATTGAGATATCACATCTCATGCTATCGGAAGGGTCTCAGGTTTGGAATGGGAAGGAGTTGGATATCACATCTCATGTTATAGGAAGGATCTCAGGTTTGGTATTAGAAGCATTGAGATATCACATCTCATGCTATAGGAAGGGTCTCAGGATTGGAATGGGAAGGAGTTGGATATCACATCTCATGCTATAGGGGGGGTCTCAGTTTTGATATTAGAAGCATTGAGATATCACATATGCTATTGGAAGGGTCTCAGTATTGGAAGTGGAAGGAGTTGGATATCACATCTCATGCTATTGGGAGGTTCTCAGGTTTGATATTAGAAGCATTGAGATATCACATCTCATGCTATCGGAAGGGTCTCAGGTTTGGAATGGGAAGGAGTTGGATCTCCCATCTCATGTTTTAGGACGGGTCTCAGGTTTGGTATTAGAAGCATTGAGATATCACATCTCATGGTATAATAAGGGTCTCAGGATTGGAATGGGAAGGAGTTGGATATCACATCTCAAGCTATCTCAGGATTGGAATGGGAAGGAGTTTGATATCACATCTCAAGCTATAGGAAGGGTCTCAGGTTTGGGAAGGGAAGGATTTGGATTTCACATCTCATGTTATATGATGGTTCTCATGTTTGGTTTTAGAAGCATTGAGATATCACATCTCATGCTATCGGAAGGGTCTCAGGTTTGGAATGGGAAGGAGTTGGATATCACATCTCATGTTATAGGAAGGATCTCAGGTTTGGTATTAGAAGCATTGAGATATCACATCTCATGCTATAGGAAGGGTCTCAGGATTGGAATGTGAAGGATTTGGATATGACATCTCATGCTAAAGGAAGGGTCTCAGGTTTGGTAGAAGCATTGAGATATCACATCTCATGCTATAGGAAGGGTCTCAGGATTGGAATGGGAAGGAGTTGGATATCACATCTCATGCCATAGGAAGGGTCTCAGGTTTGGTATAAGCATTGAGATATCACATCTCTGCTATCGGAACGGTCTCAGGATTGGATTGGGAAGGAGTTGGATACCCTTCTCATGCTATAGGAAGGGTTTCCGGATTGGAATGGGAAGGAGTTGGATATCACATCTCATGCTAAAGGAAGGGTCTCAGGTTTGGAAGGGGAAGGATTTGGATATCATATCTCATGTTATAGGATGGGTCCCAGGTTTGGTATTAGAAGCATTGAGATATCACATCTCATGGTATAGGAAGGGTCTCAGGATTGGAAGAGGAAGGAGTTGGATATCACATCTCATCCAATAGGAAGGGTCTCAGGTTTGGAATGGGAAGGAATTG
Source organism: Ambystoma mexicanum (assembly GCF_040938575.1). Taxonomy (NCBI): domain Eukaryota; kingdom Metazoa; phylum Chordata; class Amphibia; order Caudata; family Ambystomatidae; genus Ambystoma; species Ambystoma mexicanum. The sequence continues at coordinate 296,710,008 of NC_090938.1, forward strand.
GATATCACATCTCATGTTATAGGAAGGATCTCAGGATTGGAATGGGAAGGATTTGGATATCACATCTCTTGCTATAGGAAGGGTCTCAGGTTTATTATTAGAAGCATTGAGATATTACATCTCATGGTATAGGAAGGTTCTCAGGATTGGAATGGGAAGGAGTTGGATATCCCTTCTCATGCTATAGGAAGGGTCTCATGTTGGAATGGGAAGGAGTTGGATATCACATCTCGTTATAGGAAGGGTCTCAGGATTGGAATGGGAAGGATTTGGATATCACATCCCTTGCTATAGGAAGGGTCTCAGGTTTTTTATTAGAAACATTGAGATATCACATCTCATGCTATAGGAAGGGTTTCAGGATTGGAATGGGAAGGATTTGGATATCACATCTCATGCTAAAGGAAGGGTCTCAGGTTTGGAAGGGGAAGGATTTGGATATCATATCTCATATTATAGGACTGGTCCCAGGTTTGGTATTAGAAGCATTGAGATATCACATCTCATGCTTTAGGAAGAGTCTCAGGATTGGAATGGGAAGGAGTTGGATATCACGTTTCATGTTATAGGAAGGGTCTCAGGATTGGAATGGGAAGGAGTTGGATATCACATCTCATGCTAAAGGAAGGGTCTCAGGTTTGATAGAAGCATTGAGATATCACACCTCATGCTATAGGAAGGAACTCAGGATTGGAATGGGAAGGAGTTGGATATCACATCTCATGCCATAGGAAGGGTCATCAGGTTTGGTCTAAGCATTGAGATATCACATCTCTGCTATCGGAAGGGTCTCAGGATAGGAATGGGAAGGACTTAGATATCACATCTCATACTATAGGGAGGGTCTCAGTTTTGATATTAGAAGCATTGAGATATCACATCTCATGCTATTGGGAGGGTCTCAGGATTGGAATGGGATGGAGTTTGATATCACATCTCATGCCATGGTATGGGTCTCAGGTTTTGTAGAAGCATTGGGATATCACATCTCATGCTATCGGAAGGGTATCAGGATTGGATTTGGAAGGAGTTGGATATCCCATCTCATCCAATAGGAAGGGTCTCAGGTTGGAATGGGAAGGAGTTGGATATCACATCTCATGTTATAGGAAGCGTCTCAAGATTGGAATGGGAAGGATTTGGATATTACATCTCTTGCTATAGGAAGGGTCTCAGGTTTTTTATCAGAAACATTGAGATATCACATCTCATGCTATAGGAAGGGTTTCAGGATTGGAATGGGAAGGATTTGGATATCACATCTCATGCTAAAGGAAGGGTCTCAGGTTTGGAAGGGGAAGGATTTGGATATCATATCTCATGTTATAGGATGGGTCCCAGGTTTGGTATTAGAAGCATTGAGATATCACATCTCACGGTATAGGAAGGGTCTCAGGATTGGAAGAGGAAGGAGTTGGATATCACATCTCATCGAATAGGAAGGGTCTCAGGTTTGGAATGGGAAGGAATTGGATATCACATCTCATGTTATAGGAAGGATCTCAGGATTGTAATGGGAAGGATTTGGATATCACATCTCTTGCTATAGGAAGGGTCTCAGGTTTTTTATTAGAAGCATTGAGATATTACATCTCATGGTATAGGAAGGTTCTCAGGATTGGAATGGGAAGGAGTTGGATATCCCTTCTCATGCTATAGGAAGGGTCTTAGGTTGGAATGGGAAGGAGTTGGATATCACATCTCGTTATAGGAAGGGTCTCAGGATTGGAATGGGAAGGATTTGGATATCACATCTCATGCTAAAGGAAGGGTCTCAGGTTTGGAAGGGGAAGGATTTGGATATCATATCTCATATTATAGGACTGGTCCCAGGTTTGGTATTAGAAGCATTGAGATATTACATCTCATGCTTTAGGAAGAGTCTCAGGATTGGAATGGGAAGGAGTTGGATATCACGTTTCATGTTATAGGAAGGGTCTCAGGATTGGAATGGGAAGGAGTTGGATATCACATCTCATGCTAAAGGAAGGGTCTCAGGTTTGATAGAAGCATTGAGATATCACATCTCATGCTATAGGAAGGAACTCAGGATTGGAATGGGAAGGAGTTGGATATCACATCTCATGCCATAGGAAGGGTCATAAGGCTTGGTATAAGCATTGAGATATCACATCTCTGCTATCGGAAGGGTCTCAGGATAGGAATGGGAAGGACTTAGATATCACATCTCATACTATAGCGAGGGTCTCAGTTTTGATATTAGAAGCATTGAGATATCACATCTCATGCTATCGGGAGGGTCTCAGGATTGGAATGGGATGGAGTTTGATATCACATCTCATGCCATGGTATGGGTCTCAGGTTTTGTAGAAGCATTGGGATATCACATCTCATGCTATCGGAAGGGTATCAGGATTGGATTTGGAAGGAGTTGGATATCCCATCTCATGCTATAGGAAGGGTCTCGGGTTGGAATGGGAAGGAGTTGGATATCACATCTCATGTTATAGGAAGGATCTCAGGATTGGAATGGGAAGGACTTGGATATCATATCTCATGCTGTAGGAAGGCTCTCAAGTTTGGAAAGGGAAGGAGTTGGATATCACATTTGATGTTAGAGGTAGGATCTCAGGTTTGGTATTAGAGGCATTGAGATATCACATCTCATGCTATCAGAAGGGTATCAGGATTGGAATGGGAAGGAGTTGGATATCGCATCTCACGTTATAGGAAGGATCTCAGGTTTGGTATTAGAAGCATTGAGATATCACATCTCATGCTATAGGAAGGGTCTCAGAATTGGAATGGGAAGGAGTTGGATATCACATCTGATGCTAAAGGAAGGGTCTCAGTTTTGGTAGAAGCATTGAGATATCACATCTCATGCTATAGGAAGGGTCTCAGGATTGGAATGGGAAGGAGTTGGATATCACATCTCATGCTATAGGAAGGGTCTCAGGTTTGGTATAAGCATTGAGATATCACATCTCTGCTATCGGAAGTGTCTCAGGTTTCGAAGGGGAAGGATTTGGATATCATATCTCATGTTATAGGACTGGTCCCAGGTTTGGTATTAGAAGCATTGAGATATCACATCTCATGCTATAGGAAGAGTCTCAGGATTGGAATGGGAAGGAGTTGGATATCACGTTTCATGTTATAGGAAGGGTCTCAGGATTGGAATGGGAAGGAGTTGGATATCACATCTCATGCTAAAGGAAGGGTCTCAGGTTTGATAGAAGCATTGAGATATCACATCTCATTCTATAGGAAGGAACTCGGGATTGGAATGGGAAGGAGTTGGATATCACATCTCATGCCATAGGAAGGGTCATCAGGTTTGGTATAAGCATTGAGATATCACATCTCTGCTATCGGAAGGGTCTCAGGATAGGAATGGGAAGGACTTAGATATCACATCTCATACTATAGGGAGGGTCTCAGTTTTGATATTAGAAGCATTGAGATATCACATCTCATGCTATCGGAAGGGTCTCAGGATTGGAATGGGATGGAGTTGGATATCACATCTCAAGCTATCTCAGGATTGGAATGGGAAGGAGTTTGATATCACATCTCAAGCTATAGGAAGGGTCTCAGGTTTGGAAGGGGAAGGATTTGGATCTCACATCTCATGTTTTAGGACGGGTCTCAGGTTTGGTATTAGAAGCATTGAGATATCACATCTCATGGCATAGGAAGGGTCTCAGGATTGGAATGGGAAGAAGTTGGATATCACATCTCAAGCTATCTCAGCATTGGAATGGGAAGGAGTTTGATATCACATCTCAAGCTATAGGAAGGGTCTCAGGTTTGGAAAGGGAAGGATTTGGATTTCACATCTCATGTTATAGGATGGTTCTCATGGTTTTAGAAGCATTGAGATATCACATATCATGCTATCGGAAGGGTCTCAGGTTTGGAAAGGGAAGGATTTAGATTTCACATGTTATAGGATGGTTCTCAGGTTTGGTTTTAGAAGCATTAAGATAAAACATCTCATGCTATAGGAAGGGTCTCAGGTTTGGAATGGGAAGGAGTTGGATATCACATCTCAAGCTAAAGGAAAGGTCTCAGGTTTGGAAGGGGAAGGATTTGGATCTCACATCTCATGTTTTAGGACGGGTCTCAGGTTTGGTATTAGAAGCTTTGAGATATCACATCTCATGGTATAGGAAGGGTCTCAGGATTGGAATGGGAAGGAGTTGGATATCACATTGAATGGGAAGGAGTTTGATATCACATCTCAAGCTATAGGAAGGGTCTCAGGTTTGGAAAGGGAATGATTTGGATTTCACATCTCATGTTATAGGATGGTTCTCATGTTTGGTTTTAGAAGCATTGAGATATCACATCTCATGCTATAGGAAGAGTCTCAGGATTGAAATGGGAAGGAGTTGGATATCACGTCTCATGTTATAGGAAGGGTCTCAGGATTGGAATTGGAAGGAGTTGGATATCACATCACATGCTAAAGGAAGGGTCTCAGGTTTGATAGAAGCAAAGGTTTGGAATGGGAAGGAGTTTGATATCACATTTCATGTTATAGGAAGGATCTCAGGTTTGGTATTAGAAGCATTGAGATATCACATCTCATGCTATAGGAAGGGTCTCAGGATTGGAATGGGAAGGAGTTGGATATCACATCTCATGCTATAGGAAGGGTCTCTGGATTGGAATGGGAAGCAGTTGGATATCACATCTCATGCTAAAGGAAGGGTATCAGGTTTGATAGAAGCATTGAGATATCACATCTCATGCTATAGGAAGGAACTCAGGATTGGAATGGGAAGGAGTTGGATATCACATCTCATGCCATAGGAAGGGTCATCAGGTTTGGTATAAGCATTGAGATATCACATCTCTGCTCTTGGAAGGGTCTCAGGATAGGAATGGGAAGGACTTAGATATCACATCTCATACTATAGGGAGGGTCTAAGTTTTGATATTAGAAGCATTGAGATATCACATCTCATGCTATCAGAAGGGTCTCAGGATTGGAATGGGATGGAGTTGGATATCACATCTCAAGCTATCTCAGGATTAGAATGGGAAGGAGTTTGATATCACATCTCAAGCTATAGGAAGGGTCTCAGGTTTGGAAGGGGAAGGAGTTGGATATCACATCTCAAGCTATCTCAGGATTGGAATGGGAAGGAGTTTGATATCACATCTCAAGCTATAGGAAGGGTCTCAGGTTTGGAAAGGGAAGGATCTGGATTTCACATCTCATGTTATAGGATGGTTCTCATGTTTGGTTTTAGAAGCATTGAGATATCACATCTCATGCTATCGGAAGGGTCTCAGGTTTGGAACGGGAAGGATTTGGATTTCACATGTTATAGGATGGTTCTCAGGTTTGGTTTTAGAAGCATTAAGATATAAAATCTCATGCTATAGGAAGGGTCTCAGGTTTGGAATGGGAAGGAGTTGGATATCACATCTCATGCTAAAGGAAAGATCTCAGGTTTGGAAGGGGAAGGATCTGGATCTCACAGCTCATGTTTTAGGACGGGTCTCAGGTTTGGTATTAGAAGCATTGAGATATCACATCTCTGCTATCGGAAGGGTCTCAGGATTGGATTGGGAAGGAGTTGGATATCCCTTCTCATGCTATAGGAAGGATCTCAGGTTGGAATGGGAAGGAGTTGGATATCACATCTCATGTTATAGGAAGGTTCTCAAGATTGGAATGGGAAGGATTTGGATATTACATCTCTTGCTATAGGAAGGGTCTCAGGTTTTTTTATTAGAAACATTGAGATATCACATCTCATGCTATAGGAAGGGTTTCAGGATTGGAATGGGAAGGATTTGGATATCACATCTCATGCTAAAGGAAGGGTCTCAGGTTTGGAAGGGGAAGGATTTGGATATCATATCTCATGTTATAGGACGGGTCCCAGGTTTGGTATTAGAAGCATTGAGATATCACATCTCATGGTATAGGAAGGGTCTCAGGATTGGAATACCAAACCTGAGACCCTTCCTATAACATGAGATGTGATATCCATGCCCTTCCCATTCCAATCCTGAGACTCTTCCTATAGCTTGAGATGTGATATCCAACTCCTTCCCATTCCATTTCTGAGACCCGTCCTATACCATGAGATATGATATCTCAATGCTTCTAATACCAAACCTGAGACCCTTCCTATAACGAGATGGGATATCCAACTCCTTCCCATTCCAATCCTGAGACCCTTCCGATAGAAGAGATGTGATATCTCAATGCTTATACCAAACCTGAGACCCTTCCTATGGCATGAGATGTCATATACAACTCCTTCCGATTCCAAACCTGAGACCCTTCCTATAGCATGAGATGGGATATCTCAATGCTAATACCAAGCCTGAGATCCTTCCTATAACATGAGATGTGATATCCAAATCCTTCCCCTTCCAAACCCGAGACCCTCCCCTTAGCATGAGATGTGATATCCAACTCCTTCCCATTCCAATCCTGAGACCCTTCTGATAGCATGAGATGTGATATCTCAATGCCTCTAATACCAAACCTAAGATCCTTCCGATAGCATGAGATGTGATATCTCAATGCTTCTAATACCAAACCTGAGATCCTTCCTATAACATGAGATGTGATATCCAAATACTTCCCCTTCCAAACCTGAGACCCTCCCTTTAGCATGAGATGTGATATCCGACTCCTTCCCATTCCAATCCTGAGACCCTTCTGATAGCATGAGATGTGCTATCTCAATGCCTCTAATACCAAACCTGAGATCCTTCCTATAACATGAGATGTGATATCTCAATGCTTCTAATACCAAACCTGAGACCCTTCCTTTAGCATGAGATGTGATATCCGACTCCTTCCCATTCCAATCCTGAGACCCTTCTGATAGCATGAGATGTGATATCTCAATGGCTCTAATACCAAACCTGAGATCCTTCCGATAGCATGAGATGTGATATCTCAATGCTTCTAATACCAAACTTGAGATCCTTCCTATAACATGAGATGTGATATCCAAATCCTTCCCCTTCCAAACCTGAGACCCTCCCTTTAGCATGAGATGTGATATCCAACTCCTTCCCATTCCAATCCTGAGATCCTTCTGATAGCATGAGATGTGATATCTCAATGCCTCTAATACCAAACCTGAGATCCTACCTCTAACATGAAATGTGATATCCAACTCCTTCCCATTCCAATCCTGAGACCCTTCCTATAACATGAGATGTGATATCCAACTCCTTCCCATTCCAACCTGAGACCCTTCCTATAGCATGAGATGGGATATCCAACTCCTTCCAAATCCAATCCTGACACCCTTCCGATAGCATGAGATGTGATATCCCAATGCTTCTACAAAACCTGAGACCCATACATGGCATGAGATGTGATATCAAACTCCTTAGCATTCCAATCCTGAGACCCTTCCTATAGCTTGAGATGTGATATCCAACTCCTTCCCATTCCAATTCTGAGACCCTACCTATAGCATGAGATGTTATATCTCAATGCTTCTAATACCAAACCTGAGACCCTTCCTATAACATGAGATGTGATATCCAAGTCCTTCCCATTCCAATCCTGAGACCCTTCCTATAGCATTAGATGTGATATCTCAATGCTTCTAATACCAAACCTGAGACCCTTCCTATAACATGAGATGTGATATCCAAGTCCTTCCCATTCCAATCCTGAGACCCTTCCTATAGCTTGAGTTGTGATATCCAACTCCTTCCCATTCCAATTCTGAGACCCGTCCTATACCATGAGATGTGATATCTCAATGCTTCTAATACCAAACCTGAGACCCTTCCTATAACGAGATGGGATATCCAACTCCTTCCCATTCCAATCCTGAGACCCTTCCGATAGCAGAGATGTGATATCTCAATGCTTATACCAAACCTGAGACCCTTCCTATGGCATGAGATGTCATATACAACTCCTTCCGATTCCAAACCTGGGACCCTTCCTATCGCATGAGATGGGATATCTCAATGCTAATACCAAAACTGAGACCCTTCCTATAGCATAAGATGTGATATCCAACTCCTTCCCATTCCAATCCTGAGTCCCTTCCTATAGCTTGAGATGTGATATCCAACTCCTTCCCATTCCAATCTTGAGACCCTTGCTATAGCATGAGATGTGATATCTCAATGATTCTAATACCAAACCTGAGATCCATCCTATAACATGAGATGTGATATCCAAATCCTTCCACTTCCAAACCTGAGACCCTCCCTTTAGCATGAGATGTGATATCCGACTCCTTCCCATTCCAATCCTGAGACCCTTCTGATAGCAAGAGATGTGATATCTCAATGCCTCTAATACCAAACCTGAGATCCTTCCGATAGCATGAGATGTGATATCTCAATGCTTCTAATACCAAACCTGACATACTTCCTATAACATGAGATGTGATATCCAAATCCTTCCCCTTCCAAACCTGAGACCCTCCCTTTAGCATGAGATGTGATATCCAACTCCTTCCCATTCCAATCCCGAGACCCTTCTGATAGCATAAGATGTTATATCTCAATGCCTCTAATACCAAACCTGAGATCCTACCTCTAACATGAAATGTGATATCCAACTCCTTCCCCTTCCAAACCTGAGAGCCTTCCTATAGCATGAGATGTGATATCCAAGTCCTTCCCATTCCAATCCTGAGACCCTTCCTATAATATGAGATGTGATATCCAAGTCCTTCCCATTCCAATCCTGAGACCCTTCCTATAGCATGAGATGTGATATCTCAATGCTTCTAATACCAAACCTGAGACTCTTCCTATAACATGAGATGGGATATCCAACTCATTCCCATTCCAATCCTGAGACCCTTCCGATAGCAGAGATGTGATATCTCAATGCTTATACCAAACCTGAGACCCTTCCTATGGCATGAGATGTCATATACAACTCCTTCCCATTCCAATCCTGAGACCCTTCCTATAGCATGAGATGTGATATCTCAATGCTTCTAATACCAAACCTGAGACTCTTCCTATAACATGAGATGGGATATCCAACTCATTCCCATTCCAATCCTGAGACCCTTCCGATAGAAGAGATGTGATATCTCAATGCTTATACCAAACCTGAGACCCTTCCTATAGCATGAGATGTGATATCTCAATGCTTCTAATATCAAACTTGAGACCCTCCCTATAGCATGAGATGTGATATCCAAGTCCTTCCCATTCCAATCCTGAGACCCTTCCTATAGCATGAGATGTGATATCCAACTCCTTCCCATTCCAATCCTGAGACCCTTCCTATAGCATGAGATGTGATATCCAACTCCTTCCCGTTCCAAACCTGAGACCCTTCCTATAGCATGAGATGTGATATCCAACTCCTTCCCATTCCAATCCTGAGACCCTTCCGATAGCATGAGATGTGATATCTCAATGCTTCTAATACCAAACCTGTGATCCTTCCTATAACATGAGATGGGAATTTCCAACTCCTTCCCATTCCAATCCTGAGACACCTCCGATAGCACAGATGTGATATCTCAATGCTTATACCAAACCTGAGATCCTTCCTATAACATGAGATGTGATATCCAACCTCTTCCCATTCCATTCCTGAGACCCTTCCTATAGCATGAGATGTGATATCTCACTGCTTATACCAAACCTGAGACCCTTCCTATAGCATGAGATGTGATATCTAACTCCTTCCCATTCCAATCCTGAGACCCTTCCTATAGCATGAGATGTGATATCTCAATGCTTCTAATATCAAACTTGAGACCCTCCCTATAGCATGAGATGTGATATCCAAGTCCTTCCCATTCCAATCCTGAGACACTTCCTATAGCATGAGATGTGATATCTCAATGCTTCTAATACCAAACCTGAGACTCTTCCTATAACATGAGATGGGATATCCAACTCCTTCCCATTCCAATCCTGAGACCCCTCTGATAGCATGGGATGTGATATCTCAATGCCTCTAATACCAAACCTGAGATCCTACCTCTAACATGAAATGTGATATCCAACTCCTTCCCTTTCCAAACGCGAGACCCTCCCTATAGCATGAGATGTGATATCCAAGTCCTTCCCATTCCAATCCTGAGACCCTTCCTATAGTATGAGATGTGATATCTCAATGCTTCTAATACCAAACCTGAGACCCTTCCTATAACATAAGATGGGATATCCAACTCCTTCCCATTCCAATCCTGAGACCCTTCTGATAGCAGAGATGTGATATCTCAATGCTTATACCAAACCTGAGACCCTTCCTATGGCATGAGATGACATATACACCTCCTTCCCATTCCAATCCTGAGACCCTTCCTATAGCATGAGATGTGATATATCAATGCTTATACCAAACCTGAGACCATTCCTATAGCATAAGATGTGATATCCAACTCCTTCCCATTCCAATCCTGAGACCCTTCCTATAGCATGAGATGTGATATCCAACTCCTTCCCATTCCAATCCTGAGACCCTTCCTATAGCATGAGATTTGATATCTCAATGCTTCTAATACCAAACCTGAGATCCTTCCGATAGCATGAGATGTGATATCTCAATGCTTCTAATACCAAACCTGAGATCCTTCCTATAACATGAGATGTGATATCCAACTCCTTCCCATTCCAATCCTGAGACACTTCCTATAGCATGAGAAGTGATATCTCCATGCTTATACCAAACCTGAGACCCTTCCTATAGCATGGGATGTGATATCCAAATCCTTCCCATTCCAATCCTTAGACCCTTCCTATAGCATGAGATGTGATATCTCAATGCTTATACCAAACCTGAGAGCCTACCTATAGCATGAGATGTGATATCCAAGTCCATCCCATTCCAATCCTTAGACCCTTCCTACAGCATGCGATGTGATATCTCAATGATTCTAATACCAAACCAGAGACCCGTCCTATAACATGAGATGTGATATCCAAATCCTTCCCCTTCCAAACCTGAGACCCTCCCTTTAGCATGAGATGTGATATCCAACTCCTACCCATTCCAATCCTGAGACCATTCCTATAGCATGAGATGTGATATCTCAATGCTTCTAATACCAAACCTGAGATACTTCCTATGACATGAGATGTGATATCCAATTCCTTCCCATTCCAAACCTGAGATCCTTCCTACAGGATGCGATGTGATATCTCAATGCTTCTAATACTAAACCTGAGACCCGTCCTATAACATGAGATGGGATATCCAACTCCTTCCCGTTCCAAACCTGAGACCCTTCCTATAGCATGAGATGTGATATCCAACTCCTTCCCATTCCAATCCTGAGACCCTTCCGATAGCATGAGATGTGATATCTCAATGCTTCTAATACCAAACCTGTGATCCTTCCTATAACATGAGATGGGAATATCCAACTCCTTCCCATTCCAATCCTGAGACCCTTCCGATAGCACAGATGTGATATCTCAATGCTTATACCAAACCTGAGATCCTTCTTATAACATGAGATGTGATATCCAACCTCTTCCCATTCCAATCCTGAGACCCTTCCTATAGCATGAGATGTGATATCTCACTGCTTATACCAAACCTGAGACCCTTCCTATAGCATGAGATGTGATATCCAACTCCTTCCCATTCCAATCCTGAGACCCTTCCTATAGCATGAGATGTGATATCTCAATGCTTCTAATATCAAACTTGAGACCCTCCCTATAGCATGAGATGTGATATCCAAGTCCTTCCCATTCCAATCCTGAGACACTTCCTATAGCATGAGATGTGATATCTCAATGCTTCTAATACCAAACCTGAGACTCTTCCTATAACATGAGATGGGATATCCAACTCCTTCCCATTCCAATCCTGAGACCCTTCTGCTAGCAGAGATGTGATATCTCAATGCTTATACCAAACCTGAGACCCTTCCTATGGCATGAGATGACATATACACCTCCTTCCCATTCCAATCCTGAGACCCTTCCTATAGCATGAGATGTGATATATCATTGCTTATACCAAACCTTAGACCATTCCTATAGCATAAGATGTGATATCCAACTCCTTCCCATTCCAATCCTGAGACCCTTCCTATAGCATGAGATGTGATATCCAACTCCTTCCCATTCCAATCCTGAGACCCTTCCTATAGCATGAGATTTGATATCTCAATGCTTCTAATACCAAACCTGAGATCCTTCCGATAGCATGAGATGTGATATCTCAATGCTTCTAATACCAAACCTGAGATCCTTCCTATAACATGAGATGTGATATCCAACTCCTTCCCATTCCAATCCTGAGACACTTCCTATAGCATGAGAAGTGATATCTCCATGCTTATACCAAACCTGAGACCCTTCCTATGGCATGAGATGACATATACACCTCCTTCCCATTCCAATCCTGAGACCCTTCCTATAGCATGAGATGTGATATATCAATGCTTATACCAAACCTGAGACCATTCCTATAGCATAAGATGTGATATCCAACTCCTTCCCATTCCAATCCTGAGACCCTTCCTATAGCATGAGATGTGATATCCAACTCCTTCCCATTCCAATCCTGAGACCCTTCCTATAGCATGAGATTTGATATCTCAATGCTTCTAATACCAAACCTGAGATCCTTCCGATAGCATGAGATGTGATATCTCAATGCTTCTAATACCAAACCTGAGATCCTTCCTATAACATGAGATGTGATATCCAACTCCTTCCCATTCCAATCCTGAGACACTTCCTATAGCATGAGAAGTGATATCTCCATGCTTATACCAAACCTGAGACCCTTTCTATAGCATGGGATGTGATATCCAAATCCTTCCCATTCCAATCCTTAGACCCTTCCTATAGCATGAGATGTGATATCTCAATGCTTATACCAAACCTGATAGCCTACCTATAGCATGAGATGTGATATCCAAGTCCATCCCATTCCAATCCTTAGACCCTTCCTACAGCATGCGATGTGATATCTCAATGATTCTAATACCAAACCAGAGACCCGTCCTATAACATGAGATGGGATATCCAACTCCTTCCCATTCCAATCCTGAGCCACTTCCGATAGCAGAGATGTGATATTTCAATGCTTATACCAAACCTGAGACCCTTCCTATAACATGAGATGTGATATCCAACTCCTTCACGTTCCAATCCTGAGACACTTCCTATAGCATGAGATGTGATATCTCAATGCTTCTAATACCAAACCTGAGACTCTTCCTATAACATGAGATGGGATATCCAACTCCTTCCCATTCCAATCCTGAGACCCCTCTGATAGCATGAGATGTGATATCTCAATGCTTCTAATACCAAACCTGAGACCCTTCCTATAACATAAGATGGGATATCCAACTCCTTCCCATTCCAATCCTGAGACCCTTCCGATAGCAGAGATGTGATATCTCAATGCTTATACCAAACCTGAGACCCTTCCTGTGGCATGAGATGTCATATACAACTCCTTCCCATTCCAATCCTGAGACCCTTCCTATAGCATGAAATGTGATATCTCAATGCTTATACCAAACCTGAGACCCTTCCTATAGCATGAGATGTGATATCCAACTCCTTCCCATTCCAATCCTGAGACCCTTCCTATAACATGAGATGTGATGTCTCAATGCTTCTATTACCAAACCTGAGATCCTTCCTATGGCATGAGATGTCATATAAAACTCCTTCCCATTCCAATCCTGAGACCCTTCCTATAGCATGAGATGTGATATCCAACTCCTTCCCATTCCAATCCTGAGACCCTTCCTATAGCATGAGATTTGATATCTCAATGCTTCTAATACCAAACCTGAGATCCTTCCGATAGCATGAGATGTGATATCTCAATGCTTCTAATACCAAACCTGAGATCCTTCCTATAACATGAGATGTGATATCCAACTCCTTCCCATTCCAATCCTGAGGCACTTCCTATAGCATGAGAAGTGATATCTCCAAGCTTATACCAAACCTGAGACCCTTCCTATAGCATGGGATGTGATATCCAAATCCTTCCCATTCCAATCCTTAGACCCTTCCTATAGCATGAGATGTGATATCTCAATGCTTATACCAAACCTGAGAGCCTACCTATAGCATGAGATGTGATATCCAAGTCCATCCCATTCCAATCCTTAGACCCTTCCTACAGCATGCGATGTGATATCTCAATGATTCTAATACCAAACCAGAGACCCGTCCTATAACATGAGATGGGATATCCAACTCCTTCCCATTCCAATCCTGAGCCACTTACGATAGCAGAGATGTGATATCTCAATGCTTATACCAAACCTGAGACCCTTCCTATAACATGAGATGTGATATCCAACTCCTTCACGTTCCAAACCTGAGACCCTTCCTATAGCATATGTGATATCCAAGTCCTTCCCATTCCAAACATGAGACCCTTCCTATAGCAAGAATGTAATATCCAACTCCTACCCATTCCAATCCTGAGACCATTCCTATAGCATGAGATGTGATATCTCAATGCTTCTAATACCAAACCTGAGATACCTCCTATGACATGAGATGTGATATCCAATTCCTTCCCATTCCAAACCTGAGATCCTTCCTACAGCATGCGATGTGATATCTCAATGCTTCTAATACCAATCCTGAGACCCATCCTATAACATGAGATGGGATATCCAACTCCTTCCCGTTCCAAACCTGAGACCCTTCCTATAGCATGAGATGTGATATCCAACTCCTTCCCATTCCAATCCTGAGACCCTTCCGATAGCATGAGATGTGATATCTCAATGCTTCTAATACCAAACCTGTGATCCTTCCTATAACATGAGATGGGAATATCCAACTCCTTCCCATTCCAATCCTGAGACCCTTCCGATAGCATAGATGTGATATCTCAATGCTTATACCAAACCTGAGATCCTTCCTATAACATGAGATGTGATATCCAACCTCTTCCCATTCCAATCCTGAGACCCTTCCTATAGCAGGAGATGTGATATCTCACTGCTTATACCAAACCTGAGACCCTTCCTATAGCATGAGATGTGATATCCAACTCCTTCCCATTCCAATCCTGAGACCCTTCCTATAGCATGAGATGTGATATCTCAATGCTTCTAATATCAAACTTGAGACCCTCCCTATAGCATGAGATGTGATATCCAAGTCCTTCCCATTCCAATCCTGAGACCCTTCTGATAGCAGAGATGTGATATCTCAATGCTTATACCAAACCTGAGACCCTTCCTATGGCATGAGATGACATATACACCTCCTTCCCATTCCAATCCTGAGACCCTTCCTATAGCATGAGATGTGATATATCATTGCTTATACCAAACCTTAGACCATTCCTATAGCATAAGATGTGATATCCAACTCCTTCCCATTCCAATCCTGAGACCCTTCCTATAGCATGAGATGTGATATCCAACTCCTTCCCATTCCAATCCTGAGACCCTTCCTATAGCATGAGATTTGATATCTCAATGCTTCTAATACCAAACCTGAGATCCTTCCGATAGCATGAGATGTGATATCTCAATGCTTCTAATACCAAACCTGAGATCCTTCCTATAACATGAGATGTGATATCCAACTCCTTCCCATTCCAATCCTGAGACACTTCCTATAGCATGAGAAGTGATATCTCCATGCTTATACCAAACCTGAGACCCTTCCTATGGCATGAGATGACATATACACCTCCTTCCCATTCCAATCCTGAGACCCTTCCTATAGCATGAGATGTGATATATCAATGCTTATACCAAACCTGAGACCATTCCTATAGCATAAGATGTGATATCCAACTCCTTCCCATTCCAATCCTGAGACCCTTCCTATAGCATGAGATGTGATATCCAACTCCTTCCCATTCCAATCCTGAGACCCTTCCTATAGCATGAGATTTGATATCTCAATGCTTCTAATACCAAACCTGAGATCCTTCCGATAGCATGAGATGTGATATCTCAATGCTTCTAATACCAAACCTGAGATCCTTCCTATAACATGAGATGTGATATCCAACTCCTTCCCATTCCAATCCTGAGACACTTCCTATAGCATGAGAAGTGATATCTCCATGCTTATACCAAACCTGAGACCCTTCCTATAGCATGGGATGTGATATCCAAATCCTTCCCATTCCAATCCTTAGACCCTTCCTATAGCATGAGATGTGATATCTCAATGCTTATACCAAACCTGATAGCCTACCTATAGCATGAGATGTGATATCCAAGTCCATCCCATTCCAATCCTTAGACCCTTCCTACAGCATGCGATGTGATATCTCAATGATTCTAATACCAAACCAGAGACCCGTCCTATAACATGAGATGGGATATCCAACTCCTTCCCATTCCAATCCTGAGCCACTTCCGATAGCAGAGATGTGATATTTCAATGCTTATACCAAACCTGAGACCCTTCCTATAACATGAGATGTGATATCCAACTCCTTCACGTTCCAATCCTGAGACACTTCCTATAGCATGAGATGTGATATCTCAATGCTTCTAAACCAAACCTGAGACTCTTCCTATAACATGAGATGGGATATCCAACTCCTTCCCATTCCAATCCTGAGACCCCTCTGATAGCATGAGATGTGATATCTCAATGCTTCTAATACCAAACCTGAGACCCTTCCTATAACATAAGATGGGATATCCAACTCCTTCCCATTCCAATCCTGAGACCCTTCCGATAGCAGAGATGTGATATCTCAATGCTTATACCAAACCTGAGACCCTTCCTGTGGCATGAGATGTCATATACAACTCCTTCCCATTCCAATCCTGAGACCCTTCCTATAGCATGAAATGTGATATCTCAATGCTTATACCAAACCTGAGACCCTTCCTATAGCATGAGATGTGATATCCAACTCCTTCCCATTCCAATCCTGAGACCCTTCCTATAACATGAGATGTGATGTCTCAATGCTTCTATTACCAAACCTGAGATCCTTCCTATGGCATGAGATGTCATATAAAACTCCTTCCCATTCCAATCCTGAGACCCTTCCTATAGCATGAGATGTGATATCCAACTGCTTCCCATTCCAATCCTGAGACCCTTCCTATAGCATGAGATTTGATATCTCAATGCTTCTAATACCAAACCTGAGATCCTTCCGATAGCATGAGATGTGATATCTCAATGCTTCTAATACCAAACCTGAGATCCTTCCTATAACATGAGATGTGATATCCAACTCCTTCCCATTCCAATCCTGAGGCACTTCCTATAGCATGAGAAGTGATATCTCCAAGCTTATACCAAACCTGAGACCCTTCCTATTGCATGGGATGTGATATCCAAATCCTTCCCATTCCAATCCTTAGACCCTTCCTATAGCATGAGATGTGATATCTCAATGCTTATACCAAACCTGAGAGCCTACCTATAGCATGAGATGTGATATCCAAGTCCATCCCATTCCAATCCTTAGACCCTTCCTACAGCATGCGATGTGATATCTCAATGATTCTAATACCAAACCAGAGACCCGTCCTATAACATGAGATGGGATATCCAACTCCTTCCCATTCCAATCCTGAGCCACTTACGATAGCAGAGATGTGATATCTCAATGCTTATACCAAACCTGAGACCCTTCCTATAACATGAGATGTGATATCCAACTCCTTCACGTTCCAAACCTGAGACCCTTCCTATAGCATATGTGATATCCAACTCCTTCCCATTCCAAACATGAGACCCTTCCTATAGCAAGAATGTAATATCCAACTCCTACCCATTCCAATCCTGAGACCATTCCTATAGCATGAGATGTGATATCTCAATGCTTCTAATACCAAACCTGAGATACCTCCTATGACATGAGATGTGATATCCAATTCCTTCCCATTCCAAACCTGAGATCCTTCCTACAGCATGCGATGTGATATCTCAATGCTTCTAATACCAATCCTGAGACCCATCCTATAACATGAGATGGGATATCCAACTCCTTCCCGTTCCAAACCTGAGACCCTTCCTATAGCATGAGATGTGATATCCAACTCCTTCCCATTCCAATCCTGAGACCCTTCCGATAGCATGAGATGTGATATCTCAATGCTTCTAATACCAAACCTGTGATCCTTCCTATAACATGAGATGGGAATATCCAACTCCTTCCCATTCCAATCCTGAGACCCTTCCGATAGCACAGATGTGATATCTCAATGCTTATACCAAACCTGAGATCCTTCCTATAACATGAGATGTGATATCCAACCTCTTCCCATTCCAATCCTGAGACCCTTCCTATAGCAGGAGATGTGATATCTCACTGCTTATACCAAACCTGAGACCCTTCCTATAGCATGAGATGTGATATCCAACTCCTTCCCATTCCAATCCTGAGACCCTTCCTATAGCATGAGATGTGATATCTCAATGCTTCTAATATCAAACTTGAGACCCTCCCTATAGCATGAGATGTGATATCCAAGTCCTTCCCATTCCAATCCTGAGACACTTCCTATAGCATGAGATGTGATATCTCAATGCTTCTAATACCAAACCTGAGACTCTTCCTATAACATGAGATGGGATATCCAACTCCTTCCCATTCCAATCCTGAGACCCTTCTGATAGCAGAGATGTGATATCTCAATGCTTATACCAAACCTGAGACCCTTCCTACGGCATGAGATGTCATATACAACTCCCTCCCATTCCAATCCTGAGACCCTTCCTATAGCATGAGATGTGATATCTCAATGCTTATACCAAACCTGAGACCCTTCCTATAGCATGAGATGTGATATCCAACTCCTTCCCATTCCAATCCTGAGACCCTTCTGATAGCATGAGATGTGATATATCAATGCCTCTAATACCAAATCTGAGATCCTACCTCTAACATGAAATGTGATATCCAACTCCTTCCCTTTCCAAACCTGAGACCCTGCCTATAGCATGAGATGTCATATACAACTCCTTCCCATTCCAATCCTGAGACCCTTCCTATAGCATGAGATGTGATATCTCAATGCTTATACCAAACCTGAGACCCTTCCTATAGCATGAGATGTGATATCCAACTTCTTCCCATTCCAATCCTGTGGCCCTTCCTATAACATGAGATGTGATGTCTCAATGCTTCTACTATCAAACCTGAGATCTTTCCTATAGCTTGAGATGTGATATCCAACTCCTTCCCATTCCAATCCTGAGACCCTTCCTATAGCATGAGATGTGATATCTCAATGCCTCTAATACCAAACCTGAGATCCTTCCTCTAACATGAAATGTGATATCCAACTCCTTCCCCTTCCAAACCTGAGAGCCTTCCTATAGCATGAGATATGATATCCAAGTCCTTCCCATTCCAATCCTGAGACCCTTCCTATAACATGAGATGTGATATCCAACTCCTTCCCATTCCTACCTGAGACCCTTCCTATAGCATGAGATGGGATATCCAACTCCTTCCAAATCCAATCCTGATACCCTTCCGATAGCATGAGATGTGATATCCCAATGCTTCTACCAAACCTGAGACCCATACTATGGCATGAGATGTGATATCAAACTCCTTCCCATTCCAATCCTGAGACCCTTCCTACAGCTTGAAATGTGATATCCAACTCCTTCCCCTTCCAAACCTTAGACCCTTCCTTTATCATGAGATGTGATATCCAACTCCTTCCCATTCCAATCCTGAGACCCTTCCGATATCATGAGATTTGTTATCTCAATGCTTCTAATACCAAACCTGAGATCCTTCCGATAGCATGAGATGTGATATCTCAATGCTTCTAATACCAAACCTGAGACCCTTCCTATAACATAAGATGGGATATCCAACTCCTTCCCATTCCAATCCTGAGACCCTTTCGATAGCAGAGATGTGATATCTCAATGCTTATACCAAACCTGAGACCCTTCCTGTGGCATGAGATGCCATATAAAACTCCTTCCCATTCCAATCCTGAGACTACTTCCTATAGCATGAGATGTGATATCTCAAAGCTTATACCAAACCTGAGACCTTTCCTATAGCATGAGATGTGATATCAAACTCCTTCCCATTCCAATCCTGAGACCCTTCCTATAACATGAGATGTGATGTCTCAATGCTTCTAATACCAAACCTGAGATCCTTCCTATGGCATGAGATGTCATATAAAACTCCTTCCCATTCCAATCCTGAGACCCTTCCTATAGCATGAGATGTGATATCCAACTCCTTCCCATTCCAAACCTGAGAGCCTTCCTATAGCATGAGATATGATATCCAAGTCCTTCCCATTCCAATCCTGAGACCCTTCCTATAACATGAGATGTGATATCCAACTCCTTCCCATTCCTACCTGAGACCCTTCCTATAGCATGAGATGGGATATCCAACTCCTTCCAAATCCAATCCTGATACCCTTCCGATAGCATGAGATGTGATATCCCAATGCTTCTACCAAACCTGAGACCCATACTATGGCATGAGATGTGATATCAAACTCCTTCCCATTCCAATCCTGAGACCCTTCCTACAGCTTGAAATGTGATATCCAACTCCTTCCCCTTCCAAACCTTAGACCCTTCCTTTATCATGAGATGTGATATCCAACTCCTTCCCATTCCAATCCTGAGACCCTTCCGATATCATGAGATTTGTTATCTCAATGCTTCTAATACCAAACCTGAGATCCTTCCGATAGCATGAGATGTGATATCTCAATGCTTCTAATACCAAACCTGAGACCCTTCCTATAACATAAGATGGGATATCCAATTCCTTCCCATTCCAATCCTGAGACCCTTTCGATAGCAGAGATGTGATATCTCAATGCTTATACCAAACCTGAGACCCTTCCTGTGGCATGAGATGCCATATACAACTCCTTCCCATTCCAATCCTGAGACTACTTCCTATAGCATGAGATGTGATATATCAAAGCTTATACCAAACCTGAGACCTTTCCTATAGCATGAGATGTGATATCAAACTCCTTCCCATTCCAATCCTGAGACCCTTCCTATAACATGAGATGTGATGTCTCAATGCTTCTAAAACCAAACATGAGATCCTTCCTATGGCATGAGATGTCATATAAAACTCCTTCCCATTCCAATCCTGAGACCCTTCCTATAACATGAGATGTGATATCCAACTCCTTCCCATTCCAATCCTGAGACCCTTCCTATAGCATGAGATTTGATATCTCAATGCTTCTAATACCAAACCTGAAATCCTTCCGATAGCATGAGATGTGATATCTCACTGCTTATACCAAACCTGAGACCCTTCCTATAGCATGAGATGTGATATCCAACTCCTTCCCATTCCAATCCTGAGACCCTTCCTATAGCATGAGATGTGATATCTCAATGCTTCTAATATCAAACTTGAGACCCTCCCTATAGCATGAGATGTGATATCCAAGTCCTTCCCATTCCAATCCTGAGACACTTCCTATAGCATGAGATGTGATATCTCAATGCTTATACCAAAACCTGAGACCCTTCCTGTGGCATGAGATGTCATATACAACTCCTTCCCATTCCAATCCTGAGACCCTTCCTATAGCATGAGATGTGATATCTCAATGCTTATACCAAACCTGATACCCTTCCTATAGCATGAGATGTGATATCCAACTCCTTCCCATTCCAATCCTGAGACCCTTCCTATAACATGAGATGTGATGTCTCAATGCTTCTAATACCAAACCTGAGATCCTTCCTATGGCATGTGATGTCATATAAAACTCCTTCCCATTCCAATCCTGAGACCCTTCCTATAGCATGAGATGTGATATCCAACTCCTTCCCATTCCAATCCTGAGACCCTTCCTATAGCATGAGATTTGATATCTCAATGCTTCTAATACCAAACCTGAGATCCTTCCGATAGCATGAGATGTGATATCTCAATGCTTCTAATACCAAACCTGAGATCATTCCTATAACACGAGATGTAATATCCAAATCCTTCCCCTTCCAAACCTGAGACCCTCCCTTTAGCATGAGATGTGATATCCAACTCCTTCCCATTCCAATCCTGAGACCCTTCCTATAGCATGAGATTTGATATCTCAATGCTTCTAATACCAAACCTGAGATCCTTCCTATAGCATGAGATATGATGTCTCAATGCTTCTAATACCAAACCTGAGATCCTTCCTATAACATGAGATGTGATATCCAACTCCTTCCCATTCCAATCCTGAGACACTTCCTATAGCATGAGAAGTGATATCTCCATGCTTATACCAAACCTGAGACCCTTCCTATAGCATGAGATGTGATAGCCAAATCCTTCCCATTCCAATCCTTGGATATTACATCTCTTGCTATAGGAAGGGTCTCGGGTTTTTTATTAGAAACATTGAGATATCACATCTCATGCTATAGGAAGGGTTTCAGGATTGGAATGGGAAGGATTTGGATATCACATCTCATGCTAAAGGAAGGGTCTCAGGTTTGGAAGGGGAAGGATTCGGATATCATATCTGATGTTATAGGACGGGTCCCAGGTTTGGTATTAGAAGCATTGAGATATCACATCTCATGGTATAGGAAGGGTCTCAGGATTGGAATAGGAAGGAGTTGGATATCCCTTCTCATGCTATAGGAAGGGTCTCAGGTTGGAATGGGAAGGAGTTGGATATCACATCTCGTTATAGGAAGGGTCTCAGGATTTGAATGGGAAGGATTTGGATATCACATCTCTTGCTATAGGAAGGTCTCAGGTATTTTATTAGAAACATTGAGATATCACATCTCATGCTATAGGAAGGGTTTCAGGATTGGAATGGGAAGGATTTGGATATCACATCTCATGCTAAAGGAAGGGTCTCAGGTTTGGAAGGGGAAGGATTCGGATATCATATCTGATGTTATAGGACGGGTCCCAGGTTTGGTATTAGAAGCATTGAGATATCACATCTCATGCTATAGGAAGGGTTTCAGGATTGGAATGGGAAGGATTTGGATATCACATCTCATGCTAAAGGAAGAGTCTCAGGATTGGAATGGGAAGGAGTTGGATATCACGTCTATAGGAAGGGTCTCAGGATTGGAATGGGAAGGAGTTGGATATCACATCTCATGCTAAAGGAAGGGTCTCAGGATTGGAATGGGAGGAGCTGGATATCACATCTCTTGCTAAAAGAAGTGTCTCAGGTTTGGAAGGGGAAGGATTTGGATAGCACATCTCATGTTATAGGACGGGTCTCAGGTTTGGTATTAGAAGCATTGAGATATCACATCTCATGCTATAGGAAGTGTCTCAGGATTGGAATGGGAAGGAGTTGGATATCACATCTCATGCTACAGGAAGGGTTTCAGGTTTGGTAGAAGCATTGAGATATCACATCTCATGCTATAGGAAGAGTCTCAGGTTTGGGAAGGGAAGGATTTGGATTTCACATCTCATGTTATAGGATGGTTCTCATGTTTGGTTTTTGAAGCATTGAGATATCACATCTCATGCTATCGGAAGGGTCTCAGGTTTGGAATGGGAAGGAGTTGGATATCACATCTCATGTTATAGGAAGGATCTCAGGTTTGGTATTAGAAGCATTGAGATATCACATCTCATGCTATAGGAAGGGTCTCAGGATTGGAATGGGAAGGAGTTGGATATCACATCTCATGCTATAGGGGGGGTCTCAGTTTTGATATTAGAAGCATTGAGATATCACATATGCTATTGGAAGGGTCTCAGTATTGGAAGTGGAAGGAGTTGGATATCACATCTCATGCTATTGGGAGGTTCTCAGGTTTGATATTAGAAGCATTGAGATATCACATCTCATGCTATCGGAAGGGTCTCAGGTTTGGAATGGGAAGGAGTTGGATCTCCCATCTCATGTTTTAGGACGGGTCTCAGGTTTGGTATTAGAAGCATTGAGATATCACATCTCATGGTATAATAAGGGTCTCAGGATTGGAATGGGAAGGAGTTGGATATCACATCTCAAGCTATCTCAGGATTGGAATGGGAAGGAGTTTGATATCACATCTCAAGCTATAGGAAGGGTCTCAGGTTTGGGAAGGGAAGGATTTGGATTTCACATCTCATGTTATATGATGGTTCTCATGTTTGGTTTTAGAAGCATTGAGATATCACATCTCATGCTATCGGAAGGGTCTCAGGTTTGGAATGGGAAGGAGTTGGATATCACATCTCATGTTATAGGAAGGATCTCAGGTTTGGTATTAGAAGCATTGAGATATCACATCTCATGCTATAGGAAGGGTCTCAGGATTGGAATGTGAAGGATTTGGATATGACATCTCATGCTAAAGGAAGGGTCTCAGGTTTGGTAGAAGCATTGAGATATCACATCTCATGCTATAGGAAGGGTCTCAGGATTGGAATGGGAAGGAGTTGGATATCACATCTCATGCCATAGGAAGGGTCTCAGGTTTGGTATAAGCATTGAGATATCACATCTCTGCTATCGGAACGGTCTCAGGATTGGATTGGGAAGGAGTTGGATACCCTTCTCATGCTATAGGAAGGGTTTCCGGATTGGAATGGGAAGGAGTTGGATATCACATCTCATGCTAAAGGAAGGGTCTCAGGTTTGGAAGGGGAAGGATTTGGATATCATATCTCATGTTATAGGATGGGTCCCAGGTTTGGTATTAGAAGCATTGAGATATCACATCTCATGGTATAGGAAGGGTCTCAGGATTGGAAGAGGAAGGAGTTGGATATCACATCTCATCCAATAGGAAGGGTCTCAGGTTTGGAATGGGAAGGAATTGGATATCACATCTCATGTTATAGGAAGGATCTCAGGATTGGAATGGGAAGGATTTGGATATCACATCTCTTGCTATAGGAAGGGTCTCAGGTTTATTATTAGAAGCATTGAGATATTACATCTCATGGTATAGGAAGGTTCTCAGGATTGGAATGGGAAGGAGTTGGATATCCCTTCTCATGCTATAGGAAGGGTCTCATGTTGGAATGGGAAGGAGTTGGATATCACATCTCGTTATAGGAAGGGTCTCAGGATTGGAATGGGAAGGATTTGGATATCACATCCCTTGCTATAGGAAGGGTCTCAGGTTTTTTATTAGAAACATTGAGATATCACATCTCATGCTATAGGAAGGGTTTCAGGATTGGAATGGGAAGGATTTGGATATCACATCTCATGCTAAAGGAAGGGTCTCAGGTTTGGAAGGGGAAGGATTTGGATATCATATCTCATATTATAGGACTGGTCCCAGGTTTGGTATTAGAAGCATTGAGATATCACATCTCATGCTTTAGGAAGAGTCTCAGGATTGGAATGGGAAGGAGTTGGATATCACGTTTCATGTTATAGGAAGGGTCTCAGGATTGGAATGGGAAGGAGTTGGATATCACATCTCATGCTAAAGGAAGGGTCTCAGGTTTGATAGAAGCATTGAGATATCACACCTCATGCTATAGGAAGGAACTCAGGATTGGAATGGGAAGGAGTTGGATATCACATCTCATGCCATAGGAAGGGTCATCAGGTTTGGTCTAAGCATTGAGATATCACATCTCTGCTATCGGAAGGGTCTCAGGATAGGAATGGGAAGGACTTAGATATCACATCTCATACTATAGGGAGGGTCTCAGTTTTGATATTAGAAGCATTGAGATATCACATCTCATGCTATCGGGAGGGTCTCAGGATTGGAATGGGATGGAGTTTGATATCACATCTCATGCCATGGTATGGGTCTCAGGTTTTGTAGAAGCATTGGGATATCACATCTCATGCTATCGGAAGGGTATCAGGATTGGATTTGGAAGGAGTTGGATATCCCATCTCATCCAATAGGAAGGGTCTCAGGTTGGAATGGGAAGGAGTTGGATATCACATCTCATGTTATAGGAAGCGTCTCAAGATTGGAATGGGAAGGATTTGGATATTACATCTCTTGCTATAGGAAGGGTCTCAGGTTTTTTATCAGAAACATTGAGATATCACATCTCATGCTATAGGAAGGGTTTCAGGATTGGAATGGGAAGGATTTGGATATCACATCTCATGCTAAAGGAAGGGTCTCAGGTTTGGAAGGGGAAGGATTTGGATATCATATCTCATGTTATAGGATGGGTCCCAGGTTTGGTATTAGAAGCATTGAGATATCACATCTCACGGTATAGGAAGGGTCTCAGGATTGGAAGAGGAAGGAGTTGGATATCACATCTCATCGAATAGGAAGGGTCTCAGGTTTGGAATGGGAAGGAATTGGATATCACATCTCATGTTATAGGAAGGATCTCAGGATTGTAATGGGAAGGATTTGGATATCACATCTCTTGCTATAGGAAGGGTCTCAGGTTTTTTATTAGAAGCATTGAGATATTACATCTCATGGTATAGGAAGGTTCTCAGGATTGGAATGGGAAGGAGTTGGATATCCCTTCTCATGCTATAGGAAGGGTCTTAGGTTGGAATGGGAAGGAGTTGGATATCACATCTCGTTATAGGAAGGGTCTCAGGATTGGAATGGGAAGGATTTGGATATCACATCTCATGCTAAAGGAAGGGTCTCAGGTTTGGAAGGGGAAGGATTTGGATATCATATCTCATATTATAGGACTGGTCCCAGGTTTGGTATTAGAAGCATTGAGATATTACATCTCATGCTTTAGGAAGAGTCTCAGGATTGGAATGGGAAGGAGTTGGATATCACGTTTCATGTTATAGGAAGGGTCTCAGGATTGGAATGGGAAGGAGTTGGATATCACATCTCATGCTAAAGGAAGGGTCTCAGGTTTGATAGAAGCATTGAGATATCACATCTCATGCTATAGGAAGGAACTCAGGATTGGAATGGGAAGGAGTTGGATATCACATCTCATGCCATAGGAAGGGTCATAAGGCTTGGTATAAGCATTGAGATATCACATCTCTGCTATCGGAAGGGTCTCAGGATAGGAATGGGAAGGACTTAGATATCACATCTCATACTATAGCGAGGGTCTCAGTTTTGATATTAGAAGCATTGAGATATCACATCTCATGCTATCGGGAGGGTCTCAGGATTGGAATGGGATGGAGTTTGATATCACATCTCATGCCATGGTATGGGTCTCAGGTTTTGTAGAAGCATTGGGATATCACATCTCATGCTATCGGAAGGGTATCAGGATTGGATTTGGAAGGAGTTGGATATCCCATCTCATGCTATAGGAAGGGTCTCGGGTTGGAATGGGAAGGAGTTGGATATCACATCTCATGTTATAGGAAGGATCTCAGGATTGGAATGGGAAGGACTTGGATATCATATCTCATGCTGTAGGAAGGCTCTCAAGTTTGGAAAGGGAAGGAGTTGGATATCACATTTGATGTTAGAGGTAGGATCTCAGGTTTGGTATTAGAGGCATTGAGATATCACATCTCATGCTATCAGAAGGGTATCAGGATTGGAATGGGAAGGAGTTGGATATCGCATCTCACGTTATAGGAAGGATCTCAGGTTTGGTATTAGAAGCATTGAGATATCACATCTCATGCTATAGGAAGGGTCTCAGAATTGGAATGGGAAGGAGTTGGATATCACATCTGATGCTAAAGGAAGGGTCTCAGTTTTGGTAGAAGCATTGAGATATCACATCTCATGCTATAGGAAGGGTCTCAGGATTGGAATGGGAAGGAGTTGGATATCACATCTCATGCTATAGGAAGGGTCTCAGGTTTGGTATAAGCATTGAGATATCACATCTCTGCTATCGGAAGTGTCTCAGGTTTCGAAGGGGAAGGATTTGGATATCATATCTCATGTTATAGGACTGGTCCCAGGTTTGGTATTAGAAGCATTGAGATATCACATCTCATGCTATAGGAAGAGTCTCAGGATTGGAATGGGAAGGAGTTGGATATCACGTTTCATGTTATAGGAAGGGTCTCAGGATTGGAATGGGAAGGAGTTGGATATCACATCTCATGCTAAAGGAAGGGTCTCAGGTTTGATAGAAGCATTGAGATATCACATCTCATTCTATAGGAAGGAACTCGGGATTGGAATGGGAAGGAGTTGGATATCACATCTCATGCCATAGGAAGGGTCATCAGGTTTGGTATAAGCATTGAGATATCACATCTCTGCTATCGGAAGGGTCTCAGGATAGGAATGGGAAGGACTTAGATATCACATCTCATACTATAGGGAGGGTCTCAGTTTTGATATTAGAAGCATTGAGATATCACATCTCATGCTATCGGAAGGGTCTCAGGATTGGAATGGGATGGAGTTGGATATCACATCTCAAGCTATCTCAGGATTGGAATGGGAAGGAGTTTGATATCACATCTCAAGCTATAGGAAGGGTCTCAGGTTTGGAAGGGGAAGGATTTGGATCTCACATCTCATGTTTTAGGACGGGTCTCAGGTTTGGTATTAGAAGCATTGAGATATCACATCTCATGGCATAGGAAGGGTCTCAGGATTGGAATGGGAAGAAGTTGGATATCACATCTCAAGCTATCTCAGCATTGGAATGGGAAGGAGTTTGATATCACATCTCAAGCTATAGGAAGGGTCTCAGGTTTGGAAAGGGAAGGATTTGGATTTCACATCTCATGTTATAGGATGGTTCTCATGGTTTTAGAAGCATTGAGATATCACATATCATGCTATCGGAAGGGTCTCAGGTTTGGAAAGGGAAGGATTTAGATTTCACATGTTATAGGATGGTTCTCAGGTTTGGTTTTAGAAGCATTAAGATAAAACATCTCATGCTATAGGAAGGGTCTCAGGTTTGGAATGGGAAGGAGTTGGATATCACATCTCAAGCTAAAGGAAAGGTCTCAGGTTTGGAAGGGGAAGGATTTGGATCTCACATCTCATGTTTTAGGACGGGTCTCAGGTTTGGTATTAGAAGCTTTGAGATATCACATCTCATGGTATAGGAAGGGTCTCAGGATTGGAATGGGAAGGAGTTGGATATCACATTGAATGGGAAGGAGTTTGATATCACATCTCAAGCTATAGGAAGGGTCTCAGGTTTGGAAAGGGAATGATTTGGATTTCACATCTCATGTTATAGGATGGTTCTCATGTTTGGTTTTAGAAGCATTGAGATATCACATCTCATGCTATAGGAAGAGTCTCAGGATTGAAATGGGAAGGAGTTGGATATCACGTCTCATGTTATAGGAAGGGTCTCAGGATTGGAATTGGAAGGAGTTGGATATCACATCACATGCTAAAGGAAGGGTCTCAGGTTTGATAGAAGCAAAGGTTTGGAATGGGAAGGAGTTTGATATCACATTTCATGTTATAGGAAGGATCTCAGGTTTGGTATTAGAAGCATTGAGATATCACATCTCATGCTATAGGAAGGGTCTCAGGATTGGAATGGGAAGGAGTTGGATATCACATCTCATGCTATAGGAAGGGTCTCTGGATTGGAATGGGAAGCAGTTGGATATCACATCTCATGCTAAAGGAAGGGTATCAGGTTTGATAGAAGCATTGAGATATCACATCTCATGCTATAGGAAGGAACTCAGGATTGGAATGGGAAGGAGTTGGATATCACATCTCATGCCATAGGAAGGGTCATCAGGTTTGGTATAAGCATTGAGATATCACATCTCTGCTCTTGGAAGGGTCTCAGGATAGGAATGGGAAGGACTTAGATATCACATCTCATACTATAGGGAGGGTCTAAGTTTTGATATTAGAAGCATTGAGATATCACATCTCATGCTATCAGAAGGGTCTCAGGATTGGAATGGGATGGAGTTGGATATCACATCTCAAGCTATCTCAGGATTAGAATGGGAAGGAGTTTGATATCACATCTCAAGCTATAGGAAGGGTCTCAGGTTTGGAAGGGGAAGGAGTTGGATATCACATCTCAAGCTATCTCAGGATTGGAATGGGAAGGAGTTTGATATCACATCTCAAGCTATAGGAAGGGTCTCAGGTTTGGAAAGGGAAGGATCTGGATTTCACATCTCATGTTATAGGATGGTTCTCATGTTTGGTTTTAGAAGCATTGAGATATCACATCTCATGCTATCGGAAGGGTCTCAGGTTTGGAAAGGGAAGGATTTGGATTTCACATGTTATAGGATGGTTCTCAGGTTTGGTTTTAGAAGCATTAAGATATAAAATCTCATGCTATAGGAAGGGTCTCAGGTTTGGAATGGGAAGGAGTTGGATATCACATCTCATGCTAAAGGAAAGATCTCAGGTTTGGAAGGGGAAGGATCTGGATCTCACAGCTCATGTTTTAGGACGGGTCTCAGGTTTGGTATTAGAAGCATTGAGATATCACATCTCTGCTATCGGAAGGGTCTCAGGATTGGATTGGGAAGGAGTTGGATATCCCTTCTCATGCTATAGGAAGGATCTCAGGTTGGAATGGGAAGGAGTTGGATATCACATCTCATGTTATAGGAAGGTTCTCAAGATTGGAATGGGAAGGATTTGGATATTACATCTCTTGCTATAGGAAGGGTCTCAGGTTTTTTTATTAGAAACATTGAGATATCACATCTCATGCTATAGGAAGGGTTTCAGGATTGGAATGGGAAGGATTTGGATATCACATCTCATGCTAAAGGAAGGGTCTCAGGTTTGGAAGGGGAAGGATTTGGATATCATATCTCATGTTATAGGACGGGTCCCAGGTTTGGTATTAGAAGCATTGAGATATCACATCTCATGGTATAGGAAGGGTCTCAGGATTGGAATACCAAACCTGAGACCCTTCCTATAACATGAGATGTGATATCCATGCCCTTCCCATTCCAATCCTGAGACTCTTCCTATAGCTTGAGATGTGATATCCAACTCCTTCCCATTCCATTTCTGAGACCCGTCCTATACCATGAGATATGATATCTCAATGCTTCTAATACCAAACCTGAGACCCTTCCTATAACGAGATGGGATATCCAACTCCTTCCCATTCCAATCCTGAGACCCTTCCGATAGAAGAGATGTGATATCTCAATGCTTATACCAAACCTGAGACCCTTCCTATGGCATGAGATGTCATATACAACTCCTTCCGATTCCAAACCTGAGACCCTTCCTATAGCATGAGATGGGATATCTCAATGCTAATACCAAGCCTGAGATCCTTCCTATAACATGAGATGTGATATCCAAATCCTTCCCCTTCCAAACCCGAGACCCTCCCCTTAGCATGAGATGTGATATCCAACTCCTTCCCATTCCAATCCTGAGACCCTTCTGATAGCATGAGATGTGATATCTCAATGCCTCTAATACCAAACCTAAGATACTTCCGATAGCATGAGATGTGATATCTCAATGCTTCTAATACCAAACCTGAGATCCTTCCTATAACATGAGATGTGATATCCAAATACTTCCCCTTCCAAACCTGAGACCCTCCCTTTAGCATGAGATGTGATATCCGACTCCTTCCCATTCCAATCCTGAGACCCTTCTGATAGCATGAGATGTGCTATCTCAATGCCTCTAATACCAAACCTGAGATCCTTCCTATAACATGAGATGTGATATCTCAATGCTTCTAATACCAAACCTGAGACCCTTCCTTTAGCATGAGATGTGATATCCGACTCCTTCCCATTCCAATCCTGAGACCCTTCTGATAGCATGAGATGTGATATCTCAATGGCTCTAATACCAAACCTGAGATCCTTCCGATAGCATGAGATGTGATATCTCAATGCTTCTAATACCAAACTTGAGATCCTTCCTATAACATGAGATGTGATATCCAAATCCTTCCCCTTCCAAACCTGAGACCCTCCCTTTAGCATGAGATGTGATATCCAACTCCTTCCCATTCCAATCCTGAGATCCTTCTGATAGCATGAGATGTGATATCTCAATGCCTCTAATACCAAACCTGAGATCCTACCTCTAACATGAAATGTGATATCCAACTCCTTCCCATTCCAATCCTGAGACCCTTCCTATAACATGAGATGTGATATCCAACTCCTTCCCATTCCAACCTGAGACCCTTCCTATAGCATGAGATGGGATATCCAACTCCTTCCAAATCCAATCCTGACACCCTTCCGATAGCATGAGATGTGATATCCCAATGCTTCTACAAAACCTGAGACCCATACATGGCATGAGATGTGATATCAAACTCCTTAGCATTCCAATCCTGAGACCCTTCCTATAGCTTGAGATGTGATATCCAACTCCTTCCCATTCCAATTCTGAGACCCTACCTATAGCATGAGATGTTATATCTCAATGCTTCTAATACCAAACCTGAGACCCTTCCTATAACATGAGATGTGATATCCAAGTCCTTCCCATTCCAATCCTGAGACCCTTCCTATAGCATTAGATGTGATATCTCAATGCTTCTAATACCAAACCTGAGACCCTTCCTATAACATGAGATGTGATATCCAAGTCCTTCCCATTCCAATCCTGAGACCCTTCCTATAGCTTGAGTTGTGATATCCAACTCCTTCCCATTCCAATTCTGAGACCCGTCCTATACCATGAGATGTGATATCTCAATGCTTCTAATACCAAACCTGAGACCCTTCCTATAACGAGATGGGATATCCAACTCCTTCCCATTCCAATCCTGAGACCCTTCCGATAGCAGAGATGTGATATCTCAATGCTTATACCAAACCTGAGACCCTTCCTATGGCATGAGATGTCATATACAACTCCTTCCGATTCCAAACCTGGGACCCTTCCTATCGCATGAGATGGGATATCTCAATGCTAATACCAAAACTGAGACCCTTCCTATAGCATAAGATGTGATATCCAACTCCTTCCCATTCCAATCCTGAGTCCCTTCCTATAGCTTGAGATGTGATATCCAACTCCTTCCCATTCCAATCTTGAGACCCTTGCTATAGCATGAGATGTGATATCTCAATGATTCTAATACCAAACCTGAGATCCTTCCTATAACATGAGATGTGATATCCAAATCCTTCCACTTCCAAACCTGAGACCCTCCCTTTAGCATGAGATGTGATATCCGACTCCTTCCCATTCCAATCCTGAGACCCTTCTGATAGCAAGAGATGTGATATCTCAATGCCTCTAATACCAAACCTGAGATCCTTCCGATAGCATGAGATGTGATATCTCAATGCTTCTAATACCAAACCTGACATACTTCCTATAACATGAGATGTGATATCCAAATCCTTCCCCTTCCAAACCTGAGACCCTCCCTTTAGCATGAGATGTGATATCCAACTCCTTCCCATTCCAATCCCGAGACCCTTCTGATAGCATAAGATGTTATATCTCAATGCCTCTAATACCAAACCTGAGATCCTACCTCTAACATGAAATGTGATATCCAACTCCTTCCCCTTCCAAACCTGAGAGCCTTCCTATAGCATGAGATGTGATATCCAAGTCCTTCCCATTCCAATCCTGAGACCCTTCCTATAATATGAGATGTGATATCCAAGTCCTTCCCATTCCAATCCTGAGACCCTTCCTATAGCATGAGATGTGATATCTCAATGCTTCTAATACCAAACCTGAGACTCTTCCTATAACATGAGATGGGATATCCAACTCATTCCCATTCCAATCCTGAGACCCTTCCGATAGCAGAGATGTGATATCTCAATGCTTATACCAAACCTGAGACCCTTCCTATGGCATGAGATGTCATATACAACTCCTTCCCATTCCAATCCTGAGACCCTTCCTATAGCATGAGATGTGATATCTCAATGCTTATACCAAACCTGAGACCCTTCCTATAGCATGAGATGTGATATCCAACTCCTTCCCATTCCAAGCCTGAGACCCTTCCTATAGCATGAGATGTGATGTCTCAATGCTTCTAATACCAAACCTGAGATCCTTCCTATAACATGAGATGTGATATCCAACTCCTTCCCATTCCAATCCTGAGACCCTTCCTATAGCATGAGATGTGATATCTCAATGCTTATACGAAACCTGAGACCCTTCCTATAGCATGAGATGTGATATCTCAATGCCTCTAATACCAAACCTGAGATCCTTCTTCTAACATGAAATGTGATATCCAACTCCTTCCCTTTCCAAACCTGAGAGCCTACCTATAGCATGAGATGTGATATCCAAGTCCTTCCCATTCCAATCCTTAGACCCTTCCTACAGCATGCAATATGATATCTCAATGATTCTAATAACAAACCTGAGACCCGTCCTATAACATGAGATGGGATATCCAACTCCTTCCCATTCCAATCCTGAGACACTTCCGATAGCAGAGATGTGATATCTCAATGCTTATACCAAACCTGAGCCCCTTCCTATAGCATGAGATGTGATATCCAACTCCTTCCCGTTCCAAACCTGAGACCTTTCCTATAGCATATGTGATATCCAACTCCTTCCCATTCCAAACATGAGACCCTTCCTATAGCATGAGATGTGATATCCAACTCCTTCCCATTCCAATCCTGAGACCCTTCCTATAGCATGAGATGTGATATCTCAATGCCTCTAATACCAAACCTGAGATCCTTCCTCTAACATGAAATGTGATATCCAACTCCTTCCCTTTCCAAACCTGAGATCCTTCCTATAGCATGAGATGTGATATCTCAATGCTTATACCAAACCTGAGACTCTTCCTATAACATGAGATATGATATCCAACTCCTTCCCGTTCCAAACCTGAGACCCTTCCTGCAGCATGAGATGTGATATCCCACTCCTTCCCATTCCAATCCTCAGACCCTTCCGATAGCATGAGATGTGATATTTCAATGCTTCTAATACCAAACCTGAGATCCTTCCTATAACATGTGATGTGATATCCAAATCCTTCCCCTTCCAAACCTGAGACCCTCCCTTTAGCATGAGATGTGATATCCAACTCCTTCCCATTCCAATCCTGAGACCCTTCTGATAGCATGAGATGTGATGTCTCAATGCTTCTAATACCAAACCTGAGATCCTTCCTATAACATGAGATGTGATATCCAACTCCTTCTCATTCTAATCCTGAGACCCTTCCTATAGCATGAAAAGTGATATCTCCATGCTTATACCCAAACCTGAGACCCTTCCTATAGTATGAGATGTGATATCCAACTCCTTCCCCTTCCAAACCTGAGACCCTTCCTATAGCATGAGATGTGATATCCAACTCCTTCCCATCCCAATCCTGAGACACTTCCGATTGCAGAGATGTGATATCTCAATGCTTATACCAAACCTGAGACTCTTCCTATAACATGGGATGTGATATCCAACTCCTTCCCGTTCCAAACCTGAGACTCTTCCTATAACATGGGATGTGATATCCAACTCCTTCCCGTTCCAATCCTGAGACCCTTCCTATAGCATGAAAAGTGATATCTCCATGCTTATACCCAAACCTGAGACCCTTCCTATAGTATGAGATGTGATATCCAAATCCTTCCCATTCTAATCCTGAGACCCTTCCTATAGCATGAGATGTGATATCTCAATGCTTCTAATACCAAACCTGAGACCGGTCCTACAACATGAGATGTGATATCCAAATCCTTCCCCTTCCAAACCTTAGACCCTTCCTACCCTTCCGATAGCATGAGATGTGATATCCCAATGCTTCTACCAAACCTGAGACCCATACTATGGCATGAGATGTGATATCAAACTCCTTCCCCTTCCAAACCTGAGACCCTCCCTTTAGCATGAGATGTGATATCCAACTCCTTCCCATTCCAATCCTGAGACCCTTCTGATAGCATGAGATGTGATATCTCAATGCCTCTAATACCAAACCTGAGATCCTACCTCTGACATGAAATGTGATATCCAACTCCTTCCCTTTCCAAACCTGAGACCCTGCCTATAGCATGAGATGTGATATCCAAGTCCTTCCCATTCCAATCCTGAGACCCTTCCTATAGCATGTGATGTGATATCTCAAAGCTTATACCAAACCTGAGACCCTTCCTATGGCATGTGATGTCATATACAACTCCTTCCCATTCCAATCCTGAGACCCTTCCTATAGCATGAGATGTGATATCTCAATGCTTATACCAAACCTGAGACCCTTCCTATAGCATGAGATGTGATATCCAACTTCTTCCCATTCCAATCCTGAGACCCTTTTTATAACATGAGATTTGATGTCTCAATGCTTCTAATACCAAACCTGAGATCTTTCCTATAACATGAGATGTGATATCCAACTCCTTCCCATTCCAATTCTGAGACCCTTCCTATAGCATGAGATGTGATATCTCAATGCTTATACCAAACCTGAGACCCTTCCTATAGCTTGAGATGTGATATCCAACTCCTTCCCATTCCAATCCTGAGACCCTTCCTATAGCATGAGATGTGATATCTCAATGCTTCTAATACCAAACCTGAGACCCTTCCTATAGCTTGAGATGTGATATCCAACCCCTTCCCCTTCCAAACCTGAGAGCCTTCCGATAGCATGAGATATGATATCCAAGTCCTTCCCATTCCAATCCTGAGTCCCTTCCTATAACATGAGATGTGATATCCAACTCCTTCCCATTCCAACCTGAGACCCTTCCTATAGCATGATGGGATATCCAACTCCTTCCAAATCCAATACTGATACCCTTCCGATAGCATGAGATGTGATATCAAACTTCTAACCATTCCAATCCTGAGACCCTTCCTATAGCTTGAGATGTGTTATCCAACTCCTTCCCATTCCAATTCTGAGACCCTTCCTATACCATGAGACTTGATATCTCAATGCTTCTAATACCAAACCTGAGACCCGTCCTATAACATGAGATGTGATATCCAAATCCTTCCCCTTCCAAACCTTAGACCCTTCCTATATCATGAGATGTGATATCCAACTCCTTCCCATTCCAATCCTGAGACCCTTCCGATATCATGAGATTTGTTATCTCAATGCTTCTAATATCAAACTTGAGACCCTCCCTATATACATGTACTTTCCCGCGAAACACGGATGCTTTCGCGAGCTTCTACATGTCTTGTGTGTGCCTCCAGGATGTGGGCTGGGATGTCTGGTCCCAATACACATCCTGGGTGCCAGAGAGTCTAGGGTGGTGTGAATGCCTGGGACCACCGTGGTCCGTGATTGGTCCACGAATGGTGTGAGTGTTGATGAGCGGATCTCCCATTGGGTCCCCTCTGTTTTGGCGCGAAGGGAACCGTGGATAAGAGGGGGCTGGAAACACCACTACCATGTCGATCTCCTGAGTTCTCACGAACGAAGGAATACAGGAGCCAAGTATCCTGCAACCAAGAGGCTGAACCGAGGAATCGCTGGTGACCCACTGAAGGACTTCTCCTCTGCACTGCTATCGTCTTGTGAAACCCTTTTCACCTTTGATCGAACCAGAAGGCCTGTACTGGTACTTCGACCCTTTGGAATAGCAGGAACAGCTATTCTCGGCATCTTCACCATCTCCTGCCAGTAAGCCTTCGGAAGTGTCTCTGGGCCATCCAGCTGACTGACCAGCTTACACGGGAGTCTTGCTCTGTAACCGCCGCCAGGTTGTGTAGTATTTCGAGTCCTTGTCACTCTCACACGCTTCGTACACTTGGCGTTCCCAAGTCGGAAGTGAGTAGTGTACATTTGGCTCAGATACACACGGCCGCTCCGTTGCCCTGCTGTGGTAACAAACTGTGCAGGTTTCTTCGATTGGGACGTCTTTTTACTCAACACGACGACGAGGCGTTCCCTGCTCTTCTGAACCTGCCAGCTGCTGAAACTGATGCGGAGAAGCCTGGGTCTGCTTGCATCGGGGACCGGTGAGTAGCATAGCTAGGATCTGGTCGCCCTCCTGCAGGAGCCCATTGCTTTTCCCCACTGTGTAAAACAGCAACCCTTTTCCGTACTCGCGCTCTGCTTCTGCACACTGTGGAGGCTGCGCTTGAGTCGCGGAACTTGTTCTTCTTCTTTTGTGCACTAAACTGAACTGCCTGATTTCCCTCGAAGAGCTTCTCCTTTTGCCCGTTGGCACCAGCGCGTGCAGGTACTTTTGAGCACAAGGCTCCACTCTTCGCAGGGCTCGGACTTCCATCTAGTTAGGTGCCTCTGAAGGCGAACTGGGTCTAAGCATTATTTCGCACTGCCTGTCTTCCTTCCCTTTTAGGTGGACTACCCATTTCGTGCATATAACGCTTGAGACTGTCGTATTTGTATATATATTGTGTTGATATGGTATGTGTTGGTTTAATATAGTTATATTGTGATTTTCTCGCTACGGTCATTGTTTTAAAGGCCTTGAAATAAATGTGTATATATTTTTAATATAACAACTGTTTGGAGTAGTTTGTAAGTGATCTTGCTTTGTGTGCTCATTGCGGGCTTTCAGTCACCCTCACCCCTCTTGAGACCTAGTCTTGACCGGCGCGATCGCTACCTTGATTGGTCTGGCTCGTCCAGAGGTTACCCTGTTCCAAGTAATTAGGTTGGCCTTCTGAACTTCTGCGCCACCAGGACAGAGTTCAGAAATCCGTCTTAACAATGAGATGTGATATCCAACTCCTTCCCATTCCAACCTGAGACCCTTCTTATAGCATGAGATGGGATATCCAACTCCTTCCAAATCCAATTCTGATACCCTTCCGATAGCATGAGATGTGATATCCCAATGCTTCTACCAAACCTGAGACCCATACTATGGCATGAGATGTGATATCAAACTCCTTCCCATTCCAATCCTGAGACCCTTCCTATAGCTTGAGATGTGATATCCAAATCCTTCCCATTCCAATTCTGAGACCCTTCCTATACCATGAGACTTGATATCTCAATGCTTCTAATACCAAACCTGAGACCCGTCCTATAACATGAGATGTGATATCCAAATCCTTCCCCTTCCAAACCTAAGACCCTTCCTTTATCATGAGATGTGATATCCAACTCCTTCCCATTCCAATCCTGAGACCCTTCCGATATCATGAGATGTGATATCTCAATGCTTCTAATATCAAACTTGAGACCCTCCCTATAGCATGAGATGTGATATCCAAGTCCTTCCCATTCCAATCCTGAGACCCTTCCTATAGCATGAGATGTGATATCTCAATGCTTCTAATACCAAACGTGAGACCCTTCCTATAACATGAGATGGGAATATCCAACTCCTTCCCATTCCAATCCTGAGACCCTTCCGATAGCAGAGATGTGATATCTGAATGCTTATACCAAACCTGAGATCCTTCCTATAACATGAGATGTGATATCCAACTCCTTCCCATTCCAATCCTGAGACACTTCCTATAGCATGAGATGTGATATCTCACTGCTTATACCAAACCTGAGACCCTTCCTATAGCATGAGATGTGATATCCAACTGCTTCCCATTCCAATCCTGAGACCCTTCCTATAGCATGAGATGTGATATCTCAATGCTTCTAATATCAAACTTGAGACCCTCCCTATAGCATGAGATGTGATATCCAAGTCCTTCCCATTCCAATCCTGAGACACTTCCTATAGCATGAGATGTGATATCGCAATGCTTCTAATACCAAACCTGAGACTCCTCCTATAACATGAGATGGGATATCCAACTCCTTCGCATTCCAATCCTGAGACCCTTCCGATAGCAGAGATGTGATATCTCAATGCTTATACCAAACCTGAGATCCTTCCTATGGCATGAGATGTCATATACAACTCCTTCCCATTCCAATCCTGAGACCCTTCCTATAGCATGAGATGTGATATCTCAATGCTTATACCAAACCTGAGACCCTTCCTATAGCATGAGATGTGATATCCAACTCCTTCCCGTTCCAATCCTGAGAACCTTCCTATAGCATGAGATGTGATGTCTCAATGCTTCTAATACCAAACCTGAGATCCTTCCTATAACATGAGATGTGATATCCAACTCCTTCCCATTCCAATCCTGAGACCCTTCCTATAGCATGAGATGTGATATCTCAATGCTTATACCAAACCCGAGACCCTTCCTATAACATGAGATGTGATATCCAACTCCTTCCCATTCCAATCCTGAGACCCTTCCTATAGCATGAGATGTGATATCTCAATGCCTCTAATACCAAACTTGAGATCCTTCCTCTAACATGAAATGTGATATCCAACTCCTTTCCTTTCCAAACCTGAGAGCCTACCTATAGCATGAGATGTGATAGCCAAGTCCTTCCCATTCCAATCCTTAGACCCTTCCTACAGCATGCAATATGATATCTCAATGATTCTAATAACAAACCTGAGACCCGTCCTATAACATGAGATGGGATATCCAACTCCTTCCCATTCCAATCCTGAGACACTTCCGATAGCAGAGATGTGATATCTCAATGCTAATACCAAACCCGAGACCCTTCCTATAACATGAGATGTGATATCCAACTCCTTCCCGTTCCAAACCTGAGACCCTTCCTATAGCATATGTGATATCCAACTCCTTCCCATTCCAAACATGAGACCCTTCCTATAGCAAGAATGTAATATCCAACTCCTTCCCATTCCAATCCTGAGACCATTCCTATAGCATGAGATGTGATATCTCAATGCTTCTAATACCAAACCTGAGATCCTTCCTATGACATGAGATGTGATATCCAATTCCTTCCCATTCCAAACCTGAGACCCTTCCTACAGCATGCAATGTGATATCTCAGTGCTTCTAATACCAAACCTGAGACCAGTCCTATAAAATGAGATGAGATATCCAACTCCTTCCCCTTCCAAACCTGAGACCCTTCCTATAGCATGAGATGTGATATCCAACTCCTTCCCATCCCAATCCTGAGACACTTCCGATTGCAGAGATGTGATATCTCAATGCTTATACCAAACCTGAGACTCTTCCTATAACATGGGATGTGATATCCAACTCCTTCCCGTTCCAAACCTGAGACCCTCCCTTTAGCATGAGATGTGATATCCAACTCCTTCACATTCCAATCCTGAGACCCTTCTGATAGCATGAGATGTGATATCTCAATGCCTCTAATACCAAACCTGAGATCCTACCTCCAACATGAAATGTGATATCCAACTGCTTCCCTTTCCAAACCTGAGACTCTGCCTATAGCATGAGATGTGATATCCAACTCCTTCCCATCCCAATCCTGAGACACTTCCGATTGCAGAGATGTGATATCTCAATGCTTATACCAAACCTGAGACTCTTCCTATAACATGGGATGTGATATCCAACTCCTTCCCGTTCCAAACCTGAGACCCTCCCTTTAGCATGAGATGTGATATCCAACTCCTTCACATTCCAATCCTGAGACCCTTCTGATAGCATGAGATGTGATATCTCAATGCCTCTAATACCAAACCTGAGATCCTACCTCCAACATGAAATGTGATATCCAACTGCTTCCCTTTCCAATCCTGA
This sequence comes from Ambystoma mexicanum, assembly GCF_040938575.1. Taxonomy (NCBI): domain Eukaryota; kingdom Metazoa; phylum Chordata; class Amphibia; order Caudata; family Ambystomatidae; genus Ambystoma; species Ambystoma mexicanum. The sequence goes on from NC_090938.1 coordinate 296,751,168, forward strand.
GACCCTTCCTATAGCATGTGATGTGATATCTCAATGCTTATACCAAACCTGAGACCCTTCCTATGGCATGAGATGTCATACACAACTCCTTCCCATTCCAATCATGAGACCCTTCCTATAGCATGAGATGTGATATCTCAATGCTTATACCAAACCTGAGACCCTTCCTATAGCATGAGATGTGATATCCAACTTCTTCCCATTCCAATCCTGAGACCCTTCCTATAACATGAGATGTGATGTCTCAATGCTTCTAATACCAAACCTGAGATCTTTCCTATAACATGAGATGTGATATCCAACTCCTTCCCATTCCAATTCTGAGACCCTTCCTATAGCATGAGATGTGATATCTCAATGCTTATACCAAACCTGAGACCCTTCCTATAGCTTGAGATGTGATATCCAACTCCTTCCCATTCCAATCCTGAGACCCTTCGTATAGCATGAGATGTGATATCTCAATGCCTCTTATACCAAACCTGAGATCCTTCCTCTAACATGAAATGTGATATCCAACTCCTTCCCCTTCCAAACCTGAGAGCCTTCCTATAGCATGAGATATGATATCCAAGTCCTTCCCATTCCAATCCTGAGACCCTTCCTATAACATGAGATGTGATATCCAACTTCTTCCCATTCCAACCTGAGACCCTTCCTATAGCATGAGATGGGATATCCAACTCCTTCCAAATCCAATACTGATACCCTTCCGATAGCATGAGATGTGATATCCCAATGCTTCTACCAAACCTGAGACCCATACTATGGCATGAGATGTGATATCAAACTCCTTCCCATTCCAATCCTGAGACCCTTCCTATAGCTTGAGATGTGATATCCAACTCCTTCCCATTCCAATTCTGAGACCCTTCCTATACCATGAGACTTGATATCTAAATGCTTCTAATACCAAACCTGAGACCCGTCCTATAACATGAGATGTGATATCCAAATCCTTCCCCTTCCGAACCTTAGACCCTTCCTTTATCATGAGATGTGATATCCAACTCCTTCCCATTCCAATCCTGAGACCCTTCCTATAGCATGAGAAGTGATATCTCAATGCTTCTAATACCAAACCTGAGACCCTTCCTATAACATAAGATGGGAATATCCAACTCCTTCCCATTCCAATCCTGAGACCATTCCGATAGCAGAGATGTGATATCTCAATGCTTATACCAAACCTGAGATCCTTCCTATAACATGAGATGTGATATCCAACTCCTTCCCATTCCAATCCTGAGACACTTCCTATAGCATGAGATGTGATATCTCACTGCTTATACCAAACCTGAGACCCTTCCTATAGCATGAGATGTGATATCCAACTCCTTCCCATTCCAATCCTGAGACCCTTCCTATAGCATGAGATGCGATATCTCAATGCTTATACCAAACCTGAGACCCTTCCTATAGCATGAGATGTGATATCCAACTCCTTCCCATTCCAATCCTGAGACCCTTCCTATAGCATGAGATGTAATATCTCAATGCCTCTAATACCAATCCTGAGATCCTTCCTCTAATATGAAATGTGATATCCAACTACTTCCCTTTCCAAACCTTAGAGCCTATCTATAGCATGAGATGTGATATCCAAGTCCTTCCCATTCCAATACTTAGACCCTTCCTACAGCATGCAATATGATATCTCAATGATTCTAATAACAAACCTGAGACCAGTCCTATAACATGAGATGGGATATCCAACTCCTTCCCATTTCAATCCTGAGACACTTCCGATAGCAGAGATATGATATCTCAATGCTTATACCAAACCTGAGACCCTTCCTATAACATGAGATGTGATATCCAACTCCTTCCCGTTCCAAACCTGAGACCCTTCCTTTAGCATGAGATGTGATATCAGCTCCTTCCCATTCCAATCCTGAGACATTTCCGATAGCATGAGATGTGATATCTCAATGCTTCTACCAAACCTGAGACCCTTCCTTTAGCATGAGATGTGATATCCAACTCCTTCCCATTCCAATCCTGAGACACTTCCTATATCATGAGATGTGATATCTCAATACTTCTAATACCAAACCTGAGATCCTTCCGATAACATGAGATGTGATATCCAAATCCTTCCCCTTCCAAACCTGAGACCCTCCCTTTAGCATGAGATGTGATATCCAGCTCCTTCCCTTTCCAATCCTGAGACCCTTCTGATAGCATGAGATGTGATATCTCAATGCTTCTAATACCAAGCCTGAGATCCTTCCGATAGCATGAGATGTGATATCTCAATGCTTCTAATACCAAACCTGAGATCCTTCCTATAACATGAGATGTGATATCCAAATCCTTCCCCTTCCAAACCTGAGACCCTCCCTTTAGCATGAGATGTGATATCCAACTCCTTCCCATTCCAATCCTGAGACCCTTCTGATAGCATGAGATGTGATATCTCAATGCCTCTAATACCAATCCTGAGACCCTTCCTATAACATGAGATGTGATATCCAACTCCTTCCCATTTTAACCTGAGACCCGTCCTATAACATGAGATGGGATATCCAACTCCTTCCCATTCCAATCCTGAGACACTTCCGATAGCAGAGATGTGATATCTCAATGCTTATACCAAACCTGAGACCCTTCCTATAACATGAGATGTGATATCCAACTCCTTCCCGTTCCAAACCTGAGACCCTTCCTATAGCATATGTGATATCCAACTCCTTCCCATTCCAAACATGAGACCCTTCCTATAGCAAGAATGTAATATCCAACTCCTTCCCATTCCAATCCTGAGACCATTCTGATAGCATGAGATGTGATATCTCAATGCCTCTAATACCAATCCTGAGACCCTTCCTATAACATGAGATGTGATATCCAACTCCTTCCCATTTCAACCTGAGACCCTTCCTATAGCATGAGATGGGATATCCAACTCCTTCCGAATCCAATTCTGATACCCTTCCGATAGCATGAGATGTGATATCCCAATGCTTCTACCAAACCTGAGACCCATACTATGGCATGAGATGTGATATCAAACTCCTTCCCATTCCAATCCTGAGACCCTTCCTATAGCATGAGATGTGATGTCTCAATGCTTCTAATACCAAACCTGAGATCCTTCCTCTAACATGAAATGTGATATCCAACTCCTTTCCTTTCCAAACCTGAGAGCCTACCTATGGCATGAGATGTGATATCCAAGTCCTTCCCATTCCAATCCGTAGACCCTTCCTACAGCATGCAATATGATATCTCAATGATTCTAATAACAAACCTGAGACCCGTCCTATAACATGAGATGGGATATCCAACTCCTTCCCATTCCAATCCTGAGACACTTCCGATAGCAGAGATGTGATATCTCAATGCTTATACCAAACCTGAGACCCTTCCTATAACATGAGATGTGATATCCAACTCCTTCCCGTTCCAAACCTGAGACCCTTCCTATAGCATATGTGATATCCAACTCCTTCCCATTCCACACATGAGACCCTTCCTATAGCAAGAATGTAATATCCAACTCCTTCCCATTCCAATCCTGAGACCATTCCTATAGCATGAGATGTGATATCTCAATGCTTCTAATACCAAACCTGAGACCAGTCCTATAACATGAGATGGGATATCCAACTCCTTCCCCTTCCAAACCTGAGACCCTTCCTATAGCATGAGATGTGATATCCAACTCCTTCCGATTCCAATCCTGAGACCCTTCCGATAGCATGAGATGTGATATCTCAATGCCTCTAATACCAAACCTGAGATACTTCCGATAGCAGGCGATGTGATATCTCAATGCTTCTAATACCAAACCTGAGATCCTTCCTATAACATGAGATGTGATATCCAAATCCTTCCCCTTCCAAACCTGAGACCCTCCCTTTAGCATTAAATGTGATATCCAACTCCTTCCCATTCCAATCCTGAGACCCTTCTGATAGCATGAGATGTGATATCTCAATGCCTCTAATACCAAACCTGAGATCCTACCTCTAACATGAAATGTGATATCCAACTCCTTCCCTTTCCAAACCTGAGACCATGCCTATAGCATGAGATGTGATAATCAAGTCCTTCCCATTCCAATCCTGAGACCCTTCCTATAGCATATGATATGATATCTCAATGCTTATACCAAACCTGAGACCCTTCCTATGGCATGAGATGTCATATACAACTCCTTCCCATTCCAATCCTGGGACCCTTCCTATAGCATGAGATGTGATATCCAACTCCTTCCCATCCCAATCCTGAGACACTTCCGATTGCAGAGATGTGATATCTCAATGCTTATACCAAACCTGAGACTCTTCCTATAACATGGGATGTGATATCCAACTCCTTCCCGTTCCAAACCTGAGACCCTCCCTTTAGCATGAGATGTGATATCCAACTCCTTCACATTCCAATCCTGAGACCCTTCTGATAGCATGAGATGTGATATCTCAATGCCTCTAATACCAAACCTGAGATCCTACCTCCAACATGAAATGTGATATCCAACTGCTTCCCTTTCCAAACCTGAGACTCTGCCTATAGCATGAGATGTGATATCCAACTCCTTCCCATCCCAATCCTGAGACACTTCCGATTGCAGAGATGTGATATCTCAATGCTTATACCAAACCTGAGACTCTTCCTATAACATGGGATGTGATATCCAACTCCTTCCCGTTCCAAACCTGAGACCCTCCCTTTAGCATGAGATGTGATATCCAACTCCTTCACATTCCAATCCTGAGACCCTTCTGATAGCATGAGATGTGATATCTCAATGCCTCTAATACCAAACCTGAGATCCTACCTCCAACATGAAATGTGATATCCAACTGCTTCCCTTTCCAATCCTGAGACCCTTCCTATAGCATGTGATGTGATATCTCAATGCTTATACCAAACCTGAGACCCTTCCTATGGCATGAGATGTCATATACAACTCCTTCCCATTCCAATCATGAGACCCTTCCTATAGCATGAGATGTGATATCTCAATGCTTATACCAAACCTGAGACCCTTCCTATAGCATGAGATGTGATATCCAACTTCTTCCCATTCCAATCCTGAGACCCTTCCTATAACATGAGATGTGATGTCTCAATGCTTCTAATACCAAACCTGAGATCTTTCCTATAACATGAGATGTGATATCCAACTCCTTCCCATTCCAATTCTGAGACCCTTCCTATAGCATGAGATGTGATATCTCAATGCTTATACCAAACCTGAGACCCTTCCTATAGCTTGAGATGTGATATCCAACTCCTTCCCATTCCAATCCTGAGACCCTTCCTATAGCATGAGATGTGATATCTCAATGCCTCTTATACCAAACCTGAGATCCTTCCTCTAACATGAAATGTGATATCCAACTCCTTCCCCTTCCAAACCTGAGAGCCTTCCTATAGCATGAGATATGATATCCAAGTCCTTCCCATTCCAATCCTGAGACCCTTCCTATAACATGAGATGTGATATCCAACTTCTTCCCATTCCAACCTGAGACCCTTCCTATAGCATGAGATGGGATATCCAACTCCTTCCAAATCCAATACTGATACCCTTCCGATAGCATGAGATGTGATATCCCAATGCTTCTACCAAACCTGAGACCCATACTATGGCATGAGATGTGATATCAAACTCCTTCCCATTCCAATCCTGAGACCCTTCCTATAGCTTGAGATGTGATATCCAACTCCTTCCCATTCCAATTCTGAGACCCTTCCTATACCATGAGACTTGATATCTAAATGCTTCTAATACCAAACCTGAGACCCGTCCTATAACATGAGATGTGATATCCAAATCCTTCCCCTTCCGAACCTTAGACCCTTCCTTTATCATGAGATGTGATATCCAACTCCTTCCCATTCCAATCCTGAGACCCTTCCTATAGCATGAGAAGTGATATCTCAATGCTTCTAATACCAAACCTGAGACCCTTCCTATAACATAAGATGGGAATATCCAACTCCTTCCCATTCCAATCCTGAGACCATTCCGATAGCAGAAATGTGATATCTCAATGCTTATACCAAACCTGAGATCCTTCCTATAACATGAGATGTGATATCCAACTCCTTCCCATTCCAATCCTGAGACACTTCCTATAGCATGAGATGTGATATCTCACTGCTTATACCAAACCTGAGACCCTTCCTATAGCATGAGATGTGATATCCAACTCCTTCCCATTCCAATCCTGAGACCCTTCCTATAGCATGAGATGCGATATCTCAATGCTTATACCAAACCTGAGACCCTTCCTATAGCATGAGATGTGATATCCAACTCCTTCCCATTCCAATCCTGAGACCCTTCCTATAGCATGAGATGTAATATCTCAATGCCTCTAATACCAATCCTGAGATCCTTCCTCTAATATGAAATGTGATATCCAACTACTTCCCTTTCCAAACCTGAGAGCCTATCTATAGCATGAGATGTGATATCCAAGTCCTTCCCATTCCAATACTTAGACCCTTCCTACAGCATGCAATATGATATCTCAATGATTCTAATAACAAACCTGAGACCAGTCCTATAACATGAGATGGGATATCCAACTCCTTCCCATTTCAATCCTGAGACACTTCCGATAGCAGAGATATGATATCTCAATGCTTATACCAAACCTGAGACCCTTCCTATAACATGAGATGTGATATCCAACTCCTTCCCGTTCCAAACCTGAGACCCTTCCTTTAGCATGAGATGTGATATCAGCTCCTTCCCATTCCAATCCTGAGACATTTCCGATAGCATGAGATGTGATATCTCAATGCTTCTACCAAACCTGAGACCCTTCCTTTAGCATGAGATGTGATATCCAACTCCTTCCCATTCCAATCCTGAGACACTTCCTATATCATGAGATGTGATATCTCAGTACTTCTAATACCAAACCTGAGATCCTTCCGATAACATGAGATGTGATATCCAAATCCTTCCCCTTCCAAACCTGAGACCCTCCCTTTAGCATGAGATGTGATATCCAGCTCCTTCCCTTTCCAATCCTGAGACCCTTCTGATAGCATGAGATGTGATATCTCAATGCTTCTAATACCAAGCCTGAGATCCTTCCGATAGCATGAGATGTGATATCTCAATGCTTCTAATACCAAACCTGAGATCCTTCCTATAACATGAGATGTGATATCCAAATCCTTCCCCTTCCAAACCTGAGACCCTCCCTTTAGCATGAGATGTGATATCCAACTCCTTCCCATTCCAATCCTGAGACCCTTCTGATAGCATGAGATGTGATATCTCAATGCCTCTAATACCAATCCTGAGACCCTTCCTATAACATGAGATGTGATATCCAACTCCTTCCCATTTTAACCTGAGACCCGTCCTATAACATGAGATGGGATATCCAACTCCTTCCCATTCCAATCCTGAGACACTTCCGATAGCAGAGATGTGATATCTCAATGCTTATACCAAACCTGAGACCCTTCCTATAACATGAGATGTGATATCCAACTCCTTCCCGTTCCAAACCTGAGACCCTTCCTATAGCATATGTGATATCCAACTCCTTCCCATTCCAAACATGAGACCCTTCCTATAGCAAGAATGTAATATCCAACTCCTTCCCATTCCAATCCTGAGACCATTCTGATAGCATGAGATGTGATATCTCAATGCCTCTAATACCAATCCTGAGACCCTTCCTATAACATGAGATGTGATATCCAACTCCTTCCCATTTCAACCTGAGACCCTTCCTATAGCATGAGATGGGATATCCAACTCCTTCCGAATCCAATTCTGATACCCTTCCGATAGCATGAGATGTGATATCCCAATGCTTCTACCAAACCTGAGACCCATACTATGGCATGAGATGTGATATCAAACTCCTTCCCATTCCAATCCTGAGACCCTTCCTATAGCATGAGATGTGATGTCTCAATGCTTCTAATACCAAACCTGAGATCCTTCCTCTAACATGAAATGTGATATCCAACTCCTTTCCTTTCCAAACCTGAGAGCCTACCTATGGCATGAGATGTGATATCCAAGTCCTTCCCATTCCAATCCGTAGACCCTTCCTACAGCATGCAATATGATATCTCAATGATTCTAATAACAAACCTGAGACCCGTCCTATAACATGAGATGGGATATCCAACTCCTTCCCATTCCAATCCTGAGACACTTCCGATAGCAGAGATGTGATATCTCAATGCTTATACCAAACCTGAGACCCTTCCTATAACATGAGATGTGATATCCAACTCCTTCCCGTTCCAAACCTGAGACCCTTCCTATAGCATATGTGATATCCAACTCCTTCCCATTCCACACATGAGACCCTTCCTATAGCAAGAATGTAATATCCAACTCCTTCCCATTCCAATCCTGAGACCATTCCTATAGCATGAGATGTGATATCTCAATGCTTCTAATACCAAACCTGAGACCAGTCCTATAACATGAGATGGGATATCCAACTCCTTCCCCTTCCAAACCTGAGACCCTTCCTATAGCATGAGATGTGATATCCAACTCCTTCCGATTCCAATCCTGAGACCCTTCCGATAGCATGAGATGTGATATCTCAATGCCTCTAATACCAAACCTGAGATACTTCCGATAGCAGGCGATGTGATATCTCAATGCTTCTAATACCAAACCTGAGATCCTTCCTATAACATGAGATGTGATATCCAAATCCTTCCCCTTCCAAACCTGAGACCCTCCCTTTAGCATTAAATGTGATATCCAACTCCTTCCCATTCCAATCCTGAGACCCTTCTGATAGCATGAGATGTGATATCTCAATGCCTCTAATACCAAACCTGAGATCCTACCTCTAACATGAAATGTGATATCCAACTCCTTCCCTTTCCAAACCTGAGACCATGCCTATAGCATGAGATGTGATAATCAAGTCCTTCCCATTCCAATCCTGAGACCCTTCCTATAGCATATGATATGATATCTCAATGCTTATACCAAACCTGAGACCCTTCCTATGGCATGAGATGTCATATACAACTCCTTCCCATTCCAATCCTGGGACCCTTCCTATAGCATGAGATGTGATATCTCAATGCTTATACCAAACCTGAGACCCTTCCTATAGCATGAGATGTGATATCCAACTCCTTCCCATTCCAATCCTGAGACCCTTCCTATAGCATGAGATGTGATATCCAACTTCTTCCCATTCCAATCCTGAGACCCTTCCTATAACATGAAATGTGATGTCTCAATGCTTCTAATACCAAACCTGAGATCTTTCCTATAACATGAGATGTGATATCCAACTCCTTCCCATTCCAATCCTGAGACCCTTCCTATAACATGAGATGTGATATCCAACTCCTTCCCATTTCAACCTGAGACCCTTCCTATAGCATATGTGATATCCAACTCCTTCCCATTCCACACATGAGACCCTTCCTATAGCAAGAATGTAATATCCAACTCCTTCCCATTCCAATCCTGAGACCATTCCTATAGCATGAGATGTGATATCTCAATGCTTCTAATACCAAACCTGAGACCAGTCCTATAACATGAGATGGGATATCCAACTCCTTCCCCTTCCAAACTTGAGACCCTTCCTATAGCATGAGATGTGATATCCAACTCCTTCCCATCCCAATCATGAGAAACTTCCGATTGCAGAGATGTGATATCTCAATGCTTATACCAAACCTGAGACTCTTCCTATAACATGAGATGTGATATCCAACTCCTTCCTGTTCCAAACCTGAGACCCTTCCTATAGCATGAGATGTGATATCCAACTCCTTCCGATTCCAATCCTGAGACCCTTCCGATAGCATGAGATGTGATATCTCAATGCCTCTAATACCAAACCTGAGATACTTCCGATAGCATGCGATGTGATATCTCAATGCTTCTAATACCAAACCTGAGATCCTTCCTATAACATGAGATGTGATATCCAAATCCTTCCCCTTCCAAACCTGAGACCCTCCCTTTAGCATGAGATGTGATATCCAACTCCTTCCCATTCCAATCCTGAGACCCTTCTGATAGCATGAGATGTGATATCTCAATGCCTCTAATACCAAACCTGAGATCCTACCTCTAACATGAAATGTGATATCCAACTCCTTCCCTTTCCAAACCTGAGACCCTGCCTATAGCATGAGATGTGATATCCAAGTCCTTCCCATTCCAATCCTGAGACCCTTCCTATAGCATGTGATATGATATCTCAATGCTTATACCAAACCTGAGACCCTTCCTATGGCATGAGATGTCATATACAACTCCTTCCCATTCCAATCCTGAGACCCTTCCTATAGCATGAGATGTGATATCTCAATGCTTATACCAAACCTGAGACCCTTCCTATAGCATGAGATGTGATATCCAACTCCTTCCCATTCCAATTCTGAGACCCTTCCTATAGCATGAGATGTGATATCTCAATGCTTATACCAAACCTGAGACCCTTCCTATAGCTTGAGATGTGATATCCAACTCCTTCCCATTCCAATCCTGAGACCCTTCCTATAGCATGAGATGTGATATCCAACTTCTTCCCATTCCAATCCTGAGACCCTTCCTATAACATGAGATGTGATGTCTCAATGCTTCTAATACCAAACCTGAGATCTTTCCTATAACATGAGATGTGATATCCAACTCCTTCCCATTCCAATCCTGAGACCCTTCCTATAACATGAGATGTGATATCCAACTCCTTCCCATTTCAACCTGAGACCCTTCCTATAGCATGAGATGGGATATCCAACTCCTTCCAAATCCAATTCTGATACCCTTCCGATAGCATGAGATGTGATATCCCAATGCTTCTACCAAACCTGAGACCCATACTATGGCATGAGATGTGATATCAAACTCCTTCCCATTCCAATACTGAGACCCTTCCTATAGCATGAGATGTGATGTCTCAATGCTTCTAATACCAAACCTGAGACCCTTCCTATAGCATGAGATGTGATATCCAACTCCTTCCGATTCCAATCCTGAGACCCTTCCTATAGCATCAGATGTGATATCTCAATGCCTCTAATACCAAACCTGAGATCCTTCCTCTAACATGAAATGTGATATCCAACTCCTTTCCTTTCCAAACCTGAGAGCCTACCTATAGCATGAGATGTGATATCCAAGTCCTTCCCATTCCAATCCTTAGACCCTTCCTACAGCATGCAATATGATATCTCAATGATTCTAATAACAAACCTGAGACCCGTCCTATAACATGAGATGGGATATCCAACTCCTTCCCATTCCAATCCTGAGACACTTCTGATAGCAGAGATGTGATGTCTCAATGCTTATACCAAACATGAGACCCTTCCTATAACATGAGATGTGATATCCAACTCCTTCCCGTTCCAAACCTGAGACCCTTCCTATAGCATATGTGATATCCAACTCCTTCCCATTCCAAACATGAGACCCTTCCTATAGCAAGAATGTAATATCCAACTCCTTCCCATTCCAATCCTGAGACCATTCCTATAGCATGAGATGTGATATCTCAATGCTTCTAATACCAAACCTGAGACCAGTCCTATAACATGAGATGGGATATCCAACTCCTTCCCCTTCCAAACCTGAGACCCTTCCTATAGCATGAGATGTGATATCTAACTCCTTCCCATCCCAATCCTGAGACACTTCCGATTGCAAAGATGTGATATCTCAATGCTTATACCAAACCTGAGACTCTTCCTATAACATGAGATGTGATATCCAACTCCTTCCCGTTCCAAACCTGAGACCCTTCCTATAGCATGAGATGTGATATCCAACTCCTTCCGATTCCAATCCTGAGACCCTTCCGATAGCATGAGATGTGATATCTCAATGCTTCTAATACCAAACCTGAGATCCTTCCTATAACATGTGATGTGATATCCAAATCCTTCCCCTTCCAAACCTGAGACCCTCCCTTTAGCATGAGATGTGCTATCCAACTCCTTCCCATTCCAATCCTGAGACCCTTATGATAGCATGAGATGTGATATCTCAATGCCTCTAATACCAAACCTGAGATACTTCCGATAGCATGAGATGTGATATCTCAATGCTTCTAATACCAAACCTGAGATCCTTCCTATAACATGAGATGTGATATCCAAATCCTTCCCCTTCCAAACCTGAGACCCTCCCTTTAGCATGAGATGTGATATCCAACTCATTCCCATTCCAATCCTGAGACCCTTCTGATAGCATGAGATGTGATATCTCAATGCCTCTAATACCAAACCTAAGATCCTACCTCTAACATGAAATGTGATATCCAACTCCTTCCCTTTCCAAACCTGAGACCCTGCCTATAGCATGAGATGTGATATCCAAGTCCTTCCCATTCCAATCCTGAGACCCTTCCTATAGCATGTGATGTGATATCTCAATGCTTATACCAAACCTGAGACCCTTCCTATGGCATGAGATGTCATATACAACTCCTTCCCATTCCAATCCTGAGACCCTTCCTATAGCATGAGATGTGATATCCAACTTCTTCCCATTCCAATCCTGAGACCCTTCCAATAACATGAGATGTGATGTCTCAATGCTTCTAATACCAAACCTGAGATCTTTCCTATAACATGAGATGTGATATACAACTCCTTCCCATTCCCATTCTGAGACACTTCCTATAGCATGAGATGTGATATCTCAATGCTTATACCAAACCTGAGACTCTTCCTATAGCTTGAGATTTGATATCCAACTCCTTCCCATTCCAATCCTGAGACCCTTCCTATAGCATGAGATGTGATATCTCAATGCTTCTAATACCAAACCTAGATCCTTCCTCTAACTTGAAATGTGATATCCAACTCCTTCCCCTTCCAAACCTGAGAGCCTTCCCATAGCATGAGATATGATATCCAAGTCCTTCCCATTCCAATCCTGAGACCCTTCCTATAACATTAGATGTGATATCCAACTCCTTCCCATTCCAATCCTGAGACCCCTCTGATAGCATGAGATGTGATATCTCAATGCCTCTAATACCAATCCTGAGACCCTTCCTATAACATGGGATGTGATATCCAACTCCTTCCCATTTCAACCTGAGACCCTTCCTATAGCATGAGATGGGATATCCAACTCCTTCCAAATCCAATTCTGATACCCTTCCGATAGCATGAGATGTGATATCCCAATGCTTCTACCAAACCTGAGACCCATACTATGGCATGAGATGTGATATCAAACTCCTTCCCATTCCAATCCTGAGTCCCTTCCTATAGCTTGAGATGTGATATCCAACTCCTTCCCATTCCAATTCTGAGACCCTTCCTATACCATGAGACTTGATATCTCAATGCTTCTAATACCAAACCTGAGACCCATCCTATAACATGAGATGTGATATCCAAATCCTTCCCCTTCCAAACCTTAGACCCTTCCTTTATCATGAGATGTGATATCCAACTCCTTCCCATTCCAATCCTGAGACCCTTCCGATATCATGAGATTTGTTATCTCAATGCTTCTAATATCAAACTTGAGACCCTCCCTATAGCATGAGATGTGACATCCAAGTCCTTCCCATTAAAATCCTGAGACCCTTCTGATAGCAGAGATGTGATATCTCAATGCTTATACCAAACCTGAGACCCTTCCTATGGCCTGAGATGTCATATACAACTCCTTCCCATTCCAATCCTGAGACCCTTCCTATAGCATGAGATGTGATATCTCAATGCTTATACCAAATCTGAGACCCTTCCTATAGCATGAGATGTGATATCCAACTCCTTCCCATTCCAATCCTGAGACCCTTCCTATAGCATGAGATGTGATGTCTCAATGCTTCTAATACCAAACCTGAGATCCTTCCTATAACATGAGATGTGATATCCAACTCCTTCCCATTCCAATCCTGAGACCCTTCCTGTAGCATGAGAAGTGCTATCTCCATGCTTATACCAATCCTGAGACCCTTCCTATAGCATGAGATGTGATATCCAAATCCTTCCCATTCCAATCCCGAGACCCTTCCTATAGCATGAGATGTGATATCTCAATGCTTATACCAAACCTGAGAGCCTACCTATAGCATGAGATGTGATATCCAAGTCCATCCCATTCCAATCCTTAGACCCTTCCTACAGCATGCGATGTGATATCTCAATGATTCTAATACCAAACCAGAGACCCGTCCTATAACATGAGATGGGATATCCAACTCCTTCCCATTCCAATCCTGAGCCACTTCCGATAGCAGAGATGTGATATCTCAATGCTTATACCAAACCTGAGACCCTTCCTATAACATAAGATGTGATATCCAACTCCTTCCCGTTCCAAACCTGAGACACTTCCTATAGCATATGTGATATCCAACTCCTTCCCATTCCAAACATGAGACCCTTCCTATAGCAAGAATGTAATATCCAACTCCTACCCATTCCAATCCTGAGACCATTCCTATAGCATGAGATGTGATATATCAATGCTTCTAATACCAAACCTGAGATCCTTCCTATGACATGAGATGTGATGTCTCAATGCTTCTAATACCAAACCTGAGATCTTTCCTATAACATGAGATGTGATATCCAACTCCTTCCCATTCCAATTCTGAGACCCTTCCTATAGCATGAGATGTGATATCTCAATGCTTATACCAAACCTGAGACCCTTCCTATAGCTTGAGATGTGATATCCAACTCCTTCCCATTCCAATCCTGAGACCCTTCCTATAGCGTGAGATGTGATATCTCAATGCCTCTAATACCAAACCTGAGATCCTTCCTCTAACATAAAATGTGATATCCAACTCCTTCCCCTTCCAAACCTGAGAGCCTTCCCATTGCATGAGATATGATATCCAAGTCCTTCCCATTCCAATCCTGAGACCCTTCCTATAAAATGAGATGTGATATCCAACTCCTTCCCATTCCAACCTGAGACCCTTCCTATAGCATGAGATGGGATATCCAACTCCTTCCAAATCCAATACTGATACCCTTCCGATAGCATGAGATGTGATATCCCAATGCTTCTACCACACCTAAGACCCATACTATGGCATGAGATGTGATATCAAACTCCTTCCCATTCCAATCCTGAGACCCTTCCTATAGCTTGAAATGTGATATCCAACTCCTTCCCATTCCAATTCTGAGACCCTTCCTATACCATGAGACTTGATATCTCAATGCTTCTAATACCAAACCTGAGACCCATCCTATAACATGGGATGTGATATCCAAATCCTTCCCCTTCCAAACCTTAGACCCTTCCTTTATCATGAGATGTGATATCCAACTCCTTCCCTTTCCAATCCTGAGACCCTTACGATATCATGAGATTTGTTATCTCAATGCTTCTAATATCAAACTTGAGACCCTCCCTATAGCATGAGATGTGACATCCAAGTCCTTCCCATTAAAATCCTGGGACACGTCCGATAGCAGAGATGTGATATCTCAATGCTTATACCAAACCTGAGACCCTTCCTATGGCCTGAGATGTCATATACAACTCCTTCCCATTAAAATCCTGAGACCCTTCCTATAGCATGAGATGTGATATCTCAATGCTTATACCAAATCTGAGACCCTTCCTATAGCATGAGATGTGATATCCAACTTCTTCCCATTCCAATCCTGAGACCCTTCCTATAGCATGAGATCTGATGTCTGAACGCTTCTAATACCAAACCTGAGATCCTGCCTATAACATGAGATGTGATATCCAACTCCTTCCCATTCCAATCCTGAGACCCTTCCTATAGCATGAGAATTGATATCTCCATGCTTATACCAAACGTGAGACCCTTCCTATGGCCTGAGATGTCATATACAACTCCTTCCCATTCCAATCCTGAGACCCTTCCTATAGCATGAGATGTTATATCCAACTCCTTCCCATTCCAACTTGAGACCCTTCCTATAGCATGAGATGGGATATCCAACTCCTTCGCATTTCAATCCTGAGACCCTTCCTATAGCATGAGATGTGATGTCTGAATGCTTCTAATACCAAACCTGAGATCCTTCCTATAACATGAAATGTGATATCCAACTCCTTCCCCTTCCAAACCTGAGAGCCTTCCCATAGCATGAGATATGATATCCAAGTCCTTCACATTCCAATCCTGAGACCCTTCCTATAACATGAGATGTGATATCCAACTCCTTCCCATTCCAACCTGAGACCCTTCCGATAGCATGAGATGTGATATCCCAATGCTTCTACCAAACCTGAGACCCATACTATGGCATGAGATGTGATATCAAACTCCTTCCCATTCCAATCCTGAGACCCTTCCTATAGCTTGAGATGTGATATCCAACTCCTTCCCATTCCAATTCTGAGACCCTTCCTATACCATGAGACTTGATATCTCAATGCTTCTAATACCAAACCTGAGACCCATCCTATAACATGGGATGTGATATCCAAATCCTTCCCCTTCCAAACCTTAGACCCTTCCTTTATCATGAGATGTGATATCCAACTCCTTCCCATTCCAATCCTGAGACCCTTCCGATATCATGAGATTTGTTATCTCAATGCTTCTAATATCAAACTTGAGACCCTCCCTATAGCATGAGATGTGACACCCAAGTCCTTCCCATTAGAATCCTGAGACCCTTCGGATAGCAGAGATGTGATATCTCAATGCTTATACCAAACCTGAGACCCTTCCTATGGCCTGAGATGTCATATACAACTCCTTCTTATTAAAATCCTGAGACCCTTCCTATAGCATGAGATTTGATATCCAACTCCTTCCCATTCCAATCCTGAGACCCTTCCTATAACATGAGATGTGATGTCTCAATGCTTCTAATACCAAACCTGAGATCCTTCCTATAACATGAGATGTGATATCCAACTCCTTCCCATTCCAATCCTGAGACCCTTCCTATAGCATTAGAAGTAATATCTCCATGCTTATACCAAACCTGAGACCCTTCCTATGGCCTGAGATGTCATATACAACTCCTTCCCATTCCAATCCTGAGACCCTTCCTATAGCATGAGATGACATATCCAACTCCTTCCCATTCCAACCTGAGACCCTTCCTATAGCATGAGATGGGATATCCAACTCCTTCCAAATCCACTACTGATACCCTTCCGATAGCATGAGATGTGATATCCCAATGCTTCTACCAAACCTGAGACCCATACTATGGCATGAGATGTGATATCAAACTCCTTCCCATTCCAATATTGAGACCCTTCCTATAACTTGAGATGTGATATCCAACTCCTTCCCATTTCAATTCTGAGACCCTTCCTATACTATGAGACGTGATATCTCAATGCTTCTAATACCAAACCTGAGACCCGTCCTATAACATGAGATGTGATATCCAAATCCTTCCCCTTCCAAACCTTAGACCCTTCCTTTATCATGAGATGTGATATCCAACTCCTTCCCATTCCAATCCTGAGACCCTTCCGATATCATGAGATTTGTTATCTCAATGCTTCTAATATCAAACTTGAGACCCTCCCTATAGCATGAGATGTGACATCTAAGTCCTTCCCATTCCAATCCTGAGACCCTTCCTATAGCATGAGATGTGATATCTCAATGCTTCTAATACCAAACCTGAGACCCTTCCTATAACATGAGATGGGATATCCAACTCCTTCCCATTCCAATCCTGAGACCCTTCCGATAGCAGAGATGTGATATCTCAATGCTTATACCAAACCTGAGACCCTTCCTATGGCCTGAGATGTCATATACAACTCCTTCCCATTCCAATCCTGAGACCCTTCCTATAGCATGAGATGTGATATCTCAATGCTTATACCAAATCTGAGACCCTTCCTATAGCATGAGATGTGATATCCAACTCCTTCCCATTCCAATCCTGAGACCCTTCCTACAGCATGAGATGTGATGTCTCAATGCTTCTAATACCAAACCTGAGATCCTTCCTATAACATGAGATGTGATATCCAACTCCTTCCCATTCCAATCCTGAGACCCTTCCTATAGCATGAGAAGTGATATCTCCATGCTTATACCAAACCGGAGACCCTTCCTATAGCATGAGATGTGATATCCAAATCCTTCCCATTCCAATCCTGAGACCCTTCCTATAGCATGAGATGTAATATCTCAATGCTTATCCCAAACCTGAGAGCCTACCTATAGCATGAGATGTGATATCCAAGTCCATCCCATTCCAATCCTTAGACCCTTCCTACAGCATGCGATGTGATATCTCAATGATTCTAATACCAAACCTGAGACCCTTCCTATAACATGAGATGTGATATCCAACTCCTTCCCGTTCCAAACCTGAGACACTTCCTATAGCATATGTGATATCCAACTCCTTCCCATTCCAAACATTAGACCCTTCCTATAGCAAAAATGTAATATCCAACTCCTACCCATTCCAATCCTGAGACCATTCCTATAGCATGAGATTTGATATATCAATGCTTCTAATACCAAACCTGAGATCCTTCCTATGACATGAGATGTGATATCCAAATCCTTCCCATTCCAATCCTGAGACCCTTCCTATAGCAAGAGATGTGATATCCAAATCCTTCCCATTCCAATCCTGAGACCCTTCCTATAACATGAGTTGTGATATCCAACTCCTTCCCATTCCAACCTGAGACCCTTCCTATAGCATGAGAAGGGATATCCAACTCCTTCCCAATCTAATCCTGAGACCCTTCCGATAGCAGAGATGTGATGTCACAATGCTTATACCAAACCTGAGACCCTTCCTATGGCATGAGATGTGATATCCAACTCCTTGCCATTCAAATCCTGAGACCCCTACTATAGCATGAGATGTGATATCTCAATGCTTCTACCAAACCTGAGACCCTTCCTTTAGCATGAGATGTGATATCCAAATCCTTCATATTCCAATCCTGAGGCCCTTCCTATAGCATGAGATGTGATATCTCAATGCTTCTAATACCAAACCTGAGATCCTTCCTATAACATGAGATGTGATAGCCAATTCCTTCCCATTCCAAACCTGAGACCCTTCCTATTGGATGAGATGTGATCTCCAACTCCTTCCCATTCCAACCCTGAGACCCTTCCTATACCATGAGATGTGATATCTCAATGCTTCTAATACCAAACCTGGGACCCGTCCTATAACATGAGATATGATATCCAAATCCTTCCCCTTCCAAACCTGAGACCCTTCCGATAGCATGAGTTGTGATATCTCAATGCTTCTAATACCAAACCTGAGATCCTTCCTATAACATGAGATGTGATATCCAAATCCTTCCCCTTCCAAACCTGAGACCCTCCCTTTAGCATGAGATGTGATATCCAACTCCTTCCCATTCCAATCCTGATACCCTTCTGATAGCATGAGATGTGATATCTCAATGCCACTAATACAAACCTGAGATCCTACCTCTAACATGAAATGTGATAGCCCACTCCTTCCCTTTCCAAACCTGAGAGCCTTCCTACAGCATGAGATGTGATATCCAACTCCTTCCCATTCCAATCCTGAGACCCTTCTGATAGCATGAGATGTGATATCTCAGTGCTTCTAATATCAAAACTGAGACCCTCCCTATAGCATGAGATGTGATATCTAAGTCCTTCCCATTCCAATCCTGAGACCCTTCCGATAGCAGAGATGTGATATCTCAATGCTTATACCAAACCTGAGACCCTTCCTATAGCATGAGATGTGATATCCAACTCCTTCCCATTCCAATCCTGAGACCCTTCCTATAACATGTCGATGTGATATCCAAGTCCTTCCCATTACAATCCTGAGACCCTTCCTATAGCTTGAGATGTGATATCCAACTCCTTCCCATTCCAATTCTGAGACCCGTCCTATACCATGAGACTTGATATCTCAATGCTTCTAATGCCAAACCTGAGACCGGTCCTACACCATGAGATGTGATATACAAATCCTTCCCCTTCCAAACCTTAGACCCTTCCTATAGCATGAGATGTGATATCGCAATGCTTCTAATACCAAACCTGAGACCCTTCTTATAACGAGATGGGATATCCAACTCCTTCCCATTCCAATCCTGAGACCCTTCCGATAGCAGAAATGTGATATCTCAATGCTTATACCAAACCTGAGACCCTTCCTATGGCATGAGATGTCATATACTACTCCTTCCGATTCCAATCCTGAGACCCTTCCTATAGCATGAGATGGGATATCTCAATGCTTATACCAAACCTGAGACCCTTCCTATAGCATGAGATGTGATATCCATCTCCTTCCCATTCCAATCCTGAGACCCTTCCTATAGCATGAGATGTGATATCTCAATGCTTCTAATACCAAACCTGAGATCCTTCCTATAACATGAGATGTGATATCAAACTCCTTCCCCTTCCAAACCTGAGACCCTCCCTTTAGCATGAGATGTGATATCCAAATCCTTCCCCTTCCAAACCTGAGACCCTCCATTTAGCATGAGATGTGATATCCAACTCCTTCCCATTCCAATCCTGAGACCCTTCTGATAGCATGAGATGTGATATCTCAATGCCTCTAATACCAATCCTGAGACCCTTCCTATAACATGAGATGTGATATCCAATTCCTTCCCATTCCAACCTGAGACCCTTCCTATAGCATGAGATGGGATATCCAACTCCTTCCAAATCCAATACTGATACCCTTCCGATAGCATGAGATGTGATATCCCAATGCTTCTACCAAACCTGAGACCCATACTATGGCATGAGATGTGATATCAAACTCCTTCCCATTCCAATCCTGAGACCCTTCCTATAGCTTGAGATGTGATATCCAACTCCTTCCCATTCCAATTCTGAGACCCTTCCTATACCATGAGCCTTGATATCTCAATGTTTCTAATACCAAACCTGAGACCCGTCCTATAACATGAGATGTGATATCCAAATCCTTCCCCTTCCAAACCTAAGACCCTTCCTTTATCATGAGATGTGATATCCAACTCCTTCCCATTCCAATCCTGAGACCCTTCCGATATCATGAGATGTGATATCTCAATGCTTCTAATATCAAACTTGAGACCCTCCCTATAGCATGAGATGTGATATCCAAGTCCTTCCCATTCCAATCCTGAGACCCTTCCTATAGCATGAGATGTGATATCTCAATGCTTCTAATACCAAACCTGAGACCCTTCCTATAACATGAGATGGGAATATCCAACTCCTTCCCATTCCAATCCTGAGACCCTTCCGATAGCAGACATGTGATATCTGAATGCTTATACCAAACCTGAGATCCTTCCTATAACATGAGATGTGATATCCAACTCCTTCCCATTCCAATCCTGAGACACTTCCTATAGCATGAGATGTGATATCTCACTGCTTATACCAAACCTGAGACCCTTCCTATAGCATGAGATGTGATATCCAACTCCTTCCCATTCCAATCCTGAGACCCTTCCTATAGCATGAGATGTGATATCTCAATGCTTCTAATATCAAACTTGAGACCCTCCCTATAGCATGAGATGTGATATCCAAGTCCTTCCCATTCCAGTCCTGAGACACTTCGTATAGCATGAGATGTGATATCTCAATGCTTCTAATACCAAACCTGAGACTCTTCCTATAACATGAGATGGGATATTCAACTCCTTCCCATTCCAATCCTGAGACCCTTCCGATAGCAGAGATGTGATATCTCAATGCTTATACCAAACCTGAGACCCTTCCTATGGCATGAGATGTCATATACAACTCCTTCCCATTATAATCCTGAGACCCTTCCTATAGCATGAGATGTGATGTCTCAATGCTTCTAATACCAAACCTGAGATCCTTCCTATAACATGAGATGTGATATCCAACTCCTTCCCATTCCAATCCTGAGACCCTTCCTATAGTATGAGATGTGATATCTCAATGCTTATACCAAACCCGAGACCCTTCCTATAGCATGAGATGTGATATCCAACTCCTTCCCATTCCAATTCTGCGACCCTTCCTATAGCATGAGATGTGATATCTCAATGCCTCTAATACCAAACCTGAGATCCTTCCTCTAACATGAAATGTGATATCCAACTCCTTTCCTTTCCAATCCTGAGAGCCTACCTATAGCATGAGATGTGATATCCAAGTCCTTCCCATTCCAATCCTTAGACCCTTCCTACAGCATGCAATATGATATCTCAATGATTCTAATAACAAACCTGAGACCCGTCCTATAACATGAGATGGGATATCCAACTCCTTCCCATTCCAATCCTGAGACACTTCCGATAGCAGAGATGTGATATCTCAATGCTTATACCAAACCTGAGACCCTTCCTATAACATGAGATGTGATATCCAACTCCTTCCCGTTCCAAACCTGTGACCCTTCCTATAGCATATGTGATATCCAACTCCTTCCCATTCCAAACATGAGACCCTTCCTATAGCAAGAATGTAATATCCAACTCCTTCCCATTCCAATCCTGAGACCATTCCTATAGCATGAGATGTGATATCTCAATGCTTCTAATACCAAACCAGAGATCCTTCCTATGACATGAGATGTGATATCCAATTCCTTCCCATTCCAAACCTGAGACCCTTCCTACAGCATGCAATGTGATATCTCAATGCTTCTAATACCAAACCTGAGGCCAGTCCTATAACATGAGATGGGATATCCAACTCCTTCCCCTTCCAATCCTGAGACCCTTCCTATAACATGAGTTGTGATATCCAACTCCTTCCCATTCCAACCTGAGACCCTTCCTATAGCATGAGAAGGGATATCCAACTCCTTCCCAATCTAATCCTGAGACCCTCCCGATAGCAGAGATGTGATGTCACAATGCTTATACCAAACCTGAGACCCTTCCTATGGCATGAGATGTGATATCCAACTCCTTGCCATTCAAATCCTGAGACCCCTACTATAGCATGAGATGTGATATCTCAATGCTTCTACCAAACCTGAGACCCTTCCTTTAGCATGAGATGTGATATCCAAATCCTTCATATTCCAATCCTGAGGCCCTTCCTATAGCATGAGATGTGATATCTCAATCCTTCTAATACCAAACCTGAGATCCTTCCTATAACATGAGATGTGATAGCCAATTCCTTCCCATTCCAAACCTGAGACCCTTCCTATTGGATGAGATGTGATCTCCAACTCCTTCCCATTCCAACCCTGAGACCCTTCCTATACCATGAGATGTGATATCTCAATGCTTCTAATACCAAACCTGGGACCCGTCCTATAACATGAGATATGATATCCAAATCCTTCCCCTTCCAAACCTGAGACCCTTCCGATAGCATGAGTTGTGATATCTCAATGCTTCTAATACCAAACCTGAGATCCTTCCTATAACATGAGATGTGATATCCAAATCCTTCCCCTTCCAAACCTGAGACCCTCCCTTTAGCATGAGATGTGATATCCAACTCCTTCCCATTCCAATCCTGATACCCTTCTGATAGCATGAGATGTGATATCTCAATGCCTCTAATACAAACCTGAGATCCTACCTCTAACATGAAATGTGATAGCCCACTCCTTCCCTTTCCAAACCTGAGAGCCTTCCTACAGCATGAGATGTGATATCCAACTCCTTCCCATTCCAATCCTGAGACCCTTCTGATAGCATGAGATGTGATATCTCAGTGCTTCTAATATCAAAACTGAGACCCTCCCTATAGCATGAGATGTGATATCTAAGTCCTTCCCATTCCAATCCTGAGACCCTTCCGATAGCAGAGATGTGATATCTCAATGCTTATACCAAACCTGAGACCCTTCCTATAGCATGAGATGTGATATCCAACTCCTTCCCATTCCAATCCTGAGACCCTTCCTATAGCATGAGATGTGATATCTCAATGCTTCTACCAAAACTGAAACCCTTCCTTTAGCATGAGATGTGATATCCAACTCCTTCCCATTCCAATCCTGAGACCCGTCCTATACCATGAGACTTGATATCTCAATGCTTCTAATACCAAACCTGAGACCCTTCCTATAACATGTCGATGTGATATCCAAGTCCTTCCCATTACAATCCTGAGACCCTTCCTATAGCTTGAGATGTGATATCCAACTCCTTCCCATTCCAATTCTGAGACCCGTCCTATACCATGAGACTTGATATCTCAATGCTTCTAATGCCAAACCTGAGACCGGTCCTACACCATGAGATGTGATATACAAATCCTTCCCCTTCCAAACCTTAGACCCTTCCTATAGCATGAGATGTGATATCGCAATGCTTCTAATACCAAACCTGAGACCCTTCTTATAACGAGATGGGATATCCAACTCCTTCCCATTCCAATCCTGAGACCCTTCCGATAGCAGAAATGTGATATCTCAATGCTTATACCAAACCTGAGACCCTTCCTATGGCATGAGATGTCATATACAACTCCTTCCGATTCCAATCCTGAGACCCTTCCTATAGCATGAGATTGGATATCTCAATGCTTATACCAAACCTGAGACCCTTCCTATAGCATGAGATGTGATATCCAACTCCTTCCCATTCCAATCCTGAGACCCTTCCTATAGCATGAGATGTGATATCTCAATGCTTCTAATACCAAACCTGAGATCCTTCCTATAACATGAGATGTGATATCAAACTCCTTCCCCTTCCAAACCTGAGACCCTCCCTTTAGCATGAGATGTGATATCCAAATCCTTCCCCTTCCAAACCTGAGACCCTCCCTTTAGCATGAGATGTGATATCCAACTCCTTCCCATTCCAATCCTGAGACCCTTCTGATAGCATGAGATGTGATATCTCAATGCCTCTAATACCAATCCTGAGACCCTTCCTATAACATGAGATGTGATATCCAATTCCTTCCCATTCCAACCTGAGACCCTTCCTATAGCATGAGATGGGATATCCAACTCCTTCCAAATCCAATACTGATAACCTTCCGATAGCATGAGATGTGATATCCCAATGCTTCTACCAAACCTGAGACCCATACTATGGCATGAGATGTGATATCAAACTCCTTCCCATTCCAATCCTGAGACCCTTCCTATAGCTTGAGATGTGATATCCAACTCCTTCCCATTCCAATTCTGAGACCCTTCCTATACCATGAGCCTTGATATCTCAATGTTTCTAATACCAAACCTGAGACCCGTCCTATAACATGAGATGTGATATCCAAATCCTTCCCCTTCCAAACCTAAGACCCTTCCTTTATCATGAGATGTGATATCCAACTCCTTCCCATTCCAATCCTGAGACCCTTCCGATATCATGAGATGTGATATCTCAATGCTTCTAATATCAAACTTGAGACCCTCCCTATAGCATGAGATGTGATATCCAAGTCCTTCCCATTCCAATCCTGAGACCCTTCCTATAGCATGAGATGTGATATCTCAATGCTTCTAATACCAAACCTGAGACCCTTCCTATAACATGAGATGGGAATATCCAACTCCTTCCCATTCCAATCCTGAGACCCTTCCGATAGCAGAGATGTGATATCTGAATGCTTATACCAAACCTGAGATCCTTCCTATAACATGAGATGTGATATCCAACTCCTTCCCATTCCAATCCTGAGACACTTCCTATAGCATGAGATGTGATATCTCACTGCTTATACCAAACCTGAGACCCTTCCTATAGCATGAGATGTGATATCCAACTCCTTCCCATTTCAATCCTGAGACCCTTCCTATAGCATGAGATGTGATATCTCAATGCTTCTAATATCAAACTTGAGACCCTCCCTATAGCATGAGATGTGATATCCAAGTCCTTCCCATTCCAATCCTGAGACACTTCGTATAGCATGAGATGTGATATCTCAATGCTTCTAATACCAAACCTGAGACTCTTCCTATAACATGAGATGGGATATTCAACTCCTTCCCATTCCAATCCTGAGACCCTTCCGATAGCAGAGATGTGATATCTCAATGCTTATACCAAACCTGAGACCCTTCCTATGGCATGAGATGTCATATACAACTCCTTCCCATTATAATCCTGAGACCCTTCCTATAGCATGAGATGTGATGTCTCAATGCTTCTAATACCAAACCTGAGATCCTTCCTATAACATGAGATGTGATATCCAACTCCTTCCCATTCCAATCCTGAGACCCTTCCTATAGTATGAGATGTGATATCTCAATGCTTATACCAAACCCGAGACCCTTCCTATAGCATGAGATGTGATATCCAACTCCTTCCCATTCCAATTCTGAGACCCTTCCTATAGCATGAGATGTGATATCTCAATGCCTCTAATACCAAACCTGAGATCCTTCCTCTAACATGAAATGTGATATCCAACTCCTTTCCTTTCCAATCCTGAGAGCCTACCTATAGCATGAGATGTGATATCCAAGTCCTTCCCATTCCAATCCTTAGACCCTTCCTACAGCATGCAATATGATATCTCAATGATTCTAATAACAAACCTGAGACCCGTCCTATAACATGAGATGGGATATCCAACTCCTTCCCATTCCAATCCTGAGACACTTCCGATAGCAGAGATGTGATATCTCAATGCTTATACCAAACCTGAGACCCTTCCTATAACATGAGATGTGATATCCAACTCCTTCCCGTTCCAAACCTGTGACCCTTCCTATAGCATATGTGATATCCAACTCCTTCCCATTCCAAACATGAGACCCTTCCTATAGCAAGAATGTAATATCCAACTCCTTCCCATTCCAATCCTGAGACCATTCCTATAGCATGAGATGTGATATCTCAATGCTTCTAATACCAAACCAGAGATCCTTCCTATGACATGAGATGTGATATCCAATTCCTTCCCATTCCAAACCTGAGACCATTCCTACAGCATGCAATGTGATATCTCAATGCTTCTAATACCAAACCTGAGGCCAGTCCTATAACATGAGATGGGATATCCAACTCCTTCCCCTTCCAAACCTGAGAACCTTCCTATAGCATGAGATGTGATATCCAACTCCTTCCCATCCCAATCCTGAGACACTTCCGATTGCAGAGATGTGATATCTCAATGCTTATACCAAACCT
The DNA here is from genome assembly GCF_040938575.1 of Ambystoma mexicanum. Lineage (NCBI taxonomy): Eukaryota > Metazoa > Chordata > Amphibia > Caudata > Ambystomatidae > Ambystoma > Ambystoma mexicanum. The sequence continues at coordinate 296,778,112 of NC_090938.1, forward strand.
GAGACTCTTCCTATAACATGAGATGTGATATCCAACTCCTTCCCGTTCCAAACCTGAGACCCTCCCTTTAGCATGAGATGTGATATCCAACTCCTTCCCATTCCAATCCTGAGACCCTTCTGATAGCATGAGATGTAATATCTCAATGCCTCTAATACCAAACCTGAGATCCTACCTCTAACATGAAATGTGATATCCAACTGCTTCCCTTTCCAAACCTGAGACCCTGCCTATAGCATGAGATGTGATATCCAAGTCCTTCCCATTCCAATCCTGAGACCCTTCCTATAGCATGTGATGTGATATCTCAATGCTTATACCAAACCTGAGACCCTTCCTATGGCATGAGATGTCATATACAACTCCTTCCCATTCCAATCCTGAGACCCTTCCTATAGCATGAGATGTGATATATCAATGCTTATACCAAACCTGAGACCCTTCCTATAGCTTGAGATGTGATATCCAACTCCTTCCCATTCCAATCCTGAGACCCTTCCTATAGCATGAGATGTGATATCTCAATGCCTCTTATACCAAACCTGAGATCCTTCCTCTAACATGAAATGTGATATCCAACTACTTCCCCTTCCAAACCTGAGAGCCTTCCTATAGCATGAGATATGATATCCAAGTCCTTCCCATTCCAATCCTGAGACCCTTCCTATAACATGAGATGTGATATCCAACTCCTTCCCCTTCCAAACCTGAGAGTCTTCCTATAGCATGAGATATGATATCCAAGTCCTTCCCATTCCAATCCTGAGACCCTTCCTATAACATGAGATGGGATATCCAACTCCTTCCAAATCCAATACTGATACCCTTCCGATAGCATGAGATGTGATACCCCAATACTTCTACCAAACCTGAGACCCATACTATGGCATGAGATGTGATATCAAACTCCTTCCCATTCCAATCCTGAGACCCTTCCTATAGCTTGAGATGTGATATCCAACTCCTTCCCACTCCAATTCTGAGACCCTTCCTATACCATGAGACTTGATATCTCAATGCTTCTAATACCAAACCTGAGACCAGTCCTATAACATGAGATGTGATATCCAAACCCTTCCCCTTCCAAACCTTAGACCCTTCCTTTATCATGAGATGTGATATCCAACTCCTTCCCATTCCAATCCTGAGACCCTTCCGATATCATGAGATGTGATATCTCAATGCTTCTAATATCAAACTTGAGACCGTCCCTATAGCATGAGATGTGATATCCAAGTCCTTCCCATTCCAATCCTGAGACCCTTCCTATAGCATGAGAAGTGATATCTCAATGCTTCTAATACCAAACCTGAGACCCTTCCTATAACATGAGAGGGGAATATCCAACTCCTTCCCATTCCAATCCTGGGACCATTCCGATAGCAGAGATGTGATATCTCAATGCTTATACCAAACCTGAGATCCTTCCTATAACATGAGATGTGATATCCAACTCGTTCCCATTCCAATCTTGAGACACTTCCTATAGCATGAGATGTGATATCTCACTGCTTATACCAAACCTGAGACCCTTCCAATAGCTTGAAATGTGATATCCAACTCCTTCCCATTCCAATTCTGAGACCCTTCCTATACCATGAGACTTGATATCTCAATGCTTTTAATACCAAACCTGAGACCCATCCTATAACATGGGATGTGATATCCAAATCCTTCCCCTTCCAAACCTTAGACCCTTCCTTTATCATGAGATGTGATATCCAACTCCTTCCCTTTCCAATCCTGAGACCCTTACGATATCATGAGATTTGTTATCTCAATGCTTCTAATATCAAACTTGAGACCCTCTCTATAGCATGAGATGTGACATCCAAGTCCTTCCCATTAAAATCCTGGGACACTTCCGATAGCAGAGATGTGATATCTCAATGCTTATACCAAACCTGAGACCCTTCCTATGGCCTGAGATGTCATATACAACTCCTTCCCATTAAAATCCTGAGACCCTTCCTATAGCATGAGATGTGATATCTCAATGCTTATACCAAATCTGAGACCCTTCCTATAGCATGAGATGTGATATCCAACTTCTTCCCATTCCAATCCTGAGACCCTTCCTACAGCATGAGATCTGATGTCTGAATGCTTCTAATACCAAACCTGAGATCCTTCCTATAACATGAGATGTGATATCCAACTCCTTCCCATTCCAATGCTGAGACCCTTCCTATAGCATGAGAATTGATATCTCCATGCTTATACCAAACCTGAGACCCTTCCTATGGCCTGAGATGTCATATACAACTCCTTCCCATTCCAATCCTGAGACCCTTCCTATAGCATGAGATGTGATATCCAACTCCTTCCCATTCCAACTTGAGACCCTTCCTATAGCATGAGATGGGATATCCAACTCCTTCGCATTCCAATCCTGAGACCCTTCCTATAGCATGAGATGTGATGTCTGAATGCTTCTAATACCAAACCTGAGATCCTTCCTATAACATGAAATGTGATATCCAACTCCTTCCCCTTCCAAACCTGAGAGCCTTCCCATAGCATGAGATATGATATCCAAGTCCTTCCCATTCCAATCCTGAGACCCTTCCTATAACATGAGATGTGATATCCAACTCCTTCCCATTCCAATCCTGAGACCCTTCCTATAACATGAGATGTGATATCCAACTCCTTCCCATTCCAATTCTGAGACCCTTCCTATAGCATGAGATGTGATATCTCAATGCCTCTAATACCAAACCTGAGATCCTTCCTCTAACATGAAATGTGATATCCAACTCCTTTCCTTTCCAATCCTGAGAGCCTACCTATAGCATGAGATGTGATATCCAAGTCCTTCCCATTCCAATCCTTAGACCCTTCCTACAGCATGCAATATGATATCTCAATGATTCTAATAACAAACCTGAGACCCGTCCTATAACATGAGATGGGATATCCAACTCCTTCCCATTCCAATCCTGAGACACTTCCGATAGCAGAGATGTGATATCTCAATGCTTATACCAAACCTGAGACCCTTCCTATAACATGAGATGTGATATCCAACTCCTTCCCGTTCCAAACCTGTGACCCTTCCTATAGCATATGTGATATCCAACTCCTTCCCATTCCAAACATGAGACCCTTCCTATAGCAAGAATGTAATATCCAACTCCTTCCCATTCCAATCCTGAGACCATTCCTATAGCATGAGATGTGATATCTCAATGCTTCTAATACCAAACCAGAGATCCTTCCTATGACATGAGATGTGATATCCAATTCCTTCCCATTCCAAACCTGAGACCATTCCTACAGCATGCAATGTGATATCTCAATGCTTCTAATACCAAACCTGAGGCCAGTCCTATAACATGAGATGGGATATCCAACTCCTTCCCCTTCCAAACCTGAGAACCTTCCTATAGCATGAGATGTGATATCCAACTCCTTCCCATCCCAATCCTGAGACACTTCCGATTGCAGAGATGTGATATCTCAATGCTTATACCAAACCTGAGACTCTTCCTATAACATGAGATGTGATATCCAACTCCTTCCCGTTCCAAACCTGAGACCCTCCCTTTAGCATGAGATGTGATATCCAACTCCTTCCCATTCCAATCCTGAGACCCTTCTGATAGCATGAGATGTAATATCTCAATGCCTCTAATACCAAACCTGAGATCCTACCTCTAACATGAAATGTGATATCCAACTGCTTCCCTTTCCAAACCTGAGACCCTGCCTATAGCATGAGATGTGATATCCAAGTCCTTCCCATTCCAATCCTGAGACCCTTCCTATAGCATGTGATGTGATATCTCAATGCTTATACCAAACCTGAGACCCTTCCTATGGCATGAGATGTCATATACAACTCCTTCCCATTCCAATCCTGAGACCCTTCCTATAGCATGAGATGTGATATATCAATGCTTATACCAAACCTGAGACCCTTCCTATAGCTTGAGATGTGATATCCAACTCCTTCCCATTCCAATCCTGAGACCCTTCCTATAGCATGAGATGTGATATCTCAATGCCTCTTATACCAAACCTGAGATCCTTCCTCTAACATGAAATGTGATATCCAACTACTTCCCCTTCCAAACCTGAGAGCCTTCCTATAGCATGAGATATGATATCCAAGTCCTTCCCATTCCAATCCTGAGACCCTTCCTATAACATGAGATGTGATATCCAACTCCTTCCCCTTCCAAACCTGAGAGCCTTCCTATAGCATGAGATATGATATCCAAGTCCTTCCCATTCCAATCCTGAGACCCTTCCTATAACATGAGATGGGATATCCAACTCCTTCCAAATCCAATACTGATACCCTTCCGATAGCATGAGATGTGATATCCCAATGCTTCTACCAAACCTGAGACCCATACTATGGCATGAGATGTGATATCAAACTCCTTCCCATTCCAATCCTGAGACCCTTCCTATAGCTTGAGATGTGATATCCAACTCCTTCCCACTCCAATTCTGAGACCCTTCCTATACCATGAGACTTGATATCTCAATGCTTCTAATACCAAACCTGAGACCCGTCCTATAACATGAGATGTGATATCCAAACCCTTCCCCTTCCAAACCTTAGACCCTTCCTTTATCATGAGATGTGATATCCAACTCCTTCCCATTCCAATCCTGAGACCCTTCCGATATCATGAGATGTGATATCTCAATGCTTCTAATATCAAACTTGAGACCGTCCCTATAGCATGAGATGTGATATCCAAGTCCTTCCCATTCCAATCCTGAGACCCTTCCTATAGCATGAGAAGTGATATCTCAATGCTTCTAATACCAAACCTGAGACCCTTCCTATAACATGAGAGGGGAATATCCAACTCCTTCCCATTCCAATCCTGGGACCATTCCGATAGCAGAGATGTGATATCTCAATGCTTATACCAAACCTGAGATCCTTCCTATAACATGAGATGTGATATCCAACTCCTTCCCATTCCAATCTTGAGACACTTCCTATAGCATGAGATGTGATATCTCACTGCTTATACCAAACCTGAGACCCTTCCAATAGCTTGAAATGTGATATCCAACTCCTTCCCATTCCAATTCTGAGACCCTTCCTATACCATGAGACTTGATATCTCAATGCTTTTAATACCAAACCTGAGACCCATCCTATAACATGGGATGTGATATCCAAATCCTTCCCATTCCAAACCTTAGACCCTTCCTTTATCATGAGATGTGATATCCAACTCCTTCCCTTTCCAATCCTGAGACCCTTACGATATCATGAGATTTGTTATCTCAATGCTTCTAATATCAAACTTGAGACCCTCCCTATAGCATGAGATGTGACATCCAAGTCCTTCCCATTAAAATCCTGGGACACTTCCGATAGCAGAGATGTGATATCTCAATGCTTATACCAAACCTGAGACCCTTCCTATGGCCTGAGATGTCATATACAACTCCTTCCCATTAAAATCCTGAGACCCTTCCTATAGCATGAGATGTGATATCTCAATGCTTATACCAAATCTGAGACCCTTCCTATAGCATGAGATGTGATATCCAACTTCTTCCCATTCCAATCCTGAGACCCTTCCTATAGCATGAGATCTGATGTCTGAATGCTTCTAATACCAAACCTGAGATCCTTCCTATAACATGAGATGTGATATCCAACTCCTTCCCATTCCAATCCTGAGACCCTTCCTATAGCATGAGAATTGATATCTCCATGCTTATACCAAACCTGAGACCCTTCCTATGGCCTGAGATGTCATATACAACTCCTTCCCATTCCAATCCTGAGACCCTTCCTATAGCATGAGATGTGATATCCAACTCCTTCCCATTCCAACTTGAGACCCTTCCTATAGCATGAGATGGGATATCCAACTCCTTCGCATTCCAATCCTGAGACCCTTCCTATAGCATGAGATGTGATGTCTGAATGCTTCTAATACCAAACCTGAGATCCTTCCTATAACATGAAATGTGATATCCAACTCCTTCCCCTTCCAAACCTGAGAGCCTTCCCATAGCATGAGATATGATATCCAAGTCCTTCCCATTCCAATCCTGAGACCCTTCCTATAACATGAGATGTGATATCCAACTCCTTCCCATTCCAATCCTGAGACCCTTCCTATAACATGAGATGTGATATCCAACTCCTTCCCATTCCAACCTGAGACCCTTCCGATAGCATGAGATGTGATATCCCAATGCTTCTACCAAACCTGAGACCCATACTATGGCATGAGATGTAATATCAAACTCCTTCCCATTCCAATCCTGAGACCCTTCCTATAGCTTGAGATGTGATATCCAACTCCTTCCCATTCCAATTCTGAGACCCTTCCTATACCATGAGACTTGATATCTCAATGCTTCTAATACCAAACCTGAGACCCATCCTATAACATGGGATGTGATATCCAAATCCTTCCCCTTCCAAACCTTAGACCCTTCCTTTATCATGAGATGTGATATCCAACTCCTTCCCATTCCAATCCTGAGACCCTTCCTATAGCATGAGAAGTGATATCTCCATGCTTATACCAAACCTGAGACCCTTCCTATGGCCTGAGATGTCATATACAACTCCTTCCCATTCCAATCCTGAGACCCTTCCTATAGCACGAGATGTGATATCCAACTCCTTCCCATTCCAACCTGAGACCCTTCCTATAGCATGAGATGGGATATCCAACTCCTTCCAAATCCAATACTGATACCCTTCCGATAGCATGAGATGTGATATCCCAATGCTTCTACCAAACCTGAGACCCATACTATGGCATGAGATGTGATATCAAACTCCTTCCCATTCCAATCCTGAGACCCTTCCTATAACTTGAGATGGGATATCCAACTCCTTCCCATTTCAATTCTGAGACCCTTCCTATACTATGAGACGTGATATCTCAATGCTTCTAATACCAAACCTGAGACCCATCCTATAACATGGGATGTGATATCCAAATCCTTCCCCTTCCAAACCTTAGACCCTTCCTTTATCATGAGATGTGATATCCAACTCCTTCCCATTCCAATCCTGAGACCCTTCCGATATCATGAGATTTGTTATCTCAATGCTTCTAATATCAAACTTGAGACCCTCCCTATAGCATGAGATGTGACACCCAAGTCCTTCCCATTAGAATCCTGAGACCCTTCCGATAGCAGAGATGTGATATCTCAATGCTTATACCAAACCTGAGACCCTTCCTATGGCCTGAGATGTCATATACAACTCCTTCTTATTAAAATCCTGAGACCCTTCCTATAGCATGAGATTTGATATCCAACTCCTTCCCATTCCAATCCTGAGACCCTTCCTATAACATGAGATGTGATGTCTCAATTCTTCTAATACCAAACCTGAGATCCTTCCTATAACATGAGATGTGATATCCAACTCCTTCCCATTCCAATCCTGAGACCCTTCCTATAGCATGAGAAGTGATATCTCCATGCTTATACCAAACCTGAGACCCTTCCTATGGCCTGAGATGTCATATACAACTCCTTCCCATTCCAATCCTGAGACCCTTCCTATAGCATGAGATGTGATATCCAACTCCTTCCCATTCCAACCCGAGACCCTTCCTATAGCATGAGATGGGATATCCAACTCCTTCCAAATCCAATACTGATACCCTTCCGATAGCATGAGATGTGATATCCCAATGCTTCTACCAAACCTGAGACCCATACTATGGCATGAGATGTGATATCAAACTCCTTCCCATTCCAATCCTGAGACCCTTCCTATAACTTGAGATGGGATATCCAACTCCTTCCCATTTCAATTCTGAGACCCTTCCTATACTATGAGACGTGATATCTCAATGCTTCTAATACCAAACCTGAGACCCGTCCTATAACATGAGATGTGATATCCAAATCCTTCCCCTTCCAAACCTTAGACCCTTCCTTTATCATGAGATGTGATATCCAACTCCTTCCCATTCCAATCCTGAGACCCTTCCGATATCATGAGATTTGTTATCTCAATGCTTCTAATATCAAACTTGAGACCCTCCCTATAGCATGAGATGTGACATCTAAGTCCTTCCCATTCCAATCCTGAGACCCTTCCTATAGCATGAGATGTGATATCTCAATGCTTCTAATACCAAACCTGAGACCCTTCCTATAACATGAGATGGGATATCCAACTCCTTCCCATTCCAATCCTGAGACCCTTCCGATAGCAGAGATGTGATATCTCAATGCTTATACCAAACCTGAGACCCTTCCTATGGCCTGAGATGTCATATACAACTCCTTCCCATTTCAATTCTGAGACCCTTCCTATACTATGAGACGTGATATCTCAATGCTTCTAATACCAAACCTGAGACCCATCCTATAACATGGGATGTGATATCCAAATCCTTCCCCTTCCAAACCTGAGACCCTTCCTTTATCATGAGATGTGATATCCAACTCCTTCCCATTCCAATCCTGAGACCCTTCCGATATCATGAGATTTGTTATCTCAATGCTTCTAATATCAAACTTGAGACCCTCCCTATAGCATGAGATGTGACACCCAAGTCCTTCCCATTAGAATCCTGAGACCCTTCCGATAGCAGAGATGTGATATCTCAATGCTTATACCAAACCTGAGACCCTTCCTATGGCCTGAGATGTCATATACAACTCCTTCTTATTAAAATCCTGAGACCCTTCCTATAGCATGAGATTTGATATCCAACTCCTTCCCATTCCAATCCTGAGACCCTTCCTATAACATGAGATGTGATATCCAACTCCTTCCCGTTCCAAACCTGAGACACTTCCTATAGCATATGTGATATCCAACTCCTTCCCATTCCAAACATTAGACCCTTCCTATAGCAAGAATGTAATATCCAACTCCTACCCATTCCAATCCTGAGACCATTCCTATAGCATGAGATTTGATATATCAATGCTTCTAATACCAAACCTGAGATCCTTCCTATGACATGAGATGTGATATCCAAATCCTTCCCATTCCAATCCTGAGACCCTTCCTATAGCAAGAGATGTGATATCCAAATCCTTCCCATTCCAATCCTGAGACCCTTCCTATAACATGAGTTGTGATATCCAATTCCTTCCCATTCCAACCTGAGACCCTTCCTATAGCATGAGAAGGGATATCCAACTCCTTCCCAATCTAATCCTGAGACCCTTCCGATAGCAGAGATGTGATATCACAATGCTTATACCAAACCTGAGACCCTTCCTATGGCATGAGATGTGATATCCAACTCCTTGCCATTCAAATCCTGAGACCCCTACTATAGCATGAGATGTGATATCTCAATGCTTCTACCAAACCTGAGACCCTTCCTTTAGCATGAGATGTGATATCCAAATCCTTCCCATTCCAATTCTGAGACCCTTCCTATACCATGAGACTTGATATCTCAATGCTTCTAATACCAAACCTGAGACCCATCCTATAACATGGGATGTGATATCCAAATCCTTCCCCTTCCAAACCTTAGACCCTTCCTTTAGCATGAGATGTGATATCCAACTCCTTCCCATTCCAATCCTGAGACCCTTCCGATATCATGAGATTTGTTATCTCAATGCTTCTAATATCAAACTTGAGACCCTCCCTATAGCATGAGATGTGACACCCAAGTCCTTCCCATTAGAATCCTGAGACCCTTCCGATAGCAGAGATGTGATATCTCAATGCTTATACCAAACCTGAGACCATTCCTATGGCCTGAGATGTCATATACAACTCCTTCTTATTAAAATCCTGAGACCCTTCCTATAGCATGAGATTTGATATCCAACTCCTTCCCATTCCAATCCTGAGACCCTTCCTATAACATGAGATGTGATGTCTCAATGCTTCTAATACCAAACCTGAGATCCTTCCTATAACATGAGATGTGATATCCAACTCCTTCCCATTCCAATCCTGAGACCCTTCCTATAGCATGAGAAGTGATATATCCATGCTTATACCAAACCTGAGACCCTTCCTATGGCCTGAGATGTCATATACAACTCCTTCCCATTCCAATCCTGAGACCCTTCCTATAGCATGAGATGTGATATCCAACTCCTTCCCATTCCAACCTGAGACCCTTCCTATAGCATGAGATGGGATATCCAACTCCTTCCAAATCCAATACTGATACCCTTCCGATAACATGAGATGTGATATCCCAATGCTTCTACCAAACCTGAGACCCATACTATGGCATGAGATGTGATATCAAACTCCTTCCCATTCCAATCCTGAGACCCTTCCTATAACTTGAGATGTGATATCCAACTCCTTCCCATTTCAATTCTGAGACCCTTCCTATACTATGAGACGTGATATCTCAATGCTTCTAATACCAAACCTGAGACCCGTCCTATAACATGAGATGTGATATCCAAATCCTTCCCCTTCCAAACCTTAGACCCTTCCTTTATCATGAGATGTGATATCCAACTCCTTCCCATTCCAATCCTGAGACCCTTCCGATATCATGAGATTTGTTATCTCAATGCTTCTAATATCAAACTTGAGACCCTCCCTATAGCATGAGATGTGACATCTAAGTCCTTCCCATTCCAATCCTGAGACCCTTCCTATAGCATGAGATGTGATATCTCAATGCTTCTAATACCAAACCTGAGACCCTTCCTATAACATGAGATGGGATATCCAACTCCTTCCCATTCCAATCCTGAGACCCTTCCGATAGCAGAGATGTGATATCTCAATGCTTATACCAAACCTGAGACCCTTCCTATGGCCTGAGATGTCATATAAAACTCCTTCCTATTCCAATCCTGAGACCCTTCCTATAACATGAGATGTGATGTCTCAATGCTTCTAATACCAAACCTGAGATCCTTCCTATAACATGAGATGTGATATCCAACTCCTTCCCATACCAATCCTGAGACCCTTCCTATAGCATGAGAAGTGATATCTCCATGCTTATACCAAACCTGAGACCCTTCCTATGGCCTGAGATGTCATATACAACTCCTTCCCATTCCAATCCTGAGACCCTTCCTATAGCATGAGATGGGATATCCAACTCCTTCCAAATCCAATACTGATACCCTTCCGATAGCATGAGATGTGATATCCCAATGCTTCTACCAAACCTGAGACCCATACTATGGCATGAGATGTGATATCAAACTCCTTCCCATTCCAATCCTGAGACCCTTCCTATAACTTGAGATGTGATATCCAACTCCTTCCCATTTCAATTCTGAGACCCTTCCTATACTATGAGACGTGATATCTCAATGCTTCTAATACCAAACCTGAGACCCGTCCTATAACATGAGATGTGATATCCAAATCCTTCCCCTTCCAAACCTTAGACCCTTCCTTTATCATGAGATGTGATATCCAACTCCTTCCCATTCCAATCCTGAGACCCTTCCGATATCATGAGATTTGTTATCTCAATACTTCTAATATCAAACTTGAGACCCTCCCTATAGCATGAGATGTGACATCTAAGTCCTTCCCATTCCAATCCTGAGACCCTTCCTATAGCATGAGATGTGATATCTCAATGCTTCTAATACCAAACCTGAGACCCTTCCTATAACATGAGATGGGATATCCAACTCCTTCCCATTCCAATCCTGAGACCCTTCCGATAGCAGAGATGTGATATCTCAATGCTTATACCAAACCTGAGACCCTTCCTATGGCCTGAGATGTCATATACAACTCCTTCCCATTCCAATCCTGAGACCCTTCCTATAGCATGAGATGTGATATCTCAATGCTTATACCAAATCTGAGACCCTTCCTATAGCATGAGATGTGATATCCAACTCCTTCCCATTCCAATCCTGAGACCCTTCCTATGGCATGAGATGTGATGTCTCAATGCTTCTAATACCAAACCTGAGATCCTTCCTATAACATGAGATGTGATATCCAACTCCTTCCCATTCCAATCCTGAGACCCTTCCTATAGCATGAGAAGTGATATCTCCATGCTTATACCAAACCGGAGACCCTTCCTATAGCATGAGATGTGATATCCAAATCCTTCCCATTCCAATCCTGAGACCCTTCCTATAGCATGAGATGTAATATCTCAATGCTTATCCCAAACCTGAGAGCCTACCTATAGCATGAGATGTGATATCCAAGTCCATCCCATTCCAATCCTTAGACCCTTCCTACAGCATGCGATGTGATATCTCAATGATTCTAATACCAAACCTGAGACCCTTCCTATAACATGAGATGTGATATCCAACTCCTTCCCGTTCCAAACCTGAGACACTTCCTATAGCATATGTGATATCCAACTCCTTCCCATTCCAAACATTAGACCCTTCCTATAGCAAGAATGTAATATCCAACTCCTACCCATTCCAATCCTGAGACCATTCCTATAGCATGAGATTTGATATATCAATGCTTCTAATACCAAACCTGAGATCCTTCCTATGACATGAGATGTGATATCCAAATCCTTCCCATTCCAATCCTGAGACCCTTCCTATAGCAAGAGATGTGATATCCAAATCCTTCCCATTCCAATCCTGAGACCCTTCCTATAACATGAGTTGTGATATCCAACTCCTTCCCATTCCAACCTGAGACCCTTCCTATAGCATGAGAAGGGATATCCAACTCCTTCCCAATCTAATCCTGAGACCCTTCCGATAGCAGAGATGTGATATCACAATGCTTATACCAAACCTGAGACCCTTCCTATGGCATGAGATGTGATATCCAACTCCTTGCCATTCAAATCCTGAGACCCCTACTATAGCATGAGATGTGATATCTCAATGCTTCTACCAAACCTGAGACCCTTCCTTTAGCATGAGATGTGATATCCAAATCCTTCCCATTCCAATTCTGAGACCCTTCCTATACCATGAGACTTGATATCTCAATGCTTCTAATACCAAACCTGAGACCCATCCTATAACATGGGATGTGATATCCAAATCCTTCCCCTTCCAAACCTTAGACCCTTCCTTTATCATGAGATGTGATATCCAACTCCTTCCCATTCCAATCCTGAGACCCTTCCGATATCATGAGATTTGTTATCTCAATGCTTCTAATATCAAACTTGAGACCCTCCCTATAGCATGAGATGTGATACCCAAGTCCTTCCCATTAGAATCCTGAGACCCTTCCGATAGCAGAGATGTGATATCTCAATGCTTATACCAAACCTGAGACCCTTCCTATGGCCTGAGATGTCATATACAACTCCTTCTTGTTAAAATCCTGAGACCCTTCCTATAACATGAGATGTGATGTCTCAATGCTTCTAATACCAAACCTGAGATCCTTCCTATAACATGAGATGTGATATCCAACTCCTTCCCATTCCAATCCTGAGACCCTTCCTATAGCATGAGAAGTGATATCTCCATGCTTATACCAAACCTGAGACCCTTCCTATAGCTTGAAATGTGATATCCAACTCCTTCCCATTCCAATTCTGAGACCCTTCCTATACCATGAGACTTGATATCTCAATGCTTCTAATACCAAACCTGAGACCCATCCTATAACATGGGATGTGATATCCAAATCCTTCCCCTTCCAAACCTTAGACACTTCCTTTATCATGAGATGTGATATCCAACTCCTTCCCTTTCCAATCCTGAGACCCTTACGATATCATGAGATTTGTTATCTCAATGCTTCTAATATCAAACTTGAGACCCTCCCTATAGCATGAGATGTGACATCCAAGTCCTTCCCATTAAAATCCTGGGACACGTCCGATAGCAGAGATGTGATATCTCAATGCTTATACCAAACCTGAGACCCTTCCTATGGCCTAAGATGTCATATACAACTCCTTCCCATTAAAATCCTGAGACCCTTCCTATAGCATGAGATGTGATATCTCAATGCTTATACCAAATCTGAGACCCTTCCTATAGCATGAGATGTGATATCCAACTTCTTCCCATTCCAATCCTGAGACCCTTCCTATAGCATGAGATCTGATGTCTGAATGCTTCGAATACCAAACCTGAGATCCTGCCTATAACATGAGATGTGATATCCAACTCCTTCCCATTCCAATCCTGAGACCCTTCCTATAGCATGAGAATTGATATCTCCATGCTTATACCAAACCTGAGACCCTTCCTATGGCCTGAGATGTCATATACAACTCCTTCCCATTCCAATCCTGAGACACTTCCTATAGCATGAGATGTGATATCCAACTCCTTCCCATTCCAACTTGAGACCCTTCCTATAGCATGAGATGGGATATCCAACTCCTTCGCATTCCAATTCTGAGACCCTTCCTATAGCATGAGATGTGATGTCTGAATGCTTCTAATACCAAACCTGAGATCCTTCCTATAACATGAAATGTGATATCCAACTCCTTCCCCTTCCAAACCTGAGAGCCTTCCCATAGCATGAGATATGATATCCAAGTCCTTCCCATTCCAATCCTGAGACCCTTCCTATAACATGAGATGTGATATCCAACTCCTTCCCATTCCAACCTGAGACCCTTCCGATAGCATGAGATGTGATATCCCAATGCTTCTACCAAACCTGAGACCCATACTATGGCATGAGATGTGATATCAAACTCCTTCCCATTCCAATCCTGAGACCCTTCCTATAGCTTGAGATGTGATATCCAACTCCTTCCCATTCCAATTCTGAGACCCTTCCTATACCATGAGACTTGATATCTCAATGCTTCTAATACCAAACCTGAGACCCATCCTATAACATGGGATGTGATATCTGTAGGGTATTTTGTGGAGATTTGGGGCCTGACGGTATTTTATTACCGCCGAAAAATAACTTAGCAATAATCACTCTTTGTATTCAGATTTGGCCATGTGCAACAATAATACAATGGACATGCATTATTTCAGCACCCAGACCTGCTTATTTGGTATACGTGGTTGGTGGTATTTTGGTGAGCATAATTCCCTTGTTTTATTTGTGGCCCCAATGTCCAGAATCCCTTATCTTCGCTTAGATTTTTCGTGTGATCACTAGAGAGACCTCAGACCTGCATTCTAGAGATACCACATTTTCCAGTGATAGTGTTGGTGCGCCACCATGGGCAAACTCACTGACTTATTTACGACAGAGAGCTATATGTGGTAGTCTTGTGGTAATTTCCACTACCTTATATACGGTAGGGAGCTATGTTCAGAGAGTCTCTCTTCCCGTTGGCTCATGTACCTCCAACAAGTTATACTACAGTCACTCACAATTATTCATACTGATTCTGACATGCACACATCTGTCTTAAAATGACCATTGCACTGTTTAAAATCCCCCCACATCATCAGCATTGTAATGATAAACAGTAAATACACCATCCGTCTGTTTTCAAATATTTTTCTGTATTATAAAAGTTGTATTTAACACGATCTCATTCTTTACAGCAATAAAATGGCACAATCAAAGCATTTTCTATGACACACTGCAAATAGAGTGGCGGAGAACAGAACTCAAATTGCAACATTAGCACTTGATTAAGACACGCACGGGACTTTCATTTTTTCTACACTGACTGCATATCTTCGTGCACACACACAGCTCCCCCAGTTATGTAATTACCTTATCTGTTCAGAGGCTTCTCTTTGTGAATGTGGCTCTCTTGGATTAACTCCAGCAAAAAGGAACGCTTGCCTTCTCAAGCCGGGGTCATTGCCTGGAATTCTCAGCTTTTTCAGATAGGAATGCCTCAGCCAGTGGAAAGGTTTTTCTTTCAGCTCTCCCCAATGTCGACTGCAGCAGGACACCGGAATCTGCATTCAGTCAGGACCCCACAGCCAGGTCTTCTCCCCAGTAGTGCAGAAAGATGTCTGCCTGTCTTTTTCCCTGATACTGCCCACTAAATCTTTCCTCTCAGCCCTCTTTATGACGTGTCCCAATGAAATCCATCATCTCTCATCCTCCTACTCTTCAACAATAGCTTCGCTTATACATTTGCAATTGTTGCAAATCTGACTTCCTCCTTCCTGCAGTTACTGTGCACAACAACACGGAGAATCAGGCAGAGAAGAGAATAGAAAAATCTGCACACTCATTTAAATGGTTTTCAGAGTATGCCTAATTCTGCATTAGAGAACACATTTTATTAGTGGGTTATATTACAATAAGGTTTTATTAGTCAGGTTAATGGTTAATAGGTTAGCTGTTAATTTTCAAATGTGTCTCTAGCAATATAGGCATTTCAGGTGATAAATAGTGTGCATTTTTAAATGAACACGTGTGCTTTTAACTGTAAAAATAGATTTGCATCTTATATGTTAAAATCGTTTTTTACTGAATAGTCTGTCTTTCCTTGTTAATCTGCTAACCCATATAGCAATGCACCGCACCCTTGTGGTGGTGGTGCTGCAAAAAATTGTGCTACTTGTGCAGTATTGCTGTACTGTGTATTGTAACACGCCAAATATCCTTACATGTACCCTCCTTTTGTTTTTAGAACTTGGCTATAATCCAAGCCAATTCCTAAAAACAACTTGTTCTATTTTCTTTTACAATATAGCAATCCAACAAAATGAATATTCATGTGCATCAATGAAAATTTGCAATCAACATTTCATCTGAGTCCATCAGTTCATAAAATGTTCCACATTTGCCTTCTCAGTGGAAGTGGCATTACTTTAAGTTTAAATTTTCCAAGTCAATTAAAAACAATGAAATAAAACAACTAACTAAAACAAATAAGTAATATAACAAGTTAAAATAAATAATTAAAATAATAAATACGTGGAACTTCATATGCCGGAACTTTTGCTTTGTCTCTTTTGGTATGTCCCGACCAGCGATGTTATTCGGTTCATTCGAGTACTCTTTCATCTTGGCAATCTTGAATCCACAGTAGTCATCTCTTTTGGCATTCCGGTTATTTTGTCTTCACCTCCACCTGGAGGCAGGCATCTTTTGGTCTTCATCCAGGGGACTCCAGGACTCCATCGTCTCCCGTGGCCTCTGATCCCGGAACCTCCGACCAAATAATGTTAATTGTCTAAATCAAAATAGAAAATAAACAGATTAAGTACATAGCACAATACTAACTTCATCCTTTTGCCAAAAATAAAACATGCTTGGTAAAAATACTTCGTTTTTTTTTTCTTTTTTCTGAAATTAAACACAAGTTAAAAGAAAACAAACACATATAAAACAGCATTCAATATTTAATACACTTTCTCTCTGCACACCAACCACGAGCTTCCGTTATATGTGCATTTATTTATTTATTTATTTATTTATTTATTTATTTATATTATATATTTTTACATATATTACAGTGTTTATGTGCCATCATAACAATCAACTTTTTTTTAACTTCTTTGTCACTGCCTCCTGATTACACCCATTTATTTTCTCAAGGGACTCTATCCGTTTCCACATGCTCAAGCTGCCTGATCTCATGTCTGGGATGGCATGGTTTGATTTGATTTACATGGACAAACTGCTCTATTGCTGTTTCACCTTCATTTTTCAAAATTTTATACACTACAGGAGAGACTTTATCTATAATTCGAAATGGCCCCTGCCAGGCTGCCAGAAATTTAGAATTTTTCTGTTTACTTTTTCCAAAATGAAACTTGTACACCTGATCCCCTACATTGTATTCCTTTACTGATGTCTTTTTGTCATAATATGACTTAGCACTTTCAGCAGCTCTTTCCAGATTTCTCTGCACAAAAGCAAATGCATGTTGCAAATGCCTCCTCAGTTCATCAATATATTCATGAACTGTGGATGCACTCACTAGAGTTTGCTCATGTGTTCTGTATAGTAGGTGTTGTGGTAACACCATTTTCCTACCTGTTAAGACCTCATGGGGGCTAACACCTGTTGCTTTGGCAGGAGTCGACCTGATTGCCATCAAAACCAATGGTAAACGCAAATCCCAGCTGGAACCTGCTTCTGCCGCAAATTTCTTTAAAATATCCACAACAGACCTATTGCTTCTTTCAACTGTACCTGAAGACGCCGCCCGATATGCGATATGTAGTTTCCTTTTCACACCTAGTATTTGCCATACCTTACTCATTAGAGTACTTGTGAAATGACTTCCTCTGTCTGACTCAATTCTTTGTGGCAACCCAAACCTTGAGAATACATGGTTCACCAGCAATGTGGCTGCTGTTTGCGCACTACAATCTGGTGCGGGAATGCACTCAATCCACTTTGACATCAAACATACCACACTCAAAATATAGCGGTGTCCCCTGCTCGACCTTTTTAAAGGACCTACATAGTCTATTTGCAAATCTGACCATGGGAGAGTTAGGCCTCTTTTCATCAATGGTGCTCTATGCATTGGTGAAGCAGGTTTAAATTGGGCGCATACTAGACATCCTCTAGTATATAGTTCCACATCTTGGGACATATGAGGCCAGTAAGCATAATCTTTTAGTATTTCTAATGTTTTTTGTGAACCTCTATGGCCTGCAGTTATGGCATCGTGTGCATGGTGTAGCATTAGTCCTCTGAATGAAAGGGGTACTACCCACTGTATTTGCCCTGTTATGGACTCTCTAATCATGAGTCCATCCTGTAATCTAATTCGTGTTTTGTTCTTTAATAACACCCTCAACTCTTCTTTTCCCATACAATCATTTTCTGTTAAAGGATTTTGTTCAGGATCTATCAAATGATTATAATAGATTCCCAAAATTTGATCATTCTTTTGTGCCTCAATCAAATCTTGGTCTGGCGTGTCATGACTCCACTGCACCACCGGTTGATCTACCTCCTTTGGTGCTTTAGAACGTGTGACTGCATCAATTTGTATTTCACCCATTAAATAATCAATAGGTAGCAATTCTCCCATCACAGCCCCAATCTTAGCCAGATGGTCTGCCTTATCATTTCCCTCCTTATCCTCTCCTGGTGTTTTTAAATGCCCACGAATTTTTCTCCAGTATATTGTTAAATTATTTTCTGACACCAATTTGTCTATGGCTTGTATCATTTTTCCATGTTTAAGTGGCTTTTTGTTGTATGTAACCATGCCTCTTGCTTTCCAACCAGGCAAATACTCCACAAAGCTATTCCGTGCATAGTCAGAATCAGTCACCAGGACAATTTCACTGAACTTTTTATCAACTGCAGTAGCAATTGCTTTATAGATGGCTGCCAATTCCGCCACCTGACTGCTCCTATCTCCAATCCTCATCCCTATACTAGGAACGCCTTCACATTTCAACCAGACATTTCCTATTCCTGCCACTAATTGTTTATTACTGTCATTTTCAATGTGAAAAGCACAACCATCCACATATACAGTTGGCAAATCCTTGCATGTTTTTTCATCAAAAGCTTTGTGTGGTGATTGTTCAAATCCCTGTAAACTAGCTTCCACATCCATTTCATTTGTTATTTGTTCAGCTGCACAGTCATGTAAGTCAGCTAACCCTTGAGCAATTGGGCTCTTTTTATTTTGTCCATATCTTACTTCTACGGGAAAACCTTGTAATGCCAGCGTCCATGAAGTGATTCTGGATTGCGCTAGATTGCCTGATCTAATTCTTTTACTCTCTAAAAATTGCAAAGGTTGATGATTTGTTTCAATAATCACCTTTTCTCCCTGAACAATGGGGCGGAAATGTTGTAGCGCCCACACAGTGGTTAATAGGGCCTTTTCGCATTCATTAAATTTCATTTCAACTTGGGAAAATGCCTTACTTGCATATGCAATGGTTTTGTGATTCAAATCGTGTTTTTGTGATAACACTGCTGACATACAATGTTCAGAAAAGCCTATTTCTATAAAGAAATCCCTGTCCTTTATGGGGTATGCTAAACATGGTGCCTTTACAAGACATTCCTTCAATCTAGCCACTGCATCAGACTGCTCTCTTTCCCATCTCCAGGGAGTATTTAGTTTAAGCAGTTTAGTCAATGGTTGAGTGATTTCTGCATAATTCTCAATGAACTTTCTGTTATAGCCTGTCATCCCTAATAAACTTTTTACTCCTTTCACATTTTTAGGATCTTTTAATCTTTGTATGGCCTCTATTTTCTTCCTTTGTGGATTTAGCCCATGTTCAGTCACTTCATGCCCTAGAAAGTTCACTTTTTTCTTGCACCATTGTGCTTTTTGCAAAGATACTTTGGCGCCTGCTTTCTGCAATTGGCCAAGCACATGTCTTATTTCATCAAAATGGCTTTTAAGGTTTTCATTTTTTATCAAGACATCATCCACATAAACTATTGTTCCTCTTTCCGCTGCATCTGGCATGGCCTTTCTCAAAAATATGCCAAATTCACTCCCACTATTGATGTACCCGAACGGAGCTCTAAGCCAGGCATATTGAGTCCTGTCAAATGTAAAGGAAAATAGGTGTTGTATCTCCTCTGCCAATGGCACACACCAATATCCAGATGTGAGATCTAACGTGGTAAATACATTTGAACCATGTATCTGAGCTAGGCCCTGATCAATGAATGGTAGTGGCCATCTAGATACTGGTACTCTTTTATTTAACTCTCTTAAGTCTGCACACAGCCGCCATTGACCATTTGGCTTTAACACACCTAAAATAGGCGTATTGGATGTGCTATGAATGGGCCTAATTATTCCCCGTGATTCCAAATTTTTAATAATCTCTGCCAATGATTCTAAACATGCCAGCGGTAGTCTATACTGGCGTACAAACACTGGATTTCTGCTACAACCTTCTGGTAGTGTGGCCACATGTAAATCAGTTAAACCACAATCATAAGCATCTTTTGCAAATACATCCTTAAACTCCATAAATATTTCCCTCAGATTGCGTCGATCCTCATCGCTGTCACATGCATCCGCTAAGGAGATCTGCTCTTCTACCATTCTGGAAAATTCTGGAAACTCTTCTGGTAAAGGAATCTCAGCGCTTTCCTCTAACTGTGTGGCTGTGTCTTTTTGTAGAGCTGCCACTTTCAAATATTTTGGCAGATCAGCTTCCACTTCAATGGGCTGATTTCCTGTTTCATTTTCATTTAAATTAAATATTATGCAATCCTCTTGATGGCAGCACACTGTCTCATTTGAATCATAAGGATACACAGAATGAATTTTAAATATTCCTTTGGGCTGAGAGTCCAGGTGTTCTGGCAACTCGCCCTTGGCATCTACATATTTTTCAGGAATTTTCCCAATCACCATGTTATTTAAATCTGCCGTATAATGTGATTTTTGTATGGCCATTCCTAATGGGGAGTTTTCCTCTAAATGAATGTCCTGACAACCTTTATTATTTACCATGATTTTTACAGATCCTTCACCAATATCTACCAATGGAATGCATTCATAATCCAGGCCTTGCTGTTTTATGGATTCATTCAGGCATACAAATGCATCAGAGCCTTTCATCTGCTGTCCATTTTTGCATTTCAGTGTTATTGCAAACTGTTTTGTAAATGCAGGAACAATAGTATTTTTCCTCATCTGTAATTCGACCGCATAAGGAACTAGTTGTGCACAATGATAAGCCCTTCTTTTGTCTTCAAATTCAGGCGCCGGCCCACCTAGGCGTGACCATATTTTTTGATTAAGGAAATCTAACACCATACACATTCTGTGCATGATGTCATTGCCCATGTAAAATTCATTTTGTGCTCCACTCACTATCCATACATTATGGTAAATTGTTTTCTGCCCAATGCTAATTTTAAGCATGCATCTGCCTGTAATTCGGTTTTCAAAGTCTGGACTGTCCAACCCAGAAACATATTGGTTTTTAATCCTAAATTTCGGGATTTCTTCCCTCTCCATAATTTTTTGCAACAATTTCTCATTAATGAAACTCCTTTCATGTTCAAGCGCTAAAGTGGCTTTTATTGTTTTAAGATAATCATTTATACCAACGTGAACCCATGGTTGCTCATCTTCCATGTGTATCTCTGCCAGAGTGGTAATGTGTTTTTCTGAATCTGTTTTAGGAACAATATTCTGTTTGCATGTATTCTCTTTTAAGTAAAAACGTAATGTGTGCTCATCTATAGCAGTCTGCCAATCTTTCCTTGGGTCCAAGTATATTTGTACAGGTAGTTTTTCATTGTCGCTCTGATCTTTGTCTTGACACATTAATATAACAGTGACACTAGGTATGCAGCTATTCTGGAGATATACCTCCACAGCATCATTTGTTTTGGCAACGGTGTGACATTCTTTTATATTGCTGTTTTGTGATTTTAGTTTCTTAGGCCTCAATGGTTTTTTGGTTAAGGACCACAGCACTCCATTCACCCCATCTATGAGAGGAGACAATCTTTTCAGGCAATCTGTCCCCATCAGAAATGGAATTTCACAAATAGATGTGATCAATACCTCTTGTTTCATTCTGTGCTTTCCTATTTTTATGTCAACCTCAGTTACACCTATGATGGGCACCTCCTCCCCATTAAAGTTATGCACTGGGCCTTGATTTGCCTTCACTGTGATCTGACTCTGTGGAGGCCTCCCTTCATTGATACTCTTTACCAGCTCCTTGGACATAATTGTGGCCTGTGCGCCAGTGTCAATCATAGCGAAGGTGTGGCATTTTTCTTCTACAGTGATGGGTGCATAATATCTGTCCTCAACTTCCTCTAATACACATAAGAAATGTGAATTCTTACTGATTTCAGGGCTCACCTTTCTCAGGTCTTTTTCACTTTTGGCTAAGCACATTGGTAAATGAAAAGACATTTTTCCCTCCTGTTTACCCATTTCTGTGCGAGATATTTTATTCATTTCTCCATGTTCAGAGGTTTTTTGGAGTGTGGCCACCGTTCGCCCATCCATCTGGGTAACATCAGAGACCACATTACAACCTTCCAACTGAACATGTGTAACAACATCATTCAGCAATTTGTCATTTTTTAATTCTGTGCATTTGTGATCATTTAGTGTAATACCAGCCCTTTCAGCCTCTTCAAAAATATGTGGCTCAAAGAATTTTTCAGGCGATTGACTTGTACCCTCCTTGTGAGTATTTCCTTTTTCTGTCTGTGTTTGGTCATTGTTTTGCTTGCCCAGGGAAGGAGTTATGGCATCCCCACTTACTCCCTGTTCACTGGTATTCCCCATGCATGAGTTATTTTTCTTAAATCTGTCCCTTTGTTCTTTTGGAATTCCTAATGTTTCTTTTTCATTTGTGCAAATCTTTACTGTTTTATTTAGCTCTAAGTTAAACCGTACCTCTTTTTTAGAAGTATTTACACTTTCTATCACAATTTCATTTACTGGTACTTTCATTTTTAATCCATTAGTCACCTCAGAGTTGTCATGCAAAATTATATCAGAGCAATCTGTCATTTTGGCACTGCAGTTATCATGAGTACTTAGTCACTTTTCGGAAGCCCCCCGGTCATTGCTATGGCCATCAGCCCCCTCTTTGGAAGGTTGTTTTTGCGCTGTATAGAGCTTTCCTATTTGCTCAGCTAACATTTTCACTTGGGCCTCAAGGCACTGGAACCTTTCCATCTCTCTAGGATCCTCTTTCTGTGGCCTAGGTCGATATTGGTTGTTTTCCCCCTGATTGGATCTATTCTGATACCTCTCAGGTGATTGATACCGGTTGGGATGGTTTCTGAACTCTTGATTCATTTGTGGAGGGGAGCGGGTTGCACCCATCCTTTGATTATAGTCCCCTGGTGGGGAATCATTGTACTGGCGTGGACTGTAGTTCACGTTTTGCCTCATGTCCTGTCTCTCAGATTGTGGGTACTGGCCCCTATGTTGATTTCCATTATCAGTAAATCGATCCACATATCGGGGCCTATCCTGATTACCATATATCATGGTGTTGGGATCAAACCTACTCTGTGTCCCCAATGACTGGTAGGGACCATCATTTCTTTGATCTTGATTTTGTCTCTGGTTATTGTTCATACCTGCCATATCAGACCGGTATCTTACCCGGGGTCTATCTCCTAAATATCTAGGGCTGATGTAGCTCTCTCTATTACTAGGATCATGTGATTGGAACATTGGTACAGGAAATGGCGATCTTTGTTGATTACCCCTTTGTTCAGGTGTCACATTATTTTTACCTTGGCTTTGAGCAGACTCAAGGGACATTTTGGCTGACCTGATTTCCATTACTGTGGCTGAGGGTTCTTTAGATTTAGGCCTAGTATCTTTCATTTTATCACTTTCTCTACCCTGACAATAGAGTACCTCATATAGCTTTGTGCTTTGATGTACAATCCATTCAAGGGACTTGTCACGGTCAAATTCACGGACCAATTGAGATATGATGTCTTTCTGTAGCCCATAGAAGTATGCGGTTTTAAACTCATTGGAATTTGAGTCAAAAGATACATCAAAGCGAGAGAATGCTCTTTTTAAGTCTTGTAAAAATTGGCGAGGTGATGTATTAGGTCCAGCAGTAATAGTGTACGCGACTTTCTTTGCCTCCTGCAATGACTGAAAAGGAGAAAAATGACGCCTAATTTCTTTTTCAAACTCCAGCCATGTCATATTTTGCTGTTCATTTAATCCCCTTATGATGCTGGCCGTCGGGGCATCTAAAGTTAAATGAAAATATTGTCTGTACTGTTCCTTAGGTATCTGGAGCGCTTTAAAAATGTCATGCACCGCTTCTAAGTGATCCTCAATGCAGCATTCACCTCCCTTTTTAAATGGTTTGATCAGGGCTTTAATGGATTTCATTATTTTTATGGGGCTACTTGTTGCAATGCATGGAATTGCACTATTTTGTGATTCAATCCTGTTTTCAGGTGTATGAGATTGGTGGCTGCCCCCAATGGGAGTATCAAATCCCCCAAAGGCGCTGCAACCAAGTTCAGTCACCGGCCCAGTCACTGGGGCACTAGCTCTTTGGGCAGAGCTAGAATTCACCTCCACTCCATTGAATGTGGTACCCTGCCGCCTCTCTTGGGACCTGGGAATGCACATTTGCTGTTCTAAGTCCTTACACTTTTTAAGGAGTCTAGTTGCTTCATTCTGCAAATAATTATTTTCATCGCTCATTTTATTAATCGCCTCCTGCATATCGCACATTTGCATTTGGCATTCATTGAACTCTTTATTTCTCTTGTCTCTTTCTTGAATCATTTTAATCATTTCTTGTTCTACACTCTGGAGATCACCTTCTTTTTCGCAATGTTCTTTTTGTAAAATCTGCATTTCTGAAACAACCTCATCTTTATCCTGCCTAATGTGATCCACTAATGCTTTTAAGTGTGTCAATTCTTGCTCACTATCTTCAAATTGTTTCTTGCTTTTGGATAACTGAGTATCAAAGTCTCTGCATTTTAATTGCATGTCTTTTTGGCATACATCCAATTCTGCTCTCAACATTTCCTGATTTTTACTTGCCCCGTCTAATTCAGTCTTTAACCTGTTAATTAGCTGAGTATCATTCTCTTGCATTCGCAGGGACTTGTTTAAAATAAACCATATTTTGCCGCATAGCCGTATTAAACAGTCTTTCTCTGCACTTTTATCGGCTGCATTCAATAATCTTGTAAGGCAGACCTGAATTATGCTGCCTTCTGCAAAAATATTGTCTAGTTTTTCTTTCTGCACCTCACCCTGAATGCGGTTACTCCATTCTAACGTGGTATTCGAAGACCAATTCCCATGTGCAAATAACTTTGCCTCTAAATATTGCACTAGATCTGAGAATGTGGTTTCCCTTTGTGACATTCTGAAATTCGTTTTTAGTGGCACACTGCTATTATAAAATGGGTTCCCTTTAATGTGCAAATGGCAGTGTGAGACACGCTTGCCACGCCCAGTAGGTACTCTATGATCACTTTCCCGGCCTGCAACGCACCATAAATATGTAGGGTATTTTGTGGAGATTTGGGGCCTGACGGTATTTTATTACCGCCGAAAAATAACTTAGCAATAATCACTCTTTGTATTCAGATTTGGCCATGTGCAACAATAATACAATGGACATGCATTATTTCAGCACCCAGACCTGCTTATTTGGTATACGTGGTTGGTGGTATTTTGGTGAGCATAATTCCCTTGTTTTATTTGTGGCCCCAATGTCCAGAATCCCTTATCTTCGCTTAGATTTTTCGTGTGATCACTAGAGAGACCTCAGACCTGCATTCTAGAGATACCACATTTTCCAGTGATAGTGTTGGTGCGCCACCATGGGCAAACTCACTGACTTATTTACGACAGAGAGCTATATGTGGTAGTCTTGTGGTAATTTCCACTACCTTATATACGGTAGGGAGCTATGTTCAGAGAGTCTCTCTTCCCGTTGGCTCATGTACCTCCAACAAGTTATACTACAGTCACTCACAATTATTCATACTGATTCTGACATGCACACATCTGTCTTAAAATGACCATTGCACTGTTTAAAATCCCCCCACATCATCAGCATTGTAATGATAAACAGTAAATACACCATCCGTCTGTTTTCAAATATTTTTCTGTATTATAAAAGTTGTATTTAACACGATCTCATTCTTTACAGCAATAAAATGGCACAATCAAAGCATTTTCTATGACACACTGCAAATAGAGTGGCGGAGAACAGAACTCAAATTGCAACATTAGCACTTGATTAAGACACGCACGGGACTTTCATTTTTTCTACACTGACTGCATATCTTCGTGCACACACACAGCTCCCCCAGTTATGTAATTACCTTATCTGTTCAGAGGCTTCTCTTTGTGAATGTGGCTCTCTTGGATTAACTCCAGCAAAAAGGAACGCTTGCCTTCTCAAGCCGGGGTCATTGCCTGGAATTCTCAGCTTTTTCAGATAGGAATGCCTCAGCCAGTGGAAAGGTTTTTCTTTCAGCTCTCCCCAATGTCGACTGCAGCAGGACACCGGAATCTGCATTCAGTCAGGACCCCACAGCCAGGTCTTCTCCCCAGTAGTGCAGAAAGATGTCTGCCTGTCTTTTTCCCTGATACTGCCCACTAAATCTTTCCTCTCAGCCCTCTTTATGACGTGTCCCAATGAAATCCATCATCTCTCATCCTCCTACTCTTCAACAATAGCTTCGCTTATACATTTGCAATTGTTGCAAATCTGACTTCCTCCTTCCTGCAGTTACTGTGCACAACAACACGGAGAATCAGGCAGAGAAGAGAATAGAAAAATCTGCACACTCATTTAAATGGTTTTCAGAGTATGCCTAATTCTGCATTAGAGAACACATTTTATTAGTGGGTTATATTACAATAAGGTTTTATTAGTCAGGTTAATGGTTAATAGGTTAGCTGTTAATTTTCAAATGTGTCTCTAGCAATATAGGCATTTCAGGTGAAAAATAGTGTGCATTTTTAAATGAACACGTGTGCTTTTAACTGTAAAAATAGATTTGCATCTTATATGTTAAAATCGTTTTTTACTGAATAGTCTGTCTTTCCTTGTTAATCTGCTAACCCATATAGCAATGCACCGCACCCTTGTGGTGGTGGTGCTGCAAAAAATTGTGCTACTTGTGCAGTATTGCTGTACTGTGTACTGTAACACGCCAAATATCCTTACATATCCAAATCCTTCCCCTTCCAAACCTTAGACCCTTCCTTTATCATGAGATGTGATATCCAACTCCTTCCCATTCCAATCCTGAGACCCTTCCGATATCATGAGATTTGTTATCTCAATGCTTCTAATATCAAACTTGAGACCCTCCCTATAGCATGAGATGTGACACCCAAGTCCTTCCCATTAGAATCCTGAGACCCTTCGGATAGCAGAGATGTGATATCTCAATGCTTATACCAAACCTGAGACCCTTCCTATGGCCTGAGATGTCATATACAACTCCTTCTTATTAAAATCCTGAGACCCTTCCTATAGCATGAGATTTGATATCCAACTCCTTCCCATTCCAATCCTGAGACCCTTCCTATAACATGAGATGTGATGTCTCAATGCTTCTAATACCAAACCTGAGATCCTTCCTATAACATGAGATGTGATATCCAACTCTTTCCCATTCCAATCCTGAGACCCTTCCTATAGCATGAGATGGGATATCCAACTCCTTCCAAATCCAATACTGATACCCTTCCGATAGCATGAGATGTGATATCCCAATGCTTCTACCAAACATGAGACCCATATTATGGCATGAGATGTGATATCAAACTCCTTCCCATTCAAATCCTGAGACCCTTACTATAGCTTGAGATGTGATATCCAACTCCTTCCCATTCCAATTCTGAGACCCTTCCTATACCATGAGACTTGATATCTCAATGCTTCTAATACCAAACCTGAGACCCGTCCTATAACATGAGATGTGATATCCAAATCCTTCCCCTTCCAAACCTTAGACCCTTCCTTTATCATGAGATGTGATATCCAACTCCTTCCCATTCCAATCCTGAGACCCTTCCGATATCATGAGATGTGATATCTCAATGCTTCTAATATCAAACTTCAGACCCTCCCTATAGCATGAGATGTGATATCCAAGTCCTTCCCATTCCAATCATGAGACCCTTCCTATAGCATGAGAAGTGATATCTCAATGCTTCTAATACCAAACCTGAGACCCTTCCTATAACATGAGATGGGAATATCCAACTCCTTTCCATTCCAATCCTGAGACCATTCCGATAGCAGAGATGTGATATCTCAATGCTTATACCACACCTGAGATCCTTCCTATAACATGAGATGTGATATCCAACTCCTTCCCATTCCAATCCTGAGACACTTCCTATAGCATGAGATGTGATATCTCACTGCTTATACCAAACCTGAGACCCTTCCTATAGCATGAGATGTGATATCCAACTCCTTCCCATTCTAATCCTGAGACCCTTCCTATAGCATGAGATGTGATATCTCAATGCTTCTAATATCAAACTTGAGACCCTCCCTATAGCATGAGATGTGATATCCAAGTCCTTCCCATTCCAATCCTGAGACACTTCCTATAGCATGAGATGTAATATCTCAATGCTTCTAATACCAAAGCTGAGACTCTTCCTATAACATGAGATGGGATATCCAACTCCTTCCCATTCCAATCCTGAGACCCTTTCAATTGCAGAGATGTGATATCTCAATGCTTATACCAAACCTGAGACCCTTCCTACGGCATGAGATGTCATATACAACTCCTTCCCATTCCAATCCTGAGACCCTTCCTATAGCATGAGATGTGATATCTCAATGCTTATACCTAACCTGAGACCCTTCCTATAGCATGAGATGTGATATCCAACTCCTTCCCATTCCAATCCTAAAACCCTTCCTATAGCATGAGATGTGATGTCTCAATGCCTCTAATACCAAACCTGAGATCCTTCCTCTAACATGAAATGTGATATCCAACTCCTTCCCTTTCCAAACCTGAGAGCCTATCTATAGCATGAGATGTGATATCCAAGTCCTTCCCATTCCAATACTTAGACCCTTCCTACAGCATGCAATATGATATCTCAATGATTCTAATAACAAACCTGAGACCCGTCCTATAACATGAGATGGGATATCCAACTCCTTCCCATTCCAATCCTGAGACACTTCCGATAGCAGAGATATGATATTTCAATGCTTATACCAAACCTGAGACCCTTCCTATAACATGAGATGTGATATCCAACTCCTTCCCGTTCCAAACCTGAGACCCTTCCTTTAGCATGAGATGTGATATCCAGCTCCTTCCCATTCCAATCCTGAGACATTTCCGATAGCATGAGATGTGATATGTCAATGATTCTACCAAACCTGAGACTTTTCCTTTAGCATGAGATGTGATATCTCAATGCTTCTAATATCAAACTTGAGACCCTCCCTATAGCATGAGATGTGACATCCAAGTCCTTCCCATTAAAATCCTGAGATCCTTCCGATAGCAGAGATGTGATATCTCAATGCTTATACCAAACCTGAGACCCTTCCTATGGCCTGAGATGTCATATACAACTCCTTCCCATTCCAATCCTGAGACCCTTCCTATAGCATGAGATGTGATATCTCAATACTTCTAATACCAAACCTGAGATCCTTCCGATAACATGAGATGTGATATCCAAATCCTTCCCCTTCCAAACCTGAGACCCTCCCTTTAGCATGAGATGTGATATCCAACTCCTTCCCATTCCAATCCTGAGACCCTTCTGATAGCATGAGATGTGATATCTCAATGCTTCTAATACCAAACCTGAGAGCCTTCCGATAGCATGAGATGTGATATCTCAATGCTTCTAATATCAAACTTGAGACCCTCCCTATAGCATGAGATGTGACATCCAAGTCCTTCCCATTAAAATCCTGAGACCCTTCCGATAGCAGAGATGTGATATCTCAATGCTTATACCAAACCTGAGACCCTTCCTATGGCCTGAGATGTCATATACAACTCCTTCCCATTCCAATCCTGAGACCCTTCCTATAGCATGAGATGTGATATCTCAATGCTTATACCAAATCTGAGACCCTTCCTATAGCATGAGATGTGATATCCAACTCCTTCCCATTCCAATCCTGAGACCCTTCCTATAGCATGAGATGTGACGTCTCAATGCTTCTAATACCAAACCTGAGATCCTTCCTATAACATGAGATGTGATATCCAACTCCTTCCCATTCCAATCCTGAGACCCTTCCTGTAGCATGAGAAGTGCTATCTCCATGGTTATACCAAACCTGAGACCCTTCCTATAGCATGAGATGTGATATCCAAATCCTTCCCATTCCAATCCTGAGACCCTTCCTATAGCATGAGATGTGATATCTCAATGCTTATACCAAACCTGAGAGCCTACCTATAGCATGAGATGTGATATCCAAGTCCATCCCATTCCAATCCTTAGACCCTTCCTACAGCATGCGATGTGATATCTCAATGATTCTAATACCAAACCAGAGACCCGTCCTATAACATGAGATGGGATATCCAACTCCTTCCCATTCCAATCCTGAGCCACTTCCGATAGCAGAGATGTGATATCTCAATGCTTATACCAAACCTGAGACCCTTCCTGTAACATAAGATGTGATATCCAACTCCTTCCCGTTCCAAACCTGAGACACTTCCTATAGCATATGTGATATCCAACTCCTTCCCATTCCAAACATGAGACCCTTCGTATAGCAAGAATGTAATATCCAACTCCTACCCATTCCAATCCTGAGACCATTCCTATAGCATGAGATGTGATATATCAATGCTTCTAATACCAAACCTGAGATCCTTCCTATGACATGAGATGTGATGTCTCAATGCTTCTAATACCAAACCTGAGATCTTTCCTATAACATGAGATGTGATATCCAACTCCTTCCCATTCCAATTCTGAGACCCTTCCAATAGCATGAGATGTGATATCTCAATGCTTATACCAAACCTGAGACCCTTCCTATAGCTTGAGATGTGATATCCAACTCCTTCCCATTCCAATCCTGAGACCCTTCCTATAGCGTGAGATGTGATATCTCAATGCCTCTAATACCAAACCTGAGATCCTTCCTCTAACATGAAATGTGATATCCAACTCCTTCCCCTTCCAAACCTGAGAGCCTTCCCATAGCATGAGATATGTTATCCAAGTCCTTCCCATTCCAATCCTGAGACCCTTCCTATAAAATGAGATGTGATATCCAACTCCTTCCCATTCCAACATGAGACCCTTCCTATAGCATGAGATGGGATATCCAACTCCTTCCAAATCCAATCCTGATACCCTTCCGATAGCATGAGATGTGATATCCCAATGCTTCTACCAAACCTGAGACCCATACTATGGCATGAGATGTGATATCAAACTCCTTCCCATTCCAATACTGAGACCCTTCCTATAGCTTGAAATGTGATATCCAACTCCTTCCCATTCCAATTCTGAGACCCTTCCTATACCATGAGACTTGATATCTCAATGCTTCTAATACCAAACCTGAGACCCATCCTATAACGTGGGATGTGATATCCAAATCCTTCCCCTTCCAAACCTTACACCCTTCCTTTATCATGAGATGTGATATCCAACTCCTTCCCTTTCCAATCCTGAGACCCTTACGATATCATGAGATTTGTTATCTCAATGCTTCTAATATCAAACTTGAGACCCTTCCTATGGCCTGAGATGTCATATACAACTCCTTCCCATTAAAATCCTGAGACCCTTCCTATAGCATGAGATGTGATATCTCAATGCTTATACCAAATCTGAGACCCTTCCTATAGCATGAGATGTGATATCCAACTCCTTCCCATTCCAATCCTGAGACCCTTCCTATAGCATGAGATCTGATGTCTGAATGCTTCTAATACCAAACCTGAGATCCTTCCTATAACATGAGATGTGATATCCAACTCCTTCCCATTCCAATCCTGAGACCCTTCCTATAGCATGAGAAGTGATATCTCCATGCTTATACCAAACCTGAGACCCTTCCTATGGCCTGAGATTTCATATACAACTCCTTCCCATTCCAATCCTGAGACCCTTCCTATAGCATGAGATGTGATATCCAACTCCTTCCCATTCCAACCTGAGACCCTTCCTATAGCATGAGATGGGATATCCAACTCCTTCCCATTCCAATCCTGAGACCCTTCCTATAGCATGAGATGTGATGTCTGAATGCTTCTAATACCAAACCTGAGATCCTTCCTATAACATGAAATGTGATATCCAACTCCTTCCCCTTCCAAACCTGAGAGCCTTCCCATAGCATGAGATATGATATCCAAGTCCTTCCCATTCCAATCCTGAGACCCTTCCTATAACATGAGATGTGATATCCAACTCCTTCCCATTCCAATCCTGAGACCCTTCCTATAACATGAGATGTGATATCCAAATCCTTCCCCTTCCAAACCTTAGACCCTTCCTTTATCATGAGATGTGATATCCAACTCCTTCCCATTCCAATCCTGAGACCCTTCCGATATCATGAGATTTGTTATCTCAATGCTTCTAATATCAAACTTGAGACCCTCCCTATAGCATGAGATGTGACATCTAAGTCCTTCCCATTCCAATCCTGAGACCCATCCTATAGCATGAGATGTGATATCTCAGTGCTTCTAATACCAAACCTGAGACCCTTCCTATAACATGAGATGGGATATACAACTCCTTCCCATTCCAATCCTGAGACCCTTCCGATAGCAGAGATGTGATATCTCAATGCTTATACCAAACCTGAGACCCTTCCTATGGCCTGAGATGTCATATACAACTCCTTCCCATTCCATTCCTGAGACCCTTCCTATAGCATGGGATGTGATATCTCAATGCTTATACCAAATCTGAGACCCTTCCTATAGCATGAGATGTGATATCCAACTCCTTCCCATTCCAATCCTGAGACCCTTCCTATAGCATGAGATGTAATATCTCAATGCTTATCCCAATCCTGAGTGCCTATATATAGCATGAGATGTGATATCCAAGTCCATCCCATTCCAATCCTTAGACCCTTCCTACAGCATACGATGTGATATCTCAATGATTCTAATACCAAACCAGAGACCCGTCCTATAACATGAGATGGGATATCCAACTCCTTCCCATTCCAATCCTGAGCCACTTTCAATAGTAGAGATGTGATATCTCAATGCTTATACCAAACCTGAGACCCTTCCTATAACATGAGATGTGATATGCAACTCCTTCCCGTTCCAAACCTGAGACACTTCCTATAGCATATGTGATATCCAACTCCTTCCCATTCCAAACATTAGACCCTTCCTATAGCAAGAATGTAATATCCAACTCCTACCCATTCCAATCCTGAGACCATTCCTATAGCATGAGATGTGATATATCAATGCTTCTAATACCAAACCTGAGATCCTTCCTATGACATGAGATGTGATATCCAAATCCTTCCCATTCCAATCCTGAGACCCTTCCTATAGCAAGAGATGTGATATCCAAATCCTTCCCATTCCAATCCTGAGACCCTTCCTATAACATGAGTTGTGATATCCAATTTCTTCCCATTCCAACCTGAGACCCTTCCTATAGCATGAGAAGGGATATCCAACTCCTTCCCAATCCAATCCTGAGACCCTTCCGATAGCAGAGATGTGATATCACAATGCTTATACCAAACCTGAGACCCTTCTTATGGCATGAGATGTGATATCCAACTCCTTGCCATTCAAATCCTGAGACCCCTACTAAAGCATGAGATGTGACATCTCAATGCTTCTACCAAACCTGAGACCCTTCCTTTAGCATGAGATGTGATATCCAAATCCTTCATATTCCAATCCTGAGGCCCTTCCTATAGCATGAGATGTGATATCTCAATGCTTCTAATACCAAACCTGAGATCCTTCCTATAACATGAGATGTGATAGCCAATTCCTTCCCATTCCAAACCTGAGACCCTTCCTATTGGATGAGATGTGATCTCCAACTCCTTCCCATTCCAACCCTGAGACCCTTCCTATACCATGAGATGTGATATCTCAATGCTTCTAATACCAAACCTGGGACCCGTCCTATAACATGAGATATGATATCCAAATCCTTCCCCTTCCAAACCTGAGACCCTTCCTTTAGCATGAGATGTGATATCCAAATCCTTCCCATTCCAATCCTAAAACCCTTCCTATAGCATGAGATGTGATATCTCAATGTTTCTAATAAAAAACCTTAGACCCTTCCTATAGCAAGAGATGTGATATCCAAATCCTTCCCATTCCAATCCTGAGACCCTTCCTATAACATGAGATGTGATATCCAACTCCTTCCCATTCCAACCTGAGACCCTATAGTATGAGAAGGGATATCCAACTCCTTCCCAATCCAATCCTGAGACCCTTCCCATAGCAGAGATGTGATATCTCAATGCTTATACCAAACCTGAGACCTGTAGGGTATTTTGTGGAGATTTGGGGCCTGACGGTATTTTATTACCGCCGAAAAATAAC
The DNA here is from genome assembly GCF_040938575.1 of Ambystoma mexicanum. NCBI lineage: Eukaryota > Metazoa > Chordata > Amphibia > Caudata > Ambystomatidae > Ambystoma > Ambystoma mexicanum. The sequence continues at coordinate 296,812,877 of NC_090938.1, forward strand.
TTAGCAATAATCACTCTTTGTATTCAGATTTGGCCATGTGCAACAATAATACAATGGACATGCATTATTTCAGCACCCAGACCTGCTTATTTGGTATACGTGGTTGGTGGTATTTTGGTGAGCATAATTCCCTTGTTTTATTTGTGGCCCCAATGTCCAGAATCCCTTATCTTCGCTTAGATTTTTCGTGTGATCACTAGAGAGACCTCAGACCTGCATTCTAGAGATACCACATTTTCCAGTGATAGTGTTGGTGCGCCACCATGGGAAAACTCACTGACTTATTTACGACAGAGAGCTATATGTGGTAGTCTTGTGGTAATTTCCACTACCTTATATACGGTAGGGAGCTATGTTCAGAGAGTCTCTCTTCCTGTTGGCTCATGTACCTCCAACAAGTTATACTACAGTCACTCACAATTATTCATACTGATTCTGACATACACACATCTGTCTTAAAATGACCATTGCACTGTTTAAAAATCTCCCCACATCATTGGCATTGTAATGGTAAATAGAAAATAAACCACCCGTCTGTTTTCAAATATTTTCTGTATTATAAAAGTTGCACTTAGACATGATCTCATTCTTTACAGAAATAAATAAAATGGTACAGTAAAAGCATTTTCTATGTCACACTGCAAAGAGCGTGGCGGAGAACAAAACTCAAATTGCAACATTGGTATTTGATTAAGACACGCACAGGAATCCTACACTGACTGCATAATTTCGTGCACACACCCGGCTCCCACGCTTAGGTAATTACCTTATCTGAGTGTTCTTCAGTTGTTCTCTTTGTGAATGTGGCTCTCTTGGATTAACTCCAGCAAAAAGGAACGCTTGCCTTCTCAAGCCGGGGTCATTGCCTGGAATTCTCAGCTTTTTCAGATAGGAATGCCTCAGCCAGTGGAAAGGTTTTTCTTTCAGCTCTCCCCAGTCTCGACTGCAGCAGGACACCGGAATTTGCATTCAGTCAGGACCCCACAGCCAGGTCTTCTCCCCAGTAGTGCAGAAAGATGTCTGCCTGTCTTTTTCCCTGATACTGCCCACTAAAACTTTCCTCTCAGCCCTCTTTATGACGTGTCCCAATGAAATCCATCATCTCTCATCCTCCTACTCTTCAACAATAGCTTCGCTTATACATTTGCAATTGTTGCAAATCTGACTTCCTCCTTCCTGCAGTTATTGTGCACAAAAACACGGAGAATCAGGCAGAGAAGAGAAGAGAAAAATCTGCACACTCATTTAAATGGTTTTCAGAGTATGCCTAATTCTGCAGTAGAGAACACATTTTATTAGTGGGTTATATTAAAATAAGGTTTTATTAGTCAGGTTAATGGTTAATAGGTTAGCTGTTAATTTTCAAATGTGTCTCTAGCAATATAGGCATTTCAGGTGAAAAATAGTGTGCATTTTTAAATGAACACGTGTGCTTTTAACTGTAAAAATAGATTTGCATCTTATATGTTAAAATCGTTTTTTACTGAATAGTCTGTCTTTCCTTGTTAATCTGCTAACCCATATAGCAATGCACCGCACCCTTGTGGTGGTGGTGCTGCAAAAAAATTGTGCTACTTGTGCAGTATTGCTGTACTGTGTACTGTAACACGCCAAATATCCTTACATATACCCTCCTTTTGTTTTTAGAACTTGGCTATAATCCAAGCCAATTCCTAAAAACAACTTGTTCTATTTTTTTTTACAATATAGCAATCCAACAAAATGAATATTCATGTGCATCAATGACAATTTGCAATCAACATTTCATCTGAGTCCATCAGTTCATAAAATGTTCCACATTTGCCTTCTCAGTGGAAGTGGCATTACTTTAAGTTTAAATTTTCCAAGTCAATCAAAAACAATGAAATAAAACAACTAACTAAAACAAATAAGTAATATAACAAGTTAAAATAAATAATTAAAATAATAAATACGTGGAACTTCATATGCCGGAACTTTTGCTTTGTCTCTTTTGGTATGTCTCGACCAGCGATGTTATTCGGTTCATTCGAGTACTCTTTCATCTTGGCAATCTTGAATCCACAGTAGTCATCTCTTTTGGCATTCCGGTTATTTTGTCTTCACCTCCACCTGGAGGCAGGCATCTTTTGGTCTTCATCCAGGGGACTCCAGGACTCCATCGTCTCCCGTGGCCTCTGATCCCGGAACCTCCGACCAAATAATGTTAATTGTCTAAATCAAAATAGAAAATAAACAGATTAAGTACATAGCACAATACTAACTTCATCCTTTTGCCAAAAATAAAACATGCTTGGTAAAAATACTTCGTTTTTTTTTTTCTTTTTTCTGAAATTAAACACAAGTTAAAAGAAAACAAACACATATAAAACAGCATTCAATATTTAATACACTTTCTCTCTGCACACCAACCACGAGCTTCCGTTATATGTGTATTTATTTATTTATTTATTTATTTATTTATTTATATTATATATTTTTACATATATTACAGTGTTTATGTGCCATCATAACAATCAACTTTTTTTTAACTTCTTTGTCACTGCCTCCTGATTACACCCATTTATTTTCTCAAGGGACTCTATCCGTTTCCACATGCTCAAGCTGCCTGATCTCATGTCTGGGATGGCATGGTTTGATTTGATTTACATGGACAAACTGCTCTATTGCTGTTTCACCTTCATTTTTCAAAATTTTATACACTACAGGAGAGACTTTATCTATAATTCGAAATGGCCCCTGCCAGGCTGCCAGAAATTTAGAATTTTTCTGTTTACATTTTCCAAAATGAAACTTGTACACCTGATCCCCTACACTGTATTCCTTTACTGATGTCTTTTTATCATAATATGACTTTGCACTGTCAGCAGCTCTTTCCAGATTTCTCTGCACAAAAGCAAATGCATGTTGCAAATGCCTCCTCAGTTCATCAATATATTCATGAACTGTGGATGCACTCACTAGAGTTTGCTCATGTGTTCTGTATAGTAGGTGTTGTGGTAACACCATTTTCCTACCTGTTAAGACCTCATGGGGGCTAACACCTGTTGCTTTGGCAGGAGTCGACCTGATTGCCATCAAAACCAATGGTAAACGCAAATCCCAGCTGGAACCTGCTTCTGCCACAAATTTCTTTAAAATATCCACAACAGACCTATTGCTTCTTTCAACTGTACCTGAAGACGCCGCCCGATATGCGATATGTAGTTTCCTTTTCACACCTAGTATTTGCCATACCTTACTCATTAGAGTACTTGTGAAATGACTTCCTCTGTCTGACTCAATTCTTTGTGGCAACCCAAACCTTGAGAACACATGGTTCACCAGCAATGTGGCTGCTGTTTGCGCACTACAATCTGGTGCGGGAATGCACTCAATCCACTTTGACATCAAACATACCACACTCAAAATATAGCGGTGTCCCCTGCTCGACCTTTTTAAAGGACCTACATAGTCTATTTGCAAATCTGACCATGGGAGAGTTAGGCCTCTTTTCATCAATGGTGCTCTATGCATTGGTGAAGCAGGTTTAAATTGGGTGCATACTAGACATCCTCTAGTATATAATTCCACATCTTGGGACATATGAGGCCAGTAAGCATAATCTTTTAGTATTTCTAATGTTTTTTGTGAACCTCTATGGCCTGCAGTTATGGCATCGTGTGCATGGTGTAGCATTAGTCCTCTGAATGAAAGGGGTACTACCCACTGTATTTGCCCTGTTATGGACTCTCTAATCATGAGTCCATCCTGTAATCTAATTCGTGTTTTGTTCTTTAATAACACCCTCAACTCTTCTTTTCCCATACAATCATTTTCTGTTAAAGGATTTTGTTCAGGATCTATCAAATGATTATAATAGATTCCCAAAATTTGATCATTCTTTTGTGCCTCAATCAAATCTTGGTCTGGCGTGTCATGACTCCACTGCACCACCGGTTGATCTACCTCCTTTGGTGCTTTAGAACGTGTGACTGCATCAATTTGTATTTCACCCATTAAATAATCAATAGGTAGCAATTCTCCCATCACAGCCCCAATCTTAGCCAGATGGTCTGCCTTATCATTTCCCTCCATATCCTCTCCTGGTGTTTTTAAATGCCCACGAATTTTTCTCCAGTATATTGTTAAATTATTTTCTGACACCAATTTGTCTATGGCTTGTATCATTTTTCCATGTTTAAGTGGCTTTTTGTTGTATGTAACCATGCCTCTTGCTTTCCAACCAGGCAAATACTCCACAAAGCTATTCCGTGCATAGTCAGAATCAGTCACCAGGACAATTTCACTGAACTTTTTATCAACTGCAGTAGCAATTGCTTTATAGATGGCTGCCAATTCCGCCACCTGACTGCTCCTATCTCCAATCCTCATCCCTATACTAGGAACGCCTTCACATTTCAACCAGACATTTCCTATTCCTGCCACTAATTGTTTATTACTGTCATTTTCAATGTGAAAAGCACAACCATCCACATATACAGTTGGCAAATCCTTGCATGTTTTTTCATCAAAAGCTTTGTGTGGTGATTGTTCAAATCCCTGTAAACTAGCTTCCACATCCATTTCATTTGTTATTTGTTCAGCTGCACAGTCATGTAAGTCAGCTAACCCTTGAGCAATTGGGCTCTTTTTATTTTGTCCATATCTTACTTCTACGGGAAAACCTTGTAATGCCAGCGTCCATGAAGTGATTCTGGATTGCGCTAGATTGCCTGATCTAATTCTTTTACTCTCTAAAAATTGCAAAGGTTGATGATTTGTTTCAATAATCACCTTTTCTCCCTGAACAATGGGGCGGAAATGTTGTAGCGCCCACACAGTGGTTAATAGGGCCTTTTCGCATTCATTAAATTTCATTTCAACTTGGGAAAATGCCTTACTTGCATATGCAATGGTTTTGTGATTCAAATCGTGTTTTTGTGATAACACTGCTGACATATGAAAGGAAGCGCCCCCAATTCAGCACGATCCTCCCCGCAATGAGAGGCAATAAAGGACTCTCCCGTAGTGGGAATAAGACCAAGACAGAGTGCGGGTGAGCGTAAGTGGGAGTTTATCCAAGGATAAGGCATGCAAAGAACTCTGCAACCTACGAGAGCGCTCTGCCTGACATTAGCAAAGACAGGCGTATTTCTAATACAAAAAACGTCATCAACACCTAAACACTATAGGGGGCACAAGTCAATTGGGATTGGGTGGTGTCGACTAGCTATAGGTGTTGCTGCCGCGGGGTTGGTCTTGGCGGGACGACGTCACTGGTCAGCCTCGTGGGTTGGGTTGGGCCTGGCAGGCCGGCTGGAGGTCATCCGTGCGGTGTTGATGTGCTGGGGCAGCCTGTGACAATGACGAATACCTTTCCTGTCTCATTTGCCCTAGGCCATGCACACTACAGTTATTCAGAAAATGACATTTACGTTCATTAATAAATCGCTTCACCAGCTTATCTTATAAAATAAACACAACACATGAGGAATGCACCTTGTGAGAGGTCTGGTGGTTGTCGGTTGGGGTGAGATTTACCTGTGTCTTATTGACCGGTATTTTAGGTCACGGGACGGGGCTCTGGGACCTGGGCCGAGTGATACATGTCTGTCTGCTGCGTTAGAAGTTATTATATAGATGGGTCTCTGTGTCTTGTCCCAATGATGGGGGTCGTCCTTACACGGGGTCAGGATTCTTGGGGGGTTCGTGGGATTTATGAGAGGGTGCTGGTAGATCAGTGGGTTCATCCGTGGGTTTATTACCGTGCTGTAAATAACACAGGTGGCGGGCTGTGGCCTTGGTTGCGGCGCCGGGGCCTCTGACTCTCTGAAGTAACGCCAGCCTGGTTGGGGGAGGTGAGGGAGCGCGGCACAAGTCTTAGCTTTTTTATCTGGCAGGCTTGGTGGGGTGGGAGAGGGAATGACCTTGCATATACTCACAAAGGTATTTTCCTCGTGCGTTGCTGATCAGTGAATGCAGAAGTTTTATACTGTTCTGCCTTATTTTAACGTTATTCAGACACACATATATATATATATATTTCATTTTCGTTACACATTTCTTTAATACAGTCGGTTCCAGTACCTTTTCATTACCTAACATTATGTTCGCTACATTGTGTGCGTATTGTATGTACATTAGACGTTATACGAGGGATATCTAGGTTATGGCCTACAGAGATTGATGCTCGCCGCTTTGGGTGATTCAAAACATATATGAGTTCAAGTTTCTACATACTATTGAAAAACACTTTTACAAATAGAGGTTACACGTTTGGTCAACATCTTTCTCCGTGGTTATAGCAGCATTAGTCCAGACCTGGAGGGATATCATATAACGTTGCATTTTTATGGTTCATTCACATTTTAAACAGAGGTAGTTCATTAATACCAATACTTGAACTATTTTCTACCTTCTTCAGATAGTGATGCTTCAGCTTTTTCCCCGTTGCCCCGGCCTTGCGGTCCGGGTCATACGGGGTGCAATATCACATTGTTACTAATATAATGTTGCCGTGTTGGCATCTCGGGTTTAGCTCATCTCCGACTTTCTCATGGGAACGCGCTCGCAGCGGATCTGCCAGGGCTGCTGAGGCGGCAGGGATGCATGAAAGGCCCTCCAAAGGTGGGGGCCTCGTTACAGTGTGCTGAACTCACACCATGTTTGCTGTGCAAGATGGCGTCTAGGCCTAACTTAAGTTTCGGTAAATGCAAGGACAGGGTGCGTGTGGGCAATGTCGTCGGCGGGTGAACCCTCCTCCACCTGGGCCCGGGTGGCATGAGGGTGCTCCCACCGAGCCATGGTCCTCACCTGGGGAGGGAGCTGTAGGTGAGGAGGGCCTCGTGGCCATTCCTCCCCTACATTTCCCCCCTTTCGTTACTTAAAGTAACGAATTTCTTTAGCTCTTCTAATCTTCTACATTCTTGTTCCTCTAACACTGCACCATCCCATGCAGGGGTTCCTTTTATGGGCATCCATGCTCTGCACACCCCCCTTAAGCTCTCACCTCTCCTAGCATACTCGTCTGGTGTACATGTCAAATATATACAGTCGCCAGTTTCTTCCAGATCTACCCAGACCTCCTCATACCATTCCAGTTCTACGTCTCGTGGTTCTTTAATCGTGGTGTGCCATAGCTTATCTACTATGTACTTGTCACGGCACATAGGCACTAACTGGTACCTGGGGGTGTTGTCTGTTCCTGTCTGCACATGTACTTCTTGTGTTGCTTTAATTGTACCACCGGAGTTGCCCATTGTCACCATCATCATTGCACCGTTAGGGACTGCATTAGCACAACATCGGAGGCCCACCTGGCACAGGCAGAACATCACAAGGATGATCACCACTATTGGTATCAGGAACTTCATTGTCACTCCAAGCCATGAGGGAACCCAAGAGAAGATATTGTCGAACCACGAGCTATCCTCAGCTCCACCTTCCATTTTCATCTTCTCGCCCAGGTTATGTACTGCTTCAATAACGTGGGACAGGGACCCATTCTCTGCGTCTTCGGAAGGTACGAACGTGCAGCATGCACTTCCTATTTTTCGGCAAACACCTCCATCGATTGCTGTTAACAGGTCTAGAACATACCTGTTCTGCATGGTCATTAATCGCAGAGCTCGTAGTTCCACCTTTATTATGTTAAACCCTTCTTCAGTGTCATTGGCCAACTGGATCAGTTCCCACCGTGTGATCTGGAGCCATTTTGCATTTGCTCTTGCTTGGACACTTGATACTAGCGAAGCAAAGAATGTTTCCACGGAGCTGAACAGGCGATACTTGTCTGGGATCTGTGCCAATAAATCAGATGATGCTTGTGATATGTAGTTCGAGGCTCGCTTGTTCCTTGAAAGCTCTTCTCCTTTCCCTCCGGAAGACAGGACATAAAGGTGCGCTTGTGTAGTTGGAGACGCTGCATTCTGGTTCGAGCCTCCGTTCACCATGTTACTTCTGTCAATATGGCTTTCGGGAATCACCATTAGTGTTGAATGCAAAGTGGCCATTGAGCAGCTACCACTCCATGATTGGGGAAGGTGCAGGTACGCCTTGTTTCCGCATACCCAGTAGGTGTCCATTAGTGCTGCTGTTCCCTTTTTCATATCTGGGATGGTGAGAGTTTTGTTACAGTTCTTATTCGTTCCCATTGCCATTTTTCCTTCTCCCTTGAAACATAGTTCGTTTTGTATTTCACTTTGTAGCTTAAAGGGTTTTTCCATCGCTGTTACCCATGTTAATTTAGGGATGTGTTCTTTCCATATTGGCAAGCACGTTCTTTCCATCCACCGCAACTTTTCCGGTTGGACACCCTTCAGTGCTTCTGCCTTGCACAGCACTTCTTCGTCTTTCCATTTGTTTTCGGAAAACAGTGTCCCTTGTATTGCAAAGAAAGGTTCTTTAAGGCAGATCACTCCAGACGCTTGCGAATAGCACGTTTTGTTGTTCTGTACCATTCTGAAAGAGACATCGTGTGCTTGGAAAGTGTTCTTTATTCTACACAGCGTGAGATGAAGGAGACATTGGGCATCCACAATGGGCAATTCTCGTGGCAACAATACTTTAGGTGTGCCTGATGCATGGGGGATAAGTGAGCAGACATAACAGCTCTCATTGGTTGTTTGTTTAGCTGTTGTGCTCATATCTGCATACCATTTATTTGCTTGGTGAGGGTGTCGTGGGTCTTCCATTTTGTCTAACCCTAGCCCATAATACTCATCATACCCTTTTCCACCAGTCTCTCTTCTCCGCCTACTTTTCTCCCTTCTTCTGTACCTTCTCGTTATAGGAGGTGAAGAACCAGGCCCCCCTTCCTCCCTCCCACCCCCCTTTTCTAATTCTTCATATAGGGACTTGTGTTCTGTCATCATAATCACTTTTCCATCCTCCTTAATAAACAAGAGATCGTTGTTTGACATTGGGGCGGGAGGGATCGTGTGGTTGTTGTATGTGCCAGGTTGGGACATTGTGTCATTATCTACATTTTTGGTTCTCCATTGTGAGAGGACAGCAGTGGGTGGTGTAGTATAGTATCCCCACACAAAGTGTGATCCATCCCAGATCAAGAAATCACCGTCTTTGACATTTACAGTCGGAATTGTTTTCGTTCCAGGAGCAAGGGTGGTGTTGTTCCCCCCTCCCCCCTCGTTCATCTCGGTAGAGATGAACGCTATAATCCAGTGTAACACCAGACAAAACATTGAGATGAAGAACACGATAGCACACATTGATAAACCACATTCAAATGAATATGTTAATCTAGCCACTAACATTTCTCTAAATCTAACATATCTATTAGTTGCAGGCTGCCCATTCGATGCCATGATAAATCCTGTTTGAGACACAAAAGTTCATTAAATACAAACATGTAAGCATTTCCACATTGTAACGTTTCGGTGATAAAATATAGGGTTGGGTGAGGAAGGGGGTTTGTTGACAGACAAGGTAGCTTTCAGTCAATATTATTCGTACCTTACTATATATATATATAAATAATAAAAAACATGACATTTTAAAAACAACAATAATAAAAACATCTTAAAGAGCACAAGAAGGGAAAAAAAGAACCCCACGCAAAACTTTCAAAAATTGTAAAAAGAAAATTTACATATACATGTGTACATGCTTTAGTCCAGGACATTTGTTGCGCGCTAATTGTGTTCACTGTTCATCTCATGAAGCCCACAAAATTCCAATCATTCATTCCGCACAACTTCATCGTCCGCTGTTGCCTGTGCCTCATCCTGCACCTCACTCTCCGCAGCGCTGTAAGCTTTACGTACATCTGTCAAATGCACCCAATATCGCAGGCCCTTAACCTTTACTGCTGTAGGCGTGCAAAACACTACCTCATAGGGGCCATGGAAGCGTGGTGCGTTCCACCTCCGCACAAAACTTCTAACATATATAAGGTCACCAGGCATTAGCTGTAGTGGTTTTTCAGGCAAACCGTTTGGTTCAGTCGCGTTCCCCTCCTCTCTTGTCGAGGGGGGGGCTAGTTGCTTTGAAATTACGCGCGCTGCCCGTGTCAATTTTCGCAGGTATTCTGTGAACTCCTCCCCCAAAATAGCTGCGCTTCTGTGTGCATCAGAACGCTCACGGAGAGGCGAATGCGCTGTGTGCATTCTTCTTCCCGTGACGATCTCGTGCGGGGACAAATGGTGATCCTTACTTGGCTGGTTTCGTAGCTCAAACAAGGCCAAAGGCAGGCAGTACATCCAAGTCTTTTTAAGGGAAAAACAAAGTTTTGATAATCTGCTTTTTAACAGGCCGTTTATCTTTTCTACGACGCCATTACTTTGAGGATGATAAATCGAACATAATTTGTGCTTTATTCCCAATAATGTAGTCACTTCTTTAAAGAGTTCATTAACAAAATGCGTCCCGTTATCTGAGCGAATAACGTCGCAAATTCCCCAGCGCGGAAACACTTCCCGCACTAGGAACTTCGCGGCGCCCTTCGCGTCAGGGCGGGCACAAGGGCCTGCCTCCACCCACCTCGAAAATGGACATACAACCACAATCATGTATCGAGCCCCGTTACACCTTTCTCCCATGTCTACATAATCAATGTGGAGCTCTCTGAATGGGCCACTTGGTTTTGGTATCGTACCCCTTAGTGTACGCAATGTCATACCTGAGTTGTAAATTTGACAGGTCGTGCATTCTAGAGCTAACCTTGTGACGTGTTCCTGGAGGCAAGGTGTAAACCAATCTTCTTGTATCTCTGCCATTATGTGTTTCTTTGTGTTGTGTGCAGGAAAGTGTAGTTGTTGAAATGCTATTTCTAACAGCGTGATTGGCATTACCACTTTTCCTGAACTCTCTTGTCGCCACAATAAATCAGTCGGTGATTTGCTGCATCCTCTCTTAGTCCACAGCAATTTTTCCTCTGCACTAGCTCCCTCTTGCAGCTCTATTATCTCCTGTGTGGACATCATGTTGTATCCTGTGGGGACCTCTTGGCTTGCTGTGTGGTGCAACATGTACTCTCCTATTTCACCTTTTTGTAGATATGAAGCTGCTTTGGCAGCGGCGTCTGCTGCCGCGTTCCCCAAAGATACAAAATCTGTGTTGGTGGTATGAGCTTGACATTTTACGATGGCCACTGCCGTGGGGTCTTGCAGGGCCTCAATCAGTTCTTTCAATAATTCTGCATGCTGGACTGGCGTTCCGTCTGCTCGCCGAAACCCTCTCCGCCCCCACCGGGCCAACCCGCCGTGAACTGTTGTTGTCATGTATGCTGAGTCTGTATATATGGTCACTGCGCACCCCTTGGCGGCATGCAATGCTTCTATTAGCGCTATTAGTTCTGCTGCTTGCGCTGAATAGTGCGATGGGAGGCGGTGTTGTATTAGTATCTCATATTCATCTTCCTCTAATCGTACCACTGCCATACCCACATGCTTTTCTCCTGTCTCCATGTCGATTGATGCTGACCCGTCCACAAAATACACCTCACCCTCGGTCAGGGCATTTTCAAAAATCACTGGATCCTTACTTTCGTCACCTGTGTACGTGGCGCAGTTGTGGTTTTGCATGTCCTCTACGGTGCATGCCTCTGTGATGAATGTGGCTGGGTTCACTGTTTTACATCTTACTATATGGATGTTAGCGCTGGACAGTATTATCTCATATGCTGTGGCGCGTTGTGTTGTCAATGTGCTCTTTGTTCGCTCTAATATTGCAAAAAGTGAGTGTTCCACAAACAATGTCACTGGGCAGCCCATCACTATCGTGGCACTTTTTTCAATTGCGAACGCGGCTGCAGCTAGGGATTGCTCGCACGCGAAATGACCTTGCATTACTGCGTCTAGGGTGCCGCTATAGTAAGCGAGTGGTTTGTGCCCTAAAGATGTTTTCTGTGTCAGTACTGCTGTCATCAATGTTCCTTTGCAGTGTGAAAATAAGAAGAATTCGCGCCCATAATCTGGGTTTGCTAGTACTGGAGCGCTTGATATCAGCTCTTTTAGTGAGTTAAATGCTGTGTTCATCACCTCTGTCCATTCTATGTGTTTGTGTTCTTGTTGTGCTTCTTTCAGTGCCTGTAGCAAGGGCCTTGTGTACGCCGCATAGTCCAATATCCATGCTCGGCAATAGTTACACATACCCAGAAATTTCTGCATCTCTTTTACTGTTTTGGGCTCCCCAATTGTTCTAATCGCCTGTGCCCTGTCTGGTATAATTCGCTTGCCATCCTTTGATATCAACTGACCCAAGTATAGGACCTCCGTCAGACAGTATTGTAACTTCCCCTTGTCCACCTTGTACCCCTTATTTGCCAATAATGTCAAGAGTGTTATCGAGTCCTGTCTGCATTCTTCCTCATCCTGTGCACAAACCAATAAATCATCAACGTACTGAATCACTGTGCTTTCTACAGACAAATTCCCCAGATCTTCATGTAGTACCCTGTTAAATATGCTTGGGCTCTCGCAATATCCTTGTGGTAGTCTGCAGTGTTCGAACCTCCTTCCTCCCAATGTAAATGCTGTCAAGTACCTGCTCTCTTCTGCCAAGGGAATCGAAAAGAACGCATTTTTTAAGTCAATTACTGTGAAGTGTGATGCTATTTTTGGAATGTTGCACAGTATTGTCGCCGGGTTCGGGACTAAAGGGAACTCCTTCATTACCACATCGTTCAATGGGCGTAAATCTTGTATCATCCTCCATGAACCCCCCTTCGCTTTTTTGATTGGGTAAATGCATGTGTTGCATGGGGAGTTTGAGGGCACTATTATACCCTGTGCTAGCAGTGCTTCTATTGTCTCTCTGATCCCTTCTTCTGCTTCTCGCGACAGTGGATATTGTTTCACCCGAGGTAGTATTGCTCCTTGTTTTACTTTTATCACCACAGGCTGAACTTCATGTAGCAACCCTACATCGTGGGGGCCATTAGTCCATAAGTTAGCGGGTACTGAACTCATGTCTTCATCAAAAAATGTATGCGGTGCTCCTACTACCGCCATTAGTTCAACTTTAGTTTGTCTGGCTGTAACTACAATGTCGCAGGGCATTGCCAGTTCCATCACTACTTCACCATCTCCTTCAGTGTCAGAAAATAGCTCCTCGTCCGAGAGCTCTCTCAGCGGGATATTTGCATTTGTACACAATACTGTCCGCCACTCACACCCTTCCATGTCAATACCAATCACACATATTCTGTTTGCTGATACATGTATTGCATGCAAATCCAACGATAGAGCAGTGTCAGGGCTTGCTATGGGACGAAAAAGGAATTCTGCTGGGATTCTCCACTCCACCCTTTTTAGTTCTGGTACTATGAGAGCCAATGTTCTCATGCCTTCAACAAACATCTCCTCATTTCTTGGTACCCCTCTGATCTCTTTTATTATTGTGTGGCCGTGTATTACTGCTAATATACGGAGGGGGCATATGCCTGGCGTTGAACATACGATGCCGCTCCCTGTGAATGATATGGTCATGTTTAGTTTGCTCAAGAGATCTCTCCCCAGTAAGTTGATGGGAGAGTTTTCATAGTACAGTAAGGGTGCTTTCACTGTTTTACCCCCCACTGTCACATCCAATACCTCTGTGTAAGGAACTTCAATTACAGCCCCAGAGAACCCCTGCGTCTCTAACGTTCTATTAGATAACGGGAACCGGCCCTCTCTAATGCATGATTTCTCCGCTCCCGAATCCACCATGAATATGAATTGCTTGTCTCCTATCTGCGCTCCTATCAATGGTTCCTCTGATGCATTGTGGGTCGTAGACAGTACTGGACACGCAAGTGCTCTCTGTGGGCTGTCCTATACGGGGTGTCTCATTGCCCCCCCTTGATCGAAAATGTTCCCCGAAACTACTGACACTCCACTGTAAGGTGCGGGGGCTGGTGCCCCATTAGCTCCTGTGGCGAAAGTATTACCAGGCGTGTAGTGCACATTGTCATTATTCTGTGGGCTGGTTTGTGTTCGGTATTGATGTCCGTGTAGTTGTGCGTTACTCCTTTGTACTACATTGTCTGGTTGCTGGTATTGTCCCATGGGGAGGCCGTAGGGGCTTCCTGGATGGGGGTGTCCGTACTGTTCTATCTCTTGGAAACCGTTGTTTTGTCTGCTCCTACATTCCCTTGAGTAATGCCCCCATCTCCCACAATTCCAACAGCTCCCCTGTGGACCTCTGGGACCCTGCCACCCATTTCCTCCCATTCCTCCATACCCTTGTCCTCCTCTTCGCCCCCTGTACCCACCTCTTCCTCCTCTTGGGGCCCACTCTTGCCACGTTGGACCTCCGTTCTGCTCCTGCTCTGTCCACTGTCGTTGCCCTTGTCCTGCCCAATTCGCTGCTATTCTTCCTTGTATTGCTATTTGCCCCTCCTCTCCTTCCTCTCCCTCCCGTATGAGTGGGAGTCCCGCTACCGCTGCTGCGACCTTCACCAATTTTGATTGCACCAACTTCGCCTCGTCCGCCAACCTTTTCTGTGCTACTTCCCTCTCTCTTTCTTTGATCCGTTTACAATGGTGTACTATTATGCTTTGGATCTCCGGCCAGCCTTTTGCCTCAACACCTGCTATTTTATCTAGTGCCTTTTGTACTTCCTTTGGGAGCCCTCTTTTAATGATGAAGTAGAATAGAGACGTGGATTGGTGCCAGGGCGTACCCGTTTCCGCTCTCCACATCTCCTGCACCCGGAGAATGTAATCCATAGCGTCCTCCCCATCATTCATGGTACATTGCATTACTGACTGCAAATCAGGGGTATCCGGGAAGGTTTCCCGCAGTGCGTCCCACACCCTTGCTCGCACGGTGTTAAAAGAAGCCCCATCATGGCGATCACACTCTAAAGTTACAGCTGGAAAACCCGCTTTAGCCCACACTCTGTCCGCCTGATCCCCTACTGCGGACACTAGTAGGCTTTTCACATCTCCTGCCGCCAGCGGTATACCCGCGGTATGTTTCTCAAATGCATAGATCCACTTGCTTGCCCCTCCTGACAGCTGTGGTAGTAATTTCATTAAGTTAGCCTTGTCCATCTGAGCCCACGGTATATAGTTCGGCCTCCCACCTCCCCTGTGGAGTAATGGTAGTTGTAATTTCCCTTTTGCCGTTGCAGCTTCCTTTTCCTTAGTCACTGCTGACTCTAATGACGCCATCTTCCCCACCCTATTTCTTAGTCGTCCTATCCATTCATCCTCTATAGTCCCCAGTGAACATGCCCCATCTAGCTCCTCGCCTTCTCCTCCTACTGCCATGCTCAATCTATCACTCTCATCCCCCCCTCCTCTGACATCACATAACAAATCCTCTCTGATCCCTCTCTCTCGCGAGACATCACCAATGCTTCCTTCTGCTGTCCCTACTTCTATTATCCTGGTCGGTTCTTCCTCAATTCTGAACAGTATTTCCCCCTTTTTCCATCCTTCCTCAATTTGTCTACTTTCGCTCGACGCTCTAGACGTGCGTCCAGATTGTGTGGGGGCGCATGCTGTGCGTTCACATATGTCTTTTATTCTTGAGAGCTCATCTCGTGCCACTGTAAGCCTCGACTCTAAGTCACTCGTTAACTTCTCTATGTCCACTCTCTGTGTGCCTCCCTGGGTGCGCTCTCTGGTGTTTTCGTATGGTGGGGGTGCAGTTGGTCTTTGCGGCGTGCTGGTTGAAGGGGGAGGCACATAAATCGGGTCGCTATATCCTGCTGCAGGGGCTGGTTTAGGTAATATTGGGTACAACATAACCACTTCCGCAGGCTGTTCTGTACTTAACTGTTCCTTTTCCTCTCGCGGGATCATTAGTGGATTGTCTGTGGTGGAGGGTAAGTCAATATTTGGAGCTGGAGCTTTGGGTGGGGGTACTTCCTCAAACAATCTCCAAAGATCTAATATCTCCTTCCTGTTCTGCCATTGTTTTCCCTTATACTTGAGGCGAATACATGTACATACCATATCAAGAACGCTTTTGTCAAAAGACCCTCCTTCTGGCCAAATCTGGGGCAACCCCTCCCCTTTCAATTCTGTTAACCATTGATCATGATATTTATTTATGCGTTCAGCATATCCCGGCAAGCTCTTGCAAATGTGTGATAAGGGAGTTTCAGCCCCCATACTTTAAATCGCTAGCGCTACCACGTTCGCTATCGTTATCTTTTATTAGCTGTAAATATGCGTATGTATTCCTTTATGGCACAGACAAGAGCGGACCTCTTAAAATTATCACCCACCGTTATTCACTGCACAAATCTTTTCTCACTCACCATATCTCATCTCCTTCCCATTCCCAGGCACTCTTATGTGATCTCACTTGTAATTGATCAAGTACTGGTTATGGCCACACTCTCTGACACCACCTCGCGGCCACCCGTTCGTCTCTCACACTCGTACGGTGCGCGCACCCTTCACAATGCTTTCCACTCACTCTTTTGTCTTTCTCCTCCCTTTCCTCCCTAGCCAGCTGTCCCTGTTTTCCTGCTACGGTTACTGTGTTCACGTCTGTACGTGCCACTGCTGAGTCCCCGCTTTTTAAGATGTTCTAACTTCTTTATACCCTTCTCATTTTCGCCCCCTACCCCGTGGAAATGGAAAAAGAAGAAATAGAGAGAGAGAGCACAATCACTAAAAATATTCCCGGTATCTCCTTTTGCTAGACACCAATAACTTATTTCTCACTTCTTCATATATTCCCAGTACTAGTCTAGATAGTACTATGCGGCGCCGCCTTCCACCCCCTCTCGGAGCTAGGTTTCCGTCACTTCTACCACGTCACTTATTTCTTACTCCTAATGGCCATATGCAAAAGAAAGAATAAAGAAAACTTCAAGACCCGTCTGTAGTAGACCCCCGATATTCTTCTCCTCTACCTGTCCCCGTTCTGTTATTCCCAATTCCCTTTCTTTTCCCCTTGACGATCACTCGCACTCGGTACTCACGTGCCCGTCTTGAACCGATACTCTCCGAAACTGGGTCCGTCCAGGCGGCGTCACCGGTAACTCAACGGTCAGCCCCTGGCTCCGGCGAGCGGCACTCAAAGGGGATTTTTTTCCAATCGGGATCCCGTACCCTTTCTCATTGAGTGCGCACTTCTTATTGTGCCGGTCGCCGTTGGCGGGCGGCCTCCCGGAGACGGCTCACCGTGCGTATCCCTTCTCGACCGGAGATTCTCGTGCCACAAGGGGGTCGTTTAAGAAGGAGTTAGGAAAAATAGTTTGGAGATATCACGCTATCGGGGTCACCACTGAAAGGAAGCGCCCCCAATTCAGCACGATCCTCCCCGCAATGAGAGGCAATAAAGGACTCTCCCGTAGTGGGAATAAGACCAAGACAGAGTGCGGGTGAGCGTAAGTGGGAGTTTATCCAAGGATAAGGCATGCAAAGAACTCTGCAACCTACGAGAGCGCTCTGCCTGACATTAGCAAAGACAGGCGTATTTCTAATACAAAAAACGTCATCAACACCTAAACACTATAGGGGGCACAAGTCAATTGGGATTGGGTGGTGTCGACTAGCTATAGGTGTTGCTGCCGCGGGGTTGGTCTTGGCGGGACGACGTCACTGGTCAGCCTCGTGGGTTGGGTTGGGCCTGGCAGGCCGGCTGGAGGTCATCCGTGCGGTGTTGATGTGCTGGGGCAGCCTGTGACAATGACGAATACCTTTCCTGTCTCATTTGCCCTAGGCCATGCACACTACAGTTATTCAGAAAATGACATTTACGTTCATTAATAAATCGCTTCACCAGCTTATCTTATAAAATAAACACAACACATGAGGAATGCACCTTGTGAGAGGTCTGGTGGTTGTCGGTTGGGGTGAGATTTACCTGTGTCTTATTGACCGGTATTTTAGGTCACGGGACGGGGCTCTGGGACCTGGGCCGAGTGATACATGTCTGTCTGCTGCGTTAGAAGTTATTATATAGATGGGTCTCTGTGTCTTGTCCCAATGATGGGGGTCGTCCTTACACGGGGTCAGGATTCTTGGGGGGTTCGTGGGATTTATGAGAGGGTGCTGGTAGATCAGTGGGTTCATCCGTGGGTTTATTACCGTGCTGTAAATAACACAGGTGGCGGGCTGTGGCCTTGGTTGCGGCGCCGGGGCCTCTGACTCTCTGAAGTAACGCCAGCCTGGTTGGGGGAGGTGAGGGAGCGCGGCACAAGTCTTAGCTTTTTTATCTGGCAGGCTTGGTGGGGTGGGAGAGGGAATGACCTTGCATATACTCACAAAGGTATTTTCCTCGTGCGTTGCTGATCAGTGAATGCAGAAGTTTTATACTGTTCTGCCTTATTTTAACGTTATTCAGACACACATATATATATATATATTTCATTTTCGTTACACATTTCTTTAATACAGTCGGTTCCAGTACCTTTTCATTACCTAACATTATGTTCGCTACATTGTGTGCGTATTGTATGTACATTAGACGTTATACGAGGGATATCTAGGTTATGGCCTACAGAGATTGATGCTCGCCGCTTTGGGTGATTCAAAACATATATGAGTTCAAGTTTCTACATACTATTGAAAAACACTTTTACAAATAGAGGTTACACGTTTGGTCAACATCTTTCTCCGTGGTTATAGCAGCATTAGTCCAGACCTGGAGGGATATCATATAACGTTGCATTTTTATGGTTCATTCACATTTTAAACAGAGGTAGTTCATTAATACCAATACTTGAACTATTTTCTACCTTCTTCAGATAGTGATGCTTCAGCTTTTTCCCCGTTGCCCCGGCCTTGCGGTCCGGGTCATACGGGGTGCAATATCACATTGTTACTAATATAATGTTGCCGTGTTGGCATCTCGGGTTTAGCTCATCTCCGACTTTCTCATGGGAACGCGCTCGCAGCGGATCTGCCAGGGCTGCTGAGGCGGCAGGGATGCATGAAAGGCCCTCCAAAGGTGGGGGCCTCGTTACAGTGTGCTGAACTCACACCATGTTTGCTGTGCAAGATGGCGTCTAGGCCTAACTTAAGTTTCGGTAAATGCAAGGACAGGGTGCGTGTGGGCAATGTCGTCGGCGGGTGAACCCTCCTCCACCTGGGCCCGGGTGGCATGAGGGTGCTCCCACCGAGCCATGGTCCTCACCTGGGGAGGGAGCTGTAGGTGAGGAGGGCCTCGTGGCCATTCCTCCCCTACACATACAATGTTCAGAAAAGCCTATTTCTATAAAGAAATCCCTGTCCTTTATGGGGTATGCTAAACATGGTGCCTTTACAAGACATTCCTTCAATCTAGCCACTGCATCAGACTGCTCTCTTTCCCATCTCCAGGGAGTATTTAGTTTAAGCAGTTTAGTCAATGGTTGAGTGATTTCTGCATAATTCTCAATGAACTTTCTGTTATAGCCTGTCATCCCTAATAAACTTTTTACTCCTTTCACATTTTTAGGATCTTTTAATCTTTGTATGGCCTCTATTTTCTTCCTTTGTGGATTTAGCCCATGTTCAGTCACTTCATGCCCTAGAAAGTTCACTTTTTTCTTGCACCATTATGCTTTTTGCAAAGATACTTTGGCGCCTGCTTTCTGCAATTGGCCAAGCACATGTCTTATTTCATCA
Organism: Ambystoma mexicanum; assembly: GCF_040938575.1. Taxonomy (NCBI): domain Eukaryota; kingdom Metazoa; phylum Chordata; class Amphibia; order Caudata; family Ambystomatidae; genus Ambystoma; species Ambystoma mexicanum. The sequence goes on from NC_090938.1 coordinate 296,832,358, forward strand.
AAATGGCTTTTAAGGTTTTCATTTTTTATCAAGACATCATCCACATAAACTATTGTTCCTCTTTCCGCTGCATCTGGCATGGCCTTTCTCAAAAATATGCCAAATTCACTCCCACTATTGATGTACCCGAACGGAGCTCTAAGCCAGGCATATTGAGTCCTGTCAAATGTAAAGGAAAATAGGTGTTGTATCTCCTCTGCCAATGGCACACACCAATATCCAGATGTGAGATCTAACGTGGTAAATACATTTGAACCATGTATCTGAGCTAGGCCCTGATCAATGAATGGTAGTGGCCATCTAGATACTGGTACTCTTTTATTTAACTCTCTTAAGTCTGCACACAGCCGCCATTGACCATTTGGCTTTAACACACCTAAAATAGGCGTATTGGATGTGCTATGAATGGGCCTAATTATTCCCCGTGATTCCAAATTTTTAATAATCTCTGCCAATGATTCTAAACATGCCAGCGGTAGTCTATACTGGCGTACAAACACTGGATTTCTGCTACAACCTTCTGGTAGTGTGGCCACATGTAAATCAGTTAAACCACAATCATAAGCATCTTTTGCAAATACATCCTTAAACTCCATAAATATTTCCCTCAGTTTGCGTCGATCCTCATCGCTGTCACATGCATCCGCTAAGGAGATCTGCTCTTCTACCATTCTGGAAAATTCTGGAAACTCTTCTGGTAAAGGAATCTCAGCGCTTTCCTCTAACTGTGTGGCTGTGTCTTTTTGTAGAGCTGCCACTTTCAAATATTTTGGCATATCAGCTTCCACTTCAATGGGCTGATTTCCTGTTTCATTTTCATTTAAATTAAATATTATGCAATCCTCTTGATGGCAGCACACTGTCTCATTTGAATCATAAGGATACACAGAATGAATTTTAAATATTCCTTTGGGCTGAGAGTCCAGGTGTTCTGGCAACTCGCCCTTGGCATCTACATATTTTTCAGGAATATTCCCAATCACCATGTTATTTAAATCTGCCGTATAATGTGATTTTTGTATGGCCATTCCTAATGGGGAGTTTTCCTCTAAATGAATGTCCTGACAACCTTTATTATTTACCATGATTTTTACAGATCCTTCACCAATGTCTACCAATGGAATGTATTCATAATCCAGGCCTTGCTGTTTTATGGATTCATTCAGGCATACAAATGCATCAGAGCCTTTCATCTGCTGTCCATTTTTGCATTTCAGTGTTATTGCAAACTGTTTTGTAAATGCAGGAACAATAGTATTTTTCCTCATCTGTAATTCGACTGCATAAGGAACTAGTTGTGCACAATGATAAGCCCTTCTTTTGTCTTCAAATTCAGGCGCCGGCCCACCTAGGCGTGACCATATTTTTTGATTAAGGAAATCTAACACCATACACATTCTGTGCATGATGTCATTGCCCATGTAAAATTCATTTTGTGCTCCATTCACTATCCATACATTATGGTAAATTGTTTTCTGCCCAATGCTAATTTTAAGCATGCATCTGCCTGTAATTCGGTTTTCAAAGTCTGGACTGTCCAACCCAGAAACATATTGGTTTTTAATCCTAAATTTCGGGATTTCTTCCCTCTCCATAATTTTTTGCAACAATTTCTCATTAATGAAACTCCTTTCATGTTCAAGCGCTAAAGTGGCTTTTATTGTTTTAAGATAATCATTTATACCAACGTGAACCCATGGTTACTCATCTTCCAGGTGTATTTCTGCCAGAGTGGTAATGTGTTTTTCTGAATCTGTTTTAGGAACAATATTCTGTTTGCATGTATTCTCTTTTAAGTAAAAACGTAATGTGTGCTCATCTATAGCAGTCTGCCAATCTTTCCTTGGGTCCAAGTATATTTGTACAGGTAGTTTTTCATTGTCGCTCTGATCTTTGTCTTGACACATTAATATAACAGTGACACTAGGTATGCAGCTATTCTGGAGATATACCTCCACAGCATCATTTGTTTTGGCAACGGTGTGACATTCTTTTATATTGCTGTTTTGTGATTTTAGTTTCTTAGGCCTCAATGGTTTTTTGGTTAAGGACCACAGCACTCCATTCACCCCATCTATGAGAGGAGACAATCTTTTCAGGCAATCTGTCCCCATCAGAAATGTCATGCAAAATTATATCAGAGCAATCTGTCATTTTGGCACTGCAGTTATCATGAGTACTTAGTCACTTTTCGGAAGCCCCCCGGTCATTGCTATGGCCATCAGCCCCCTCTTTGGAAGGTTGTTTTTGCGCTGTATAGAGCTTTCCTATTTGCTCAGCTAACATTTTCACTTGGGCCTCAAGGCATTGGAACCTTTCCACTTCTCTAGGATCCTCTTTCTGTGGCCTAGGTCGATATTGGTTGTTTTCCCCCTGATTGGATCTATTCTGATACCTCTCAGGTGATTGATACCGGTTGGGATGGTTTCTGAACTCTTGATTCATTTGTGGAGGGGAGCGGGGTGCACCCATCCTTTGATTATAGTCCCCTGGTGGGGAATCATTGTACTGGCGTGGACTGTAGTTCACGTTTTGCCTCATGTCCTGTCTCTCAGATTGTGGGTACTGGCCCCTATGTTGATTTCCATTATCAGTAAATCGATCCACATATCGGGGCCTATCCTGATTACCATATATCATGGTGCTGGGATCAAATCTGCTCTGTGTCCCCAATGACTGGTAGGGACCATCATTTCTTTGATCTTGATTTTGTCTCTGGTTATTGTTCATACCTGCCATATCAGACCGGTATCTTACCCGGGGTCTATCTCCTAAATATCTAGGGCTGATGTAGCTCTCTCTATTACTAGGATCATGTGATTGGAACATTGGTACAGGAAATGGCGATCTTTGTTGATTACCCCTTTGTTCAGGTGTCACATTATTTTTACCTTGGCTTTGAGTAGACTCAAGGGACATTTTGGCTGACCTGATTTCCATTACTGTGGCTGAGGGTTCTTTAGATTTAGGCCTAGTTTCTTTCATTTTATCACTTTCTCTACCCTGACAATAGAGTACCTCATATAGCTTGGTGCTTTGATGTACAATCCATTCAAGGGACTTGTCACGGTCAAATTCACGGACCAATTGGGATATGATGTCTTTCTGTAGCCCATAGAAGTATGCGGTTTTAAACTCATTGGAATTTGAGTCAAAAGATACATCAAAGCGAGAGAATGCTCTTTTAAAGTCTTGTAAAAATTGGCGAGGTGATGTATTAGGTCCAGCAGTAATAGTGTACGCGACTTTCTTTGCCTCCTGCAATGACTGAAAAGGAGAAAAATGACGCCTAATTTCTTTTTCAAACTCCAGCCATGTCATATTTTGCTGTTCATTTAATCCCCTTATGATGCTGGCCGTCGGGGCATCTAAAGTTAAATGAAAATATTGTCTGTACTGTTCCTTAGGTATCTGGAGTGCTTTAAAAATGTCATGCACCGCTTCTAAGTGATCCTCAATGCAGCATTCACCTCCCTTTTTAAATGGTTTGATCAGGGCTTTAATGGATTTCATTATTTTATGGGGCTACTTGTTGCAATGCATGGAATTGCACTATTTTGTGATTCAATCCTGTTTTCAGGTGTATGAGATTGGTGGCTGCCCCCAATGGGAGTATCAAATCCCCCAAGGGCGCTGCAACCAAGTTCAGTCACCGGCCCAGTCACTGGGGCACTAGCTCTTTGGGCAGAGCTAGAATTCACCTCCACTCCATTGAATGTGGTACCCTGCCGCCTCTCCTGGGACCTGGGGATGCACATTTGCTGTTCTAAGTCCTTACACTTTTTAAGGAGTCTGTTGGCTTCATCATGCAAGTAATTATTTTCATCACTCATTTTATTAATTGCCTCCTGCATATCGCACATTTGCATTTGGCATTCATTGAACTCTTTATTTCTCTTGTCTCTTTCTTGGATCATTTTAATCATTTCTTGTTCTGCACTCTGGAGATCACCTTCTTTTTCGCAATGTTCTTTTTGTAAAATCTGCATTTCTGAAACAACCTCATCTTTATCCTGCCTAATGTGATCCACTAAGGCTTTTAAGTGTGTCAATTCTTGCTCACTATCTTCAAATTGTTTCTTGCTTTTGGATAACTGAGTATCAAAGTCTCTGCATTTTAATTGCATGTCTTTTTTGCATACATCCAATTCTGCTCTCAACATTTCCTGATTTTTACTTGCCCCGTCTAATTCAGTCTTTAACCTGTTAATTAGCTGAGTATCATTCTCTTGCATTCGCAGGGACTTGTTTAAAATAAACCATATTTTGCCGCATAGCCGTATTAAACAGTCTTTCTCTGCACTTTTATCGGCTGCATTCAATAATCTTGTAAGGCAGACCTGAATTATGCTGCCTTCTGCAAAAATATTGTCTAGTTTTTCTTTCTGCACCTCACCTTGAATGCGGTTACTCCATTCTAACGTGGTATTCGAAGACCAATTCCCATGTGCAAATAACTTTGCCTCTAAATATTGCACTAGATCTGAGAATGTGGTTTCCCTTTGTGACATTCTGAAATTCGTTTTTAGTGGCACACTGCTATTATAAAATGGGTTCCCTTTAATGTGCAAATGGCAGTGTGAGACACACTTGCCACGCCCAGTAGGTACTCTATGATCACTTTCCCGGCCTGCAACGCACCATAAATATGTAGGGTATTTTGTGGAGATTTGGGGCCTGACGGTATTTTATTACCGCCGAAAAATAACTTAGCAATAATCACTCTTTGTATTCAGATTTGGCCATGTGCAACAATAATACAATGGACATGCATTATTTCAGCACCCAGACCTGCTTATTTGGTATACGTGGTTGGTGGTATTTTGGTGAGCATAATTCCCTTGTTTTATTTGTGGCCCCAATGTCCAGAATCCCTTATCTTCGCTTAGATTTTTCGTGTGATCACTAGAGAGACCTCAGACCTGCATTCTAGAGATACCACATTTTCCAGTGATAGTGTTGGTGCGCCACCATGGGCAAACTCACTGACTTATTTACGACAGAGAGCTATATGTGGTAGTCTTGTGGTAATTTCCACTACCTTATATACGGTAGGGAGCTATGTTCAGAGAGTCTCTCTTCCTGTTGGCTCATGTACCTCCAACAAGTTATACTACAGTCACTCACAATTATTCATACTGATTCTGACATACACACATCTGTCTTAAAATGACCATTGCACTGTTTAAAAATCTCCCCACATCATTGGCATTGTAATGGTAAATAGAAAATAAACCACCCGTCTGTTTTCAAATATTTTCTGTATTATAAAAGTTGCACTTAGACATGATCTCATTCTTTACAGAAATAAATAAAATGGTACAGTAAAAGCATTTTCTATGTCACACTGCAAAGAGCGTGGCGGAGAACAAAACTCAAATTGCAACATTGGTATTTGATTAAGACACGCACAGGAATCCTACACTGACTGCATAATTTCGTGCACACACCCGGCTCCCACGCTTAGGTAATTACCTTATCTGAGTGTTCTTCAGTTGTTCTCTTTGTGAATGTGGCTCTCTTGGATTAACTCCAGCAAAAAGGAACGCTTGCCTTCTCAAGCCGGGGTCATTGCCTGGAATTCTCAGCTTTTTCAGATAGGAATGCCTCAGCCAGTGGAAAGGTTTTTCTTTCAGCTCTCCCCAGTCTCGACTGCAGCAGGACACCGGAATTTGCATTCAGTCAGGACCCCACAGCCAGGTCTTCTCCCCAGTAGTGCAGAAAGATGTCTGCCTGTCTTTTTCCCTGATACTGCCCACTAAAACGTTCCTCTCAGCCCTCTTTATGACGTGTCCCAATGAAATCCATCATCTCTCATCCTCCTACTCTTCAACAATAGCTTCGCTTATACATTTGCAATTGTTGCAAATCTGACTTCCTCCTTCCTGCAGTTATTGTGCACAAAAACACGGAGAATCAGGCAGAGAAGAGAAGAGAAAAATCTGCACACTCATTTAAATGGTTTTCAGAGTATGCCTAATTCTGGAGTAGAGAACACATTTTATTAGTGGGTTATATTAAAATAAGGTTTTATTAGTCAGGTTAATGGTTAATAGGTTAGCTGTTAATTTTCAAATGTGTCTCTAGCAATATAGGCATTTCAGGTGAAAAATAGTGTGCATTTTTAAATGAACACGTGTGCTTTTAACTGTAAAAATAGATTTGCATCTTATATGTTAAAATCGTTTTTTACTGAATAGTCTGTCTTTCCTTGTTAATCTGCTAACCCATATAGCAATGCACCGCACCCTTGTGGTGGTGGTGCTGCAAAAAAATTGTTCTACTTGTGCAGTATTGCTGTACTGTGTACTGTAACACGCCAAATATCCTTACAGACCCTTCCTATGGCATGAGATGTGATATCCAACTCCTTGCCATTCAAATCCTGAGACCCTCCCTATAACAAGAGATGTCATATCCAACTCCTTCCCATTCCAAACCTGAGACCCTTCCTTTAGCATGAGATGTGATATCCAAATCCTTCACATTCCAATCCTGAGACCCTTCCTATAGCATGAGATGTGATATCTCAATGCTTCTAATACCAAACCTGAGATCCTTCCTATAACATGAGATGTGATATCCAACTACTTCCCATTCCAAACCTGAGACCCTTCCGATAGCATGAGATGTGATATCTCAATGCTTCAAAAACCAAACATGAGAACCATCCTATAACATGAGATGTGAAATCCAAATCCTTTCCTTCCCAAACCTGAGACTCTTCCTATAGCATGAGATGTGATATCTCAATGCTTCTACCAAACCTGAAACCCTTCCTATAGCATGAGATGTGATATCCAACTCCTTCCCATTCCAATCCTGAGACCCTTCCTATAGCATGAGATGTGATATCTCAATGCTTCTAATACCAAACCTGAGACCCGTCCTATATCATGAGATGTGATATCCAAATCCTTCCCCTTCCAAACCTGAGACCCTTCCATTAGCATGAGATGTGATATCCAGCTCCTCCCATTCCAATCCTGAGACCCTTCCGATAGCATGAGATGTGATATCTCAATGCTTCTAATATCAAAATTGAGACCCTCCTTATAGCATGAGATGTGATATCTAAGTCCTTCCCATTCCAATCCTGAGACCCTTCCGATAGCAGAGATGTGATATCTCAATGCTTATACCAAACCTGAGACCCTTCCTATAGCATGAGATGTGATATCCAACTCCTTCCCATTCCAATCCTGAGACCCTTCCTATAGCATGAGATGTGATATCTCAATGCTTCTACCAAAACTGAGACCCTTCCTTTAGCATGAGATGTGATATCCAACTCCTTCCCATTCCAATCCTGAGACCCTTCCTATAGCATGAGATGTGATATCTCAATGCTTCTAATACCAAACCTGAGACCCTTCCTATAACATGAGATGTGATATCCAACTCCTTCCCATTCCAATCCTGAGACCCTTCCTATAGCATGAGATGTGATATCTCAATGCTTCTAATACCAAACCTGAGATCCTTCCGATAGCATGAGTTGTGATATCTCAATGCTTCTAATACCAAACCTGAGATCCTTCCTATAACATGAGATGTGATATCCAAATCCTTCCCCTTCCAAACCTGAGTCCCTCCCTTTAGCATGAGATGTGATATCCAACTCCTTCCCATTCCAATCCTGATACCCTTCTGATAGCATGAGATGTGATATCTCAATGCCTCTAATACCAAACCTGAGATCCTACCTCTAACATGAAATGTGATAGCCCACTCCTTCCCTTTCCAAACCTGAGAGCTTTCCTACAGCATGAGATGTGATATCCAACTCCTTCCCATTCCAATCCTGAGACCCTTCCGATAGCATGAGATGTGATATCTCAATGCTTCTAATATCAAAACTGAGACCCTCCCTATAGCATGAGATGTGATATCTAAGTCCTTCCCATTCCAATCCTGAGACCCTTCCGATAGCAGAGATGTGATATCTCAATGCTTATACCAAACCTGAGACCCTTCCTATAGCATGAGATGTGATATCCAACTCCTTCCCATTCCAATCCTGAGACCCTTCCTATAGCATGAGATGTGATATCTCAATGCTTCTACCAAAACTGAGACCCTTCCTTTAGCATGAGATGTGATATCCAACTCCTTCCCATTCCAATCCTGAGACCCTTCCTATAGCATGAGATTTGATATCTCAATGCTTCTAATACCAAACCTGAGATCCTTCCTATAACATGAGATGTGATATCCAACTCCTTCCCATTCCAATCCTGAGACCCTTCCTATAGCATGAGATGTGATATCTCAATGCGTCTAATACCAAACCTGAGATCCTTCCGATAGCATGAGTTGTGATATCTCAATGCTTCTAATACCAAACCTGAGATCCTTCCTATAACATGAGATGTGATATCCAAATCCTTCCCCTTCCAAACCTGAGACCCTCCCTTTAGCATGAGATGTGATATCCAACTCCTTCCCATTCCAATCCTGATACCCTTCTGATAGCATGAGATGTGATATCTCAATGCCTCTAATACCAAACCTGAGATCCTACCTCTAACATGAAATGTGATAGCCCACTCCTTCCCTTTCCAAACCTGAGAGCCTTCCTACAGCATGAGATGTGATATCCAAGTCCTTCCCATTCCAATCCTGAGACCCTTCCTATAACATGAGATGTGATATCCAACTCCTTCCCATTCCAACCTTAGACCCTTCCTATAGCATGAGATGGGATATCCAACTCCTTCCAAATCCAATCCTGATACCCTTCCGATAGCATGAGATGTGTTATCCCAATGCTTCTACAAAACCTGAGACCCATACCATGGCATGAGATGTGATATCAAACTCCTTCCCATTCCAATCCTGAGACTCATCCTATAGCTTGAGATGTGATATCCAACTCCTTCACATTCCAATCCTGAGACCCTTCCTATAGCTTGAGATGTGATATCCAACTCCTTCCCATTCCAATTCTGAGACCCGTCCTATACCATGAGACTTGATATCTCAATGCTTCTAATACCAAACCTGAGACCCTTCCTATAACATGTCGATGTGATATCCAAGTCCTTCCCATTACAATCCTGAGACCCTTCCTATAGCTTGAGATGTGATATCCAACTCCTTCCCATTCCAATTCTGAGACCCGTCCTATACCATGAGACTTGATATCTCAATGCTTCTAATGCCAAACCTGAGACCGGTCCTACACCATGAGATGTGATATACAAATCCTTCCCCTTCCAAACCTTAGACCCTTCCTATAGCATGAGATGTGATATCGCAATGCTTCTAATACCAAACCTGAGACCCTTCTTATAACGAGATGGGATATCCAACTCCTTCCCATTCCAATCCTGAGACCCTTCCGATAGCAGAGATGTGATAACTCAATGCCTATACCAAACCTGAGACCCTTCCTATGGCATGAGATGTCATATACAACTCCTTTCGATTCCAATCCTGAGACCCTTCCTAGAGCATGAGATGTGATATCCAACTCCTTCCCATTCAAATCCTGAGACCCTTCCTATAGCATGAGATGTGATATCTCAATGCTTCTAATACCAAACCTGAGATCCTTCCTATAACATGAGATGTGATATCAAACTCCTTCCCCTTCCAAACCTGAGACCCTCCCTTTAGCATGAGATGTGATATCCAAATCCTTCCCCTTCCAAACCTGAGACCCTCCCTTTAGCATGAGATGTGATATCCAACTCCTTCCCATTCCAATCCTGAGACCCTTCTGATAGCATGAGATGTGATATCTCAATGCCTCTAATACCAATCCTGAGACCCTTCCTATAACATGAGATGTGATATCCAACTCCTTCCCATTCCAACCTGAGACCCTTCCTATAGCATGAGATGGGATATCCAACTCCTTCCAAATCCAATACTGATACCCTTCCGATAGCATGAGATGTGATATCCCAATGCTTCTACCAAACCTGAGACCCATACTATGGCATGAGATGTGATATCAAACTCATTCCCATTCCAATCCTGAGACCCTTCCTATAGCTTGAGATGTGATATCCAACTCCTTCCCATTCCAATTCTGAGATCCTTCCTATACCATGAGACTTGATATCTCAATGCTTCTAATACCAAACCTGAGACCCGTCCTATAACATGAGATGTGATATCCAAATCCTTCCCCTTCCAAACCTAAGACCCTTCCTTTATCATGAGATGTGATATCCAACTCCTTCCTATTCCAATCCTGAGACCCTTCCGATATCATGAGATGTGATATCTCAATGCTTCTAATATCAAACTTGAGACCCTCCCTATAGCATGAGATGTGATATCCAAGTCCTTCCCATTCCAATCCTGAGACCCTTCCTATAGCATGAGATGTGATATCTCAATGCTTCTAATACCAAACCTGAGACCCTTCCTATAACATGAGATGGGAATATCCAACTCCTTCCCATTCCAATCCTGAGACCCTTCCGATAGCAGAGATGTGATATCTGAATGCTTATACCAAACCTGAGATCCTTCCTATAACATGAGATGCGATATCCAACTCCTTCCCATTCCAATCCTGAGACACTTCCTATAGCATGAGATGTGATATCTCACTGCTTATACCAAACCTGAGACCCTTCCTATAGCATGAGTTGTGATATCCAACTCCTTCCCATTCCAATCCTGAGACCCTTCCTATAGCATGAGATGTGATATCTCAATGCTTCTAATATCAAACTTGAGACCCTCACTATAGCATGAGATGTGATATCCAAGTTCTTCCCATTCCAATCCTGAGACACTTCCTATAGCATGAGATGTGATATCTCAATGCTTCTAATACCAAACCTGAGACTCTTCCTATAACATGAGATGGGATATCCAACTCCTTCCCATTCCAATCCTGAGACCCTTCCGATAGCAGAGATGTGATATCTCAATGCTTATACCAAACCTGAGACCCTTCCTATGGCATGAGATGTCATATACAACTCCTTCCCATTATAATCCTGAGACCCTTCCTATAGCATGAGATGTGATGTCTCAATGCTTCTAATACCAAACCTGAGATCCTTCCTATAACATGAGATGTGATATCCAACTCCTTCCCATTCCAATCCAGAGACCCTTCCTATAGTATGAGATGTGATATCTCAATGCTTATACCAAACCCGAGACCCTTCCTATAGCATGAGATGTGATATCCAACTCCTTCCCATTCCAATCCTGAGACCCTTCCTATTGCATGAGATGTGATATCTCAATGCCTCTAATACCAAACCTGAGATCCTTCCTCTAACATGAAATGTGATATCCAACTCCTTTCCTTTCCAATCCTGAGAGCCTACCTATAGCATGAGATGTGATATCCAAGTCCTTCCCATTCCAATCCTTAGACCCTTCCTACAGCATGCAATATGATATCTCAATGATTCTAATAACAAACCTGAGACCCGTCCTATAACATGAGATGGGATATCCAACTCCTTCCCATTCCAATCCTGAGACACTTCCGATAGCAGAGATGTGATATCTCAATGCTTATACCAAACCTGAGACCCTTCCTATAACATGAGATGTGATATCCAACTCCTTCCCGTTCCAAACCTGTGACCCTTCCTATAGCATATGTGATATCCAACTCCTTCCCATTCCAAACATGAGACCCTTCCTATAGCAAGAATGTAATATCCAACTCCTTCCCATTCCAATCCTGAGACCATTCCTATAGCATGAGATGTGATATCTCAATGCTTCTAATACCAAACCTGAGATCCTTCCTATGACATGAGATGTGATATCCAATTCCTTCCCATTCCAAACCTGAGACCCTTCCTATAGCATGAGATGTGATATCCAACTCCTTCCCGTTCCAAACCTGAGACCCTCCCTTTAGCATGAGATGTGATATCCAACTCCTTCCCGTTCCAATCCTGAGACCCTTCTGATAGCATGAGATGTGATATCTCAATGCCTCTAATACCAAACCTGAGATCCTACCTCTAACATGAAATGTTATATCCAACTGCTTCCCTTTCCAAACCTGAGACCCTGCCTAAAGCATGAGATGTGATATCCAAGTCCTTCCCATTCCAATCCTGAGACCCTTCCTATAGCATGTGATGTGATATCTCAATGCTTATACCAAACCTGATACCCTTCCTATGGCATGAGATGTCATATACAACTCCTTCCCATTCCAATCCTGAGACCCTTCCTATAGCATGGGATGTGATATCTCAATGCTTATACCAAACCTGAGACCCTTCCTATAGCATGAGATGTGATATCCAACTTCTTCCCATTCCAATCCTGAGACCCTTCCTATAACATGAGATGTGATGTCTCAATGCTTCTAATACCAAACCTGAGATCTTTCCTATAACATGAGATGTGATATCCAACTCCTTCCCATTCCAATTCTGAGACCCTTCCTATAGCATGAGATGTGATATATCAATGCTTATACCAAACCTGAGACCCTTCCTATAGCTTGAGATGTGATATCCAACTCCTTCCCATTCCAATCCTGAGACCCTTCCTATAGCATGAGATGTGATATCTCAATGCCTCTTATACCAAACCTGAGATCCTTCCTCTAACATGAAATGTGATATCCAACTCCTTCCCCTTCCAAACCTGAGAGCCTTCCTATAGCATGAGATATGATATCCAAGTCCTTCCCATTCCAATCCTGAGACCCTTCCTATAACATGAGATGTGATATCCAACTCCTTTCCCTTCCAAACCTGAGAGCCTTCCTATAGCATGAGATATGATATCCAAGGCCTTCCCATTCCAATCCTGAGACCCTTCCTATAACATGAGATGGGATATCCAACTCCTTCCAAATCCAATACTGATACCCTTCCGATAGCATGAGATGTGATATCCCAATGCTTCTACCAAACCTGAGACCCATACTATGGCATGAGATGTGATATCCAACTCCCTCCCATTCCAATCCTGAGACACTTCCTATAGCATGAGATGTGATATCTCACTGCTTATACCAAACCTGAGACCCTTCCTATAGCATGAGATGTGATATCTCAATGCCTCTTATACCAAACCTGAGATCCTTCCTCTAACATGAAATGTGATATCCAACTCCTTCCCCTTCCAAACCTGAGAGCCTTCCTATAGCATGAGATATGATATCCAAGTCCTTCCCATTCCAATCCTGAGAATCTTCATATAACATGAGATGTGATATCCAACTCCTTCCCATTCCAACCTGAGACCCTTCCTATAGCATGAGATGGGATATCCAACTCCTTCCAAATCCAATACTGATACCCTTCCGATAGCATGAGATGTGATATCCCAATGCTTCTACCAAACCTGAGACCCATACTATGGCATGAGATGTGATATCAAACTCCTTCCCATTCCAATCCTGAGACCCTTACTATAGCTTGAGATGTGATATCCAACTCCTTCCCATTCCAATTCTGAGACCCTTCCTATACCATGAGACTTGATATCTCAATGCTTCTAATACCAAACCTGAGACCCTTCCTATAACATGAGATGTGATATCCAAATCCTTCCCCTTCCAAACCTTAGACCCTTCCTTTATCATGAGATGTGATATCCAACTCCTTCCCATTCCAATCCTGAGACCCTTCCGATATCATGAGATGTCATATCTCAATGCTTCTAATATCAAACTTCAGACCCTCCCTATAGCATGAGATGTGATATCCAAGTCCTTCCCATTCCAATCCTGAGACCCTTCCTATAGCATGAGAAGTGATATCTCAATGCTTCTAATACCAAACCTGAGACCCGTCCTATAACATGAGATGTGATATCCAAATCCTTCCCCTTCCAAACCTTAGACCCTTCCTTTATCATGAGATGGGAATATCCAACTCCTTCCCATTCCAATCCTGAGACCATTCCGATAGCAGAGATGTGATATCTCAATGCTTATACCAAACCTGAGATCCTTCCTATAACATGAGATGTGATATCCAACTCCTTCCCATTCCAATCCTGAGACACTTCCTATAGCATGAGATGTGATATCTCACTGCTTATACCAAACCTGAGACCCTTCCTATAGCATGAGAAGTGATATCCAACTCCTTCCCATTCTAATCCTGAGACCCTTCCTATAGCATGAGATGTGATATCTCAATGCTTCTAATATCAAACTTGAGACCCTCCCTATAGCATGAGATGTGATATCCAAGTCCTTCCCATTCCAATCCTGAGACACTTCCTATAGCATGAGATGTAATATCTCAATGCTTCTAATACCAAACCTGAGACTCTTCCTATAACATGAGATGGGATATCCAACTCCTTCCCATTCCAATCCTGAGACCCTTTCGATTGCAGAGATGTGATATCTCAATGCTTATACCAAACCTGAGACCCTTCCTACGGCATGAGATGTCATATACAACTCCTTCCCATTCCAATCCTGAGACCCTTCCTATAGCATGAGATGTGATATCTCAATGCTTAACCTAACCTGAGACCCTTCCTATAGCATGAGATGTGATATCCAACTCCTTCCCATTCCAATCCTGAGACCCTTCCTATAGCATGAGATGTGATGGCTCAATGCCTCTAATACCAAACCTGAGATCCTTCCTCTAACATGAAATGTGATATCCAACTCCTTCCCTTTCCAAACCTGGGAGCCTATCTATAGCATGAGATGTGATATCCAAGTCCTTCCCATTGCAATACTTAGACCCTTCCTACAGCATGCAATATGATATCTCAATGATTCTAATAACAAACCTGAGACCCGTCCTATAACATGAGATGGGATATCCAACTCCTTCCCATTCCAATCCTGAGACACTTCCGATAGCAGAGATATGATATCTCAATGCTTATACCAAACCTGAGACCCTTCCTATAACATGAGATGTGATATCCAACTCCTTCCCGTTCCAAACCTGAGACCCTTCCTTTAGCATGAGATGTGATATCCAGCTCCTTCCCATTCCAATCCTGAGACATTTCCGATAGCATGAGATGTGATATCTCAATGATTCTACCAAACCTGAGACCCTTCCTTTAGCATGAGATGTGATATCCAACTCCATCCCATTCCAATCCTGAGACCCTTCTTATAGCATGAGATGTGATATCTCAATACTTCTAATACCAAACCTGAGATCCTTCCGATAACATGAGATGTGATATCCAAATCCTTCCCCTTCCAAACCTGAGACCCTCCCTTTAGCATGAGATGTGATATCCAACTCCTTCCCATTCCAATCCTGAGACCCTTCTGATAGCATGAGATGTGATATCTCAATGCTTCTAATACCAAACCTGAGATCCTTCCGATAGCATGAGATGTGATATCTCAATGCTTCTAATACCAAACCTGAGATCCTTCCTATAACATGAGATGTGATATCCAAATCCTTCCCCTTCCAAACCTGAGACCCTCCCTTTAGCATGAGATGTGAAATCCAACTCCTTCCCATTCCAATCCTGAGACCCTTCTGATAGCATGAGATGTGATATCTCAATGCCTCTAAAACGAATCCTGAGACCCTTCCTATAACATGAGATGTGATATCCAACTCCTTCCCATTTCAACCTGAGACCCTTCCTATAGCATGAGATGGGATATCCAACTCCTTCCAAATCCAATTCTGATACCCTTCCGATAGCATGAGATGTGATATCCCAATGCTTCTACCAAACCTGAGACCCTTCCTTTAGCATGAGATGTGATATCCAACTCCATCCCATTCCAATCCTGAGACCCTTCTTATAGCATGAGATGTGATATCTCAATGCTTCTAATACCAAGCCTGAGATCCTTCCTATAACATGTGATGTGATATCCAAATCCTTCCCCTTCCAAACCTGAGACCCTCCCTTTAGCATGAGATGTGAAATCCAACTCCTTCCCATTCCAATCCTGAGACTCTTATGATAGCATGAGATGTGATATCTCAATGCCTCTAATACCAAACCTGAGATACTTCCGATAGCATGAGATGTGATATCTCAATGCTTCTAATACCAAACCTGAGATCCTTCCTATAACATGAGATGTGATATCCAAATCCTTCCCCTTCCAAACCTGAGACCCTCCCTTTAGCATGAGATGTGATATCCAACTCCTTCCCATTCCAATCCTGAGACCCTTCTGATAGCATGAGATGTGATATCTCAATGCCTCTAATACCAAACCTGAGATCCTACCTCTAACATGAAATGTGATATCCAACTCCTTCCCTTTCCAAACCTGAGACCCTGCCTATAGCATGAGATATGATATCCAAGTCCTTCCCATTCCAATCCTGAGACCCTTCCTATAGCATGTGATGTGATATCTCAATGCTTATACCAAACCTGAGACCCTTCCTATGGCATGAGATTTCATATACAACTCCTTCCCATTCCAATGCTGAGAGCCTTCCTATAGCATGAGATGTGATATGTCAATGCTTATACCAAACCTGAGACCCTTCATATAGCATGAGATGTGATATCCAACTTCTTCCCATTCCAATCCCGAGACCCTTCCTATAACATGAGATTTGATGTCTCAATGCTTCTAATACCAAACCTGAGATCTTTCCTATAACATGAGATGTGATATCCAACTCCTTCCCATTCCAATTCTGAGACCCTTCCTATAGCATGAGATGTGATATCTCAATGCTTATACCAAACCTGAGACCCTTCCTATAGCTTGAGATGTGATATCCAACTCCTTCCCATTCCAATCCTGAGACCCTTCCTATAGCATGAGATGTGATATCTCAATGCTTCTAATACCAAACCTGAGACCCTTCCTATAGCTTGAGATGTGATATCCAACTCCTTCCCCTTCCAAACCTGAGAGCCTTCCCATAGCATGAGATATGATATCCAAGTCCTTCCCATTCCAATCCTGAGACCCTTCCTATAACATGAGATGTGATATCCAACTCCTTCCCATTCCAACCTGAGACCCTTCCTATAGCATGATGGGATATCCAACTCCTTCCAAATCCAATACTGATACCCTTCCGATAGCATGAGATGTGATATCCCAATGCTTCTACCAAACCTGAGACCCATACTATGGCATGAGATGTGATATCAAACTTCTTCCCATTCCAATCCTGAGACCCTTCCTATAGCTTGAGATGTGTTATCCAACTCCTTCCCATTTCAATTCTGAGACCCTTCCTATACCATGAGACTTGATATCTCAATGCTTCTAATACCAAACCCGAGACCCGTCCTATAACATGAGATGTGATATCCAAATCCTTCCCCTTCCAAACCTTAGACCCTTCCTATATCATGAGATGTGATATCCAACTCCTTCCCATTCCAATGTGAGACTATTCCGATATCATGAGATTTGTTATCTCAATGCTTCTAATATCAAACTTGAGACCCTCCCTTATAGCATGAGATGTGACATCCAAGTCCTTCCCATTCCAATCCTGAGACCCTTCCGATAGCAGAGATGTGATATCTCAATGCTTATACCAAACCTGAGACCCTTCCTATGGCCTGAGATGTCATATACAACTCCTTCCCATTCCAATCCTGAGACCCTTCCTATAGCATGAGATGTGATATCTCAATGCTTATACCAAATCTGAGACCCTTCCTATAGCATGAGATGTGATATCCAACTCCTTCCCATTCCAATCCTGAGACCCTTCCTATGGCATGAGAAGTGATATCTCCATGCGTATACAAAACCTGAGACCCTTCCTATAGCATGAGATGTGATATCCAAATCCGTCCCATTCCAATCCTGAGACCCTTCCTATAGCATGAGATGTGATATCTCAATGCTTATACCAAACCTGAAAGCCTACCTATAGCATGAGATGTGATGTCCAAGTCCATCCCATTCCAATCCTTAGACCCTTCCTACAGCATGCGATGTGATCTCTCAATGATTCTAATACCAAACCAGAGACCCGTCCTATAACATGAGATGGGATATCCAACTCCTTCCCATTCCAATCCTGAGCCACTTCCGATAGCAGAGATGTGATATCTCAATGCTTATACCAAACCTGAGACCCTTCCTATAACATGAGATGTGATATCCAAATCATTCCCATTCCAATCCTGAGACCCTTCCGATAGCATGAGATGTGATATCTCAATGCTTCTAATACCAAACCTGAGATCCTTCCTATAGCATATGTGATATCCAACTCCTTCCCATTCCAAACATGAGACCCTTCCTATAGCAAGAATGTAATATCCAACTCCTACTCATTCCAATCCTGAGACCATTCCTATAGCATGAGATGTGATATATCAATGCTTCTAATACCAAACCTGAGATCCTTCCTATGACATGAGATGTGATATCCAAATCCTTCCCATTCCAATCCTGAGACCCTTCCGATAGCATGAGATGTGATATCTCAATGCTTCTAATACCAAATCTGAGATCCTTCCTATAGCATGAGATGTGATATCCAACTTCTTCCCATTCCAATCCTGAGACCCTTCCTATAGCATGAGATGTGATAACTCAATGCTTATACCAAACCTGAGACCCTTCCTATAGCATGAGATGTGATATCCAACTTCTTCCCATTCCAATCCTGAGACCCTTCTTATAACATGAGATGTGATGTCTCAATGCTTCTAATACCAAACCTGAGATCTTTCCTATAACATGAGATGTGATATCCAACTCCTTCCCATTCCAATTCTGAGACCCTTCCTATAGCATGAGATATGATATCCAAGTCCTTCCCATTCCAATCCTGAGACCCTTCCTATAACATGAGATGTGATATCCAACTCCTTCCCATTCCAACCTGAGACCCTTCCTATAGCATGAGATGGGATATCCAACTCCTTCCAAATCCAATACTGATACCCTTCCGATAGCATGAGATGTGATATCCCAAAGCTTCTACCAAACCTGAGACCCATACTATGGCATAAGATGTGATATCAAACTCCTTCCCCTTCCAAACCTGAGACCCTCCCTTTAGCATGAGATGTGATATCCAACTCCTTCCCATTCCAATCCTGAGACCCTTCTGATAGCATGAGATGTGATATCTCAATGCCTCTAATACCAAACCTGAGATCCTACCTCTAACATGAAATGTGATATCCAACTCCTTCCCTTTACAAACCTGAGACCCTGCCTATAGCATGAGATGTGATATCCAAGTCCTTCCCATTCCAATCCTGAGACCCTTCCTATAGCATGTGATGTGATATCTCAATGCTTATACCAAACCTGAGACCCTTCCTATGGCATGAGATGTCATATACAACTCCTTCCCATTCCAATCCTGAGACCCTTCCTATAGTATGAGATGTGATATCTCAATGCTTATACCAAACCTGAGACCCTTCCTATAGCATGAGATGTGATATCCAACTTATTCCCATTCCAATCCTGAGACCCTTCCTATAACATGAGATTTGATGTCTCAATGCTTCTAATACCAAACCTGAGATCTTTCCTATAACATGAGATGTGATATCCAACTCCTTCCTATTCCAATTCTGAGACCCTTCCTATAGCATGAGATATGATATCCAAGTCCTTCCCATTCCAATCCTGAAACCCTTCCTATAACATGAGATGTGATATCCAACTCCTTCCCATTCCAACCTGAGACCCTTCCTATAGCATGAGATGGGATATCCAACTCCTTCCAAATCCAATACTGATACCCTTCCGATAGCATGAGATGTGATATCCCAATGCTTCTACCAAACCTGAGACCCATACTATGGCATGAGATGTGATATCAAACTCCTTCCCCTTCCAAACCTGAGACCCTCCCTTTAGCATGAGATGTGATATCCAACTCCTTCCCATTCCAATCCTGAGACCCTTCTGATAGCATGAGATGTGATATCTCAATGCCTCTAATACCAAAACTGAGATCCTACCTCTAACATGAAATGTGATATCCAACTCCTTCCCTTTCCAAACCTGAGACCCTGCCTATAGCATGAGATGTGATATCCAAATCCTTCCCATTCCAATCCTGAGACCCTTCCTATAGCATGTGATGTGATATCTCAATGCTTATACCAAACCTGAGACCCTTCCTATGGCATGAGACGTCATATACAACTCCTTCCCATTCCAATCCTGAGACCCTTCCTATAGCATGAGATGTGATATCCAACTTCTTCCCATTCCAATCCTGAGACCCTTCCTATAACATGAGATTTGATGTCTCAATGCTTCTAATACCAAACCTGAGATCTTTCCTATAACATGAGATGTGATATCCAACTCCTTCCCATTCTAATTCTGACACCCTTCCTATAGCATGAGATGTGATATCTCAATGCTTATACCAAACCTGAGACCCTTCCTATAGCTTGAGATGTGATATCCAACTCCTTCCCATTCCAATCCTGAGACCCTTCCTATAGCATGAGATGTGATATCTCAATGCTTCTAATACCAAACCTGAGACCCTTCCTATAGCTTGAGATGTGATATCCAACTCCTTCCCCTTCCAAACCTGAGAGCCTTCCCATAGCATGAGATATGATATCCAAGTCCTTCCCATTCCAATCCTGAGACCCTTCCTATAACATGAGATGTGATATCCAACTCCTTCCCATTCCAACCTGAGACCCTTCCTATAGCATGATGGGATATCCAACTCCTTCCAAATCCAATACTGATACCCTTCCGATAGCATGAGATGTGATATCCCAATGCTTCTACCAAACATGAGACCCATACTATGGCATGAGATGTGATATCAAACTTCTTCCCATTCCAATCCTGAGACCCTTGCTATAGCTTGAGATGTGTTATCCAACTCCTTCCCATTCCAATTCTGAGACCCTTCCTATACCATGAGACTTGATATCTCAATGCTTCTAATACCAAACCTGAGACCCGTCCTATAACATGAGATGTGATATCCAAATCCTTCCCCTTCCAAACCTGAGACCCTTCATATATCATGAGATGTGATATCCAACTCCTTCCCATTCCAATCCTGAGACCCTTCCGATATCATGAGATTTGTTATCTCAATGCTTCTAATATCAAACTTGAGACCCTCCCTATAGCATGAGATTTGACATCCAAGTCCTTCCCATTCCAATCCTGAGACCCTTCCGATAGCAGAGATGTGATATCTCAATGCTTATACCAAACCTGAGACCCTTCCTATGGCCTGAGATGTCATATACAACTCCTTCCCATTCCAATCCTGAGACCCTTCCTATAGCATGAGATGTGATATCTCAATGCTTATACCAAATCTGAGACCCTTCCTATAGCATGAGATGTGTTATCCAACTCCTTCTCATTCCAATCCTGAGACCCTTCCTATAGCATGAGAAGTGATATCTCCATGCGTATACCAAACCTGAGACCCTTCCTATAGCATGAGATGTGATATCCAAATCCGTCCCATTCCAATCTTGAGACCCTTCCTATAGCATGAGATGTGATATCTCAATGCTTATACCAAACCTGAGAGCCTACCTATAGCATGAGATGTGATGTCCAAGTCCATCCCATTCCAATCCTTAGACCCTTCCTACAGCATGCAATGTGATATCTCAATGATTCTAATACCAAATCAGAGACCCGTCCTATAACATGAGATGGGATATCCAACTCCTTCCCATTCCAATCCGGAGCCACTTCCGATAGCAGAGATGTGATATCTCAATGCTATACCAAACCTGAGACCCTTCCTATAACATGAGATGTGATATCCAAATCATTCCCATTCCAATCCTGAGACCCTTCCGATAGCATGAGATGTGACATCTCAATGCTTCTAATACCAAACCTGAGATCCTTCCTATAGCATATGTGATATCCAACTCCTTCCCATTCCAAACATGAGACCCTTCCTATAGCAAGAATGTAATATCCAACTCCTACCCATTCCAATCCTGAGACCATTCCTATAGCATGAGATGTGATATCTCAATGCTTATACCAAACCTGAGACTCTTCCTATAGCATGAGATGTGATATCCAACTCCTTCCCCTTCCAAACCTGAGAGCCTTCCTATAGCATGAGATATGATATCCAAGTCCTTCCCATTCCAATCCTGAGACCCTTCCTATAACATGAGATGTGATATCCAACTCCTTTCCCTTCCAAACCTGAGAGCCTTCCTATAGCATGAGATATGATATCCAAGGCCTTCCCATTCCAATCCTGAGACCCTTCCTATAACATGAGATGGGATATCCAACTCCTTCCAAATCCAATACTGATACCCTTCCGATAGCATGAGATGTGATATCCCAATGCTTCTACCAAACCTGAGACCCATACTATGGCATGAGATGTGATATCCAACTCCTTCCCATTCCAATCCTGAGACACTTCCTATAGCATGAGATGTGATATCTCACTGCTTATACCAAACCTGAGACCCTTCCTATAGCATGAGATGTGATATCTCAATGCCTCTTATACCAAACCTGAGATCCTTCCTCTAACATGAAATGTGATATCCAACTCCTTCCCCTTCCAAACCTGAGAGCCTTCCTATAGCATGAGATATGATATCCAAGTCCTTCCCATTCCAATCCTGAGACCCTTCCTATAACATGAGATGTGATATCCAACTCCTTCCCATTCCAACCTGAGACCCTTCCTATAGCATGAGATGGGATATCCAACTCCTTCCAAATCCAATACTGATACCCTTCCGATAGCATGAGATGTGATATCCCAATGCTTCTACCAAACCTGAGACCCATACTATGGCATGAGATGTGATATCAAACTCCTTCCCATTCCAATCCTGAGACCCTTACTATAGCTTGAGTTGTGATATCCAACTCCTTCCCATTCCAATTCTGAGACCCTTCCTATACCATGAGACTTGATATCTCAATGCTTCTAATACCAAACCTGAGACCCGTCCTATAAAATGAGATGTGATATCCAAATCCTTCCCCTTCCAAACCTTAGACCCTTCCTTTATCATGAGATGTGATATCCAACTCCTTCCCATTCCAATCCTGAGACCCTTCCGATATCATGAGATGTCATATCTCAATGCGTCTAATATCAAACTTCAGACCCTCCCTATAGCATGAGATGTGATATCCAAGTCCTTCCCATTCCAATCCTGAGACCCTTCCTATAGCATGAGAAGTGATATCTCAATGCTTCTAATACCAAACCTGAGACCCGTCCTATAACATGAGATGTGATATCCAACTCCTTCCCATTCCAACCTGAGACCCTTCCTATAGCATGATGGGATATCCAACTCCTTCCAAATCCAATACTGATACCCTTCCGATAGTATGAGATGTGATATCCCAATGCTTCTACCAAACATGAGACCCATACTATGGCATGAGATGTGATATCAAACTTCTTCCCATTCCAATCCTGAGACCCTTGCTATAGCTTGAGATGTGTTATCCAACTCCTTCCCATTCCAATTCTGAGACCCTTCCTATACCATGAGACTTGATATCTCAATGCTTCTAATACCAAACCTGAGACCCGTCCTATAACATGAGATGTGATATCCAAATCCTTCCCCTTCCAAACCTGAGACCCTTCATATATCATGAGATGTGATATCCAACTCCTTCCCATTCCAATCCTGAGACCCTTCCGATATCATGAGATTTGTTATCTCAATGCTTCTAATATCAAACTTGAGACCCTCCCTATAGCATGAGATTTGACATCCAAGTCCTTTCCATTCCAATCCTGAGACCCTTCCGATAGCAGAGATGTCACTTTTCAATACGTCTAGAGGGTTACGGCTCTAAGTTGAATAAAGGGTGTTATAAAGCATTCTGAGCGCTGGATCTTATGGAGCTCATTTGTTATTTTGAAGGCATCGGGAAGAGGAGAGAAGGCAGGGAACACGCGTCTAAACCAGAGCTGGGAAGCAAGCACTTGCAACGCGAAACTGCAGGGAACAGGAAAAGAAAGGAAGAACGCCTCTGAGGAGGACCAACTGGATTAGCCTACTTTGGAGAGAACGAGATCACCAGGGGAGTGCAGCTTGTAAACTAGAAGGCACACATGGTGACTGGATTAACAGATGGCAAATACACGTTCCAGAACAGTAAGGAAAGCTGATAATGCATTGAAGATTTCAGCAGTATACCTTCAGCCTGTAAACAAAGTATATTTTGATCCCACTTGTATAGGAGACGAGTGGTTAAAAATATTAGGTTCGACTGAACAAACGCACGTACACTGACAAACAGGAAACTCAACACAATTAGCATTTACCAAAACGCGAGGAAAGTACATTTTCTAGCTGTTTTTGATAGTTTTTAGCACGTTTCAATAAGTCTAGCGGGTTACAGCTATAAGTTGAATAATGGGAGTTATAAAGCATTCTGAGCACTGTGTATTTTTTGGAGCTCATTTGTTGTTTTGAAGGCAGCGGGAAGAGGAGAGAAGGCAGGGAACTCGCGTCTAAATTAGAGGTCTGAGACCAGAAAATCCAGAGTATTCCCTGCAAAGTGTGGAGGGCCAGCGGCATGAAGAGTTGCAGATTTCGTTAGAGTCCAGGTCAGGAACCTGTAGGTTAATGAAAGAAGGAAGCCGAAGAAGGGAGAGACGAGACAGCGAACAGGATCAATCCGGGAGCTAGGAGTAGTGAGAAGTTAGGGAGATCTGAGTCTCAGGATTGGAAAGGGAAGGAGTTGGATATCACATGTCATGCCATAGGAAGGGTCTCAGGTTTGGTATTAGAAGCACTGAGGTATCACATCTCATGCTATCGGAAGGGTCTCAGGATTGGAATACGAAGGTGTTGAATATCAAATCTCATGCAATAGGAACAATATCAGGTTTGGTAGAAGCATTGAGATATCACATCTAATGCTATAGGAAGGGTCTCAGGATTGGAATGGGAAGCATTTGGATATCACATCTCTTGCAATAGGAAGGGTCTCAGGTTTGGTACTAGAAACATTGAGATATCACATCTCATGGTATAGGAAGTGTCTCAGGATTGGAATCGGAAGGAGTTGGATATCACATCTCATAGGAAGGGTCTCAGGTTTTGTATTAGAAGCACTGAGATATCAAATTCCATGCTATATGAAGAGACGCGGGATTGGAATGGGAAGAAGTTGGATATCACATCTCATGCTATAGGAAGGGTCTCAGGTTTGGAATGGGAAGGATTAGGATATCACATCTCTTGCAATAGGAAGGGTCTCAGGTTTGTTATTAGAAACATTAAGATATCACATCTCATGCCATAGGAAGGGTCTCAGGAGTGGAATCGGCAGAAGTTGGATATCACATCTCATGTTATAGGAAGTGTCTCAGGTTTGGTATTAGAAGCACTGAGATCTCAAATCCCATGCTAAATGAAGGGACGCAGGATTGGAATGGGAAGGAGTTGGATATCACATCTCATGGTATAGGAACGGTCCGACTTTGGTATTAGAAGCATTGAGATATCACATCTCATGGAAGGGGTTCAGGATTAGAATGGGAAGGAGGTGGATATCATCTCGTGTTATAGGAAAGATCCCAGGTTTGGTAATAAGAGCATTGAGATATCACATCTCATGCTATAGGAAGGGCCTCATGATTGGAATGCGAAGGAGTTGGATATCACATCTCATGTTATAGGAAGGGACTCAGGTTTGGTATTAGAAGCACTGAGATATCAGATCTCATCCTTTAGGAAGGGACTCAAGTTTGGTATTTGAAGGAGTGAGATAATAAATCTCATCCTATCGTAAGGGTCTCAGGATTGGAATGGGAAGGAGTTGAATATCACATCTCATGCTATAGGGAGGGTCTCAGGATTGGAATGGGAAGGAGTTGGATATCACATCTCATGCTATAGGGAGGGTCTCAGGATTGGATTGGGAAGGAGTTGGATATCACATCTCATGTTATAGGAAGGGTCTCAGGATTGGAATGGGAAGGAGTTGGATATCACATCTCATGCTATTGGAAGGGTCTCAGGATTGGAATGGGAAGGAGTTGGATATCACATTTCATGCTTTAGGAAGGGTCTCAGGATTGGAATGGGAGGGAGTTGGATATCACATCTCATGCCATGGGAAGGTCTCAGGTATGGTAGAAGCATTAAGATATCACATCTCATGCTATCGGAAGGGTCTCAGGATTGGATTGGGAAGGAGTTGGATATCCCATCTCATGCTATAGGAAGGGTCATAGGTTGGAATTGGAAGGAGTTGGATATCACATCTCATGCTATCGGAAGGGTCTTAGGATTGGATTGGGAAGGAGTTGGATATCACATCTCATGCTATAGGGAGGGTCTCAGGTTTGATATTAGAAGCATTGAAATATCACATCTAATGCTATCGGAAGGGTCTCAGGATTGGATTGGGAAGGAGTTGGATATCACATCATGCAATAGGAAAGGTCTCAGGTTTGGAATGGGAAGGGTTTGGATATCACATCTCTTGCAATAGGAAGGGTCTCAGGTCTGGTATTAGAAACATTGAGATATCACATCTCATGGTATAGGAAGGGTCTCAGGATTGGAATGGGAAGGAGTTGGATATCATCTCATGCTATAGGAAGGGTCTCAGGATTGGAATGGGAAGGTGTTGGATATCACTTCTCATCCTGTAGGAAGGGTCTCAGGTTTGGAATGGGAAGCATTTGGATATCACATCTCTTGCAATAGGAATGATCCAAGGTTTGGTATTAAGAGCCTTGAGATATCACATCTCATGCTATAGGAAGGGTCTCAGGATTGGAATGGGAAGGAGTTGGATATCACATCTCATGCTATAGGAAGGGTCTCAGGTTTGGTAGAAGCATTGAGATATCACATCTCATGCTATAGCAAGGGCCTCATGATTGAAATGGGAAGGAGTTGGATATCACATCTCTTGCAATAGGAAGGGTCTCAGGTTTGTTATTAGAAACATTGAGATATCACATCTCATGCCATAGGAAGGGTCTCAGGAGTGGAATCGGCAGGAGTTGGATATCACATCTCATGTTATAGGAAGTGTCTCAGGTTTGGTATTAGAAGCACTGAGATCTCAAATCCCATGCTAAATGAAGGGACGCAGGATTGGAATGGGAAGGAGTTGGATATCACATCTCATGGTGTAGGAACGGTCCGACTTTGGTATTAGAAGCAGTGAGATATCACATCTCATGAAAGGGGTTCAGGATTGGAATGGGAAGGAGGTGGATATCATCACGTGTTATAGGAATGATCCCAGGTTTGGTAATAAGAGCATTGAGATATCACATCTCATGCTATAGGAAGGGCCTCATGATTGGAATGGGAAGGAGTTGGATATCACATCTCATGTTATAGGAAGGGACTCAGGTTTGGTATTAGAAGCACTGAGATATCAGATCTCATCCTTTAGGAAGGGACTCAAGTTTGGTATTTGAAGGAGTGAGATAATAAATCTCATCCTATCGTAAGGGTCTCAGGATTGGAATGGGAAGGAGTTGAATATCACATCTCATGCTTTAGGAAGGATCTCAGGTTTGGTAGAAGCATTGAGATATCACATCTCATGCTAAAGGAAGGGTGTCAGGATTGGAATGGGAAGGAGTTGGATATCACACCTCATGCTATAGGAAGGGCCTCATGATTGGAATGGGAAGGAGTTGGATATCACATCTCAGGCTATGGGAAGGGTCAAAGGATTGGAATGGGAAGGAGTTGGATATCACATCTCATGCTATAGGGAGGGTCTCAGGATTGGATTGGGAAGGAGTTGGATATCACATCTCATGCCATAGGAAGGTCTCAGGTATGGTAGAAGCATTAAGATATCACATCTCATGCTATCGGAAGGGTCTCAGGATTTGATTGGGAAGGAGTTGGATATCCCATCTCATGCTATAGGAAAGTTCAGAGGTTGGAATTGGCAGGAGTTGGATATCACATCTCATGCTATCGGAAGGGTCTCAGGATTGGATTGGGAAGGAGTTGGATATCACATCTCATGCTATAGGGAGGGTCTCAGGTTTGATATTAGAAGCATTGAGATATCACATCTCATGCCATAGGAAGGGTCTCAGGAGTGGAATCGGCAGGAGTTGGATATCACATCTCATGTTATAGGAAGTGTCTCAGGTTTGGTATTAGAAGCACTGAGATCTCAAATCCCATGCTAAATGAAGGGACGCAGTATTGGAATGGGAAGGAGTTGGATATCACATCTCATGGTGTAGGAACGGTCCGACTTTGGTATTAGAAGCAGTGAGATATCACATCTCATGAAAGGGGTTCAGGATTGGAATGGGAAGGAGGTGGATATCATCACGTGTTATAGGAATGATCCCAGGTTTGGTAATAAGAGCATTGAGATATCACATCTCATGCTATAGGAAGGGCCTCATGATTGGAATGGGAAGGAGTTGGATATCACATCTCATGTTATAGGAAGGGACTCAGGTTTGGTATTAGAAGCACTGAGATATCAGATCTCATCCTTTAGGAAGGGACTCAAGTTTGGTATTTGAAGGAGTGAGATAATAAATCTCATCCTATCGTAAGGGTCTCAGGATTGGAATGGGAAGGAGTTGAATATCACATCTCATGCTTTAGGAAGGATCTCAGGTTTGGTAGAAGCATTGAGATATCACATCTCATGCTAAAGGAAGGGTGTCAGGATTGGAATGGGAAGGAGTTGGATATCACACCTCATGCTATAGGAAGGGCCTCATGATTGGAATGGGAAGGAGTTGGATATCACATCTCAGGCTATGGGAAGGGTCAAAGGATTGGAATGGGAAGGAGTTGGATATCACATCTCATGCTATAGGGAGGGTCTCAGGATTGGATTGGGAAGGAGTTGGATATCACATCTCATGCCATAGGAAGGTCTCAGGTATGGTAGAAGCATTAAGATATCACATCTCATGCTATCGGAAGGGTCTCAGGATTTGATTGGGAAGGAGTTGGATATCCCATCTCATGCTATAGGAAAGTTCAGAGGTTGGAATTGGCATGAGTTGGATATCACATCTCATGCTATCGGAAGGGTCTCAGGATTGGATTGGGAAGGAGTTGGATATCACATCTCATGCTATAGGGAGGGTCTCAGGTTTGATATTAGAAGCATTGAGATATCACATCTAATGCTATCGGATGGGTCTCAGGATTGGATTGGGAAGGAGTTGGATATCACATCTCGGCAATAGGAAATGTCTCAGGTTTGGAATGGGAAGGAGTTGGATATCATCTCATGCTATAGGAAGGGTCTCAGGATTGGAATGGGAAGGTGTTGGATATCACTTCTCATCCTATAGGAAGGGTCTCAGGTTTGGTATGAGCATTGAGATATCACATCTCATGCTATCGGATGGGTCTCAGGATTGGAACGGGAAAGAGTTGGATATCACATCTCATGCTATAGGGAGGGTCTCAGGTTTGGAAGGGGATTTGGATATCACATCTCATGTTATAGGAAGGATCTCAGGTTTGGTATTAGAAGCATTGAGATATCACATCTCATGCTATCGGATGGGTCTCAGGATTGGAACGGGATGGAGTTGGATATCACATCTCATGCTATAGGAAGGGTCTTAGGTTTGGAACTGGAAGGAGTTGGATATCACATCTCATGTTATAGGAAGCGTCTCAGGTTTGGTATAAGCATTGAGATATCACATCTCTGCTATCGGAAGTATCTCAGGATTGGAATGGGAAGGAGTTGGATATCCCATCTCATGTTATAGGACGGGTCTCAGGTTTGGTATTAGAATCATTGAGATATCACATTGCATGCTGTAGGAAGGGTCTAAGGATTGGAATGGGAAGGACTTGGATATCACATTTCATGCTACAGGTAGGCTCTCAGGTTTGGAAAGGGAAGGAGTTGGATATCACATTTCATGTTAGAGGAAGGATCTCAGGTTTGATATTAGAGGCATTGAGATATCACATCTCATGCTATAGGAAGGGTCTCAGGATTGGAATGGGAAGGAGTTGGATATCATATCTCATGCTATAGGAAGGGTCTCAGGTTTGGTATAAGCATTGAGATATCATATTGCATGCTGTAGGAAGGGTCTAAGGATTGGAATGGGAAGGACTTGGATATCACATCTCATGCTATAGGTAGGCTCTCAGGTTTGGAAAGGGAAGGAGTTGGATATCACATTTCATGTTAGAGGAAGGATCTCAGGTTTGGTATTAGAGGCATTGAGATATCACATCACATGCTATAGGAAGGGTCTCAGGATTGGAATGGGAAGGAGTTGGATATCACATCTCATGCTATAGGAAGGGTCTCAGGTTTGGTATAAGCATTGAGATATCACATCTCATGCTATAGGAAGGGTCTCAGGATTGGAATGGGATGGATTTGGATATCACATCTCATGCTAAAGGATGGGTCTCAGGTTTTTTATTAGAAACATTGAGATATCACATCTCTTGCCATAGGAAGGGTTTCAGGATTGGAATGGGAAGGATTTGGATATCACATCTCTTGCTATAGGAAGGGTCTCAGGTTTGGAATGGGAAGGATTTGTATATCACATCTCTTGCTATAGGAAGGGTCTCAGGTTTGGTAGAAGCATTGAGATATCACATCTCATGCTATAGGAAGGGTCCCAGGATTGGAATGGGAAGGAGTAGTATATGACATCTCATGTCATAGGAAGGGTCTCAGGTTTGGTATAAGCATTGATATATCACATCTCTGCTATCGGAAGGGTCTCGGGATTGGAATGGGAAGGAGTTGGATATCCTATCTCATGTTATAGGAAGGGTCTCAGGTTTGGTATTAGAAGCATTGAGATATCACATCTCATGTTATAGGAAGGGTTTCAGGATTGGAATGGAAAGGACTTGGATATCACATCTCATGCTATAGGGAGGGTCTCAGGTTTCATATTAGAATCATTGAGATATCACATCTCATGCTATCGGAAGGGTCTCAGGATTGGAATGGGAAGAAGTTGGATATCACATCTCATGCTAAAGGAAGGGTCTCAGGCTTGGAAGGGGAAGGATTAGGACATTACATCTCATGTTATAGGACGGGTCTCAGGTTTAGTATTAGAAGCATTGAGATATCACATCTCATGGTATAGGAAGGGTCTCAGGATTGGATTGGGAAGGAGTTGGATATCCCACCTCATGCTATAGGAAGGGTCTCAGGTTTGGTATTAGAAGCATTGAGATATCACATCTCATGCTATAGGAAGGGTCTCAGGTTTCGTATTAGAAGCATTGAGATATCAAGTCTCATGGTATAGGAAGGGTCTTAGAATTGGAATGGGAAGGAGTTGGATATCACATCCCAAGCTATAGGAAGGGTCTCAGGATTGGAATGGGAAGGAGTTTGATATCACATCTCATGCCATAATATGGGTCTCAGGTTTGGTAGAAGCATTGAGATATCACATCTCATGCTATCTGAAGGGTCTCAGGATTGGATTTGGATGGAGTTGGATATCCCATCTCATGCTATAGGAAGGGTCTCAGGTTGGAATGGGAAGGAGTTGGATATCACATCTCATGTTATAGGAAGGGTCTCAGGATTGGAATGGGAAGGACTTGGATATCACATCTCATGCTATAGGAAGGCTCTGAGGTTTGGAAAGGGAAGGAGTTGGATATCACATTTCATGTTAGAGGAAGGATCTCAGGTTTGGTATTAGAGGCATTGAGATATCACATCTCATGCTATCGGAAGGGTCTCAAGATTGGAATGGGAAGGAGTTGGATATCACATCTCATGGTATAGGAAGGCTCTCAGGTTTGGAAAGGGAAGGAGTTGGATATCACATTTCATGTTAGAGGAAGGATCTCAGGTTTGGTATTAGAGGCATTGAGATATCACATCTCATGCTATCGGAAGGGTCTCAGGTTTGGAACTGGAAGGAGTTGGATATCACATCTCATGCTATAGGGAGGGTCTCAGGTTTGGAAGGGGATTTGGATATCACATCTCATGTTATAGGAAGGATCTCAGGTTTAGTATTAGAAGCATTGAGATATCACATCTCATGCTATCGGATGGGACTCAGGATTGGAATGGGAAGGAGTTGGATATCACATCTCATGCTATAGGAAGGGTCTCAGGTTTGGAACTGGAAGGAGTTGGATATCACATCTCATGTTAAGGGAAGTGTCTCAGGTTTGGTATAAGCATTGAGATATCACATCTCTGCTATCGGAAGTGTCTCAGGATTGGAAAGGGAAGGAGTTGGATATCACATTTCATGTTAGAGGAAGGATCTCAGGTTTGGTATTAGAGGCATTGAGATATCACATCTCATGCTATAGGAAGGGTCTCAGGATTGGAATGGGAAGGAGTTGGATATCACATCTCATGCTATAGGAAGGGTCTCAGGTTTGGTATAAGCATTGAGATATCATATTGCATGCTGTAGGAGGGGTCTAAGGATTGGAATGGGAAGGACTTGGATATCACATCTCATGCTATAGGTAGGCTCTCAGGTTTGGAAAGGGAAGGAGTTGGATATCACATTTCATGTTAAAGGAAGGATCTCAGGTTTGGTATTAGAGGCATTGAGATATCACATCTCATGCTATAGGAAGGGTCTCAGGATTGGAATGGGAAGGAGTTGGATATCACATCTCAGGCTATAGGAAGGGTCTCAGGTTTGGTATAAGCATTGAGATATCACATCTCATGCTATAGGAAGGGTCTCAGGATTGGAATGGGAAGGATTTGGATATCACATCTCATGCTAAAGGATGGGTCTCAGGTTTTTTATTAGAAACATTGAGATATCACATCTCATGCCATATGAAGGGTTTCAGGATTGGAATGGGAAGGATTTGGATATCACATCTCATGCTAAAGGAAGGGTCTCAGGTTTGGAAGGGGAAGGATTTGGATATCATATCTCATGTTATAGGACGGGTCCCAGGTTTGGTATTAGAAGCATTGAGATATCACATCTCATGGTATAGGAAGGGTCTCAGGATTGGAATGGGAAGGAGTTGGATATCACATCTCATCCAATAGGAAGGGTCTCAGGTTTGGAATGGGAAGGAATTGGATATCACATCTCATGTTATAGGAAGGATCTCAGGATTGGAATGGGAAGGATTTGGATATCACATCTCATGCCATAGGAAAGGTCTCAGGTTTGGTATAAGCATTGAGATATCACATCTCTGCTACCGGAAGGGTCTCAGGATTGGAATGGGAAGGAGTTGGATATACCATCTCATGTTATAGGAAGGGTCTCAGGTTTGGTATTAGAAGCATTGAGATATCACATCCCATGCTATAGGAAGGGTCTCAGGATTGGAATGGGAAGGACCTGGATATCCCATCTCATGTTATTGGATGGGTCTCAGGTGTGGTATTAGAAGCATTGAGATATTCACATCGCATTCTGTAGGAAGGGTCTCAGGTTTGGAATGGAAAGGAATTGGATATCACATCTCATGTCATAGGAAGGATCTCAGGTTTGCTATTAGAAGCATTGATATATCACATCTCATGCTATAGGAATGGTCTCAGGATTGGAATGAGAAGGAGTTGGATATTACATTCTTGCTATAGGATGGGTCTCAGGTTTGGAATGGGAAGGAGTTGGATATCACATATGCTATAGGAAGGGCCTCAGGTTTGGAATGAGAAGGAGTTGGATATCACATCTCATGCTTTAAGACGGGTCTCAGTTTTGGTATTAGAAGCATTGAGATATCACATCTCATGCTATAGGAAGGGTCTCAGGTTTGGTATTGCAAGCATTGTGATATCACAGCTCACGCTATAGGAAGGGTCTCTGGTTTGGAATGGGAAGGATTTGTATATCACAACTCATGCCATAGGAAGGGTCTCAGGTTTCGTATAAGCATTGAGATATCACATCTCTGCTATCAGAAGGATCTCAGGATTGGAATGGGAAGGACTTAGATATCACATCTCATGCTATAAGGAGGGTCTCAGTTTTGATATTAGAAGCATTGAGATATCACATCTCATGCTATCGGAAGGGTCTCAGGATGGGAATGGGAAGGAGCTGGATATCACATCTCATGCTAAAGGAAGGGTCTCAGTTTTGGAAGCGGAAGGATTTGGATATCACATCTCATGTTATAGGACGGGTCTCAGGTTTGGTATTAGAAGCATTGAGATTTCACACCTCATGGTATAGGAAGGGTTTCCGGATTGGAATGGGGAGGAGTTGGATATCAAATCTCATGCCATAGGAAGGGTCTCAGGTTTGGTATTAGAAGCATTGAGATATCACATCTCATGCTATAGAAAGTGTCTGAGGATTGGAATGGAAAGGAGTTGGATATCACATCTCATGCTATAGGAAGGGTCTCAGGTTTGGTAGAAGCATTGAGATATCACATCTCATGCTATAGGAAGAGTCTCAGGATTGGAATGGGAAGGAGTGTGATATCAAATCTCATGCCATAGGAAGGGTCTCAGGTTTGGTATTAGAAGCATTGAGATATCACATCTCATGCTATAGAAAGTGTCTGAGGATTGGAATGGAAAGGAGTTGGATATCACATCTCATGCTATAGGAAGGGTCTCAGGTTTGGTAGAAGCATTGAGATATCACATCTCATGCTATAGGAAGAGTCTCAGGATTGGAATGGGAAGGAGTTGGATATCACGTCTCATGTTATAGGAAAGGTCTCAGGTTTGGTAGTAGAAACATTGAGATATCAAATCTCATGCTATAGGAAGGGACGCAGGATTGGAATGGGACGGAGTTTTATATCACATTTCATGCTATAGGAAGGATCCAGGTTTGGTATTAGAAGCATTGAGATATCACATCTCATGCTATATGAAGGGTCTTAGATTTGCAATGGGAAGGAGTTGGATATCCCATCTCATGTTATAGGACGGGTCTCAGGTTTGGTATTAGAAGCATTGAGATATGACATCACATGCTGTAGGAAGGGTCTCAGGTTTGGAATGGGAAGGAATTGGATATCACATCTCATGCTATAGGAAGGGTCTCAGGTTTCGTATTAGAAGCATTGAGATATCAAGTCTCATGGTATAGGAAGGGTCTCAGAATTGGAATGGGAAGGAGTTGGATATCACATCTCAAGCTATAGGAAGGGTCTCAGGATTGGAATGGGAAGGAGTTTGATATCACATCTCATGCCATAGTATGGGTCTCAGGTTTGGTAGAAGCATTGAGATATCACATCTCATGCTATCGGAACGGTCTCAGGATAGGATGAGTTGGATATCCCATCTCATGCTATAGGAAGGGTCTCAGGATTGGAATGGGAAGGAGTTGGATATCATATCTCATGCTATAGGAAGGGTCTCAGGTTTGGTATAAGCATTGAGATATCATATTGCATGCTGTAGGAAGGGTCTAAGGATTGGAATGGGAAGGACTTGGATATCACATCTCATGCTATAGGTAGGCTCTCAGGTTTGGAAAGGGAAGGAGTTGGATATCACATTTCATGTTAGAGGAAGGATCTCAGGTTTGGTATTAGAGGCATTGAGATATCACATCACATGCTATAGGAAGGGTCTCAGGATTGGAATGGGAAGGAGTTGGATATCACATCTCATGCTATAGGAAGGGTCTCAGGTTTGGTATAAGCATTGAGATATCACATCTCATGCTATAGGAAGGGTCTCAGGATTGGAATGGGATGGATTTGGATATCACATCTCATGCTAAAGGATGGGTCTCAGGTTTTTTATTAGAAACATTGAGATATCACATCTCTTGCCATAGGAAGGGTTTCAGGATTGGAATGGGAAGGATTTGGATATCACATCTCTTGCTATAGGAAGGGTCTCAGGTTTGGAATGGGAAGGATTTGTATATCACATCTCTTGCTATAGGAAGGGTCTCAGGTTTGGTAGAAGCATTGAGATATCACATCTCATGCTATAGGAAGGGTCCCAGGATTGGAATGGGAAGGAGTAGTATATGACATCTCATGTCATAGGAAGGGTCTCAGGTTTGGTATAAGCATTGATATATCACATCTCTGCTATCGGAAGGGTCTCGGGATTGGAATGGGAAGGAGTTGGATATCCTATCTCATGTTATAGGAAGGGTCTCAGGTTTGGTATTGGAAGCATTGAGATATCACATCTCATGTTATAGGAAGGGTTTCAGGATTGGAATGGGAAGGACTTGGATATCACATCTCATGCTATAGGGAGGGTCTCAGGTTTCATATTAGAATCATTGAGATATCACATCTCATGCTATCGGAAGGGTCTCAGGATTGGAATGGGAAGAAGTTGGATATCACATCTCATGCTAAAGGAAGGGTCTCAGGCTTGGAAGGGGAAGGATTAGGACATTACATCTCATGTTATAGGACGGGTCTCAGGTTTAGTATTAGAATCATTGAGATATCACATCTCATGGTATAGGAAGGGTCTCAGGATTGGATTGGGAAGGAGTTGGATATCCCATCTCATGCTATAGGAAGGGTCTCAGGTTTGGTATTAGAAGCATTGAGATATCACATCTCATGCTATAGGAAGGGTCTCAGGTTTCGTATTAGAAGCATTGAGATATCACATCTCATGTTATAGGAAGGGTTTCAGGATTGGAATGGGAAGGACTTGGATATCACATCTCATGCTATAGGGAGGGTCTCAGGTTTCATATTAGAATCATTGAGATATCACATCTCATGCTATCGGAAGGGTCTCAGGATTGGAATGGGAAGAAGTTGGATATCACATCTCATGCTAAAGGAAGGGTCTCAGGCTTGGAAGGGG
This sequence comes from Ambystoma mexicanum, assembly GCF_040938575.1. Taxonomy (NCBI): domain Eukaryota; kingdom Metazoa; phylum Chordata; class Amphibia; order Caudata; family Ambystomatidae; genus Ambystoma; species Ambystoma mexicanum. Next base: position 296,868,929 of record NC_090938.1, read on the forward strand.
AAGGATTAGGACATTACATCTCATGTTATAGGACGGGTCTCAGGTTTAGTATTAGAATCATTGAGATATCACATCTCATGGTATAGGAAGGGTCTTAGAATTGGAATGGGAAGGAGTTGGATATCACATCCCAAGCTATAGGAAGGGTCTCAGGATTGGAATGGGAAGGAGTTTGATATCACATCTCATGCCATAATATGGGTCTCAGGTTTGGTAGAAGCATTGAGATATCACATCTCATGCTATCTGAAGGGTCTCAGGATTGGATTTGGATGGAGTTGGATATCCCATCTCATGCTATAGGAAGGGTCTCAGGTTGGAATGGGAAGGAGTTGGATATCACATCTCATGTTATAGGAAGGGTCTCAGGATTGGAATGGGAAGGACTTGGATATCACATCTCATGCTATAGGAAGGCTCTGAGGTTTGGAAAGGGAAGGAGTTGGATATCACATTTCATGTTAGAGGAAGGATCTCAGGTTTGGTATTAGAGGCATTGAGATATCACATCTCATGCTATCGGAAGGGTCTCAAGATTGGAATGGGAAGGAGTTGGATATCACATCTCATGCTATAGGAAGGCTCTCAGGTTTGGAAAGGGAAGGAGTTGGATATCACATTTCATGTTAGAGGAAGGATCTCAGGCTTGGTATTAGAGGCATTGAGATATCACATCTCATGCTATCGGAAGGGTCTCAGGTTTGGAACTGGAAGGAGTTGGATATCACATCTCATGCTATAGGGAGGGTCTCAGGTTTGGAAGGGGATTTGGATATCACATCTCATGTTATAGGAAGGATCTCAGGTTTGGTATTAGAAGCATTGAGATATCACATCTCATGCTATCGGATGGGACTCAGGATTGGAATGGGAAGGAGTTGAATATCACATCTCATGCTATAGGAAGGGTCTCAGGTTTGGAACTGGAAGGAGTTGGATATCACATCTCATGTTAAGGGAAGTGTCTCAGGTTTGGTATAAGCATTGAGATATCACATCTCTGCTATCGGAAGTGTCTCAGGATTGGAATGGGAAGGAGTTGGATATCCCATCTCATGTTATAGGACGGGTCTCAGGTTTGGTATTAGAATCATTGAGATATCACATTGCATGCTGTAGGAAGGGTCTCAGGATTGGAATGGGAAGGACTTGGATATCACATCTCATGCTATAGGTAGGCTCTCAGGTTTGGAAAGGGAAGGAGTTGGATATCACATTTCATGTTAGAGGAAGGATCTCAGGTTTGGTATTAGAGGCATTGAGATATCACATCTCATGCTATAGGAAGGGTCTCAGGATTGGAATGGGAAGGAGTTGGATATCACATCTCATGCTATAGGAAGGGTCTCAGGTTTGGTATAAGCATTGAGATATCATATTGCATGCTGTAGGAGGGGTCTAAGGATTGGAATGGGAAGGACTTGGATATCACATCTCATGCTATAGGTAGGCTCTCAGGTTTGGAAAGGGAAGGAGTTGGATATCACATTTCATGTTAGAGGAAGGATCTCAGGTTTGGTATTAGAGGCATTGAGATATCACATCTCATGCTATAGGAAGGGTCTCAGGATTGGAATGGGAAGGAGTTGGATATCACATCTCAGGCTATAGGAAGGGTCTCAGGTTTGGTATAAGCATTGAGATATCACATCTCATGCTATAGGAAGGGTCTCAGGATTGGAATGGGAAGGATTTGGATATCACATCTCATGCTAAAGGATGGGTCTCAGGTTTTTTATTAGAAACATTGAGATATCACATCTCATGCCATAGGAAGGGTTTCAGGATTGGAATGGGAAGGATTTGGATATCACATCTCATGCTAAAGGAAGGGTCTCAGGTTTGGAAGGGGAAGGATTTGGATATCATATCTCATGTTATAGGACGGGTCCCAGGTTTGGTATTAGAAGCATTGAGATATCACATCTCATGGTATAGGAAGGGTCTCAGGATTGGAATGGGAAGGAGTTGGATATCACATCTCATCCAATAGGAAGGGTCTCAGGTTTGGAATGGGAAGGAATTGGATATCACATCTCATGTTATAGGAAGGATCTCAGGATTGGAATGGGAAGGATTTGGATATCACATCTCATGCCATAGGAAAGGTCTCAGGTTTGGTATAAGCATTGAGATATCACATCTCTGCTATCGGAAGGGTCTCAGGATTGGAATGGGAAGGAGTTGGATATACCATCTCATGTTATAGGAAGGGTCTCAGGTTTGGTATTAGAAGCATTGAGATATCACATCCCATGCTATAGGAAGGGTCTCAGGATTGGAATGGGAAGGACCTGGATATCCCATCTCATGTTATTGGATGGGTCTCAGGTGTGGTATTAGAAGCATTGAGATATTCACATCGCATGCTGTAGGAAGGGTCTCAGGTTTGGAATGGAAAGGAATTGGATATCACATCTCATGTCATAGGAAGGATCTCAGGTTTGCTATTAGAAGCATTGAGATATCACATCTCATGCTATAGGAATGGTCTCAGGATTGGAATGAGAAGGAGTTGGATATTACATTCTTGCTATAGGATGGGTCTCAGGTTTGGAATGGGAAGGAGTTGGATATCACATATGCTATAGGAAGGGCCTCAGGTTTGGAATGAGAAGGAGTTGGATATCACATCTCATGCTTTAAGACGGGTCTCAGTTTTGGTATTAGAAGCATTGAGATATCACATCTCATGCTATAGGAAGGGTCTCAGGTTTGGTATTACAAGCATTGTGATATCACAGCTCACGCTATAGGAAGGGTCTCTGGTTTGGAATGGGAAGGATTTGTATATCACAACTCATGCCATAGGAAGGGTCTCAGGTTTCGTATAAGCATTGAGATATCACATCTCTGCTATCAGAAGGATCTCAGGATTGGAATGGGAAGGACTTAGATATCACATCTCATGCTATAAGGAGGGTCTCAGTTTTGATATTAGAAGCATTGAGATATCACATCTCATGCTATCGGAAGGGTCTCAGGATTGGAATGGGAAGGAGCTGGAATATCACATCTCATGCTAAAGGAAGGGTCTCAGTTTTGGAAGGGGAAGGATTTGGATATCACATCTCATGTTATAGGACGGGTCTCAGGTTTGCTATTAGAAGCATTGAGATTTCACACCTCATGGTATAGGAAGGGTTTCCGGATTGGAATGGGGAGGAGTTGGATATCATATCTCATGCTATAGGAAGGGTCTCAGGATTGGAATGGGAAGGAGTGTGATATCAAATCTCATGCCATAGGAAGGGTCTCAGGTTTGGTATTAGAAGCATTGAGATATCACATCTCATGCTATAGAAAGTGTCTGAGGATTGGAATGGGAAGGAGTTGGATATCACATCTCATGCTATAGGAAGGGTCTCAGGTTTGGTAGAAGCATTGAGATATCACATCTCATGCTATAGGAAGAGTCTCAGGATTGGAATGGGAAGGAGTTGGATATCACGTCTCATGTTATAGGAAAGGTCTCAGGTTTGGTAGTAGAAACATTGAGATATCAAACCTCATGCTATAGGAAGGGACGCAGGATTGGAATGGGACGGAGTTTTATATCACATTTCATGCTATAGGAAGGATCCAGGTTTGGTATTAGAAGCATTGAGATATCACATCTCATGCTATATGAAGGGTCTTAGATTTGGAATGGGAAGGAGTTGGATATCCCATCTCATGTTATAGGACGGGTCTCAGGTTTGGTATTAGAAGCATTGAGATATGACATCACATGCTGTAGGAAGGGTCTCAGGTTTGGAATGGGAAGGAATTGGATATCACATCTCATGCTATAGGAAGGGTCTCAGGTTTCGTATTAGAAGCATTGAGATATCAAGTCTCATGGTATAGGAAGGGTCTCAGAATTGGAATGGGAAGGAGTTGGATATCACATCTCAAGCTATAGGAAGGGTCTCAGGATTGGAATGGGAAGGAGTTTGATATCACATCTCATGCCATAGTATGGGTCTCAGGTTTGGTAGAAGCATTGAGATATCACATCTCATGCTATCGGAACGGTCTCAGGATAGGATGAGTTGGATATCCAATCTCATGCTATAGGAAGGGTCTCAGGATTGGAATGGGAAGGAGTTGGATATCATATCTCATGCTATAGGAAGGGTCTCAGGTTTGGTATAAGCATTGAGATATCATATTGCATGCTGTAGGAAGGGTCTAAGGATTGGAATGGGAAGGACTTGGATATCACATCTCATGCTATAGGTAGGCTCTCAGGTTTGGAAAGGGAAGGAGTTGGATATCACATTTCATGTTAGAGGAAGGATCTCAGGTTTGGTATTAGAGGCATTGAGATATCACATCACATGCTATAGGAAGGGTCTCAGGATTGGAATGGGAAGGAGTTGGATATCACATCTCATGCTATAGGAAGGGTCTCAGGTTTGGTATAAGCATTGAGATATCACATCTCATGCTATAGGAAGGGTCTCAGGATTGGAATGGGATGGATTTGGATATCACATCTCATGCTAAAGGATGGGTCTCAGGTTTTTTATTAGAAACATTGAGATATCACATCTCTTGCCATAGGAAGGGTTTCAGGATTGGAATGGGAAGGATTTGGATATCACATCTCTTGCTATAGGAAGGGTCTCAGGTTTGGAATGGGAAGGATTTGTATATCACATCTCTTGCTATAGGAAGGGTCTCAGGTTTGGTAGAAGCATTGAGATATCACATCTCATGCTATAGGAAGGGTCCCAGGATTGGAATGGGAAGGAGTAGTATATGACATCTCATGTCATAGGAAGGGTCTCAGGTTTGGTATAAGCATTGATATATCACATCTCTGCTATCGGAAGGGTCTCGGGATTGGAATGGGAAGGAGTTGGATATCCTATCTCATGTTATAGGAAGGGTCTCAGGTTTGGTATTAGAAGCATTGAGATATCACATCTCATGTTATAGGAAGGGTTTCAGGATTGGAATGGGAAGGACTTGGATATCACATCTCATGCTATAGGGAGGGTCTCAGGTTTCATATTAGAATCATTGAGATATCACATCTCATGCTATCGGAAGGGTCTCAGGATTGGAATGGGAAGAAGTTGGATATCACATCTCATGCTAAAGGAAGGGTCTCAGGCTTGGAAGGGGAAGGATTAGGACATTACATCTCATGTTATAGGACGGGTCTCAGGTTTAGTATTAGAAGCATTGAGATATCACATCTCATGGTATAGGAAGGGTCTCAGGATTGGATTGGGAAGGAGTTGGATATCCCATCTCATGCTATAGGAAGGGTCTCAGGTTTGGTATTAGAAGCATTGAGATATCACATCTCATGCTATAGGAAGGGTCTCAGGTTTCGTATTAGAAGCATTGAGATATCAAGTCTCATGGTATAGGAAGGGTCTTAGAATTGGAATGGGAAGGAGTTGGATATCACATCCCAAGCTATAGGAAGGGTCTCAGGATTGGAATGGGAAGGAGTTTGATATCACATCTCATGCCATAATATGGGTCTCAGGTTTGGTAGAAGCATTGAGATATCACATCTCATGCTATCTGAAGGGTCTCAGGATTGGATTTGGATGGAGTTGGATATCCCATCTCATGCTATAGGAAGGGTCTCAGGTTGGAATGGGAAGGAGTTGGATATCACATCTCATGTTATAGGAAGGGTCTCAGGATTGGAATGGGAAGGACTTGGATATCACATCTCATGCTATAGGAAGGCTCTGAGGTTTGGAAAGGGAAGGAGTTGGATATCACATTTCATGTTAGAGGAAGGATCTCAGGTTTGGTATTAGAGGCATTGAGATATCACATCTCATGCTATCGGAAGGGTCTCAAGATTGGAATGGGAAGGAGTTGGATATCACATCTCATGCTATAGGAAGGCTCTCAGGTTTGGAAAGGGAAGGAGTTGGATATCACATTTCATGTTAGAGGAAGGATCTCAGGTTTGGTATTAGAGGCATTGAGATATCACATCTCATGCTATCGGAAGGGTCTCAGGTTTGGAACTGGAAGGAGTTGGATATCACATCTCATGCTATAGGGAGGGTCTCAGGTTTGGAAGGGGATTTGGATATCACATCTCATGTTATAGGAAGGATCTCAGGTTTAGTATTAGAAGCATTGAGATATCACATCTCATGCTATCGGATGGGACTCAGGATTGGAATGGGAAGGAGTTGGATATCACATCTCATGCTATAGGAAGGGTCTCAGGTTTGGAACTGGAAGGAGTTGGATATCACATCTCATGTTAAGGGAAGTGTCTCAGGTTTGGTATAAGCATTGAGATATCACATCTCTGCTATCGGAAGTGTCTCAGGATTGGAAAGGGAAGGAGTTGGATATCACATTTCATGTTAGAGGAAGGATCTCAGGTTTGGTATTAGAGGCATTGAGATATCACATCTCATGCTATAGGAAGGGTCTCAGGATTGGAATGGGAAGGAGTTGGATATCACATCTCATGCTATAGGAAGGGTCTCAGGTTTGGTATAAGCATTGAGATATCATATTGCATGCTGTAGGAGGGGTCTAAGGATTGGAATGGGAAGGACTTGGATATCACATCTCATGCTATAGGTAGGCTCTCAGGTTTGGAAAGGGAAGGAGTTGGATATCACATTTCATGTTAAAGGAAGGATCTCAGGTTTGGTATTAGAGGCATTGAGATATCACATCTCATGCTATAGGAAGGGTCTCAGGATTGGAATGGGAAGGAGTTGGATATCACATCTCATGCTATAGGAAGGGTCTCAGGTTTGGAACTGGAAGGAGTTGGATATCACATCTCATGTTAAGGGAAGTGTCTCAGGTTTGGTATAAGCATTGAGATATCACATCTCTGCTATCGGAAGTGTCTCAGGATTGGAATGGGAAGGAGTTGGATATCCCATCTCATGTTATAGGACGGGTCTCAGGTTTGGTATTAGAATCATTGAGATATCACATTGCATGCTGTAGGAAGGGTCTAAGGATTGGAATGGGAAGGACTTGGATATCACATCTCATGCTATAGGTAGGCTCTCAGGTTTGGAAAGGGAAGGAGTTGGATATCACATTTCATGTTAGAGGAAGGATCTCAGGTTTGGTATTAGAGGCATTGAGATATCACATCTCATGCTATAGGAAGGGTCTCAGGATTGGAATGGGAAGGAGTTGGATATCACATCTCATGCTATAGGAAGGGTCTCAGGTTTGGTATAAGCATTGAGATATCATATTGCATGCTGTAGGAGGGGTCTAAGGATTGGAATGGGAAGGACTTGGATATCACATCTCATGCTATAGGTAGGCTCTCAGGTTTGGAAAGGGAAGGAGTTGGATATCACATTTCATGTTAGAGGAAGGATCTCAGGTTTGGTATTAGAGGCATTGAGATATCACATCTCATGCTATAGGAAGGGTCTCAGGATTGGAATGGGAAGGAGTTGGATATCACATCTCAGGCTATAGGAAGGGTCTCAGGTTTGGTATAAGCATTGAGATATCACATCTCATGCTATAGGAAGGGTCTCAGGATTGGAATGGGAAGGATTTGGATATCACATCTCATGCTAAAGGATGGGTCTCAGGTTTTTTATTAGAAACATTGAGATATCACATCTCATGCCATAGGAAGGGTTTCAGGATTGGAATGGGAAGGATTTGGATATCACATCTCATGCTAAAGGAAGGGTCTCAGGTTTGGAAGGCGAAGGATTTGGATATCATATCTCATGTTATAGGACGGGTCCCAGGTTTGGTATTAGAAGCATTGAGATATCACATCTCATGGTATAGGAAGGGTCTCAGGATTGGAATGGGAAGGAGTTGGATATCACATCTCATCCAATAGGAAGGGTCTCAGGTTTGGAATGGGAAGGAATTGGATATCACATCTCATGTTATAGGAAGGATCTCAGGATTGGAATGGGAAGGATTTGGATATCACATCTCATGCCATAGGAAAGGTCTCAGGTTTGGTATAAGCATTGAGATATCACATCTCTGCTATCGGAAGGGTCTCAGGATTGGAATGGGAAGGAGTTGGATATACCATCTCATGTTATAGGAAGGGTCTCAGGTTTGGTATTAGAAGCATTGAGATATCACATCCCATGCTATAGGAAGGGTCTCAGGATTGGAATGGGAAGGACCTGGATATCCCATCTCATGTTATTGGATGGGTCTCAGGTGTGGTATTAGAAGCATTGAGATATTCACATCGCATGCTGTAGGAAGGGTCTCAGGTTTGGAATGGAAAGGAATTGGATATCACATCTCATGTCATAGGAAGGATCTCAGGTTTGCTATTAGAAGCATTGAGATATCACATCTCATGCTATAGGAAGGGTCTCAGGTTTGGTATTACAAGCATTGTGATATCACAGCTCACGCTATAGGAAGGGTCTCTGGTTTGGAATGGGAAGGATTTGTATATCACAACTCATGCCATAGGAAGGGTCTCAGGTTTCGTATAAGCATTGAGATATCACATCTCTGCTATCAGAAGGATCTCAGGATTGGAATGGGAAGGACTTAGATATCACATCTCATGCTATAAGGAGGGTCTCAGTTTTGATATTAGAAGCATTGAGATATCACATCTCATGCTATCGGAAGGGTCTCAGGATTGGAATGGGAAGGAGCTGGATATCACATCTCATGCTAAAGGAAGGGTCTCAGTTTTGGAAGGGGAAGGATTTGGATATCACATCTCATGTTATAGGACGGGTCTCAGGTTTGGTATTAGAAGCATTGAGATTTCACACCTCATGGTATAGGAAGGGTTTCCGGATTGGAATGGGGAGGAGTTGGATATCATATCTCATGCTATAGGAAGGGTCTCAGGATTGGAATGGGAAGGAGTGTGATATCAAATCTCATGCCATAGGAAGGGTCTCAGGTTTGGTATTAGAAGCATTGAGATATCACATCTCATGCTATAGAAAGTGTCTGAGGATTGGAATGGGAAGGAGTTGGATATCACATCTCATGCTATAGGAAGGGTCTCAGGTTTGGTAGAAGCATTGAGATATCACATCTCATGCTATAGGAAGAGTCTCAGGATTGGAATGGGAAGGAGTTGGATATCACGTCTCATGTTATAGGAAAGGTCTCAGGTTTGGTAGTAGAAACATTGAGATATCAAATCTCATGCTATAGGAAGGGACGCAGGATTGGAATGGGACGGAGTTTTATATCACATTTCATGCTATAGGAAGGATCCAGGTTTGGTATTAGAAGCATTGAGATATCACATCTCATGCTATACGAAGGGTCTTAGATTTGGAATGGGAAGGAGTTGGATATCCCATCTCATGTTATAGGACGGGTCTCAGGTTTGGAATGGGAAGGAATTGGATATCACATCTCATGCTATAGGAAGGGTCTCAGGTTTCGTATTAGAAGCATTGAGATATCAAGTCTCATGGTATAGGAAGGGTCTCAGAATTGGAATGGGAAGGAGTTGGATATCACATCTCAAGCTATAGGAAGGGTCTCAGGATTGGAATGGGAAGGAGTTTGATATCACATCTCATGCCATAGTATGGGTCTCAGGTTTGGTAGAAGCATTGAGATATCACATCTCATGCTATCGGAACGGTCTCAGGATAGGATGAGTTGGATATCCCATCTCATGCTATAGGAAGGGTCTCAGGTTGGAATGGTAAGGAGTTGGATATCACATCTCATGTTATAGGAAGTGTCTCAGGATTGGAATGGGACGGAGTTTTATATCACATTTCATGCTATAGGAAGGATCCAGGTTTGGTATTAGAAGCATTGAGATATCACATCTCATGCTATACGAAGGGTCTCAGATTTGGAATGGGAAGGAGTTGGATATCCCATCTCATGTTATAGGACGGGTCTCAGGTTTGGTATTAGAAGCATTGAGATATGACATCGCATGCTGTAGGAAGGGTCTCAGGTTTGGAATGGGAAGGAATTGGATATCACATCTCATGCTATAGGAAGGGTCTCAGGTTTCGTATTAGAAACATTGAGATATCAAGTCTCATGGTATAGGAAGGGTCTCAGAATTGGAATGGGAAGGAGTTTGATATCACATCTCATGCCATAGTATGGGTCTCAGGTTTGGTAGAAGCATTGAGATATCACATCTCATGCTATCGGAACGGCCTCAGGATAGGATGAGTTGGATATCCCATCTCATGCTATAGGAAGGCTCTCAGGTTTGGAAAGGGAAGGAGTTGGATATCACATTTCATGTTAGAGGAAGGATCTCAGGTTTGGTATAAGAGGCATTGAGATATCACATCTCATGCTATTGGAAGGGTCTCAGGATTGGAATGGGAAGGAGTTGGATATCACATCTCATGCTATAGGAAGGGTCTCAGGTTTGGAACTGGAAGGAGTTGGATATCACATCTCATGCTATAGGGAGGGTCTCAGGTTTGGAAGGTGATTTGGATATCACATCTCATGTTATAGGAACGATCTCAGGTTTGGTATTAGAAGCATTGAGATATCACATCTCATGCTAACGGATGGGTCTCAGGATTGGAATGGGAAGAAGTTGGATATCACATCTCATGCAATAGGAAGGTTCTCAGGTTTGGAACTGGAAAGAGTTGGATATCACATCTCATGTTATAGGAAGCGTCTCAGGTTTGGTATAAGCATTGAGATATCATATGTCTGCTATTGGAAGTGTCTCAGGATTGGAATGGGAAGGAGTTGGATATCACATCTCATGCTATAGGTAGGCTCTCAGGTTTGGAAAGGGAAGGAGTTGGATATCACATTTGATGTTAGATGAAGGATCTCAGGTTTGGTATTAGAGGCATTGAGATATCACATCTCATTCTATAGGAAGGGTCTCAGGATTGGAATGGGAAGGAGTTGGATATCACATCTCATGCTATAGGAAGGGTCTCAGGTTTGGTATAAGCATTGAGATATCACATCGCATGCTGTAGGAAGGGTCTAAGGATTGGAAAGGGAAGGACTTGGATATCACATCTCATGCAATAGGTAGGCTCTCAGGTTTGGAAAGGGAAGGAGTTGGATATCACATTTCATGTTAGAGGAAGGATCTCAGGTTTGGTATTAGAGGCATTGAGATATCACATCTCATGCTATAGGAAGGGTCTCAGGATTGGAATGGGAAGGAGTTGGATATCACATCTCATGCTATAGGAAGGGTCTCAGGTTTGGTATAAGCATTGACATATCACATCTCATGCTATAGGAACGGTCTCAGGATTGGAATGGGAAGGAGTTGGATATCACATCTCAAGCTAAAGGAAGGGTCTCAGTATTGGAGTGGGAAGGAGTTGGATATCCCATCTCATGTTATAGGAAGGATCTCAGGATTGGAATGGGAAGGATTTGGATATCACATCTCTTGCTTTAGGAAGGGTCTCAGGTTTTTTATTAGAAACATTGAGATATCACATCTCATGCTATAGGAAGGGTCTCAGGTTGGAATGGGAAGGAGTTGGATATCACATCTCAAGCTATAGGAAGGGTCTCAGGTTTGGTATTAGAAGCATTGAGATATCAAGTCTCATGGTATAAAAAGGGTCTCGGAATTGGAATGGGAAGGAGTTGGGTATCACATCTCAAGCTATAGGAAGGGTCTCAGGATTGGAATGGGAAGGAGTTGTATATGACATCTCATGCCATAGGAAAGGTTTCAGGTTTAGTATAAGCATTGAGATATCCTATCTCTGCTATCGGAAGGGTCTCAGGATTGGAATGGGAAAGAGTTGGATATCCCATCTCATGTTATAGGAAGGGTCTCAGGTTTGGTATTAGAAGCATTGAGATACCAACTCTCATGCTATAGGAAGGGTCTCAGGATTGGAATCGGAAGGACTTGGATATCCCATCTCATGTTATTGGACGGGTCTCAGGTGTGGTATTAGAAGCATTGGGATATCACATCGCATGCTGTAGGAAGGGTCTCAGGTTTGGAATGGGAAGGAATTGGATATCACATCTCATGTCATAGGAAGGATCTCAGGTTTGCTATTAGAAGCATTGAGATATCACATCTCATGCTATAGGAAGGGTCTCAGGTTTGGAATGGGAAGGATTTGTATATCACATCTCTTGCTATAGGAAGGGTCTCAGGTTTGGTAGAAGCATTGAGATATCACATCTCATGCTATAGGAAGGGTCCCAGGATTGGAATGGGAAGGAGTAGTATATGACATCTCATGTCATAGGAAGGGTCTCAGGTTTGGTATAAGCATTGATATATCACATCTCTGCTATCGGAAGGGTCTCAGGATTGGAATGGGAAGGAGTTGGATATCCTATCTCATGTTATAGGAAGGGTCTCAGGTTTGGTATTAGAAGCATTGAGATATCACATCTCATGTTATAGGAAGGGTTTCAGGATTGGAATGGGAAGGACTTGGATATCACATCTCATGCTATAGGGAGGGTCTCAGGTTTCATATTAGAATCATTGAGATATCACATCTCATGCTATCGGAAGGGTCTCAGGATTGGAATGGGAAGAAGTTGGATATCACATCTCATGCTAAAGGAAGGGTCTCAGGCTTGGAAGGGGAAGGATTAGGACATTACATCTCATGTTATAGGACGGGTCTCAGGTTTAGTATTAGAAGCATTGAGATATCACATCTCATGGTATAGGAAGGGTCTCAGGATTGGATTGGGAAGGAGTTGGATATCCCATCTCATGCTATAGGAAGGGTCTCAGGTTTGGTATTAGAAGCATTGAGATATCACATCTCATGCTATAGGAAGGGTCTCAGGTTTCGTATTAGAAGCATTGAGATATCAAGTCTCATGGTATAGGAAGGGTCTTAGAATTGGAATGGGAAGGAGTTGGATATCACATCCCAAGCTATAGGAAGGGTCTCAGGATTGGAATGGGAAGGAGTTTGATATCACATCTCATGCCATAATATGGGTCTCAGGTTTGGTAGAAGCATTGAGATATCACATCTCATGCTATCTGAAGGGTCTCAGGATTGGATTTGGATGGAGTTGGATATCCCATCTCATGCTATAGGAAGGGTCTCAGGTTGGAATGGGAAGGAGTTGGATATCACATCTCATGTTATAGGAAGGGTCTCAGGATTGGAATGGGAAGGACTTGGATATCACATCTCATGCTATAGGAAGGCTCTGAGGTTTGGAAAGGGAAGGAGTTGGATATCACATTTCATGTTAGAGGAAGGATCTCAGATTTGGTATTAGAGGCATTGAGATATCACATCTCATGCTATCGGAAGGGTCTCAAGATTGGAATGGGAAGGAGTTGGATATCACATCTCATGCTATAGGAAGGCTCTCAGGTTTGGAAAGGGAAGGAGTTGGATATCACATTTCATGTTAGAGGAAGGATCTCAGGTTTGGTATTAGAGGCATTGAGATATCACATCTCATGCTATCGGAAGGGTCTCAGGTTTGGAACTGGAAGGAGTTGGATATCACATCTCATGCTATAGGGAGGGTCTCAGGTTTGGAAGGGGATTTGGATATCACATCTCATGTTATAGGAAGGATCTCAGGTTTGGTATTAGAAGCATTGAGATATCACATCTCATGCTATCGGATGGGTCTCAGGTTTGGAACTGGAAGGAGTTGAATATCACATCTCATGCTATAGGAAGGGTCTCAGGTTTGGAACTGGAAGGAGTTGGATATCACATCTCATGTTAAGGGAAGTGTCTCAGGTTTGGTATAAGCATTGAGATATCACATCTCTGCTATCGGAAGTGTCTCAGGATTGGAATGGGAAGGAGTTGGATATCCCATCTCATGTTATAGGACGGGTCTCAGGTTTGGTATTAGAATCATTGAGATATCACATTGCATGCTGTAGGAAGGGTCTAAGGATTGGAATGGGAAGGACTTGGATATCACATCTCATGCTATAGGTAGGCTCTCAGGTTTGGAAAGGGAAGGAGTTGGATATCACATTTCATGTTAGAGGAAGGATCTCAGGTTTGGTATTAGAGGCATTGAGATATCACATCTCATGCTATAGGAAGGGTCTCAGGATTGGAATGGGAAGGAGTTGGATATCACATCTCATGCTATAGGAAGGGTCTCAGGTTTGGTATAAGCATTGAGATATCATATTGCATGCTGTAGGAGGGGTCTAAGGATTGGAATGGGAAGGACTTGGATATCACATCTCATGCTATAGGTAGGCTCTCAGGTTTGGAAAGGGAAGGAGTTGGATATCACATTTCATGTTAGAGGAGGGATCTCAGGTTTGGTATTAGAGGCATTGAGATATCACATCTCATGCTATAGGAAGGGTCTCAGGATTGGAATGGGAAGGAGTTGGATATCACATCTCAGGCTATAGGAAGGGTCTCAGGTTTGGTATAAGCATTGAGATATCACATCTCATGCTATAGGAAGGGTCTCAGGATTGGAATGGGAAGGATTTGGATATCACATCTCATGCTAAAGGATGGGTCTCAGGTTTTTTATTAGAAACATTGAGATATCACATCTCATGCCATAGGAAGGGTTTCAGGATTGGAATGGGAAGGATTTGGATATCACATCTCATGCTAAAGGAAGGGTCTCAGGTTTGGAAGGGGAAGGATTTGGATATCATATCTCATGTTATAGGACGGGTCCCAGGTTTGGTATTAGAAGCATTGAGATATCACATCTCATGGTATAGGAAGGGTCTCAGGATTGGAATGGGAAGGAGTTGGATATCACATCTCATCCAATAGGAAGGGTCTCAGGTTTGGAATGGGAAGGAATTGGATATCACATCTCATGTTATAGGAAGGATCTCAGGATTGGAATGGGAAGGATTTGGATATCACATCTCATGCCATAGGAAAGGTCTCAGGTTTGGTATAAGCATTGAGATATCACATCTCTGCTATCGGAAGGGTCTCAGGATTGGAATGGGAAGGAGTTGGACATACCATCTCATGTTATAGGAAGGGTCTCAGGTTTGGTATTAGAAGCATTGAGATATCACATCCCATGCTATAGGAAGGGTCTCAGGATTGGAATGGGAAGGACCTGGATATCCCATCTCATGTTATTGGATGGGTCTCAGGTGTGGTATTAGAAGCATTGAGATATTCACATCGCATGCTGTAGGAAGGGTCTCAGGTTTGGAATGGAAAGGAATTGGATATCACATCTCATGTCATAGGAAGGATCTCAGGTTTGCTATTAGAAGCATTGAGATATCACATCTCATGCTATAGGAATGGTCTCAGGATTGGAATGAGAAGGAGTTGGATATTACATTCTTGCTATAGGATGGGTCTCAGGTTTGGAATGGGAAGGAGTTGGATATCACATATGCTATAGGAAGGGCCTCAGGTTTGGAATGAGAAGGAGTTGGATATCACATCTCATGCTTTAAGACGGGTCTCAGTTTTGGTATTAGAAGCATTGAGATATCACATCTCATGCTATAGGAAGGGTCTCAGGTTTGGTATTACAAGCATTGTGATATCACAGCTCACGCTATAGGAAGGGTCTCTGGTTTGGAATGGGAAGGATTTGTATATCACAACTCATGCCATAGGAAGGGTCTCAGGTTTCGTATAAGCATTGAGATATCACATCTCTGCTATCAGAAGGATCTCAGGATTGGAATGGGAAGGACTTAGATATCACATCTCATGCTATAAGGAGGGTCTCAGTTTTGATATTAGAAGCATTGAGATATCACATCTCATGCTATCGGAAGGGTCTCAGGATTGGAATGGGAAGGAGCTGGATATCACATCTCATGCTAAAGGAAGGGTCTCAGTTTTGGAAGGGGAAGGATTTGGATATCACATCTCATGTTATAGGACGGGTCTCAGGTTTGGTATTAGAAGCATTGAGATTTCACACCTCATGGTATAGGAAGGGTTTCCGGATTGGAATGGGGAGGAGTTGGATATCATATCTCATGCTATAGGAAGGGTCTCAGGATTGGAATGGGAAGGAGTGTGATATCAAATCTCATGCCATAGGAAGGGTCTCAGGTTTGGTATTAGAAGCATTGAGATATCACATCTCATGCTATAGAAAGTGTCTGAGGATTGGAATGGGAAGGAGTTGGATATCACATCTCATGCTATAGGAAGGGTCTCAGGTTTGGTAGAAGCATTGAGATATCACATCTCATGCTATAGGAAGAGTCTCAGGATTGGAATGGGAAGGAGTTGGATATCACGTCTCATGTTATAGGAAAGGTCTCAGGTTTGGTAGTAGAAACATTGAGATATCAAATCTCATGCTATAGGAAGGGACGCAGGATTGGAATGGGACGGAGTTTTATATCACATTTCATGCTATAGGAAGGATCCAGGTTTGGTATTAGAAGCATTGAGATATCACATCTCATGCTATACGAAGGGTCTTAGATTTGGAATGGGAAGGAGTTGGATATCCCATCTCATGTTATAGGACGGGTCTCAGGTTTGGAATGGGAAGGAATTGGATATCACATCTCATGCTATAGGAAGGGTCTCAGGTTTCGTATTAGAAGCATTGAGATATCAAGTCTCATGGTATAGGAAGGGTCTCAGAATTGGAATGGGAAGGAGTTGGATATCACATCTCAAGCTATAGGAAGGGTCTCAGGATTGGAATGGGAAGGAGTTTGATATCACATCTCATGCCATAGTATGGGTCTCAGGTTTGGTAGAAGCATTGAGATATCACATCTCATGCTATCGGAACGGTCTCAGGATAGGATGAGTTGGATATCCCATCTCATGCTATAGGAAGGGTCTCAGGTTGGAATGGTAAGGAGTTGGATATCACATCTCATGTTATAGGAAGTGTCTCAGGATTGGAATGGGACGGAGTTTTATATCACATTTCATGCTATAGGAAGGATCCAGGTTTGGTATTAGAAGCATTGAGATATCACATCTCATGCTATACGAAGGGTCTCAGATTTGGAATGGGAAGGAGTTGGATATCCCATCTCATGTTATAGGACGGGTCTCAGGTTTGGTATTAGAAGCATTGAGATATGACATCGCATGCTGTAGGAAGGGTCACAGGTTTGGAATGGGAAGGAATTGGATATCACATCTCATGCTATAGGAAGGGTCTCAGGTTTCGTATTAGAAGCATTGAGATATCAAGTCTCATGGTATAGGAAGGGTCTCAGAATTGGAATGGGAAGGAGTTTGATATCACATCTCATGCCATAGTATGGGTCTCAGGTTTGGTAGAAGCATTGAGATATCACATCTCATGCTATCGGAACGGCCTCAGGATAGGATGAGTTGGATATCCCATCTCATGCTATAGGAAGGCTCTCAGGTTTGGAAAGGGAAGGAGTTGGATATCACATTTCATGTTAGAGGAAGGATCTCAGGTTTGGTATTAGAGGCATTGAGATATCACATCTCATGCTATTGGAAGGGTCTCAGGATTGGAATGGGAAGGAGTTGGATATCACATCTCATGCTATAGGAAGGGTCTCAGGTTTGGAACTGGAAGGAGTTGGATATCACATCTCATGCTATAGGGAGGGTCTCAGGTTTGGAAGGTGATTTGGATATCACATCTCATGTTATAGGAACGATCTCAGGTTTGGTATTAGAAGCATTGAGATATCACATCTCATGCTAACGGATGGGTCTCAGGATTGAAATGGGAAGAAGTTGGATATCACATTTCATGCAATAGGAAGGTTCTCAGGTTTGGAACTGGAAAGTGTTGGATATCACATCTCATGTTATAGGAAGCGTCTCAGGTTTGGTATAAGCATTGAGATATCATATGTCTGCTATTGGAAGTGTCTCAGGATTGGAATGGGAAGGAGTTGGATATCACATCTCATGCTATAGGTAGGCTCTCAGGTTTGGAAAGGGAAGGAGTTGGATATCACATTTCATGTTAGATGAAGGATCTCAGGTTTGGTATTAGAGGCATTGAGATATCACATCTCATTCTATAGGAAGGGTCTCAGGATTGGAATGGGAAGGAGTTGGATATCACATCTCATGCTATAGGAAGGGTCTCAGGTTTGGTATAAGCATTGAGATATCACATCGCATGCTGTAGGAAGGGTCTAAGGATTGGAATGGGAAGGACTTGGATATCACATCTCATGCAAAAGGTAGGCTCTCAGGTTTGGAAAGGGAAGGAGTTGGATATCACATTTCATGTTAGAGGAAGGATCTCAGGTTTGGTATTAGAGGCATTGAGATATCACATCTCATGCTATAGGAAGGGTCTCAGGATTGAAATGGGAAGGAGTTGGATATCACATCTCATGCTATAGGAAGGGTCTCAGGTTTGGTATAAGCATTGACATATCACATCTCATGCTATAGGAACGGTCTCAGGATTGGAATGGGAAGGAGTTGGATATCACATCTCAAGCTAAAGGAAGGGTCTCAGTATTGGAGTGGGAAGGAGTTGGATATCCCATCTCATGTTATAGGAAGGATCTCAGGATTGGAATGGGAAGGATTTGGATATCACATCTCTTGCTTTAGGAAGGGTCTCAGGTTTTTTATTAGAAACATTGAGATATCACATCTCATGCTATAGGAAGGGTCTCAGGTTGGAATGGGAAGGAGTTGGATATCACATCTCAAGCTATAGGAAGGGTCTCAGGTTTGGTATTAGAAGCATTGAGATATCAAGTCTCATGGTATAAAAAGGGTCTCAGAATTGGAATGGGAAGGAGTTGGGTATCACATCTCAAGCTATAGGAAGGGTCTCAGGATTGGAATGGGAAGGAGTTGTATATGACATCTCATGCCATAGGAAAGGTTTCAGGTTTAGTATAAGCATTGAGATATCCTATCTCTGCTATCGGAAGGGTCTCAGGATTGGAATGGGAAAGAGTTGGATATCCCATCTCATGTTATAGGAAGGGTCTCAGGTTTGGTATTAGAAGCATTGAGATACCAACTCTCATGCTATAGGAAGGGTCTCAGGATTGGAATCGGAAGGACTTGGATATCCCATCTCATGTTATTGGACGGGTCTCAGGTGTGGTATTAGAAGCATTGGGATATCACATTGCATGCTGTAGGAAGGGTCTCAGGTTTGGAATGGGAAGGAATTGGATATCACATCTCATGTCATAGGAAGGATCTCAGGTTTGCTATTAGAAGCATTGAGATATCACATCTCATGCTATAGGAAGGGTCTCAGGTTTGGAATGGGAAGGATTTGTATATCACATCTCTTGCTATAGGAAGGGTCTCAGGTTTGGTAGAAGCATTGAGATATCACATCTCATGCTATAGGAAGGGTCCCAGGATTGGAATGGGAAGGAGTAGTATATGACATCTCATGTCATAGGAAGGGTCTCAGGTTTGGTATAAGCATTGATATATCACATCTCTGCTATCGGAAGGGTCTCGGGATTGGAATGGTAAGGAGTTGGATATCCTATCTCATGTTATAGGAAGGGTCTCAGGTTTGGTATTAGAAGCATTGAGATATCACATCTCATGTTATAGGAAGGGTTTCAGGATTGGAATGGGAAGGACTTGGATATCACATCTCATGCTATAGGGAGGGTCTCAGGTTTCATATTAGAATCATTGAGATATCACATCTCATGCTATCGGAAGGGTCTCAGGATTGGAATGGGAAGAAGTTGGATATCACATCTCATGCTAAAGGAAGGGTCTCAGGCTTGGAAGGGGAAGGATTAGGACATTACATCTCATGTTATAGGACGGGTCTCAGGTTTAGTATTAGAAGCATTGAGATATCACATCTCATGGTATAGGAAGGGTCTCAGGATTGGATTGGGAAGGAGTTGGATATCCCATCTCATGCTATAGGAAGGGTCTCAGGTTTGGTATTAGAAGCATTGAGATATCACATCTCATGCTATAGGAAGGGTCTCAGGTTTCGTATTAGAAGCATTGAGATATCAAGTCTCATGGTATAGGAAGGGTCTTAGAATTGGAATGGGAAGGAGTTGGATATCACATCCCAAGCTATAGGAAGGGTCTCAGGATTGGAATGGGAAGGAGTTTGATATCACATCTCATGCCATAATATGGGTCTCAGGTTTGGTAGAAGCATTGAGATATCACATCTCATGCTATCTGAAGGGTCTCAGGATTGGATTTGGATGGAGTTGGATATCCCATCTCATGCTATAGGAAGGGTCTCAGGTTGGAATGGGAAGGAGTTGGATATCACATCTCATGTTATAGGAAGGGTCTCAGGATTGGAATGGGAAGGACTTGGATATCACATCTCATGCTATAGGAAGGCTCTGAGGTTTGGAAAGGGAAGGAGTTGGATATCACATTTCATGTTAGAGGAAGGATCTCAGGTTTGGTATTAGAGGCATTGAGATATCACATCTCATGCTATCGGAAGGGTCTCAAGATTGGAATGGGAAGGAGTTGGATATCACATCTCATGCTATAGGAAGGCTCTCAGGTTTGGAAAGGGAAGGAGTTGGATATCACATTTCATGTTAGAGGAAGGATCTCAGGTTTGGTATTAGAGGCATTGAGATATCACATCTCATGCTATCGGAAGGGTCTCAGGTTTGGAACTGGAAGGAGTTGGATATCACATCTCATGCTATAGGGAGGGTCTCAGGTTTGGAAGGGGATTTGGATATCACATCCCATGTTATAGGAAGGATCTCAGGTTTGGTATTAGAAGCATTGAGATATCACATCTCATGCTATCGGATGGGACCCAGGATTGGAATGGGAAGGAGTTGGATATCACATCTCATGCAATAGGAAGGGTCTCAGGTTTGGAACTGGAAGGAGTTGGATATCACATCTCATGTTAAGGGAAGTGTCTCAGGTTTGGTATAAGCATTGAGATATCACATCTCTGCTATCGGAAGTGTCTCAGGATTGGAATGGGAAGGAGTTGGATATCCCATCTCATGTTATAGGACGGGTCTCAGGTTTGGTATTAGAATCATTGAGATATCACATTGCATGCTGTAGGAAGGGTCTAAGGATTGGAATGGGAAGGACTTGGATATCACATCTCATGCTATAGGTAGGCTCTCAGGTTTGGAAAGGGAAGGAGTTGGATATCACATTTCATGTTAGAGGAAGGATCTCAGGTTTGGTATTAGAGGCATTGAGATATCCCATCTCATGCTATAGGAAGGGTCTCAGGTTGGAATGGGAAGGAGTTGGATATCACATCTCATGTTATAGGAAGGGTCTCAGGATTGGAATGGGAAGGACTTGGATATCACATCTCATGCTATAGGAAGGCTCTGAGGTTTGGAAAGGGAAGGAGTTGGATATCACATTTCATGTTAGAGGAAGGATCTCAGGTTTGGTATTAGAGGCATTGAGATATCACATCTCATGCTATCGGAAGGGTCTCAAGATTGGAATGGGAAGGAGTTGGATATCACATCTCATGCTATAGGAAGGCTCTCAGGTTTGGAAAGGGAAGGAGTTGGATATCACATTTCATGTTAGAGGAAGGATCTCAGGTTTGGTATTAGAGGCATTGAGATATCACATCTCATGCTATCGGAATGGTCTCAGGTTTGGAACTGGAAGGAGTTGAATATCACATCTCATGCTATAGGGAGGGTCTCAGGTTTGGAAGGGGATTTGGATATCACATCTCATGTTATAGGAAGGATCTCAGGTTTGGTATTAGAAGCATTGAGATATCACATCTCATGCTATCGGATGGGACTCAGGATTGGAATGGGAAGGAGTTGAATATCACATCTCATGCTATAGGAAGGGTCTCAGGTTTGGAACTGGAAGGAGTTGGATATCACATCTCATGTTAAGGGAAGTGTCTCAGGTTTGGTATAAGTATTGAGATATCACATCTCTGCTATCGGAAGTGTCTCAGGATTGGAATGGGAAGGAGTTGGATATCCCATCTCATGTTATAGGACGGGTCTCAGGTTTGGTATTAGAATCATTGAGATATCACATTGCATGCTGTAGGAAGGGTCTAAGGATTGGAATGGGAAGGACTTGGATATCACATCTCATGCTATAGGTAGGCTCTCAGGTTTGGAAAGGGAAGGAGTTGGATATCACATTTCATGTTAGAGGAAGGATCTCAGGTTTGGTATTAGAGGCATTGAGATATCACATCTCATGCTATAGGAAGGGTCTCAGGATTGGAATGGGAAGGAGTTGGATATCACATCTCATGCTATAGGAAGGGTCTCAGGTTTGGTATAAGCATTGAGATATCATATTGCATGCTGTAGGAGGGGTCTAAGGATTGGAATGGGAAGGACTTGGATATCACATCTCATGCTATAGGTAGGCTCTCAGGTTTGGAAAGGGAAGGAGTTGGATATCACATTTCATGTTAGAGGAAGGATCTCAGGTTTGGTATTAGAGGCATTGAGATATCACATCTCATGCTATAGGAAGGGTCTCAGGATTGGAATGGGAAGGAGTTGGATATCACATCTCAGGCTATAGGAAGGGTCTCAGGTTTGGTATAAGCATTGAGATATCACATCTCATGCTATAGGAAGGGTCTCAGGATTGGAATGGGAAGGATTTGGATATCACATCTCATGCTAAAGGATGGGTCTCAGGTTTTTTATTAGAAACATTGAGATATCACATCTCATGCCATAGGAAGGGTTTCAGGATTGGAATGGGAAGGATTTGGATATCACATCTCATGCTAAAGGAAGGGTCTAAGGTTTGGAAGGGGAAGGATTTGGATATCATATCTCATGTTATAGGACGGGTCCCAGGTTTGGTATTAGAAGCATTGAGATATCACATCTCATGGTATAGGAAGGGTCTCAGGATTGGAATGGGAAGGAGTTGGATATCACATCTCATCCAATAGGAAGGGTCTCAGGTTTGGAATTGGAAGGAATTGGATATCACATCTCATGCTATAGGAAGGGTCTCAGGATTGGAATGGGAAGGAGTTGGATATCACATCTCAGGCTATAGGAAGGGTCTCAGGTTTGGTATAAGCATTGAGATATCACATCTCATGCTATAGGAAGGGTCTCAGGATTGGAATGGGAAGGATTTGGATATCACATCTCATGCTAAAGGATGGGTCTCAGGTTTTTTATTAGAAACATTGAGATATCACATCTCATGCCATAGGAAGGGTTTCAGGATTGGAATGGGAAGGATTTGGATATCACATCTCATGCTAAAGGAAGGGTCTAAGGTTTGGAAGGGGAAGGATTTGGATATCATATCTCATGTTATAGGACGGGTCCCAGGTTTGGTATTAGAAGCATTGAGATATCACATCTCATGGTATAGGAAGGGTCTCAGGATTGGAATGGGAAGGAGTTGGATATCACATCTCATCCAATAGGAAGGGTCTCAGGTTTGGAATGGGAAGGAATTGGATATCACATCTCATGTTATAGGAAGGATCTCAGGATTGGAATGGGAAGGACTTGGATATCACATCTCATGCTATAGGTAGGCTCTCAGGTTTGGAAAGGGAAGGAGTTGGATATCACATTTCATGTTAGAGGAAGGATCTCAGGTTTGGTATTAGAGGCATTGAGATATCACATCTCATGCTATAGGAAGGGTCTCAGGATTGGAATGGGAAGGAGTTGGATATCACATCTCATGCTATAGGAAGGGTCTCAGGTTTGGTATAAGCATTGAGATATCATATTGCATGCTGTAGGAGGGGTCTAAGGATTGGAATGGGAAGGACTTGGATATCACATCTCATGCTATAGGTAGGCTCTCAGGTTTGGAAAGGGAAGGAGTTGGATATCACATTTCATGTTAGAGGAAGGATCTCAGGTTTGGTATTAGAGGCATTGAGATATCACATCTCATGCTATAGGAAGGGTCTCAGGATTGGAATGGGAAGGAGTTGGATATCACATCTCAGGCTATAGGAAGGGTCTCAGGTTTGGTATAAGCATTGAGATATCACATCTCATGCTATAGGAAGGGTCTCAGGATTGGAATGGGAAGGATTTGGATATCACATCTCATGCTAAAGGATGGGTCTCAGGTTTTTTATTAGAAACATTGAGATATCACATCTCATGCCATAGGAAGGGTTTCAGGATTGGAATGGGAAGGATTTGGATATCACATCTCATGCTAAAGGAAGGGTCTAAGGTTTGGAAGGGGAAGGATTTGGATATCATATCTCATGTTATAGGACGGGTCCCAGGTTTGGTATTAGAAGCATTGAGATATCACATCTCATGGTATAGGAAGGGTCTCAGGATTGGAATGGGAAGGAGTTGGATATCACATCTCATCCAATAGGAAGGGTCTCAGGTTTGGAATGGGAAGGAATTGGATATCACATCTCATGTTATAGGAAGGATCTCAGGATTGGAATGGGAAGGATTTGGATATCACATCTCATGCCATAGGAAAGGTCTCAGGTTTGGTATAAGCATTGAGATATCACATCTCTGCTATCGGAAGGGTCTCAGGATTGGAATGGGAAGGAGTTGGATATACCATCTCATGTTATAGGAAGGGTCTCAGGTTTGGTATTAGAAGCATTGAGATATCACATCCCATGCTATAGGAAGGGTCTCAGGATTGGAATGGGAAGGACCTCGATATCCCATCTCATGTTATTGGATGGGTCTCAGGTGTGGTATTAGAAGCATTGAGATATTCACATCGCATGCTGTAGGAAGGGTCTCAGGTTTGGAATGGAAAGGAATTGGATATCACATCTCATGTCATAGGAAGGATCTCAGGTTTGCTATTAGAAGCATTGAGATATCACATCTCATGCTATAGGAATGGTCTCAGGATTGGAATGAGAAGGAGTTGGATATTACATTCTTGCTATAGGATGGGTCTCAGGTTTGGAATGGGAAGGAGTTGGATATCACATATGCTATAGGAAGGGCCTCAGGTTTGGAATGAGAAGGAGTTGGATATCACATCTCATGCTTTAAGACGGGTCTCAGTTTTGGTATTAGAAGCATTGAGATATCACATCTCATGCTATAGGAAGGGTCTCAGGTTTGGTATTACAAGCATTGTGATATCACAGCTCACGCTATAGGAAGGGTCTCTGGTTTGGAATGGGAAGGATTTGTATATCACAACTCATGCCATAGGAAGGGTCTCAGGTTTCGTATAAGCATTGAGATATCACATCTCTGCTATCAGAAGGATCTCAGGATTGGAATGGGAAGGACTTAGATATCACATCTCATGCTATAAGGAGGGTCTCAGTTTTGATATTAGAAGCATTCAGATATCACATCTCATGCTATCGGAAGGGTCTCAGGATTGGAATGGGAAGGAGCTGGATATCACATCTCATGCTAAAGGAAGGGTCTCAGTTTTGGAAGGGGAAGGATTTGGATATCACATCTCATGTTATAGGACGGGTCTCAGGTTTGGTATTAGAAGCATTGAGATTTCACACCTCATGGTATAGGAAGGGTTTCCGGATTGGAATGGGGAGGAGTTGGATATCATATCTCATGCTATAGGAAGGGTCTCAGGATTGGAATGGGAAGGAGTGTGATATCAAATCTCATGCCATAGGAAGGGTCTCAGGTTTGGTATTAGAAGCATTGAGATATCACATCTCATGCTATAGAAAGTGTCTGAGGATTGGAATGGGAAGGAGTTGGATATCACATCTCATGCTATAGGAAGGGTCTCAGGTTTGGTAGAAGCATTGAGATATCACATCTCATGCTATAGGAAGAGTCTCAGGATTGGAATGGGAAGGAGTTGGATATCACGTCTCATGTTATAGGAAAGGTCTCAGGTTTGGTAGTAGAAACATTGAGATATCAAATCTCATGCTATAGGAAGGGACGCAGGATTGGAATGGGACGGAGTTTTATATCACATTTCATGCTATAGGAAGGATCCAGGTTTGGTATTAGAAGCATTGAGATATCACATCTCATGCTATACGAAGGGTCTTAGATTTGGAATGGGAAGGAGTTGGATATCCCATCTCATGTTATAGGACGGGTCTCAGGTTTGGTATTAGAAGCAGTGAGATATGACATTGCATGCTGTAGGAAGGGTCTCAGGTTTGGAATGGGAAGGAATTGGATATCACATCTCATGCTATAGGAAGGGTCTCAGGTTTCGTATTAGAAGCATTGAGATATCAAGTCTCATGGTATAGGAAGGGTCTCAGAATTGGAATGGGAAGGAGTTGGATATCACATCTCAAGCTATAGGAAGGGTCTCAGGATTGGAATGGGAAGGAGTTTGATATCACATCTCATGCCATAGTATGGGTCTCAGGTTTGGTAGAAGCATTGAGATATCACATCTCATGCTATCAGAACGGTCTCAGGATAGGATGAGTTGGATATCCCATCTCATGCTATAGGAAGGGTCTCAGGTTGGAATGGTAAGGAGTTGGATATCACATCTCATGTTATAGGAAGTGTCTCAGGATTGGAATGGGACGGAGTTTTATATCACATTTCATGCTATAGGAAGGATCCAGGTTTGGTATTAGAAGCATTGAGATATCACATCTCATGCTATACGAAGGGTCTCAGATTTGGAATGGGAAGGAGTTGGATATCCCATCTCATGTTATAGGACGGGTCTCAGGTTTGGTATTAGAAGCATTGAGATATGACATCGCATGCTGTAGGAAGGGTCTCAGGTTTGGAATGGGAAGGAATTGGATATCACATCTCATGCTATAGGAAGGGTCTCAGGTTTCGTATTAGAAGCATTGAGATATCAAGTCTCATGGTATAGGAAGGGTCTCAGAATTGGAATGGGAAGGAGTTTGATATCACATCTCATGCCATAGTATGGGTCTCAGGTTTGGTAGAAGCATTGAGATATCACATCTCATGCTATCGGAACGGCCTCAGGATAGGATGAGTTGGATATCCCATCTCATGCTATAGGAAGGCTCTCAGGTTTGGAAAGGGAAGGAGTTGGATATCACATTTCATGTTAGAGGAAGGATCTCAGGTTTGGTATTAGAGGCATTGAGATATCACATCTCATGCTATTGGAAGGGTCTCAGGATTGGAATGGGAAGGAGTTGGATATCACATCTCATGCTATAGGAAGGGTCTCAGGTTTGGAACTGGAAGGAGTTGGATATCACATCTCATGCTATAGGGAGGGTCTCAGGTTTGGAAGGTGATTTGGATATCACATCTCATGTTATAGGAAGGATCTCAGGTTTGGTATTAGAAGCATTGAGATATCACATCTCATGCTAACGGATGGGTCTCAGGATTGGAATGGGAAGAAGTTGGATATCACATCTCATGCAATAGGAAGGTTCTCAGGTTTGGAACTGGAAAGAGTTGGATATCACATCTCATGTTATAGGAAGCGTCTCAGGTTTGGTATAAGCATTGAGATATCATATGTCTGCTATTGGAAGTGTCTCAGGATTGGAATGGGAAGGAGTTGGATATCACATCTCATGCTATAGGTAGGCTCTCAGGTTTGGAAAGGGAAGGAGTTGGATATCACATTTCATGTTAGATGAAGGATCTCAGGTTTGGTATTAGAGGCATTGAGATATCACATCTCATTCTATAGGAAGGGTCTCAGGATTGGAATGGGAAGGAGTTGGATATCACATCTCATGCTATAGGAAGGGTCTCAGGTTTGGTATAAGCATTGAGATATCACATCGCATGCTGTAGGAAGGGTCTAAGGATTGGAATGGGAAGGACTTGGATATCACATCTCATGCAATAGGTAGGCTCTCAGGTTTGGAAAGGGAAGGAGTTGGATATCACATTTCATGTTAGAGGAAGGATCTCAGGTTTGGTGTTAAGACGGATTTCTGAACTCTGTCCTGGTGGCGCAGAGGTTCAGAAGGCCAACCTAATTACTTGGAACAGGGTAACCTCTGGACAAGCCAGACCAATCAAGGTAGCGATCGCGGCGGTCAAGACTAGGTCTCAAGAGGGGTGAGGGTGACTGAAAGCCCGCAATGAGCACACAAAGCAAGAGCGCTTACAAACTACTCCAAACAGTTGTTTATATCAAAAATAGATACACATTTATTATAAGGCCTCAAAACTAATGACCACAGTAAAAGCAGCAACATACAACGATATTAAACCAACACATACACTATCCACCCAATATATATACAGAATACACAGTTTCACAGCATTAGCAGCACGAAATATGTTATCCACCTGCAGGGGAAGGAAAACAGGCAGTGCGAACCAATGCTTGTGATATGTCCGCCTTCTGAGGCCCCTAACTAGATGGTAGTCCAATCCCTACGAAGAGTGGAGCCTAGCGCTCAAAAGTACCTGCACACGCCGGTGCCAATGGGCAGAAGGTGAAGCTCTTCGGAGGACGTTGGACGCTCTGTAGGGAGCTCTAATGAAGGAGAACACGGTCCGCGACTCTAGCGCAGCCTCCACTGTGAGGCAGAAGCAGGGCGCGAGTACGGACAAGGGGTGCTGTATTTACAGCGGGGAAAAGCAAGGGGCACTGCAGAAGGGTGACCAGATCCTAGCTAATCTACTCACCGGTCCCCGAAGCAAGCAGGCCCGAGCTTCTCCTCGATAGATACAGCTTCTGGCAGGTTCTGAAGAGCAGGGAACGTCTCGTCGTCGTGCAGAGTAAAAAGACGTCCCGATCGAAGAAACAAGCACAGTTTTGTCGCCACAGCAGGGCAACGGAACGGCCGGGTGTATTCAAGCCAAACGAGCACTGCTCACCTCTAGCTTAGGACTGCTAAGCAAACGAAGCGTGTGAGCATGCCCCGGACTCAGAATACCACCCAACCTGTCGGCGATTACAGAGCAGGCCTCCTTAGTAAGCTGGTCAGTCAACTGGATGGCCCAGAGACACTTCCGAAGGCTTACAGCAGGAGTTGATGAAGGTGCCGGGAATAGCTGGTCCTGCTATTCCAATAGGTCGAAGCGCCAGTACAGGCCTTCTTGTTCGATCTTAGGTGGAAAGGGCTTCACCGGACGACAGCAATGAGGAGCAGAAGTTCTTCAGGGGGTCACCAGCGATTCCTCGGTCCAGCCTCGTGTTCGCAGGATACTTGGCTCCTGTATCCCTGGGTTCGTAAGAACTCAGGAGATCGACCTGGTAGTGGTGTTTCCAGCTCCCTCTTATCCACGGTTCCCTTCGCGCCAAAACGGAGGGGAGCCAATGGGAGATCCGCTCATCAACACACATACCATACGTGGACCAATCACGGACCACAGTGGTCCCAGGCATTCACACCACCCTAGACTCTCTGGCACCCAGGATGTGTATTGGGACCAGACAGCCCAGCCCACATCCTGGGGGCACTCAAACGACATGTAGAAGCCCGCGAAAGCAACCGTGTTTCGCGGGAAACTACATGCCCAAATAAGGAAGGCCCCGGGTCGCCTGACCCGGGGGAAGGTAAAGGGAGCAAGACGGACAGTGGACGAGACAAAGGAGCCTCGTGGTCCGGCCATTTTGGGTAGCCGGGCCACCCTTTTGTGTTCGCGGCAAAAAGGTGCTCAGAACGGCAAAAGGAGCTCAAAATAAACCAAATGATCGCTGCCACCAGCCCAGTCCCTGAATGACTTGCACCGATCCAAAAACCATCCTACAAGAGTGTCTAGGGTCTGTAGAAGGCTAGAGACCCAAGAGAGCTGTAACTTAGCTTACAGTGCCCTCTTGTGTCGTGTTGCACTAAAATGGCGACACGATAAAAGAAACTACGGGAAACAGCGTTCCCCGGTACTGACTGTCTTAAGGGCATGTCAGTTTCCCCGTAAGAAAGGAGCGAAAGCCCAGAGGAGTACGGCAGAAGGCTGCACTTCTCTGGCAAAGTCAAGAAAACAGGTTGAAAACAATAGCAAAAAGTTTAGGGGTTGCCACATGGAAGGAAAGTTCCCTACAATAACGAAATCTTTCCTAACACTCGCCCCTCCCAGACTATGGACAGGGGGAACTAATCCACCCCTGGATGAGTCTCTTGTTCAGGTCGGTAAAACATTCTGGACAACCCATCAGCATTGCTATGTTGGACACCTGGCCTATGCTCAATAGTGAAGTCGAAGCCTTGTAGACTTATGGACCACCTAAGCAACTTTGGATTCTCCCCCTTCATGTTCATTAGCCACTTTAACGGCTTATGGTCAGTCTGCACAGTGAAGTGGGTCCCATAGAGGTAGGGCCGCAGCTTCCTTAGGGCCCACACAACAGAGAAACATTCTTTCTCTACCGTGGACCATCTGAGCTCTCTGTCCTTAAGCTGGCGACTAATAAAACCGATAGGGTGTTCCTTACCCTTCTCATCTACTTGTGATAGTACAGCTCCTATCCCAGTGTCAGAGGCATCCGTCTGCACGATAAAAGGTCTTTGATAATCAGGGGCCCTGAGCACAGGGGCCTGGCACAAGGAGTCTTTCAAGCCATTGAAGGCCTTCTCACACTCGTCAGTCCAAGTTACCTTCTTGGGTTTCTTCGGAGTTGTGAGGGCAGTCAGAGGAGCAGCTATGGTGCCATAGTCTGCCATAAAATTGCGGTAATAACCCGTGAGTCCTAAGAAGGCTCTCACTTGGGTTTGTGTAGTGGGGGTAGGCCAGTCTTGTACTGCTTGTACTTTACTGGGGAGAGGCTGTATCCTTCCTCCACCTACTTCATGCCCAAGGTAAACCACTGAGCCTTGTCCAATCTGGCATTTACTCGCCTTTATGGTCAAGTGGGCTTTCTGAAGAGCCTGGAGCACAATCCCGAGGTGTTTCACATGGTCTTCCCAGGTGGCACTGAAAACTGCTATATCGTCCAGATATGCAAGACAGAATTCGTCCAACCCATTCAACACATGATTCACAAGCCTCTGGAAAGTGGCAGGTGCATTCTTCAATCCGAACGGCATTACCCGGAATTGGTAAAGCCCGTCGGGAGTTGAAAATGCTGTCTTCTCCTTGGCATGTTCTGCTAAAGCTATTTGCCAATAGCCCGCAGTCAGGTCAAACGTGCTGAGGTACTTGGAGGCACCCAAGGTATCCACCAGCTCGTCAGTTCGAGGCAAGGGGTGAGCGTCTGTCTTGGTGACAGCATTCAGAGCCCTGTAATCCACGCAGAACCTCAATTCAGAAGTGCCTGCTTTTGGAACCAGAACCACAGGACTGGACCAAGGACTACTAGAGGGTTCAATCACCCCAAGGTCTAACATCTTGTTGACCTCGGTCTTAATATAAGACCGTACTTTATTCGACATCCTGTATCCCCTACTTTTGGTAGGTACACTGTCTCCTGTGTCAATGTTATGTTTGCACCAAGGTGTCAAACCAGGCGACTGTGAAAACAGGGGGGAAAACTGCCTAAGCAAACTTTTCACCTCAGCCTGCTGATCAGAAGTCAGGTGAGGGGCCACTCGGACACCCTCAACGGAGCTATCTGAAGGACCGCTTTGGAACAGGTCGGGAAGAGGTTCTGACTCCTCTTCCTCAACGTCTGACGCCAGTAGCAGTGCTGCGATTTCGACTCTTGGGACGAAAGCCTTCAGCCTATTTACGTGGAACACTTTTGGAGCCTGTCCAGGCCTTCCAAGGTCCACTAAATAGTTCACCTCACCCAGGGGCTCCACCACTGTGTAAGGGCCTGACCATTTGTCCTGTAAAGCGCGAGGCCTTATGGGGTTCATGATCAGGACTTGCTGACCAGGTGTAAAGTGAATTAAGGAAGCTTTCTGGTCGTACCAATGTTTCACCAGCGCTTGTCCTGCTTTCAACTTTTCACTAGCCAAGCCCATCAGGAGTACCATCCGTTTTCTGAGCCCTAGCACATAGTCAACTACATTGGTAGTAACAGGGGGAGTGGGCATCTCCCATCCCTCTTTGACGATGGCTAAGGGTCCCCGTACGGGATGACCGAACAGAAGTTCGAAGGGGCTGAAGCCAACACCCTCCTGTGGTACCTCTCTGTAGGCAAACAACAAGCATGGTAAAAGAAGGTCCCATTTCCTCCTCTGGGGCTCCTCCAGAGCCCCAATCATGCTCTTTAGCGTTCTGTTGAAACGCTCCACCAGACCATTGGTCTGGGGGTGGTATGCAGAAGAGAACTTGTAGGTGACTCCACATTCTTTCCACATAGCCTGCATATACTTCGACATAAAGTTGCTGCCACGATCTGACACAACTTCTTTAGGGAAGCCAACCCTAGTAAATATGCCGAGTAACGCTTTTGCAACTGACTTGGCAGTTACAGTCTTTAATGGGATGGCCTCAGGATACCTGGTTGCATGGTCGACCAGCACCAGGATAAACCTATTGCCTGAGGATGTTTGCGGGTCAAGGGGACCAACGATGTCGATCCCTACCCTTTCAAATGGTACCCCCACAACTGGGAGCGGTACCAACGGAGCTTGGATTGTCGCGCCAACCTTACCAGACAACTGGCAGGAGGCACAACTCCTGCAGTGACTTTCTACTTGCACCCCCATCTTGGGCCAGTAGAAGTGCATAGATAACCTTTGCTTGGTCCTCTTCATTCCAAGGTGACCAGCAAGGGGAACTTCATGCGCCAACTGCAGGAGGAAGGGTCTAACAGAAAGGGGAACCACCAACCTCCTATGGTCTCCTTCTGTAGACTCTGTGGGCTCACTGTACAGGAGTCCACCTTCCCAATAAATCCGATGCTTCCCAGGAGGTTCACCCTCAAGCTGGGAGCAGGCCTGTCTCCTTAGGCCTTCCAGAGATGGGCACTCACGTTGGCCCTTACTGAAGTCGTCCCTATCAGGACCTCCTTCAACTAACAAGTCTTTTAGTTCAGGATGGTCGTTGGGGTCGAACACTTCAGGCATCGCCACCTCCTCGTCAGGCTCGGGCGATTGACCAACTCCCTCCACCGCAGTGGTAGGCGAGTTCGGGGGAATATTCTCTTTCCCCCGTCGGGACTTGTTGACTCCTTTCGCCTTGGGTTTCCCCTTCGGCTGGGGCGGCGTATTGGACTTGGCCAATGCTGCCCGTGCTTGAGACCGTGTGTAGGGTCTTTCGGCAGTGTCTCCTACGAGCCCTAGAGCTCTGAGATCATTGCCCAACAAGACCTTTCCCGGGACGTTTCTCTGAATGCTCACTGGAATCCTAACTGCTGTACCATTTAAAGTTAGATTAACAGGGATCACGGGAAACATACGGAGGGGGCCGTCAGCCAACTTAGTGGGCATCAGAGTAGCTCTGGCAACTTCCTCTGAGTCTACCAAGGTAGAATCCACTACAGTTCGACTGCACCCACTATCCCTAAGAGCTGGAGTATCCACTCCATTGATCAGCACACTGTCTTTAAAGTAGTGCTTGGTATTATCCGGAATCCTAGCATACGCCTCTGCGACTTTAGGCTCCCAGGAACCCAGGGACACTAAAACTACCTCAGCCTCTATTCCGCTGGGAAATGAGTCTGAGGAGAAGGATGCTCCTGTAATCTCTTCTTCCTCGTAGGAGGAGAAGGCCAGATTAGCGGAGTGGACCCCCAAAGGTCTAACCTTACAACGGGGATCCCCCTTCACATGGTCAGTTGCTCCACAAGAAAAACAAGCCCCATTGGGTCTGTTTACGTAGGGAGGCTTATTATAACCAGAGTTCTGTTTCGGAGGCGAACCTCCACTACCCTGTGAGTTCTCGGATGGCTTACCCTTATTTTTCTTTTTGTGGCCCTTATGGGAAGAAGATTTAGCAGATTCCCCACCCTCCACATCTTTGGACTTTTTCCCTTCCTCCTGCTTACCAGGATGGGTTTTGTCCTTATGGGACACTCGATGTGACACCCATAAATCTGCTGCAATGGCCAGCTTCTTAGGATCTATCTCCTTCGAATCGGCCAAATGCTGCTTAAGCTCCGGGGAAGAAGAAGCAAAAATGTGTTCCAGCATGACCAGATTGATCATGCCTTCGAAGGTAGAAACCTTATAACCTTCAACCCAGCCAGTCAAGTTTTTCAGGGACTCAGCTACATACGACACCCAAGTACCACCTTCCTTTTTCTTATACTCTCTAAACCTTTTCAAATATTGGGTCGGAGTCTTCCCAAACTTTAAAATGAGAGTCTGCTTCAACATTGCAAAATCAGCGCGCTCAGCCTTCGACATTTCCATAATGGCACTGCAACCAGAATGGGGCAGTCTGCTGAGTAACCATGCAATCTTATCCGCATTATCAACCTCTTGAACCTCGCATGCATACTCAAACGCATTTAACCAGTCCATAATGTCATTTCGTTCCTCATACACACTGAGCAGATCTTTTGGAAACCGTGGATGAGAGGAAGCCCCAGAACCCTGTCCAGGACCCTTGGACCCATTTGCGAACTGAAGCTTGGCCAGTTCCAACTGGTGATCCCTGTCTTTTTGTTTTTCTGCCTGGTCGATTTTCAGTTTGGCTATGCTGAATTCAAGCTCCTGCTGCCTAAACCGCAGCTCTTGCTTCTTGAATTCAAGCCTAGCCTCCCCATCAACACTGGCAGAGGAAACGTTAGACATTACATCCTCCCTGTCCTCGTGGTCGTGATGGATCAGTGCAGCGGCAGAACCGTCGGTTCTGCCAGTGAGAGCAGCCCCACCACCTTCTGCACTGTCCTCGGAAGTTATAGCGTCAAGCTGCGCTTCTTGCCACGCCACGATTCTCTGGATCATTTCCAATTTAGTGCCTTGAGAGGAAACCCCTCTCTCCGCACACATCTTCTTCAATGTTTCAGATTTCGAAGCATTTAAGGTTAATAAAGTATTCGTTTCCATACTGTCGATAGGACTATGGCCTTTTTAACGTTATATTCAATACTTTACTGCGTGTCCTGGTTGGAATAACCTGAAAACGCCTTAGCTCGTGCGCAACACTGGATACCTTCAGTCGTATCCCACCGCTGTACACCAATTTGTTAAGACGGATTTCTGAACTCTGTCCTGGTGGCGCAGAGGTTCAGAAGGCCAACCTAATTACTTGGAACAGGGTAACCTCTGGACAAGCCAGACCAATCAAGGTAGCGATCGCGGCGGTCAAGACTAGGTCTCAAGAGGGGTGAGGGTGACTGAAAGCCCGCAATGAGCACACAAAGCAAGAGCGCTTACAAACTACTCCAAACAGTTGTTTATATCAAAAATAGATACACATTTATTATAAGGCCTCAAAACTAATGACCACAGTAAAAGCAGCAACATACAACGATATTAAACCAACACATACACTATCCACCCAATATATATACAGAATACACAGTTTCACAGCATTAGCAGCACGAAATATGTTATCCACCTGCAGGGGAAGGAAAACAGGCAGTGCGAACCAATGCTTGTGATATGTCCGCCTTCTGAGGCCCCTAACTAGATGGTAGTCCAATCCCTACGAAGAGTGGAGCCTAGCGCTCAAAAGTACCTGCACACGCCGGTGCCAATGGGCAGAAGGTGAAGCTCTTCGGAGGACGTTGGACGCTCTGTAGGGAGCTCTAATGAAGGAGAACACGGTCCGCGACTCTAGCGCAGCCTCCACTGTGAGGCAGAAGCAGGGCGCGAGTACGGACAAGGGGTGCTGTATTTACAGCGGGGAAAAGCAAGGGGCACTGCAGAAGGGCGACCAGATCCTAGCTAATCTACTCACCGGTCCCCGAAGCAAGCAGGCCCGAGCTTCTCCTCGATAGATACAGCTTCTGGCAGGTTCTGAAGAGCAGGGAACGTCTCGTCGTCGTGCAGAGTAAAAAGACGTCCCGATCGAAGAAACAAGCACAGTTTTGTCGCCACAGCAGGGCAACGGAACGGCCGGGTGTATTCAAGCCAAACGAGCACTGCTCACCTCTAGCTTAGGACTGCTAAGCAAACGAAGCGTGTGAGCATGCCCCGGACTCAGAATACCACCCAACCTGTCGGCGATTACAGAGCAGGCCTCCTTAGTAAGCTGGTCAGTCAACTGGATGGCCCAGAGACACTTCCGAAGGCTTACAGCAGGAGTTGATGAAGGTGCCGGGAATAGCTGGTCCTGCTATTCCAATAGGTCGAAGCGCCAGTACAGGCCTTCTTGTTCGATCTTAGGTGGAAAGGGCTTCACCGGACGACAGCAATGAGGAGCAGAAGTTCTTCAGGGGGTCACCAGCGATTCCTCGGTCCAGCCTCGTGTTCGCAGGATACTTGGCTCCTGTATCCCTGGGTTCGTAAGAACTCAGGAGATCGACCTGGTAGTGGTGTTTCCAGCTCCCTCTTATCCACGGTTCCCTTCGCGCCAAAACGGAGGGGAGCCAATGGGAGATCCGCTCATCAACACACATACCATACGTGGACCAATCACGGACCACAGTGGTCCCAGGCATTCACACCACCCTAGACTCTCTGGCACCCAGGATGTGTATTGGGACCAGACAGCCCAGCCCACATCCTGGGGGCACTCAAACGACATGTAGAAGCCCGCGAAAGCAACCGTGTTTCGCGGGAAACTACATGCCCAAATAAGGAAGGCCCCGGGTCGCCTGACCCGGGGGAAGGTAAAGGGAGCAAGACGGACAGTGGACGAGACAAAGGAGCCTCGTGGTCCGGCCATTTTGGGTAGCCGGGCCACCCTTTTGTGTTCGCGGCAAAAAGGTGCTCAGAACGGCAAAAGGAGCTCAAAATAAACCAAATGATCGCTGCCACCAGCCCAGTCCCTGAATGACTTGCACCGATCCAAAAACCATCCTACAAGAGTGTCTAGGGTCTGTAGAAGGCTAGAGACCCAAGAGAGCTGTAACTTAGCTTACAGTGCCCTCTTGTGTCGTGTTGCACTAAAATGGCGACACGATAAAAGAAACTACGGGAAACAGCGTTCCCCGGTACTGACTGTCTTAAGGGCATGTCAGTTTCCCCGTAAGAAAGGAGCGAAAGCCCAGAGGAGTACGGCAGAAGGCTGCACTTCTCTGGCAAAGTCAAGAAAACAGGTTGAAAACAATAGCAAAAAGTTTAGGGGTTGCCACATGGAAGGAAAGTTCCCTACAATAACGAAATCTTTCCTAACATTTGGTATTAGAGGCATTGAGATATCACATCTCATGCTATAGGAAGGGTCTCAGGATTGGAATGGGAAGGAGTTGGATATCACATCTCATGCTATAGGAAGGGTCTCAGGTTTGGTATAAGCATTGACATATCACATCTCATGCTATTGGAACGGTCTCAGGATTGGAATGGGAAGGAGTTGGATATCACATCTCAAGCTATAGGAAGGGTCTCAGTATTGGAGTGGGAAGGAGTTGGATATCCCATCTCATGTTATAGGAAGGATCTCAGGATTGGAATGGGAAGGATTTGGATATCACATCTCTTGCTTTAGGAAGGGTCTCAGGTTTTTTATTAGAAACATTGAGATATCACATCTCATGCTATAGGAAGGGTCTCAGGTTGGAATGGGAAGGAGTTGGATATCACATCTCAAGCTATAGGAAGGGTCTCAGGTTTGGTATTAGAAGCATTGAGATATCAAGTCTCATGGTATAAAAAGGGTCTCAGAATTGGAATGGGAAGGAGTTGGGTATCACATCTCAAGCTATAGGAAGGGTCTCAGGATTGGAATGGGAAGGAGTTGTATATGACATCTCATGCCATAGGAAAGGTTTCAGGTTTAGTATAAGCATTGAGATATCCTATCTCTGCTATCGGAAGGGTCTCAGGATTGGAATGGGAAAGAGTTGGATATCCCATCTCATGTTATAGGAAGGGTCTCAGGTTTGGTATTAGAAGCATTGAGATACCAACTCTCATGCTATAGGAAGGGTCTCAGGATTGGAATCGGAAGGACTTGGATATCCCATCTCATGTTATTGGACGGGTCTCAGGTGTGGTATTAGAAGCATTGGGATATCACATCGCATGCTGTAGGAAGGGTCTCAGGTTTGGAATGGGAAGGAATTGGATATCACATCTCATGTCATAGGAAGGATCTCAGGTTTGCTATTAGAAGCATTGAGATATCACATCTCATGCTATAGGAAGGGTCTCAGGTTTGGAATGGGAAGGATTTGTATATCACATCTCTTGCTATAGGAAGGGTCTCAGGTTTGGTAGAAGCATTGAGATATCACATCTCATGCTATAGGAAGGGTCCCAGGATTGGAATTGGAAGGAGTAGTATATGACATCTCATGTCATAGGAAGGGTCTCAGGTTTGGTATAAGCATTGATATATCACATCTCTGCTATCGGAAGGGTCTCGGGATTGGAATGGGAAGGAGTTGGATATCCTATCTCATGTTATAGGAAGGGTCTCAGGTTTGGTATTAGAAGCATTGAGATATCACATCTCATGTTATAGGAAGGGTTTCAGGATTGGAATGGGAAGGACTTGGATATCACATCTCATGCTATAGGGAGGGTCTCAGGTTTCATATTAGAATCATTGAGATATCACATCTCATGCTATCGGAAGGGTCTCAGGATTGAAATGGGAAGAAGTTGGATATCACATCTCATGCTAAAGGAAGGGTCTCAGGCTTGGAAGGGGAAGGATTAGGACATTACATCTCATGTTATAGGACGGGTCTCAGGTTTAGTATTAGAAGCATTGAGATATCACATCTCATGGTATAGGAAGGGTCTCAGGATTGGATTGGGAAGGAGTTGGATATCCCATCTCATGCTATAGGAAGGGTCTCAGGTTTGGTATTAGAAGCATTGAGATATCACATCTCATGCTATAGGAAGGGTCTCAGGTTTCGTATTAGAAGCATTGAGATATCAAGTCTCATGGTATAGGAAGGGTCTTAGAATTGGAATGGGAAGGAGTTGGATATCACATCCCAAGCTATAGGAAGGGTCTCAGGATTGGAATGGGAAGGAGTTTGATATCACATCTCATGCCATAATATGGGTCTCAGGTTTGGTAGAAGCATTGAGATATCACATCTCATGCTATCTGAAGGGTCTCAGGATTGGATTTGGATGGAGTTGGGTATCCCATCTCATGCTATAGGAAGGGTCTCAGGTTGGAATGGGAAGGAGTTGGATATCACATCTCATGTTATAGGAAGGGTCTCAGGATTGGAATGGGAAGGACTTGGATATCACATCTCATGCTATAGGAAGGCTCTGAGGTTTGGAAAGGGAAGGAGTTGGATATCACATTTCATGTTAGAGGAAGGATCTCAGGTGTGGTATTAGAGGCATTGAGATATCACATCTCATGCTATCGGAAGGGTCTCAAGATTGGAATGGGAAGGAGTTGGATATCACATCTCATGCTATAGGAAGGCTCTCAGGTTTGGAAAGGGAAGGAGTTGGATATCACATTTCATGTTAGAGGAAGGATCTCAGGTTTGGTATTAGAGGCATTGAGATATCACATCTCATGCTATCGGAAGGATCTCAGGTTTGGAACTGGAAGGAGTTGGATATCACATCTCATGCTATAGGGAGGGTCTCAGGTTTGGAAGGGGATTTGGATATCACATCCCATGTTATAGGAAGGATCTCAGGTTTGGTATTAGAAGCATTGAGATATCACATCTCATGCTATCGGATGGGACCCAGGATTGGAATGGGAAGGAGTTGGATATCACATCTCATGCTATAGGAAGGGTCTCAGGTTTGGAACTGGAAGGAGTTGGATATCACATCTCATGTTAAGGGAAGTGTCTCAGGTTTGGTATAAGCATTGA
Source organism: Ambystoma mexicanum (assembly GCF_040938575.1). NCBI lineage: Eukaryota > Metazoa > Chordata > Amphibia > Caudata > Ambystomatidae > Ambystoma > Ambystoma mexicanum. The sequence goes on from NC_090938.1 coordinate 296,908,345, forward strand.
GATATCACATCTCTGCTATCGGAAGTGTCTCAGGATTGGAATGGGAAGGAGTTGGATATCCCATCTCATGTTATAGGACGGGTCTCAGGTTTGGTATTAGAATCATTGAGATATCACATTGCATGCTGTAGGAAGGGTCTAAGGATTGGAATGGGAAGGACTTGGATATCACATCTCATGCTATAGGTAGGCTCTCAGGTTTGGAAAGGGAAGGAGTTGGATATCACATTTCATGTTAGAGGAAGGATCTCAGGTTTGGTATTAGAGGCATTGAGATATCCCATCTCATGCTATAGGAAGGGTCTCAGGTTGGAATGGGAAGGAGTTGGATATCACATCTCATGTTATAGGAAGGGTCTCAGGATTGGAATGGGAAGGACTTGGATATCACATCTCATGCTATAGGAAGGCTCTGAGGTTTGGAAAGGGAAGGAGTTGGATATCACATTTCATGTTAGAGGAAGGATCTCAGGTTTGGTATTAGAGGCATTGAGATATCACATCTCATGCTATCGGAAGGGTCTCAAGATTGGAATGGGAAGGAGTTGGATATCACATCTCATGCTATAGGAAGGCTCTCAGGTTTGGAAAGGGAAGGAGTTGGATATCACATTTCATGTTAGAGGAAGGATCTCAGGTTTGGTATTAGAGGCATTGAGATATCACATCTCATGCTATCGGAAGGGTCTCAGGTTTGGAACTGGAAGGATTTGGATATCACATCTCATGCTATAGGGAGGGTCTCAGGTTTGGAAGGGGATTTGGATATCACATCTCATGTTATAGGAAGGATCTCAGGTTTGGTATTAGAAGCATTGAGATATCACATCTCATGCTATCGGATGGGACTCAGGATTGGAATGGGAAGGAGTTGAATATCACATCTCATGCTATAGGAAGGGTCTCAGGTTTGGAACTGGAAGGAGTTGGATATCACATCTCATGTTAAGGGAAGTGTCTCAGGTTTGGTATAAGTATTGAGATATCACATCTCTGCTATCGGAAGTGTCTCAGGATTGGAATGGGAAGGAGTTGGATATCCCATCTCATGTTATAGGACGGGTCTCAAGTTTGGTATTAGAATCATTGAGATATCACATTGCATGCTGTAGGAAGGGTCTAAGGATTGGAATGGGAAGGACTTGGATATCACATCTCATGCTATAGGTAGGCTCTCAGGTTTGGAAAGGGAAGGAGTTGGATATCACATTTCATGTTAGAGGAAGGATCTCAGGTTTGGTATTAGAGGCATTGAGATATCACATCTCATGCTATAGGAAGGGTCTCAGGATTGGAATGGGAAGGAGTTGGATATCACATCTCATGCTATAGGAAGGGTCTCAGGTTTGGTATAAGCATTGAGATATCATATTGCATGCTGTAGGAGGGGTCTAAGGATTGGAATGGGAAGGACTTGGATATCACATCTCATGCTATAGGTAGGCTCTCAGGTTTGGAAAGGGAAGGAGTTGGATATCACATTTCATGTTAGAGGAAGGATCTCAGGTTTGGTATTAGAGGCATTGAGATATCACATCTCATGCTATAGGAAGGGTCTCAGGATTGGAATGGGAAGGAGTTGGATATCACATCTCAGGCTATAGGAAGGGTCTCAGGTTTGGTATAAGCATTGAGATATCACATCTCATGCTATAGGAAGGGTCTCAGGATTGGAATGGGAAGGATTTGGATATCACATCTCATGCTAAAGGATGGGTCTCAGGTTTTTTATTAGAAACATTGAGATATCACATCTCATGCCATAGGAAGGGTTTCAGGATTGGAATGGGAAGGATTTGGATATCACATCTCATGCTAAAGGAAGGGTCTAAGGTTTGGAAGGGGAAGGATTTGGATATCATATCTCATGTTATAGGACGGGTCCCAGGTTTGGTATTAGAAGCATTGAGATATCACATCTCATGGTATAGGAAGGGTCTCAGGATTGGAATGGGAAGGAGTTGGATATCACATCTCATCCAATAGGAAGGGTCTCAGGTTTGGAATGGGAAGGAATTGGATATCACATCTCATGCTATAGGAAGGGTCTCAGGATTGGAATGGGAAGGAGTTGGATATCACATCTCAGGCTATAGGAAGGGTCTCAGGTTTGGTATAAGCATTGAGATATCACATCTCATGCTATAGGAAGGGTCTCAGGATTGGAATGGGAAGGATTTGGATATCACATCTCATGCTAAAGGATGGGTCTCAGGTTTTTTATTAGAAACATTGAGATATCACATCTCATGCCATAGGAAGGGTTTCAGGATTGGAATGGGAAGGATTTGGATATCACATCTCATGCTAAAGGAAGGGTCTAAGGTTTGGAAGGGGAAGGATTTGGATATCATATCTCATGTTATAGGACGGGTCCCAGGTTTGGTATTAGAAGCATTGAGATATCACATCTCATGGTATAGGAAGGGTCTCAGGATTGGAATGGGAAGGAGTTGGATATCACATCTCATCCAATAGGAAGGGTCTCAGGTTTGGAATGGGAAGGAATTGGATATCACATCTCATGTTATAGGAAGGATCTCAGGATTGGAATGGGAAGGACTTGGATATCACATCTCATGCTATAGGTAGGCTCTCAGGTTTGGAAAGGGAAGGAGTTGGATATCACATTTCATGTTAGAGGAAGGATCTCAGGTTTGGTATTAGAGGCATTGAGATATCACATCTCATGCTATAGGAAGGGTCTCAGGATTGGAATGGGAAGGAGTTGGATATCACATCTCATGCTATAGGAAGGGTCTCAGGTTTGGTATAAGCATTGAGATATCATATTGCATGCTGTAGGAGGGGTCTAAGGATTGGAATGGGAAGGACTTGGATATCACATCTCATGCTATAGGTAGGCTCTCAGGTTTGGAAAGGGAAGGAGTTGGATATCACATTTCATGTTAGAGGAAGGATCTCAGGTTTGGTATTAGAGGCATTGAGATATCACATCTCATGCTATAGGAAGGGTCTCAGGATTGGAATGGGAAGGAGTTGGATATCACATCTCAGGCTATAGGAAGGGTCTCAGGTTTGGTATAAGCATTGAGATATCACATCTCATGCTATAGGAAGGGTCTCAGGATTGGAATGGGAAGGATTTGGATATCACATCTCATGCTAAAGGATGGGTCTCAGGTTTTTTATTAGAAACATTGAGATATCACATCTCATGCCATAGGAAGGGTTTCAGGATTGGAATGGGAAGGATTTGGATATCACATCTCATGCTAAAGGAAGGGTCTAAGGTTTGGAAGGGGAAGGATTTGGATATCATATCTCATGTTATAGGACGGGTCCCAGGTTTGGTATTAGAAGCATTGAGATATCACATCTCATGGTATAGGAAGGGTCTCAGGATTGGAATGGGAAGGAGTTGGATATCACATCTCATCCAATAGGAAGGGTCTCAGGTTTGGAATGGGAAGGAATTGGATATCACATCTCATGTTATAGGAAGGATCTCAGGATTGGAATGGGAAGGATTTGGATATCACATCTCATGCCATAGGAAAGGTCTCAGGTTTGGTATAAGCATTGAGATATCACATCTCTGCTATCGGAAGGGTCTCAGGATTGGAATGGGAAGGAGTTGGATATACCATCTCATGTTATAGGAAGGGTCTCAGGTTTGGTATTAGAAGCATTGAGATATCACATCCCATGCTATAGGAAGGGTCTCAGGATTGGAATGGGAAGGACCTCGATATCCCATCTCATGTTATTGGATGGGTCTCAGGTGTGGTATTAGAAGCATTGAGATATTCACATCGCATGCTGTAGGAAGGGTCTCAGGTTTGGAATGGAAAGGAATTGGATATCACATCTCATGTCATAGGAAGGATCTCAGGTTTGCTATTAGAAGCATTGAGATATCACATCTCATGCTATAGGAATGGTCTCAGGATTGGAATGAGAAGGAGTTGGATATTACATTCTTGCTATAGGATGGGTCTCAGGTTTGGAATGGGAAGGAGTTGGATATCACATATGCTATAGGAAGGGCCTCAGGTTTGGAATGAGAAGGAGTTGGATATCACATCTCATGCTTTAAGACGGGTCTCAGTTTTGGTATTAGAAGCATTGAGATATCACATCTCATGCTATAGGAAGGGTCTCAGGTTTGGTATTACAAGCATTGTGATATCACAGCTCACGCTATAGGAAGGGTCTCTGGTTTGGAATGGGAAGGATTTGTATATCACAACTCATGCCATAGGAAGGGTCTCAGGTTTCGTATAAGCATTGAGATATCACATCTCTGCTATCAGAAGGATCTCAGGATTGGAATGGGAAGGACTTAGATATCACATCTCATGCTATAAGGAGGGTCTCAGTTTTGATATTAGAAGCATTCAGATATCACATCTCATGCTATCGGAAGGGTCTCAGGATTGGAATGGGAAGGAGCTGGATATCACATCTCATGCTAAAGGAAGGGTCTCAGTTTTGGAAGGGGAAGGATTTGGATATCACATCTCATGTTATAGGACGGGTCTCAGGTTTGTTATTAGAAGCATTGAGATTTCACACCTCATGGTATAGGAAGGGTTTCCGGATTGGAATGGGGAGGAGTTGGATATCATATCTCATGCTATAGGAAGGGTCTCAGGATTGGAATGGGAAGGAGTGTGATATCAAATCTCATGCCATAGGAAGGGTCTCAGGTTTGGTATTAGAAGCATTGAGATATCACATCTCATGCTATAGAAAGTGTCTGAGGATTGGAATGGGAAGGAGTTGGATATCACATCTCATGCTATAGGAAGGGTCTCAGGTTTGGTAGAAGCATTGAGATATCACATCTCATGCTATAGGAAGAGTCTCAGGATTGGAATGGGAAGGAGTTGGATATCACGTCTCATGTTATAGGAAAGGTCTCAGGTTTGGTAGTAGAAACATTGAGATATCAAATCTCATGCTATAGGAAGGGACGCAGGATTGGAATGGGACGGAGTTTTATATCACATTTCATGCTATAGGAAGGATCCAGGTTTGGTATTAGAAGCATTGAGATATCACATCTCATGCTATACGAAGGGTCTTAGATTTGGAATGGGAAGGAGTTGGATATCCCATCTCATGTTATAGGACGGGTCTCAGGTTTGGTATTAGAAGCAGTGAGATATGACATTGCATGCTGTAGGAAGGGTCTCAGGTTTGGAATGGGAAGGAATTGGATATCACATCTCATGCTATAGGAAGGGTCTCAGGTTTCGTATTAGAAGCATTGAGATATCAAGTCTCATGGTATAGGAAGGGTCTCAGAATTGGAATGGGAAGGAGTTGGATATCACATCTCAAGCTATAGGAAGGGTCTCAGGATTGGAATGGGAAGGAGTTTGATATCACATCTCATGCCATAGTATGGGTCTCAGGTTTGGTAGAAGCATTGAGATATCACATCTCATGCTATCAGAACGGTCTCAGGATAGGATGAGTTGGATATCCCATCTCATGCTATAGGAAGGGTCTCAGGTTGGAATGGTAAGGAGTTGGATATCACATCTCATGTTATAGGAAGTGTCTCAGGATTGGAATGGGACGGAGTTTTATATCACATTTCATGCTATAGGAAGGATCCAGGTTTGGTATTAGAAGCATTGAGATATCACATCTCATGCTATACGAAGGGTCTCAGATTTGGAATGGGAAGGAGTTGGATATCCCATCTCATGTTATAGGACGGGTCTCAGGTTTGGTATTAGAAGCATTGAGATATGACATCGCATGCTGTAGGAAGGGTCTCAGGTTTGGAATGGGAAGGAATTGGATATCACATCTCATGCTATAGGAAGGGTCTCAGGTTTCGTATTAGAAGCATTGAGATATCAAGTCTCATGGTATAGGAAGGGTCTCAGAATTGGAATGGGAAGGAGTTTGATATCACATCTCATGCCATAGTATGGGTCTCAGGTTTGGTAGAAGCATTGAGATATCACATCTCATGCTATCGGAACGGCCTCAGGATAGGATGAGTTGGATATCCCATCTCATGCTATAGGAAGGCTCTCAGGTTTGGAAAGGGAAGGAGTTGGATATCACATTTCATGTTAGAGGAAGGATCTCAGGTTTGGTATTAGAGGCATTGAGATATCACATCTCATGCTATTGGAAGGGTCTCAGGATTGGAATGGGAAGGAGTTGGATATCACATCTCATGCTATAGGAAGGGTCTCAGGTTTGGAACTGGAAGGAGTTGGATATCACATCTCATGCTATAGGGAGGGTCTCAGGTTTGGAAGGTGATTTGGATATCACATCTCATGTTATAGGAAGGATCTCAGGTTTGGTATTAGAAGCATTGAGATATCACATCTCATGCTAACGGATGGGTCTCAGGATTGGAATGGGAAGAAGTTGGATATCACATCTCATGCAATAGGAAGGTTCTCAGGTTTGGAACTGGAAAGAGTTGGATATCACATCTCATGTTATAGGAAGCGTCTCAGGTTTGGTATAAGCATTGAGATATCATATGTCTGCTATTGGAAGTGTCTCAGGATTGGAATGGGAAGGAGTTGGATATCACATCTCATGCTATAGGTAGGCTCTCAGGTTTGGAAAGGGAAGGAGTTGGATATCACATTTCATGTTAGATGAAGGATCTCAGGTTTGGTATTAGAGGCATTGAGATATCACATCTCATTCTATAGGAAGGGTCTCAGGATTGGAATGGGAAGGAGTTGGATATCACATCTCATGCTATAGGAAGGGTCTCAGGTTTGGTATAAGCATTGAGATATCACATCGCATGCTGTAGGAAGGGTCTAAGGATTGGAATGGGAAGGACTTGGATATCACATCTCATGCAATAGGTAGGCTCTCAGGTTTGGAAAGGGAAGGAGTTGGATATCACATTTCATGTTAGAGGAAGGATCTCAGGTTTGGTATTAGAGGCATTGAGATATCACATCTCATGCTATAGGAAGGGTCTCAGGATTGGAATGGGAAGGAGTTGGATATCACATCTCATGCTATAGGAAGGGTCTCAGGTTTGGTATAAGCATTGACATATCACATCTCATGCTATTGGAACGGTCTCAGGATTGGAATGGGAAGGAGTTGGATATCACATCTCAAGCTATAGGAAGGGTCTCAGTATTGGAGTGGGAAGGAGTTGGATATCCCATCTCATGTTATAGGAAGGATCTCAGGTTTGGTATTAGAAGCATTGAGATATCACATCTCATGCTATCGGATGGGACTCAGGATTGGAATGGGAAGGAGTTGAATATCACATCTCATGCTATAGGAAGGGTCTCAGGTTTGGAACTGGAAGGAGTTGGATATCACATCTCATGTTAAGGGAAGTGTCTCAGGTTTGGTATAAGTATTGAGATATCACATCTCTGCTATCGGAAGTGTCTCAGGATTGGAATGGGAAGGAGTTGGATATCCCATCTCATGTTATAGGACGGGTCTCAAGTTTGGTATTAGAATCATTGAGATATCACATTGCATGCTGTAGGAAGGGTCTAAGGATTGGAATGGGAAGGACTTGGATATCACATCTCATGCTATAGGTAGGCTCTCAGGTTTGGAAAGGGAAGGAGTTGGATATCACATTTCATGTTAGAGGAAGGATCTCAGGTTTGGTATTAGAGGCATTGAGATATCACATCTCATGCTATAGGAAGGGTCTCAGGATTGGAATGGGAAGGAGTTGGATATCACATCTCATGCTATAGGAAGGGTCTCAGGTTTGGTATAAGCATTGAGATATCATATTGCATGCTGTAGGAGGGGTCTAAGGATTGGAATGGGAAGGACTTGGATATCACATCTCATGCTATAGGTAGGCTCTCAGGTTTGGAAAGGGAAGGAGTTGGATATCACATTTCATGTTAGAGGAAGGATCTCAGGTTTGGTATTAGAGGCATTGAGATATCACATCTCATGCTATAGGAAGGGTCTCAGGATTGGAATGGGAAGGAGTTGGATATCACATCTCAGGCTATAGGAAGGGTCTCAGGTTTGGTATAAGCATTGAGATATCACATCTCATGCTATAGGAAGGGTCTCAGGATTGGAATGGGAAGGATTTGGATATCACATCTCATGCTAAAGGATGGGTCTCAGGTTTTTTATTAGAAACATTGAGATATCACATCTCATGCCATAGGAAGGGTTTCAGGATTGGAATGGGAAGGATTTGGATATCACATCTCATGCTAAAGGAAGGGTCTAAGGTTTGGAAGGGGAAGGATTTGGATATCATATCTCATGTTATAGGACGGGTCCCAGGTTTGGTATTAGAAGCATTGAGATATCACATCTCATGGTATAGGAAGGGTCTCAGGATTGGAATGGGAAGGAGTTGGATATCACATCTCATCCAATAGGAAGGGTCTCAGGTTTGGAATGGGAAGGAATTGGATATCACATCTCATGCTATAGGAAGGGTCTCAGGATTGGAATGGGAAGGAGTTGGATATCACATCTCAGGCTATAGGAAGGGTCTCAGGTTTGGTATAAGCATTGAGATATCACATCTCATGCTATAGGAAGGGTCTCAGGATTGGAATGGGAAGGATTTGGATATCACATCTCATGCTAAAGGATGGGTCTCAGGTTTTTTATTAGAAACATTGAGATATCACATCTCATGCCATAGGAAGGGTTTCAGGATTGGAATGGGAAGGATTTGGATATCACATCTCATGCTAAAGGAAGGGTCTAAGGTTTGGAAGGGGAAGGATTTGGATATCATATCTCATGTTATAGGACGGGTCCCAGGTTTGGTATTAGAAGCATTGAGATATCACATCTCATGGTATAGGAAGGGTCTCAGGATTGGAATGGGAAGGAGTTGGATATCACATCTCATCCAATAGGAAGGGTCTCAGGTTTGGAATGGGAAGGAATTGGATATCACATCTCATGTTATAGGAAGGATCTCAGGATTGGAATGGGAAGGACTTGGATATCACATCTCATGCTATAGGTAGGCTCTCAGGTTTGGAAAGGGAAGGAGTTGGATATCACATTTCATGTTAGAGGAAGGATCTCAGGTTTGGTATTAGAGGCATTGAGATATCACATCTCATGCTATAGGAAGGGTCTCAGGATTGGAATGGGAAGGAGTTGGATATCACATCTCATGCTATAGGAAGGGTCTCAGGTTTGGTATAAGCATTGAGATATCATATTGCATGCTGTAGGAGGGGTCTAAGGATTGGAATGGGAAGGACTTGGATATCACATCTCATGCTATAGGTAGGCTCTCAGGTTTGGAAAGGGAAGGAGTTGGATATCACATTTCATGTTAGAGGAAGGATCTCAGGTTTGGTATTAGAGGCATTGAGATATCACATCTCATGCTATAGGAAGGGTCTCAGGATTGGAATGGGAAGGAGTTGGATATCACATCTCAGGCTATAGGAAGGGTCTCAGGTTTGGTATAAGCATTGAGATATCACATCTCATGCTATAGGAAGGGTCTCAGGATTGGAATGGGAAGGATTTGGATATCACATCTCATGCTAAAGGATGGGTCTCAGGTTTTTTATTAGAAACATTGAGATATCACATCTCATGCCATAGGAAGGGTTTCAGGATTGGAATGGGAAGGATTTGGATATCACATCTCATGCTAAAGGAAGGGTCTAAGGTTTGGAAGGGGAAGGATTTGGATATCATATCTCATGTTATAGGACGGGTCCCAGGTTTGGTATTAGAAGCATTGAGATATCACATCTCATGGTATAGGAAGGGTCTCAGGATTGGAATGGGAAGGAGTTGGATATCACATCTCATCCAATAGGAAGGGTCTCAGGTTTGGAATGGGAAGGAATTGGATATCACATCTCATGTTATAGGAAGGATCTCAGGATTGGAATGGGAAGGATTTGGATATCACATCTCATGCCATAGGAAAGGTCTCAGGTTTGGTATAAGCATTGAGATATCACATCTCTGCTATCGGAAGGGTCTCAGGATTGGAATGGGAAGGAGTTGGATATACCATCTCATGTTATAGGAAGGGTCTCAGGTTTGGTATTAGAAGCATTGAGATATCACATCCCATGCTATAGGAAGGGTCTCAGGATTGGAATGGGAAGGACCTCGATATCCCATCTCATGTTATTGGATGGGTCTCAGGTGTGGTATTAGAAGCATTGAGATATTCACATCGCATGCTGTAGGAAGGGTCTCAGGTTTGGAATGGAAAGGAATTGGATATCACATCTCATGTCATAGGAAGGATCTCAGGTTTGCTATTAGAAGCATTGAGATATCACATCTCATGCTATAGGAATGGTCTCAGGATTGGAATGAGAAGGAGTTGGATATTACATTCTTGCTATAGGATGGGTCTCAGGTTTGGAATGGGAAGGAGTTGGATATCACATATGCTATAGGAAGGGCCTCAGGTTTGGAATGAGAAGGAGTTGGATATCACATCTCATGCTTTAAGACGGGTCTCAGTTTTGGTATTAGAAGCATTGAGATATCACATCTCATGCTATAGGAAGGGTCTCAGGTTTGGTATTACAAGCATTGTGATATCACAGCTCACGCTATAGGAAGGGTCTCTGGTTTGGAATGGGAAGGATTTGTATATCACAACTCATGCCATAGGAAGGGTCTCAGGTTTCGTATAAGCATTGAGATATCACATCTCTGCTATCAGAAGGATCTCAGGATTGGAATGGGAAGGACTTAGATATCACATCTCATGCTATAAGGAGGGTCTCAGTTTTGATATTAGAAGCATTCAGATATCACATCTCATGCTATCGGAAGGGTCTCAGGATTGGAATGGGAAGGAGCTGGATATCACATCTCATGCTAAAGGAAGGGTCTCAGTTTTGGAAGGGGAAGGATTTGGATATCACATCTCATGTTATAGGACGGGTCTCAGGTTTGGTATTAGAAGCATTGAGATTTCACACCTCATGGTATAGGAAGGGTTTCCGGATTGGAATGGGGAGGAGTTGGATATCATATCTCATGCTATAGGAAGGGTCTCAGGATTGGAATGGGAAGGAGTGTGATATCAAATCTCATGCCATAGGAAGGGTCTCAGGTTTGGTATTAGAAGCATTGAGATATCACATCTCATGCTATAGAAAGTGTCTGAGGATTGGAATGGGAAGGAGTTGGATATCACATCTCATGCTATAGGAAGGGTCTCAGGTTTGGTAGAAGCATTGAGATATCACATCTCATGCTATAGGAAGAGTCTCAGGATTGGAATGGGAAGGAGTTGGATATCACGTCTCATGTTATAGGAAAGGTCTCAGGTTTGGTAGTAGAAACATTGAGATATCAAATCTCATGCTATAGGAAGGGACGCAGGATTGGAATGGGACGGAGTTTTATATCACATTTCATGCTATAGGAAGGATCCAGGTTTGGTATTAGAAGCATTGAGATATCACATCTCATGCTATACGAAGGGTCTTAGATTTGGAATGGGAAGGAGTTGGATATCCCATCTCATGTTATAGGACGGGTCTCAGGTTTGGTATTAGAAGCAGTGAGATATGACATTGCATGCTGTAGGAAGGGTCTCAGGTTTGGAATGGGAAGGAATTGGATATCACATCTCATGCTATAGGAAGGGTCTCAGGTTTCGTATTAGAAGCATTGAGATATCAAGTCTCATGGTATAGGAAGGGTCTCAGAATTGGAATGGGAAGGAGTTGGATATCACATCTCAAGCTATAGGAAGGGTCTCAGGATTGGAATGGGAAGGAGTTTGATATCACATCTCATGCCATAGTATGGGTCTCAGGTTTGGTAGAAGCATTGAGATATCACATCTCATGCTATCAGAACGGTCTCAGGATAGGATGAGTTGGATATCCCATCTCATGCTATAGGAAGGGTCTCAGGTTGGAATGGTAAGGAGTTGGATATCACATCTCATGTTATAGGAAGTGTCTCAGGATTGGAATGGGACGGAGTTTTATATCACATTTCATGCTATAGGAAGGATCCAGGTTTGGTATTAGAAGCATTGAGATATCACATCTCATGCTATATGAAGGGTCTCAGATTTGGAATGGGAAGGAGTTGGATATCCCATCTCATGTTATAGGACGGGTCTCAGGTTTGGTATTAGAAGCATTGAGATATGACATCGCATGCTGTAGGAAGGGTCTCAGGTTTGGAATGGGAAGGAATTGGATATCACATCTCATGCTATAGGAAGGGTCTCAGGTTTCGTATTAGAAGCATTGAGATATCAAGTCTCATGGTATAGGAAGGGTCTCAGAATTGGAATGGGAAGGAGTTTGATATCACATCTCATGCCATAGTATGGGTCTCAGGTTTGGTAGAAGCATTGAGATATCACATCTCATGCTATCGGAACGGCCTCAGGATAGGATGAGTTGGATATCCCATCTCATGCTATAGGAAGGCTCTCAGGTTTGGAAAGGGAAGGAGTTGGATATCACATTTCATGTTAGAGGAAGGATCTCAGGTTTGGTATTAGAGGCATTGAGATATCACATCTCATGCTATTGGAAGGGTCTCAGGATTGGAATGGGAAGGAGTTGGATATCACATCTCATGCTATAGGAAGGGTCTCAGGTTTGGAACTGGAAGGAGTTGGATATCACATCTCATGCTATAGGGAGGGTCTCAGGTTTGGAAGGTGATTTGGATATCACATCTCATGTTATAGGAAGGATCTCAGGTTTGGTATTAGAAGCATTGAGATATCACATCTCATGCTAACGGATGGGTCTCAGGATTGGAATGGGAAGAAGTTGGATATCACATCTCATGCAATAGGAAGGTTCTCAGGTTTGGAACTGGAAAGAGTTGGATATCACATCTCATGTTATAGGAAGCGTCTCAGGTTTGGTATAAGCATTGAGATATCATATGTCTGCTATTGGAAGTGTCTCAGGATTGGAATGGGAAGGAGTTGGATATCACATCTCATGCTATAGGTAGGCTCTCAGGTTTGGAAAGGGAAGGAGTTGGATATCACATTTCATGTTAGATGAAGGATCTCAGGTTTGGTATTAGAGGCATTGAGATATCACATCTCATTCTATAGGAAGGGTCTCAGGATTGGAATGGGAAGGAGTTGGATATCTCATCTCATGCTATAGGAAGGGTCTCAGGTTTGGTATAAGCATTGAGATATCACATCGCATGCTGTAGGAAGGGTCTAAGGATTGGAATGGGAAGGACTTGGATATCACATCTCATGCAATAGGTAGGCTCTCAGGTTTGGAAAGGGAAGGAGTTGGATATCACATCTCATGCTATAGGAAGGGTCTCAGGTTTGGTATAAGCATTGACATATCACATCTCATGCTATTGGAACGGTCTCAGGATTGGAATGGGAAGGAGTTGGATATCACATCTCAAGCTATAGGAAGGGTCTCAGTATTGGAGTGGGAAGGAGTTGGATATCCCATCTCATGTTATAGGAAGGATCTCAGGATTGGAATGGGAAGGATTTGGATATCACATCTCTTGCTTTAGGAAGGGTCTCAGGTTTTTTATTAGAAACATTGAGATATCACATCTCATGCTATAGGAAGGGTCTCAGGTTGGAATGGGAAGGAGTTGGATATCACATCTCAAGCTATAGGAAGGGTCTCAGGTTTGGTATTAGAAGCATTGAGATATCAAGTCTCATGGTATAAAAAGGGTCTCAGAATTGGAATGGGAAGGAGTTGGGTATCACATCTCAAGCTATAGGAAGGGTCTCAGGATTGGAATGGGAAGGAGTTGTATATGACATCTCATGCCATAGGAAAGGTTTCAGGTTTAGTATAAGCATTGAGATATCCTATCTCTGCTATCGGAAGGGTCTCAGGATTGGAATGGGAAAGAGTTGGATATCCCATCTCATGTTATAGGAAGGGTCTCAGGTTTGGTATTAGAAGCATTGAGATACCAACTCTCATGCTATAGGAAGGGTCTCAGGATTGGAATCGGAAGGACTTGGATATCCCATCTCATGTTATTGGACGGGTCTCAGGTGTGGTATTAGAAGCATTGGGATATCACATCGCATGCTGTAGGAAGGGTCTCAGGTTTGGAATGGGAAGGAATTGGATATCACATCTCATGTCATAGGAAGGATCTCAGGTTTGCTATTAGAAGCATTGAGATATCACATCTCATGCTATAGGAAGGGTCTCAGGTTTGGAATGGGAAGGATTTGTATATCACATCTCTTGCCATAGGAAGGGTCTCAGGTTTGGTAGAAGCATTGAGATATCACATCTCATGCTATAGGAAGGGTCCCAGGATTGGAATGGGAAGGAGTAGTATATGACATCTCATGTCATAGGAAGGGTCTCAGGTTTGGTATAAGCATTGATATATCACATCTCTGCTATCGGAAGGGTCTCGGGATTGGAATGGGAAGGAGTTGGATATCCTATCTCATGTTATAGGAAGGGTCTCAGGTTTGGTATTAGAAGCATTGAGATATCACATCTCATGTTATAGGAAGGGTTTCAGGATTGGAATGGGAAGGACTTGGATATCACATCTCATGCTATAGGGAGGGTCTCAGGTTTCATATTAGAATCATTGAGATATCACATCTCATGCTATCGGAAGGGTCTCAGGATTGGAATGGGAAGAAGTTGGATATCACATCTCATGCTAAAGGAAGGGTCTCAGGCTTGGAAGGGGAAGGATTAGGACATTACATCTCATGTTATAGGACGGGTCTCAGGTTTAGTATTAGAAGCATTGAGATATCACATCTCATGGTATAGGAAGGGTCTCAGGATTGGATTGGGAAGGAGTTGGATATCCCATCTCATGCTATAGGAAGGGTCTCAGGTTTGGTATTAGAAGCATTGAGATATCACATCTCATGCTATAGGAAGGGTCTCAGGTTTCGTATTAGAAGCATTGAGATATCAAGTCTCATGGTATAGGAAGGGTCTTAGAATTGGAATGGGAAGGAGTTGGATATCACATCCCAAGCTATAGGAAGGGTCTCAGGATTGGAATGGGAAGGAGTTTGATATCACATCTCATGCCATAATATGGGTCTCAGGTTTGGTAGAAGCATTGAGATATCACATCTCATGCTATCTGAAGGGTCTCAGGATTGGATTTGGATGGAGTTGGATATCCCATCTCATGCTATAGGAAGGGTCTCAGGTTGGAATGGGAAGGAGTTGGATATCACATCTCATGTTATAGGAAGGGTCTCAGGATTGGAATGGGAAGGACTTGGATATCACATCTCATGCTATAGGAAGGCTCTGAGGTTTGGAAAGGGAAGGAGTTGGATATCACATTTCATGTTAGAGGAAGGATCTCAGGTTTGGTATTAGAGGCATTGAGATATCACATCTCATGCTATCGGAAGGGTCTCAAGATTGGAATGGGAAGGAGTTGGATATCACATCTCATGCTATAGGAAGGCTCTCAGGTTTGGAAAGGGAAGGAGTTGGATATCACATTTCATGTTAGAGGAAGGATCTCAGGTTTGGTATTAGAGGCATTGAGATATCACATCTCATGCTATCGGAAGGGTCTCAGGTTTGGAACTGGAAGGAGTTGGATATCACATCTCATGCTATAGGGAGGGTCTCAGGTTTGGAAGGGGATTTGGATATCACATCCCATGTTATAGGAAGGATCTCAGGTTTGGTATTAGAAGCATTGAGATATCACATCTCATGCTATCGGATGGGACCCAGGATTGGAATGGGAAGGAGTTGGATATCACATCTCATGCTATAGGAAGGGTCTCAGGTTTGGAACTGGAAGGAGTTGGATATCACATCTCATGTTAAGGGAAGTGTCTCAGGTTTGGTATAAGCATTGAGATATCACATCTCTGCTATCGGAAGTGTCTCAGGATTGGAATGGGAAGGAGTTGGATATCCCATCTCATGTTATAGGACGGGTCTCAGGTTTGGTATTAGAATCATTGAGATATCACATTGCATGCTGTAGGAAGGGTCTAAGGATTGGAATGGGAAGGACTTGGATATCACATCTCATGCTATAGGTAGGCTCTCAGGTTTGGAAAGGGAAGGAGTTGGATATCACATTTCATGTTAGAGGAAGGATCTCAGGTTTGGTATTAGAGGCATTGAGATATCACATCTCATGCTATAGGAAGGGTCTCAGGATTGGAATGGGAAGGAGTTGGATATCACATCTCATGCTATAGGAAGGGTCTCAGGTTTGGTATAAGCATTGAGATATCATATTGCATGCTGTAGGAGGGGTCTAAGGATTGGAATGGGAAGGACTTGGATATCACATCTCATGCTATAGGTAGGTCCTCAGGTTTGGAAAGGGAAGGAGTTGGATATCACATTTCATGTTAGAGGAAGGATCTCAGGTTTGGTATTAGAGGCATTGATATATCACATCTCATGCTATAGGAAGGGTCTCAGGATTGGAATGGGAAGGAGTTGGATATCACATCTCAGGCTATAGGAAGGGTCTCAGGTTTGGTATAAGCATTGAGATATCACATCTCATGCTATAGGAAGGGTCTCAGGATTGGAATGGGAAGGATTTGGATATCACATCTCATGCTAAAGGATGGGTCTCAGGTTTTTTATTAGAAACATTGAGATATCACATCTCATGCCATAGGAAGGGTTTCAGGATTGGAATGGGAAGGATTTGGATATCACATCTCATGCTAAAGGAAGGGTCTCAGGTTTGGAAGGGGAAGGATTTGGATATCATATCTCATGTTATAGGACAGGTCCCAGGTTTGGTATTAGAAGCATTGAGATATCACATCTCATGGTATAGGAAGGGTCTCAGGATTGGAATGGGAAGGAGTTGGATATCACATCTCATCCAATAGGAAGGGTCTCAGGTTTGGAATGGTAAGGAATTGGATATCACATCTCATGTTATAGGAAGGATCTCAGGATTGGAATGGGAAGGATTTGGATATCACATCTCATGCCATAGGAAAGGTCTCAGGTTTGGTATAAGCATTGAGATATCACATCTCTGCTATCGGAAGGGTCTCAGGATTGGAATGGGAAGGAGTTGGATATACCATCTCATGTTATAGGAAGGGTCTCAGGTTTGGTATTAGAAGCATTGAGATATCACATCCCATGCTATAGGAAGGGTCTCAGGATTGGAATGGGAAGGACCTGGATATCCCATCTCATGTTATTGGATGGGTCTCAGGTGTGGTATTAGAAGCATTGAGATATTCACATCGCATGCTGTAGGAAGGGTCTCAGGTTTGGAATGGAAAGGAATTGGATATCACATCTCATGTCATAGGAAGGATCTCAGGTTTGCTATTAGAAGCATTGAGATATCACATCTCATGCTATAGGAATGGTCTCAGGATTGGAATGAGAAGGAGTTGGATATTACATTCTTGCTATAGGATGGGTCTCAGGTTTGGAATGGGAAGGAGTTGGATATCACATATGCTATCGGAAGGGCCTCAGGTTTGGAATGAGAAGGAGTTGGATATCACATCTCATGCTTTAAGACGGGTCTCAGTTTTGGTATTAGAAGCATTGAGATATCACATCTCATGCTATAGGAAGGGTCTCAGGTTTGGTATTACAAGCATTGTGATATCACAGCTCATGCTATAGGAAGGGTCTCTGGTTTGGAATGGGAAGGATTTGTATATCACAACTCATGCCATAGGAAGGGTCTCAGGTTTCGTATAAGCATTGAGATATCACATCTCTGCTATCAGAAGGATCTCAGGATTGGAATGGGAAGGACTTAGATATCACATCTCATGCTATAAGGAGGGTCTCAGTTTTGATATTAGAAGCATTGAGATATCACATCTCATGCTATCGGAAGGGTCTCAGGATTGGAATGGGAAGGAGCTGGATATCACATCTCATGCTAAAGGAAGGGTCTCAGTTTTGGAAGGGGAAGGATTTGGATATCACATCTCATGTTATAGGACGGGTCTCAGGTTTGGTATTAGAAGCATTGAGATTTCACACCTCATGGTATAGGAAGGGTTTCCGGATTGGAATGGGGAGGAGTTGGATATCATATCTCATGCTATAGGAAGGGTCTCAGGATTGGAATGGGAAGGAGTGTGATATCAAATCTCATGCCATAGGAAGGGTCTCAGGTTTGGTATTAGAAGCATTGAGATATCACATCTCATGCTATAGAAAGTGTCTGAGGATTGGAATGGGAAGGAGTTGGATATCACATCTCATGCTATAGGAAGGGTCTCAGGTTTGGTAGAAGCATTGAGATATCACATCTCATGCTATAGGAAGAGTCTCAGGATTGGAATGGGAAGGAGTTGGATATCACGTCTCATGTTATAGGAAAGGTCTCAGGTTTGGTAGTAGAAACATTGAGATATCACATCTCATGCCATAGGAAGGGTCTCAGGAGTGGAATCGGCAGGAGTTGGATATCACATCTCATGTTATAGGAAGTGTCTCAGGTTTGGTATTAGAAGCACTGAGATCTCAAATCCCATGCTAAATGAAGGGACGCAGGATTGGAATGGGAAGGAGTTGGATATCACATCTCATGGTATAGGAACGGTCCAACTTTGGTATTAGAAGCATTGAGATATCACATCTCATGGAAGGGGTTCAGGATTAGAATGGGAAGGAGGTGGATATCATCTCGTGTTATAGGAAAGATCCCAGGTTTGGTAATAAGAGCATTGAGATATCACATCTCATGCTATAGGAAGGGCCTCATGATTGGAATGCGAAGGAGTTGGATATCACATCTCATGTTATAGGAAGGGACTCAGGTTTGGTATTAGAAGCACTGAGATATCAGATCTCATCCTTTAGGAAGGGACTCAAGTTTGGTATTTGAAGGAGTGAGATAATAAATCTCATCCTATCGTAAGGGTCTCAGGATTGGAATGGGAAGGAGTTGAATATCACATCTCATGCTATAGGGAGGGTCTCAGGACTGGAATGGGAAGGAGTTGGATATCACATCTCATGCTATAGGGAGGGTCTCAGGATTGGATTGGGAAGGAGTTGGATATCACATCTCATGTTATAGGAAGGGTCTCAGGATTGGAATGGGAAGGAGTTGGATATCACATCTCATGCTATTGGAAGGGTCTCAGGAATGGAATGGGAAGGAGTTGGATATCACATTTCATGCTTTAGGAAGGGTCTCAGGATTGGAATGGGAGGGAGTTGGATATCACATCTCATGCCATAGGAAGGTCTCAGGTATGGTAGAAGCATTAAGATATCACATCTCATGCTATCGGAAGGGTCTCAGGATTGGATTGGGAAGGAGTTGGATATCCCATCTCATGCTATAGGAAGGGTCATAGGTTGGAATTGGAAGGAGTTGGATATCACATCTCATGCTATCGGAAGGGTCTCAGGATTGGATTGGGAAGGAGTTGGATATCACATCTCATGCTATAGGGAGGGTCTCAGGTTTGATATTAGAAGCATTGAAATATCACATCTAATGCTATCGGAAGGGTCTCAGGATTGGATTGGGAAGGAGTTGGATATCACATCATGCAATAGGAAAGGTCTCAGGTTTGGAATGGGAAGGGTTTGGATATCACATCTCTTGCAATAGGAAGGGTCTCAGGTCTGGTATTAGAAACATTGAGATATCACATCTCATGGTATAGGAAGGGTCTCAGGATTGGAATGGGAAGGAGTTGGATATCATCTCATGCTATAGGAAGGGTCTCAGGATTGGAATGGGAAGGTGTTGGATATCACTTCTCATCCTGTAGGAAGGGTCTCAGGTTTGGAATGGGAAGCATTTGGATATCACATCTCTTGCAATAGGAATGATCCAAGGTTTGGTATTAAGAGCCTTGAGATATCACATCTCATGCTATAGGAAGGGTCTCAGGTTTGGTAGAAGCATTGAGATATCACATCTCATGCTATAGCAAGGGCCTCATGATTGAAATGGGAAGGAGTTGGATATCACATCTCTTGCAATAGGAAGGGTCTCAGGTTTGTTATTAGAAACATTGAGATATCACATCTCATGCCATAGGAAGGGTCTCAGGAGTGGAATCGGCAGGAGTTGGATATCACATCTCATGTTATAGGAAGTGTCTCAGGTTTGGTATTAGAAGCACTGAGATCTCAAATCCCATGCTAAATGAAGGGACGCAGGATTGGAATGGGAAGGAGTTGGATATCACATCTCATGGTGTAGGAACGGTCCGACTTTGGTATTAGAAGCAGTGAGATATCACATCTCATGGAAGGGGTTCAGGATTGGAATGGGAAGGAGGTGGATATCATCTCGTGTTATAGGAATGATCCCAGGTTTGGTAATAAGAGCATTGAGATATCACATCTCATGCTATAGGAAGGGCCACATGATTGGAATGGGAAGGAGTTGGATATCACATCTCATGTTATAGGAAGGGACTCAGGTTTGGTATTAGAAGCACTGAGATATCAGATCTCATCCTTTAGGAAGGGACTCAAGTTTGGTATTTGAAGGAGTGAGATAATAAATCTCATCCTATCGTAAGGGTCTCAGGATTGGAATGGGAAGGAGTTGAATATCACATCTCATGCTTTAGGAAGGATCTCAGGTTTGGTAGAAGCATTGAGATATCACATCTCATGCTAAAGGAAGGGTGTCAGGATTGGAATGGGAAGGAGTTGGATATCACATCTCATGCTATAGGAAGGGCCTCATGATTGGAATGGGAAGGAGTTGGATATCACATCTCAGGCTATGGGAAGGGTCAAAGGATTGGAATGGGAAGGAGTTGGATATCACATCTCATGCTATAGGGAGGGTCTCAGGATTGGATTGGGAAGGAGTTGGATATCACATCTCATGCCATAGGAAGGTCTCAGGTATGGTAGAAGCATTAAGATATCACATCTCATGCTATCGGAAGGGTCTCAGGATTTGATTGGGAAGGAGTTGGATATCCCATCTCATGCTATAGGAAGGGTCAGAGGTTGGAATTGGCAGGAGTTGGATATCACATCTCATGCTATCGGTAGGGTCTCAGGATTGGATTGGGAAGGAGTTGGATATCACATCTCATGCTATAGGGAGGGTCTCAGGTTTGATATTAGAAGCATTGAGATATCACATCTAATGCTATCGGATGGGTCTCAGGATTGGATTGGGAAGGAGTTGGATATCACATCTCATGCAATAGGAAAGGTCTCAGGTTTGGAATGGGAAGGAGTTGGATATCATCTCATGCTATAGGAAGGGTCTCAGGATTGGAATGGGAAGGTGTTGGATATCACTTCTCATCCTATAGGAAGGGTCTCAGGTTTGGTATGAGCATTGAGATATCACATCTCATGCTATCGGATGGGTCTCAGGATTGGAACGGGAAGGAGTTGGATATCACATCTCATGCTATAGGGAGGGTCTCAGGTTTGGAAGGGGATTTGGATATCACATCTCATGTTATAGGAAGGATCTCAGGTTTGGTATTAGAAGCATTGAGATATCACATCTCATGCTATCGGATGGGTCTCAGGATTGGAACGGGATGGAGTTGGATATCACATCTCATGCTATAGGAAGGGTCTTAGGTTTGGAACTGGAAGGAGTTGGATATCACATCTCATGTTATAGGAAGCGTCTCAGGTTTGGTATAAGCATTGAGATATCACATCTCTGCTAT